>NC_064859.1:33977920-34657920 GCF_024139225.1 Suncus etruscus | reverse complement strand
CAACCCCTACCTCCCGTCCCCTACCCATATTCCATACCCAGGGGAAGCAACATTTCTCCAAACTGCCAGGTCCTTCAACGGGAAGGCATTTGTCTGTTGCAAATGTTCAAATTAACACTTACTCCTCTCTCTGTCTGTAGGGAAAACCCAGTCTGACTACTAATTACAGCTTTTGGGGGTGAAAATAAATGGGAGTGTGACAAGTCAAGGTCTTGGCACAAAAGCAAATGTCTTCATTTGGGTGCAGTATTTTGGCATTTCAGACCCAAGACCTAGAGAGCAGGGCCTGATAGAAAGCAGCCGCATCCTGCTCTCTCCAGGAGATGCTCCTGGGATTGTCCAACCCTGCCTTGATACCAGGGGTGGCATCATCACACAGCTGCTTCGTTTGTTGTCTTTGGTTGTTTGATAGAGGAGAGGTGAAATGTAAGTTGTTTCAGGGATCTGTGGCAGGACTGTGGGCATTATTACGGATTATAATGGGAACACAACACATTAGTTCCCATGTTGATAGTAAAGCCTGGGATTCCCTCTCCTGCACCAGCTCTCCAAGAATTCCTCAGCCTTCCCACCTTCAACCAAGAAAAGAACTGATTGATTCTTCAGGCCTTACAGTCTCTAGTTCTTTTCTTAAAGCACTTTCCCACAATACTCTTTTGCCAATATAACTGCTTTATATAGTTGGCTGACTTTTAGTTATACTGCTGAACCCTAATGAGATATTTTTCATTCTGAGAAACAGTATCTTTAGTCTGGAAAAATACTCAGCCATTACATTCTCAAATATTGTGTCTGCATCTTCTCTGGGTTCTCCTCTGGAGACACATAAGAAGACACATTGGGTCCTTTTGATTAGTCCATTATATCCCTTAAATCTCTTTTCATGTTTGTTTGTTTTTTATTTTATTACCCCATTTGTTTTCTCTTTGGTAGGAGGAAGGAGTCACCTAAATAGTGCTCAGAAGACTTTCAGGTCACTTCTGATGAGATTTGGCCTAACCATGTAGGACTAAAGCTTCATTGTTCAAGCCCGGTGCTTGATCTGGAGGTACCTGGAAAACCACCAGGGTTATACTCTGCAGTACTTATCAGCCTCCAGGGCTTCACCAAATGAGTGTTTTGAGGAAAACATGTAATACTGGAAATCAGACTTAGGGCCTTGGTAGGCAAAGTATGTGCTCTAATCTTTGAGCTAACTCCTCAGACCCCCTTACCCTTTTAAAGTCATCATTTGAGACATTCCTCAGCTCAGTCCTTCAGGTTTTTATTTTACCAACCAATTTATATTGAAGTAATGTTGGTTTAAAACGTGAGTTTCAAGTATGTACTTCTGAGGCCGGTAAGATGGTGCTAGAGGTAAGGTGTCTGCCTTGCAAGCGCTAGCCAAGGAAGGACCATAGTTCGATCCCCCGGTGTCCCATATGGTTCCCCCAAGCCAGGGGCAATTTCTGAGCACTTAGCCAGGAGTAACCCCTGAGCATCAAATGTGTGTGGCCCAAAAAACAAAAACAAAACAAAATAAAGCAAAATACCCTCAAGTATGTACTTCTATATCCAAAAATCTGAGTCATGATACATAACAAAACTCTAGTTTCTATCCATCATACAATTGGCCTCCTTTTCTAATCTTTTTTTTTTTTTTTTTTTTTTTTTTGGTTTTTTTTGGGCCACACCCAGTGACGCTCAGGGGTTACTCCTGGCTATGCGCTCAGAAGTCGCTCCTGGCTTGGGGGACCATATGGGACGCCGGGGGATCGAACCGCGGTCCGTCTCCTAGGCTAGCGCAGGTAAGGCAGGCACCTTACCTCCAGCGCCACCGCCCGGCCCTCCTTTTCTAATCTTAATAACCCGTCCCCAACTGGTATTGGCTTACTTCTCTGGTAAACTCTAATTTGTTCTATGTATCTAAAAGTTTTCTTTGGATTAGAATGTTTTGTTTTGTTTTTGTTTCTTTATAGTCATTGTTAGGGTAGGATTATGCACAACTTTTCCTTCTTTGGTTTGATTTACATAACTAAAGATAAATTTATCAAGATCCATCTATGTCTTGCAAATGATAAAATTTCATCATTTCTTTTATTTATTTATTTTACTATCACTCTAGTCCCTAGAAGTAATTTTCTTTTTTTAATAATATCTATTTAAGCACCATGGTTACAAATATGTTTTTAGTTGGGTTTCAGTCATAAAGAGAACACTCACCTTCACCAGTGCAACATTCCCACCACCAATGCCCTTCCCCCATCATTTCTTTTTTAAATATGAGAAATATTATGTTGGGTCACTCTTCTTTATTCATTCATCCATTGATGTATATTTAGACTGCTTCTGTATCTTTGCTATAATACAAAATTCTGCAAGGAACACAGGGGTGCATGAGTCTTTTTAATTAATGATATTGTATTCATCAGATAAATTTCTAAAGTAAAATAGCTTGATAATATGGTATTCCTTTCTTAAATATTTTAAGAATCTGCCCATACTGTTCTCCACAGTAGTTGCACCAATGTATTATCTTATGAACTATGCAGATCCATTTCCTTTCCCACACAATCTCCTCAATAATCATTACTTTTTGGAGGGCCACACCCAGTGACACTCGGGGTTAGTCCTGGCTATGCCCTCAGAAATGGCACCTGGCAATGAGGGATGCTATGGGGGGGGGAGAATAGAACCTCGGTCTGTCCTGAGTCAGCCACATGCAAGGCAAATGCCCCACCACTGCACAATCACTCTGGCCCCAAAAATAATTTCTTTTCTGTTTGGTAAATGTCAAATGGGTGTGTGGGGATACTCATATAGTTTTGATTTGAATTTCCCTAATAATAAATGATCTGAACATCATTTTATTTGCTGGTTTGACAAATTATGTCCTTTTTGACAAAGATTTTAGATCTGCCCATGTTTGGGTCAGATAGCTTGTATTTTGTTTTATGAGTATTTCCTATATTTCAGATATTAACTCCAAGTAAGATGTATGATTGCAGATGTTTCTTCCAGTCAGTAAAATGCTGATTTATTTTGACCATGTTCTGTTTCTCTGTGAAGTAGCTTTTTAATTTAAAACTATAAAAATATTTTTAAACTAAAAAGTTTTTTAAAATTTTGTTTTGTTTTATTTCTATTAATATTAAGGTCCGATCCATAAAAAGACTTAAATCTACCATTTATGTTTTCTTCTGTGATTTTTATGGTTGCAAGTCTACAGTTGAAGTCGTTATTACATTTTTTAAAAATTTTATGTGTGCTGTAAAATAAGAATCTAGATTAACTCTTTATCTTTATATTCTTTGTTATACAGCTTTCCAAACACCACTTATTGAAGAGAATTTCTTTGCTCCATTGGATGTTCTTGATTCATTTGTTGTAAATTAATTGTCCAAAATTTATTGTGGTTTACTTCTGAAGTTTCAATTCTTTCCCATTAATCATTGTTCTTAATTTTTCCTAATACCATGCTGTTTTCATTACTATTGCTTTGTAGCATATTTTGAAATTAGGAACTATGATGGCTCCATCCTTCTCATTTCTAGATATTGCTTTGGTTATTTATCTGTGTTCCTGTCAAGTTTTGTGATTTTTGTGTTCCATTTCTGTGAAGAATAACACTAGGATTTATATTGGGGTTACATTGAATCTATCTATTACTTTAAATAGGTAGCCTTTTAAACAATATCATTTTTTCAATTAAAGAACATAGACTTTCCATTTCACTGAGTCTTCCATTTTTCTCAATAGTATCTTATAGTTAGTTAAATTATTCCTTAGTTAAATTTATTCCTAGATATTTTATTTTATTTTTGGATGTTATTGTAAATGGAATTAATTTCTTAAATATCCTTTCAGACAGCTTATTGTTTATTTTTTATTGAAGCCATTCCTTGTGATTTACAAAGTTCTTCATAATTCAGTTTCAGATATACAATGTTTCAAGGCTAATCTCGCCATCAATGTCTACCTCTCTCCACTAATATTCCTAGAGTGCATCCTATGCCATCACACTTTCTCCCCAGGCTGACAGAACAACAGACCATTTTAAGTTTTTGATAACGTTTGTATCTAAGGATTTCATTGTTGCCTGACTTGAATGTTTAGATCTGTCCTTTCTTACCACCAATACACTTGGCCTCTGTCTCCCATCCATTCATATTTGTGTTTCTTCTCCTTTACTCAATGTCTTTCCTACTAATCTCTATACTGAGGCCAAGAGAGTTCTCAACAACTCCCATTTAAACTATTGCATTTCTTCATGCAGTTAATTATTCTAAATACCACATATAAATGATATTCTGTATTTATCCCTCTTCTCTGGCTTTCTTGATTTAATGTAATATCTTCCAGTTCCATTCATTTTGCAGCAAATTGCATGATTGTATCATTTCTACAGCTATGTAGGAATGTATATATATATATGTATGTACATATATATATATGTATACATATAAAATACTGTATATATGTACGACATCTTCATGAACCATCTCTCTAACCCTACTCAATGGGGTCTTTCACCACTCACTGTGAAAATATTATTTCGCTAGCTTTTTATTTCTGTTTCAAAAAAATTGTTCAGTATTTACTTGTAAATTTGTTTGTCAATTGAAGATTGACATCATCTTGAACTTCCACTCCCATAATATTTTTACTGTATATGCCTGAAAATTCATTGATGTCTCATTCTCCAAGAAGTGGAGTCTAACTGAGTTAGAGCTTGCCTTGAATTAGAGATAATTTTAATGATTCTCACCTAATCAACAGAATATATAAGTGACAGTGAGTAGCTTCCAATACTTGGTCATTAAGAAGTATTGTAGATTTCTTCTTCCTTTCTCTCTCTTTGATAATTTACTCTAGGGGGAGCTATTGCCAAGTCATGAGGACATACAAAATAAACCATGACTCCCATATTGTAAGTGAGGTCATTTGCAATCAAGTTCTCTAAAGGAGCCATCTTAGAAATTATTCCTCCAGCCCCAGTCAAACGTTTTGATAACTATAGATCTGACTGACACTTTCCAATTAACCTCATGAGAGACCCTAAATTAAAAGCAGACAACTACACGGTTTCTGAATTCCTAACAGACTCTTTGAGAAAATTAATCTTTATTTTTTTAAGCTACTACTAACTTTGGAAATAATTTGTCAACTAATACACCCATTGGTTCTTTTATTCCAACAACTTCGTTGTTCCTACATTTATAATTTTTCATAATCTATTTGTTATCTGTTAAAATGTCATCATTTCTATGTACTCTCTTACTTTTGGAAACATTTTAATTACTACAAACAACTCTTATAACACTTTATTATCTTTTTCCTAAGCGTTGGTTCATCCATTTGCTTAATTTATTTAATTTTATGGTTTTGGACTTGTTGGATGCTTTGTAAGTTATGTCAATGCAATTTCTCTTTATGAGAATTTCCTCCTATAAATATCCAGATGAACCAGTATTAAGGAAAATTTGATACTCGTGGTTCAGGTTTCTTAGCTCAACTAATCTGCTTACTATACCTGCTCTGAGCATACCGCATGGTCCCAAAGTTGTGCTGGAGTGATACTTTTCAGGACTTTAGCCCCAACCCTAAGCACGAAAGCAAGGTTTTTCTATTTCACACACTACATACACAGATGCACACACTCAAACACACAGATCACACATATGCATAACTGGAAGGATGTGCTTCAAATCAGGTTGTGTGTGCACACAACCCAGGAGTTAAATCCTTGTGATTCTTGTGTGATCTTCATTTTAAACAGTTCTATATAAACCTCATTTCTAACTAATAGAAATTCTCTTTTAATTTATTCAAAGCTACATACTTATTAATTTTTCCTTGCCATTTGTAAGTGTTCAAGGTATAAAAGGGAAGTTTCCTCAGCCTGTGACAATGTATTTTCCTTATGCCAGAAGTCTTATTTGCTAATTCCACATGCATTTCTCCTCTGTCCTCAATCATGACTTAAATTTCTAAAGACAGAGATAATAATAATATCTCTAAAGACAGAGATAAATTTCTAAAGATAATCCTTTTTTTTTAACCTGTTCTCATAGGAAGAACAGACTACTTTTAATATGGGAGTGCATATAAATATTTAATTGACTGATAGGTGAAGGGATTATGTGATGAGGCAGTTCGAACTAAACGGAAGTAAAATTTCTAGTTTATTTTAAGTCTTCTCACTCTCAAATTTGGACTCTATAAGATAATTTTAAAACATGTCTATAATATAGATACCTCAAAATTAATAAATCTTTACTATTGGAAAAATAAATACAACAAACACAAAATTCTTCATTTTATTATAGGGGTTAAAGTTTAAAAATGTTCCTAAAATATAAAAATATTTTTTATTTATGGTCTCTTTTTTGGGGGAGGGGTCACACCTGGCAGCGCTCAGGGGTTACGCCTGGCTTTACGCTCAGAAATCGCCAGCTCGGGGGACCGTATGGGATGCCGGGATTTGAACCATTGTCCTTTTGCATGCAAGGCAAACACCTTATCTCCATGTTATCTCTCCAGCCCCTCTTTGTGGTCTCTTAACAAAAATTTTTCTTGTGATGATTGATAAATTAATTTGAAACTTACTGGAAATTTTTTTTTATCACTAGAAATTATCCTGACCAATATCCTCTCTTGTCAATTGAAAGCTGTGCACCCTAGAACCTATGTAGCTTGCCCAAAAAAATTATAATCAAACCTCTGGCAAGATACAAGTCTAATATAAGCTGTTTACCACTATCAAGAGCAATATTCTTCAACCCTTTTACATCTACAAGCTTAACAATTGACACCTGTCCTACACTTGAGTACATGGACCATCAGTTATTACTAAGAAGATAGACTTAGTTTTCAAACTCCACATCTGTGGACTGGCACAGTGGTTGATGATTACTTATCTGGATTACTGTTCCTTATAACTTCAGGACTAGTTATATTTCTATGAGGTGTCAGGAAAAAAAAAGACATAATTAACTTCAACCTTTCAAAAATAAGTCAGATTTGCTACAGACATGAGGCCCAAATTTCAAACATAAAAACACTTCTGCACCTGTCCTTTTGCTGTAGATATGTAAAGATAACAGGCATATCTAAAGATACAATTAGCCTCCTTAGTCATGTTATGCTTCTATCATCATTCTAGGTCAATTCAGCCACCATTTATTGATGCTTACTATTTATAAGGTGCCTTTCTGCTCTTAACACTAGAAATATAAAAATGAATGACAAAGGTCAAACAGGACTATCGATAAATGAAAGGAATGATAGATTCATAAAAAGTATATGCTAAGTTAAGGGTGTGTGCAAAGAAGATCCTTCTAACAAAGATTATTACAATGAATTTGAAAAAGAACGGAAATGGTTAAAACACATGTTAATTTGTCACTAGAACAGACCTACAAATTATTAGCAAAAGATATAACAACCTCCTAAAATATCTTTAGTTCCTTGAAAGGCTTAAAATTCACTCAAAGTCATTTCAGCTAAAGATAGGGAAAAGCATAATTCAAAACTTCATAGAAAATCAAATACCCGAGATCACAAAACAGCATCAACTCTGTAGTCAGATAGCAATTAACTTACCTTCGTTCACACAGTAAATTTTTAAACTTTATAAAAATATATACAAAAATTTAAGTTAGTGGTTGGAAAAATAGTATAGCAGGTAGGGCACTTGACTTGATAATGGCTAGCCCAGTTTCAATCCCTGCACCCCCATATGGCCTCTTGAGGACTGCCATTAGTGATTCGTGAGCACAGTGCTAGGAAAAAGCCCTGAATACCAATAGGTATACAAAAAATAGATCAAATTATTTAGAAAAAGCAGAGAATAAATTATCATCAAAAATAAGAATGAAATTAAGTAGTGTAATGTTGAGTTTATAAATGCATTTAGACAAAAAAATTACTCAAAATTAAACTAAAAGTAAAAATTTTTATGATTCATTGACATGTATCATACTACAAAAAATAGAAATAAAATCTCCTTGAAACAGGTAAGTTTCTAAGAAAATGCATATCACTAAAATTGTATCACCAAGAAGTAGAACATTAGACAAACAAATGCAGTAAAATAAATTATAAAAAAAAATATCAGTCTAGGAATTAGACTGATTTGGGGGGTAAATTCTTTTATACTTCTTCAAAAATTTGACAATTTCTATATGAAATGTTTGTTAGTATATTTTTTGAAAGTCATAGTGCTTATTTTGTGAAGTTAGCCTAATACCAGCCCACTTTTGGCAGCCTGCTTCCAACCCTGCCTTTCCCGTAGACTCCTAGTACCTATCTGTCCACTTTTGACTCTCCATGCATTCCTTATGCTTGCTTCAGGGTGCCTGCTCCACTCCTCCCTTTTTACATATTCCTTCATGCCAAAAATCCAGGAGTTCTTGCATGTCTCACAGAATGTCCCTCTGTGCTGAGCTTGGGTCCTCTCACGAAATCCTAAGAAGGCACTAGACTATGAGAAATAGGTACAGACAGAACACTACCTTGTGATAGTGAATGGGAATAGCAGATTTCTGTTCAGGACACCTGGAAATTGGAACTTCATTCCGAGCAACCACAAAACATCAAAAATAATAAAAATAATTAAGAAACTCGGTTTCAACTGAGTTGAATGAGGACAGAAGTCTAAGTCTTCAGGTACCTAGGAATTTTAATGCTGCCCAAGGATGACTTAGAAAAGTCCTTTTAATATGCACTAAATTGGGGCCGGAGAGATAGCACAGCGGTGTTTGCCTTGCAAGCAGCCTATCCAGGACCTAAGGTGGTTGGTTTGAATCCTGGCATCCCATATGGTCCCCCGTGCCTACCAGGAGAAATTTCTGAGCAGATAGCCAGGAGTAACCCCTGAGCACCGCCGGGTGTGGCCCAAAATCCAAAAAAAAAAAAAAAATATATATATATATATATATATATATATATATATATGCACTAAATTGAAGAAATAATCAGAAAATAAACTAAAAGAAGAAATAATGGTTAAAAGAATTAAAGAATTCTTTGAAATAGAATTAAAGTAGCTAAAGATCACAGTAGCAGGACTCAGCAGCAGAATGAGAGAAATCAAAAATCAAATCAGTGGCCTTAAGAACTATATATGAGCCCTGCCCACCATTTCAGAACATTGGACAGACTCCTCCACCAGGCTCTAAGAGAAAATAATGGCCTTCACTAATTCCCACATAGTCTGGTCTGGCCTGATACCTCTATAAAATTCTAAGAAACGTCAGGGGGATTCCCCTTTCTTCATGAACTAGCAACTAAATACCACTCCCCATACCCTGACAGAAACGGCCCAGCTTCACAACTTTTTGACTTAACTTTATAAAACTTCCAAGCCACCGACCATGGGTTCACACAGCTACATGACACTTTAATATCTTTATAGTAGTGTCAGTCCAATAGTATCACAGGAAATCTAATGGGAACGTGACATAGTAATATACCAACCTCAGTGAATCTAAATAGTACATGGAAGGCTCAACTAGCACCAACCACAGCCCAGCAAATCCTTAGACACTAACTTTAATAACATCCTGGAGAAATACAACAATCATTTTAAATTGACCCTTGTTCATCTAAGTTTTTCTTTCTATTCTTTTCTTTTTTCTTTCTTTCTTTCTTTCTTTTTTTTCTTTTCTTTTTTTCTTTTCTTTTTGGTGTTTGGTTTTTGGGTTACACCCGGCAGCTCTCAGGGGTTACTCCTGGCTCTATGCTCAGAAATCGCTCCTGGCAGGCTTGGGGGACCATATGAGATGCCGGGATTCGAACCACCGACCTTCTGCATGCAAGGCAAACACCTTACCTCCATGCTATCTCTCTGGCCCCTCATCTAAGTTTTAATAATTCTGTTTGCCTTTATATTTTTATAAGCAGTGTGAAGCAAATTTGTCTGTCTCTGCATGGGGCTGATTATGTGGGTTCGGAGATTGGGGACACTGGTGAAGGGAGATCATACTGGTGGTGGGACTGGAGTTTAAACAGTTAATGCCTGAAATGACTGTATTATGAACAATGTGGTATATCATAGTGTTAATTAAAATTTAAAAAGGGCAATATACATGATATAGAGAAGA
The DNA here is from genome assembly GCF_024139225.1 of Suncus etruscus. Taxonomy (NCBI): domain Eukaryota; kingdom Metazoa; phylum Chordata; class Mammalia; order Eulipotyphla; family Soricidae; genus Suncus; species Suncus etruscus. The sequence continues at coordinate 34,647,835 of NC_064859.1, read as the reverse complement.
GAAATAGAAAAGATACTTTAATGAAATTTTTAGGAAAAGATAATAGCTGAGAATAACCCCAGTAAAAGGAGCTAATGTCCACTGATTTAGAAGACTCAAGACAGCCATGCAAAATAAACTTAAACAGAACAACATAGTTATACAAATGTCAAGAACCTAAGAAAAATTCAAACTATTTAAAAATTCAAGAGTACAACAAACTTCAAATATCAAATATAAGGGAAATAGCATAAATTTAAATTTAAATTCTTTTAAATGTTAAATAAAATATTCTTTTATTAAATAACTATTTAGACTTAATTAATATTAAATAAATATTTTATTAAATAAATATTCTTTTATTGCACTTTACATTTTTCAAATGAAATTCTACAAGATTATGGAATAATATATTTAAATTGGTGAATGAAAACACATAACCTGCTTCTTGGCATCTGCCTCAACAGGTCAAAAACTCTATTCTCCCCACACAAAAATAACTTCTGCACTCTTGAGTTCATTACAATTCTATTCACAATAGACAAAATTTAGAAAAATCCCAAGTGTCCAAGAACTGAAAACTGAATAAAGAAACTATGGTATATGTACACAACAGAATACTACTCAGCAATAAGAAAAAATTGGAATTGCTCAATTTACTGCTATGTAAATGGGTCTTTAGAGTATCATGCTGAGTGAAGTTAGTCAAAATGAGAGGGACAGGTACAGAATGATCACTATTATATGTGGCATAATAAGGAAACATAATAAGGAAATAGAAAATGCCCAAAGGCAACAGAGCCAGAGATGTCATCTTAAGGCAGGGCACAGTGATCTGGCCGGCACACGATCATTTTAAATGAACAAATGAAATGTACAAACAATTCCAAAGGAAATTTTTCAAAAAGAATCTATGTGCCTGAAATGTTTAGCCTCAATAATAATTCAAGAAATTCATTATTTTCAAAATTTCCCAAATCTGATAAGAATATTGGTTTATGTGGGAGTTCTTCAATTTGTTTCAATTTTAATATATTCTCTTGGCAGAACTGCATAACCATATAAAATATGCCTTTTTTACCTGGAGTTCCCACTCTTGTATTTATCCAAGTAAATTATCAAAGTTATTTATGAAGATATGCCTACAATAATACCTTTTGCAGGGACACTTCAATAAAGAATTTGAACCCTGTAACATGTATAGTAGGGCACTGATTCTATCTTTATAGCATATTCATATGTAAACTCATTAAAAATTTACCTGTAGTTTATCTAATGAAACAAAAATGTTCAAGATAGCTTGTTATAATGTTACAAAACAGTATGCATAACATTATCTTAATTGTGTTTTTAAATTTTAATAAAATTTTGTTATTTAATGTCTCTTTTGCTCATATACAACTAGACTACTCACATCTCTGACTGCAAGTTATATAGGCTATAAAGCTATCTTAACATTCCGTTGGCCAGAATTGTGACTCAGTGGTAGTGCACTTACTTTTCCTGCATAAGTCCTGAGTTTGATCTCTAGAACCATGAAAGTAAGAGTAAAAATAATAATAAAAAAATAATAAGAAATAATAATAAAATTAAATCCCCCCGGGACTGAGAGATAGCATGGAGATAAGGCTTGCCTTGCTTGCAGAAGGACAGTTCTTCAACTCTTGGCATCCCATTTGGACCCCTTGCCTGCCAGGGGCGATTTCTGAGTGTAGAGCCAGAAGTTAGTAACCCCTGAGCGCTGCTGGGTGTGACCCAAAAACAAAACAAAAATTAAATTCCCCAGCATTTCCCCCCCAAATTGAAACAAACTACATAGTTTTATTTTTACTTTTTCAAATTAAGTTTAATGTTAGCTATAGTTGCAAACTACTATCATAATCAAAACTATGAGATATCCTTCCACATCAGTAAGAATAACAATTATCCAAGAAATTTAGAAATAAAGTGTCAGCTGAAATGTAATGAAAACTTTATTCACTGTTAGTGGGAATATTGTCTGGTTCACCTTTGATGGAAAGTATGAGATTCCTCCAAAAAATTAAGATTAGAACTTCCATACAAACAAAATATTCTATTTCTCAAATTCTACTCCCAAAACACAAAATAATTGATGCACAAAGATATATCTTCATTTATTATCATTGTAACACTAAATGTGATAATTAGGATATAAAAAATAATGTTCAACTACAAAAATTGGATAAAGAATTTATGGTATATAGAGAGAATGGAATACTATATATATATCTGTGAGAAAATATGGAGTATTATATTTGCTGCAACAAATAGCAGATAATATCACTTATCTGTAGTATATAGAAAAAAAGGATTAATCATGTAAAACTCAAGCAATGAGGGTGGCAATGAGTAATAGGTAGACAAGAGATGACATAGAGATAGTGGTGTAGGGTCTTGGGCACTTTGGTGATGGTGGGGCATAGTAATTGTACATCAGTATCATAAATTATGACCTATTAACATTATCACAACCATGCTACCTAAACTATAATCTTTAAAAAGTCATTTACATGTAAACAGTAGTTCACAACCTGGGCAGTTTGCCCCAGAAATCAGTTGGTAGCTTATGAAGTCCATTTCAGTCATTGTTTGAGCTTAAAATGCTGGGTTTAATGATATATAATAGTGAAAGCAAGGTTTTATGAGTTGAATCGTGTCCAAAATCCATTTGTTAAATTGCAACTTATAGCTTATCAGAATGCAGTGGTATTTGGAGAAAAGATAATCAATGAGGTCAGTAAATTAAAATAAGACATTTAGTTGATCTTCAGAAACACATGTTCCCATGAACATTGCCCCATCTCTCGAGCTCTGGGCTTGGAGTAGTTCTGCAACCACAGAGCTTGAAGTAGGCCCTGAGTACCACCATATAGTCAAATACCTACTAAAATATATAAAATTATATATAACATTTATAAAATTTTATATATACAAAATTTCAGGTTGGGCCCATTCCTATATGACTGATTGTGAAGATAGAAGATACGAGGGATGGGATACAGAGTAAAATGGCCAGAAAGACATTATGAAAAGGGGGTCATCTGCAAGTTACGAAGAGATCGCAAAAGAAAACAACTTTGTCAGTATCTTGATTTTGAATTTCCAGGAGAAAATATATTCCTGTTTTGTGTAATTGTCCCCTTTCCCACCCAAACACGCAATCTGTGCTACTTCAGGATGCTGTAGTAGAATGTATTATTAATGAAAGCATCAAACAATCTTCATAAGGAATAATCCAACATCCAAGATGTCATAAGAGGTAAGACTGGGAAACTGCTCTGGCACCTAGCATAGTACCACAGGAATGTTCAGTAAAGTCTTTTCTTGATCAGGTGGCCAAGATATTTGGTAGACCAAAATAAACCAGACTTAGTAATCAATCTAACAGAAAAAAAGGGGAAAAGGAAAGAGTTAAACCTGGAAACCAGATTTCTGATTGGCACAACCAGTAAATAGAGAATGCAGGATATGGAAAGGGTGGGGATACTGGAGTAGAGAATGAATATGGAAACTGAAGGGTCACCTTAGCAAAATATTTGATGACCAGTCAGAAATAAGCTTCTGCAATCAGTGCTGGTGGGGATGTGGAGAGAGAGGAACTCTTATCCACTGCTGGTGGGAATGCCGTATAGTCCAACCTTTATGGAAAGCAATATGAAGATTCCTCAAAAAAACTGGAAATTGAGCTCCCATTTGACCCAGCTATACCACTCCTAGGGATATACCCTAAGAATACAAGAATACAACACAAAAATTCCTTCCTCACACCTATATTTATTGCAGCACTATTCACAATAGCCAGGCTCTGAAAATAACCAAGATGCCCTTCAACAGATGAATGACTAAAGAAACTGTGGTACATATACACAATGGAATATTATCCAGCCATCAGGAGAGATGAAGTCATGAAATTTTCCTATACATGGATGTACATGGAATCTATTATGCTGAGTGAAATAAGTCAGAGGGAGAGAGATAGATGCAGAATAGTCTCACTCATCTATGGGTTTTAAGAAAAATAAAAGTCATCTTTACAACAATCCTCAGAGACAAAGAGAGGAGGGCTGGAACTTCCAGCTCACTTCATGAAGCTCACCACAAAGAGTGGTGAGTGCAGTTATAGAAATAACTACACTGAGAACTACCATAACCATGTGAATGAATGAGGGAACTGGAAAGCCTGTCTGGAGTACAGGTGGGGGTGGGGTGTGGGGTGGAATGGAGAGAGATTTGGGACATTGGTGGTGGGAATGTTGCACTGATGAAAGGGGGTGTTCTTTACATGACTGAAACCTAATCACAATCATATTAGTAATCAAGATGTTTAAATAAAGATATATTAAAAATAAGCTTCTGGAAATCAAAAAAGGTAACTACTGTTATATAGGACAAGGGTCAACTGTTGCAAAGAGAAAAACCTGCACTAGGGAATATGTAAATAAGCAAAATACTAGCTATTGGGTCTTGAAGACACCAGTATTTAAATAACAGAGAAAAAGTGAAGACAGAACCTCAAATAATGGAAGAAAAAGAGACCATTGTAGATTGAGCCCTTGCTCAGGATAGCCTTAAAAACTATGAGGATTTTGTTGTTGTTGTTGTTGTTGTTGTTGTTGCAACGAAGAGGAGAAAGGGCTAGAATGGTGTACACAATTTTCCCAAACGCCAGCCTCTGTGTTGTGGAAGTATTTTGTAGAATTGGTTAATGTCTAACATCAGTTGACTTTAAAGATTATCATCCTCAATAAGTGGATCTTTCTTTTGGCCTTTCGATCTGTTGAAAGGCCATAAGAGCTAGCCTGAGGTTTCTCTGAGGAAGAAGAAATTCTTCCCCAAGACTATTCCTGCTGGCCAGCCCCACAAAGACTCTACACTTGCCACAGCCTACAATTCCTCATTCTGTTTCTCTAAAGAATCCTGACTGAGGCAGGGGCTACAGAGGCCTGGAAAGAAAGTGAGAGTCTATGGCTGCTCTCTCATCCTTTCATGTTGACCATGGTATATAGGTTGTAGTGGGGGTGGGGGAGGATGACTGCACATCCAAAAATGCTCAGGAGAAAGTGAGTAAAGAGAGAAGAGGTTGAGGAGAGAGGCACAGGAAGGTTTTAAAAATGTATGCTTGATGTGGAAAAGAGGGGATCCAGCCTAGCGAACAAGAGCAAATCAGCCTTCTCCTGCATGTGCATTTGAACAGGTAACACACCTCAGTGTTTCATGTTAACTATCACCACAGTTTTCATCTTATCTGACAGATGCTGTGGCAACTGGACCAGAGAGACAATAAGTCTCTGTATGTACATATGTAGGAAGCTATTCACACACAGCACACTCTGCTTCTACACCACACTGCTGGACTGTGAGAACAACAATGCTGAAGAAAGAAAAAAAAAAAAAAAAGAGGTGAAGAGCAGAGTTCTAGTGCTGACTGTGTTGTCTGTAGTAGAGGATGTGGTAGGATGCAAGGACCTGGCTTGAGCGACCAGACTCCTTCCTATATATCCAGGATGGTCTTGGTCAACTTTTCTTACATGCCCCTGATTCAGTCTAATATTTTTTAAACATATAAGAAACCTTACTTTGATGGGGCCAGAGAGATAGCATAGAGGTAAAGCGTTTGCCTTGCAAGCAGAAGGTCGGTGGTTCAAATCCCGGCATCCCATATGGTCCCCTTAGCCTGCCAGGAGCGATTTTTGAGCATAGAGCCAGGAGTAACCCCCCTCACCGCTGCCAGGTGTGACCCAAAAACCAAAAAAAAAAAAAAAAGAAAGAAAAACGAAAGAAAGCTTACTTTGAAAAGATGCTTCTCAGAGAATGGCACACATCACAAAGAATGAGAATAAACAGTGTTGGCGGGGATGTGGAGAGAAAGGAACTCTTATCCACTGCTGGTGGGAATGCTGTCTAGTTCAACCTTTATGGAAAGCGATATGGAGATTCCTCCAAAAACTGGAAATCGAGCTCCCATACGATCCAGCTATACCACTCCTAGGAATATACCCTAGGAACACAAAAATACAATACAAAAACCCCTTCCTTATACCTATATTCATTGCAGCTCTATTTACCATAGCAAGACTCTGGAAACAACCAAGATGCCCTTCAACAGACGAATGGCTAAAGAAACTGTGGTACATATACACAATGGAATATTATGCAGCTGTCAGGAGAGATGAAGTCATGAAATTTTCCTATACATGGATGTACATGGAATCTATTATGCTGAGTGAAATAAGTCAGAGAGAGAGAGAAAAACACAGAATGGTCTCACTCATCTATGGGTTTTAAGAAAAATGAAAGACACCCTTGTAATAATAATTTTCAGACACAAAAGAGAAAAGAGCTGGAAGTTCCAGCTCACCTCAGGAAGCTCACCACAAAGAGTGATGAGTTTAGTTAGAGAAATAACTACATTTTGAACTGTCCTAATATTGAGAATGTATGAGGGAAATGTTGAGCCTGTTTAGGGTACAGGCGGGGGTTGGGTGGGGAGGAGGGAGATTTGGGACTTGGGTGATGGGAATGTTGCACTGGTGATGGGTGGTGTTCCTTTTATGACTGAAACCCAAACACAATCATGTATGTAATCAAGGTGTTTAAATAAAAAAAAAAAAAAAAAAGAAAAGATGCTTCTCTGGGAACCAATGATAGGACAGCAGGTAGGTATTTATGTTGCATACTAGCAACCCAGATTTAATCCCCAGCACCAAATACTGTCCCCCAAACCTTCCAGGAGTGATCCCTGAACAAAGATCCAGAAGGAACTCCTGAACACAGCTGAATATGGCCCAAAGACAAAATAAAATAAAAGCAAAATGCTTCCCTGAGGCAGATTCAGAGGGTACGTAGCCTGTTACAGTAAGTGCTGAATAGAAACTGCAGTTCTTTCTTAATCCAGCTTAGACCCTCAATTATCTCATCATTTTGCCTCCTGTAGGGGTGTTGAGCTGGTTCGGTGAGACATGAATGCAAGTGCCTCTGATCAATTTAAAATAGCAATATTGTTAAAGGACTGAATACAATCCTTCATTTCATGCAAAATCAGTCACAGGTTCCACAAACATAAGAAAGTTTTCTAATATCTACTACAGTTTCCCAATCTAAAATCCAAGCATTGTGTTCCACCTTTCACTGTCCAACTGTCTCCATTACTAATTTAATAATAAGTGGTCCTCAAACTATGGCCCGCGGGCCACATATTGTATTTGTATCTGTTTTGTTCATTGCAAAATAAGATATATGCAGTGTGCATAAGAATTCATTCATAAGTTTTGTTTTTACTATAGTCAGACCCTCCAATGGTCTGAGGAACAGTGAACTGGCCCCCTGTTTAAAAAGTTTGAGGACCCTTGAAAGGATATGAAGTGCAATTTGTAATTTTTTATGTATAAAACTTCAGACTTGTGTTGGACTTTTAAGTGACTAGCTGACATTCCAGCTCCATAGATGCCCCAATTCACATGCCTTCCATGTCCTATAAAGAATATCCTCCCTCTCACATCATTTCCTTTGTCTCTCCAAGGACACACTTGCTTTAACTTTAAAAAATATTTCTTTTCTTCTTTCAAAACCCTGATTCAATGCACATCTCCTGTCTTGCTCTCCCTGTCATTTTCTCTCCCAGGACTGGCATATGGCTAAAGCTATATCCTTCCTCTGTTTCCTTTCTTGTTACTACATGTCCAGTGGTATTGCTTAAAAGTGTTCAACGGGAAGGGTCAAGTTCAGTTTCAAACCTGAGGTCTGGGATTACATCAAATCTGTAACGTTTATCTGCCCTTACCATCAAGCGAGTACTTCCCAGTTTAGGCCCTGTTCAAATAAAGTGAAGACTTAATCTTCTGGGTTATAGACATACCCTGTTTTTGCTTCCATGGTTTTTTTTCTTAATGCCAAGGCCACAGCTCCCAAACCCTGTGTCATGGTTGCAGACAGTTTGGTTCTTCAGAGCCAGGAAGCAGTTCTATCTGAGGTATCTCTCTGGGCTGTTGTCACACTAAACAGACCAAGTCCTTTGGTCCAGACCAAGTTGGAGGGAGGAAGAGCATATAAAGGACTTTTTGTTTTATATTAAATAAGAAGTGAGTGATTTGAGCTCCTTTCCAAAGTTGCTTTTTCTCCCCCAATAAGCCTTGAGCACAAGGTGTTCATTATTATTATTATCACATGATAAAACTCCCCTATTTTACTACACACAGCCCCAGCCTTGGCACTGAGAATATTGGCTTCACCCGGGAACCAACATGGCCCAGCATAAGAAAGCCCCTATATAGTGTCTTCAATGCCTAGGACAGTGCCTAAAACTCATGAGGCCTTTTGTAAGTATTTATGTAGGAATGAATAAGTGAATGATACACAAATAAGAAGTTTGGTTGGGTTTGACTTTGTATTTAAATAAAAGAGGAATAGAAAGCAGTGTAATTTGGAATTCCAAAGTAGAAGGTAACTAGACCCAGGAAAAATTCAATCATTTGTTTGGCCATTCAGGGGCACAGTCAGTCAGCAGGTATCATAGGAGACTAGGCAAGGAGCTGCTCTAGAAATGCTCCACAAAGTCTCCGCAACTGCATTCAGGGGCATCTCCCCTGCAGCCTCTGCTCCTCCCTTCTGCTTGTTTTGCTCATCTTGCTTCACGTACACAACCTGAACAAGGTTACTTAACCCTGACAGCTTTCTCTGGGGAGCAATTAAAGCTTTTAAGATCTTACCTATGCTTCACCAGAAGTCTTCTCATTAAATAGTTACTTAAAATGTTCCCAGGGCCTAAAACATTAAGATTTAAAGAAATGCTTTTTTCCATGCCAAATCAGACCGTTGTTTAACAAAGTGTGAGCTACCACTGAGGTTACTGAAGTAGAAAAAAGGGGTCATATGTTGCTGGAGAATAGAAAGTTAGAAGAGAAATGAAAACCAAGACAGGTTCAAGGACGAGTTACGGAATTTCATTGATATCCATTGTTTAGGATTTATTGTGTTTTGGAGTTTGGGCTATGCCAGGAGGCGGCATTCAGGGTTACTCCTGGCTCTGAGATTAGAAATTACTCCTGGCAGGTTCCAGGGACCATTTAGGATGCCGAGGATTAAATCCTGGTCTGGTACTTTTAAGGCAAATGCCCTATCTGCTCTCTATCTCTTCGGCCCCTAGGAATCATTCTTGACAGGGTTTCCACTGCCCAAATCAGACCCTCACAGGCTTCTAAAATTTCCTGAGTCTATCTGTTTTGTAGTTCACAAAACAGGCTAGAGATGCTGAAAGATGTATGTGAACAGAGACTTTGCAAAGAAAGCCTTGGGTCTGACTTGAAGAATGACAAATCAAACAATAATCAGCCAAAGACAAAGAATAGAGATTAAATAAGGGAATGAAAGACAGTAGGGCCAGGCAAAACTGGAAGCTTGGTTTAGCAAGATATGAAGTATTCCTTTCTGATCATGCCCCATCCTGCCCAGAGAATCTTGCTGTCCATAGGAGAGTGCCTGGGAGAATATCAAAAGTCATCTAAGTTTGAATTGTGGAAGAAGTTCATTCCTGAGTCATTCTCAAGTTCTGATGCTTGGAGAATGGCTTGATAGAGATTCGTATTTATTCAAAAGTATAGTCTAAATTTATAAATAATACTAGATCACGTCACAAGAAGGAAATGGATATCATCTCCTTAATATGGGAAATTTATTCACTCCAAACAGCAAGTAGTCTTCTTGGGGAGACATAGGGTTAGTGTTCCACTCAGAATAATTTGAAAACACCCCTGAGTTTCTCTAAGCTAATTGTGGGCTTCCATTTTCCTGAACTTTCTCAAAAAGAATTCTTCCCCTTTCTGAGCTGTGAATTTAAGTCTCCACAGAAACTAACTCAGAGAATTTTTCTTGGTATTTCTAAAATATTTCCCATGAAAGTTTTGCTCTCCTGACAGGGGCCAGACCTTACAGACCATGGCATGTTGCTTTGTGCTCCTTCCAGTTCCCTATGGTGTTCAAAAACTCTGAAAGACAACAGGCCTCATGTCTCTCTGTGATGCTTCAGCCATTAGTTGTCCTTGTAGTCCCTCATGACTTTAGAAACCTGTTTTTATTCCTAGGCATGATAAAGTTATGCTCTATGTTACTTTAATACAGGCCTCTATAAAGACTGCTTTTAGCCAAATTTGATCATATTTCCAATTTTTTTTCTATATTTGAAAAAAAAATTCTCTTAGTATCTAGTATGCCTTCCTAAAACATAGTCACAATGTCCAAGCTTTTGCAAATAAGGTGTGTATGCCTATGAAACTGTTCTACCATCAACTGAAGATTTTTTTTTCTGAAAAATAAAAGAAATGGACAATATGAGGAAAGAGGAGCCACAAAAAGAGTTCCTTAAATGATCCTAGTAGCAACCAAGGCATTAGGCCTTGGGGAACCAGGCCCAGTTCCAGAAAAAAAGTGGCACTAATGCTGGAAGAAGCTACACATGCAATTGAGATGGTGATATTCTGGCATTGAGTCTCCACACTTGCAATGGTAGTTTCCTCTCCAGACCAACATTTTTTTCCCTTGGAAGTAAACATTGGACTTGCTTCTCTCTCTAATTCCCATGATTCTGGGAGAACCAAGCAACATTAACTAACCATTTTTCTTCTGAAATAGTAAAAGTAGTTTTTGTTATTCTGTTGTCTACCACCAAGAATGCTGTCATATCAAATGGCTTTTGGGGAACAAGAAAAAGCATAGACCCTTGTCAGTTGCCTGTGCTCTGTAAGGACTTAGTTCTCTTTAATTGTTTAGTGATAGGGTTAAGGGCAGGGGTCATCCATCCTTTTCTGGGGATATGAGGATCTTCTTCTTTCAATGTTAGGCCCTCCTAAGTGAAAAGAGGCTTTTTTTTTTTGAATCAGTGATATCTACAGATGTTTCTTTGACACATTCCTAAGGCTGCAACACAAAAAATCTTTAAATCTATATCAGTCCAGGGTTAAAGTTCCATGCTTTCCCTCTGCCCTTTCCTCTGCTGCTCAAGATCAACCTTTATTTCATCCCTTCCCAAACACTCTGATACCTCATCTTTCAAATCCTTCCTTTTCACTACTTCTGTCAAACTTGTGATCGACACTTTTAGAAAATACAAATAAAAATAGCTTAGAATAGTATTCTTTGCCAGTAATAATTGCATGAGCAATCCAAACACTGTGTCTGAGACTCAAAGAACAATGCCTCCTGGTAAAGTTCTAAACAAGCCAGTGAATAAAGGAAATTTGTGTTCAGTTTACTTCCATTTTAATCTAGTTATCTTATTCTTTTGGAAATAAGGACTTGCCAGAATGACATAGACAAAGAAAAAAATCTAAAGTTTGCTGAAAGGTACTGTACTGGATGCTTTTCCCAATATTTTCACCTTTACCCATAATCTTCACCACATCAATCTTACCAATTGCCTTGCTGTTCCTCCAGCATGCCAAGTGTCCCAGCCTCAGTTTATCTTCCAGAAGCATTTTTGACCCAGGTGGGTTTCAGCTCAAATATCCTTTCTTGAGGACACCCACTTTCCCTGACCTCTCCCCTTATTCATTTACTACTGAAATTTCCATGCCCTTTCTCCTTTTATAAGTCCTCCATATAACCCATAATTATATCTCATACCTAATAACTTACTCTATACACACATTCACACACATGAACATAAATTCTATAAAAACAAGCATTTTGCCTTTGTTTCCAACACCTACAGCAATCAGTGACATGTAGTAAAAGTTGAGAAAAATGTGCTCAGAAAATCAAATTTCTAGAGAAAGGCATAAATATAGTAACTAGTTTTAGAAAACATAAAGTCTAAAAACTCAAGTTGCTCAGATTCAATTAATTCTTAATGTAATGAAGCCTGATTCTAAATAACAAAGACCAAGTTTGTTTATTCTGATCATCCTACATAGGTAATTTATAAGAGCCTTAAAGCCTGTTCTCTGTTCTTTAATAACCTCTTTTTCCTCCTTGGGCAGGAGGCAATTACTCAATTCTTTAAGGTAACATAGTATATTCTTGGTCACTCATTCACATAACTAAGTGAAATGAAAAGGAGATGGGGTTTCTAACATTCTATGAGTCCAAAAAGGAGAGGGGGTAGCAATCATCATTCAGACTACATCAAGAAAATCTGAATGTTATATTCTACAGAGGTGTAAAATGCTCCATCTGCTGAGTAAGGAAGCAACTTGCAAAATGGCCAGCTACTTAGACCTGGAAGCCAGGTGATCTTGGGTTCCAGCATACCAACTACTGGCTTACCATTAGACAAGTTACTTCTCAAAGTCTATATTTCCTCAATTATAAAATGAGGAAAAGCATAGTATACATTATCCAGTTGTAGAAGGAAATGCTTAATAATGCTACCTGAGTTTATAGCACAGTACTAACATATAGCTGTTAGCTGGAGGAAAGTATTTTAAAAAAAGAGGGTCCCAGACTCTTCTCTTGCTACTCTGACTTCCAAACTTAGTAGGACATCCAGAGAACCTCTCTGAATCTCAAACTTAAGTAAAACAAGCTTTGTCTGACTTAACAAGTGACCTATAAGTCCTCGTTGTTGCATCCTATTGATAGCTTGTGACAAATATCACTATCTCAGTTTGCATAAGTTAAAATGCCCTTTCCATTAACAGATGAGATCTGCTATTAACTAATTACACTTTGACTTTTCTTTCATTGGCATTAGCTGCTGTGCCAGGGAGATGAGTGTGAGGTGGTCGCTGGCATACAGAGAGACTGGTGCAGATGGGGCTGGGTGGGCATAAAGTATGGGGGGGGTGATTTGTTCTCTCCTTTTTATCCTATGAATCCATATTTTAAAAAATAAGGATAAGGTTTCCAAAGACCTATTTAACCCCAACAAATACTTCCAAAAGCAAGGGAAAGCTTGTCTTCTAGGTCACCAGTGATTAAATAATTTGATTGTGGTGGGTCCTAGGTGTTCCTCCAGGTTGACAAAGAAATAAATAAAATCATGAATTTTAGCATGCAAAGCTATAAATTCCAATCCCAAATCTGCTGTTTAGGCAAGTTATTTAATGTTTCTCAGTCTCAACTTCCTTTTATATAACATGAGGGTATCTATCATTAAGTATAATCACAAGTATTAACTGTGAAGGGAGAGAATAAAAGGTGATGTCAAGTAAATTATAGAAGTGGGCATTTCCTGCAGCTGCCCTTAGCCTGTGATCATTCCAGTTTTGTTGGTTTTAGTAACTCAAACCTGAAAATGTTTTAAATGTTTTGAAGATAGTTCTCCTCTCTGAAGCATTCCCATTTTATTTCCATAGGGAAGGGAACAAGTTTGCCACCCCTTAAACATGGAGATGTGGTACTCTCTATGACACTGCTGGGGAAGGGGAAAATAGAAACCCACTTAATGGGGTCTAAATATTATTTTGGGGAACAATTTATTTTGGAACAAGGAGTCAGTAATTATGAGTTTTTCCTGTTGCAGAGAAAAACATTGGGAATATTGGACTGCTTTCATCCAACCTATCCCTAACCCAGCTTCTAAACCTTGAACATGGAGAGTAAATGAAAATGGAAAGAACTGAGTTTCATACTCAGGTAGTTTTACAGAACATTACAAAGGTGTTGCTATTCAAACAATGAGAAAAAGTAAACCCAGCTATATAATCACAGTTGTTAAAAAATATTCATCAGCAAAATAAAAATGTAAAGATGTGAAAATAAACTAAATTAAAAAAAACTCATTAGTAAAAAATATGGTTTCCAGGTACTTGCCCAGGCCACATTCCAATCATCTTCAGGAGAATAGCCTGTTTGCTGGTCCCAGAATTTACCCAAATATCAGAAGTCAGTGTCACAGTTCCAAAGTAGTGACCAGTAACACAGCTAAAACATAATCTCCTATCTCAATAGGGATCCCTCAGATATCTCCTAATCAGTGAATGGGCCACTGAGAAAGATGTAAAACAGACACAACCCCAGACTACCAAAGGAAACATGATAAAGCAGCATAGAACCCTACCAGGGATAATAGGAGAAGATTGTAATCCTGAGGAGTTAGGCAATAAGAGCCACCAATATAATTTCACCAAAATAAATTTCTCTGAAAATGACTTCCAAATAAAAATGTATAGGATGTTTAGTGAGCTGAAAGCAAACAGGGAATGAATGGCTAATAAATATAAGAGGATATGAGATCAGAAATGATAAAACTGCAAACAGAAATGTCAAAACTGAAAAACCTAAAATGTGAAACAAAAACTCATTGGAAGGCCTTGCCAGCAGAGTAACAGTTGCTAAAAGCAGAATCAGTGAGCTTGAAGATGAGGTTTAGAAAACTTTCAATAAGAGCAGAAAATGGGAAAAGTCTCAAATGAACAAATATTAAAAGAACTTTGGGATGATTTTAAAAGGAACAACATAATCAGAGTTCCAGATAGCCAGGAAGAAACTCACAATAAAGAAGCAACAGATTTAGTCCAAAGAAACTAAAGCAGACTGACAACAGGGTACTCTTTGATTCAGAATAGCCATTTTCACCTAAGGTCAGTGCACCCTGAAAAGAGCACTGCCACAATGGCAGCACATTTCTTCTAGTCAGTGAGCCCCACTGCAACACATAAGAAGCAATAGTCAAAGATCTAATTCCTGAGAAGTTTCCAGAGATAGAGGGTACATGTACTCACATCTTGGAGGTCCAAAGTAAACCAACTAGAAGATATATAAATAAAAGTATTCCACAATACATCCTAATCAAAATGATGAAAACCATAAATAGAGAATATTGAATGCAACAAGGTCAAAGAGGGAAATTACATTCAAAGAAGTATCCTTACAGCAGATTTATCAAATAAGGCTCTCCAAGACTGAGACAATGATGGGATATAGTTTTCTTTAACACTCAATGAAATAAATGTCTCACAAAGAATGTTTTTTTACCCAGACAAACTCATATTAAAGGAACAATATACAAATTCAGATATAGACAATAGCTCAAGAACTTTATGTACTCTAAATCATCTTTACAAGGATTAAGGGGCTACTTTAATACAAAATGAATCTAACAAACAGAAAGCACAACACTCCAGGACAATAATCTTTTTAATGTCAATAGTAAATGTACCAATTAAGATGAAGAAATAAGCTTGAATATCATGAGACAGACAGTTGGGTATATTCTCAATTAATCTTTGACAAAGGGCAAGAAATATAAAGTGGAGCAAGTCTCTTCAAAAAGTGATGCTGGGAGAACTAATCATTTACATGTCAAAAAGTAAACTCAAACCTTTCTTTAATGCCATCAACAAAAGTAAAATCAAAATAGATTAAAGGCCTTGATATCAAACCTGAAACCATAGGGACACAGAAAAATATAGGCAGAATACCTTATAACATTGAAGGTAAAAGCATTTTCAAGGATGAAACACCACTGACCAAACAAACAGAAACAAAAATAAACAAATGGGACTACATTAAACAAAGAAGCTTCCACATTTCAAAAGAAATGGTGAATAAGATACAAAGACTGCCCAGACAGTAGGAGAAACTATTCACCCAATACCCAATCTGATAAGAGGTTAATCTCTAAGACGTATATAATATTAAGATATATATATGTATACATAAGGTACTAGTAAAGCTTAACAAAAATAACATTTATCTCTATCCAAAAGTGAAAAGAAGAAATGAATAGAAACTTCCTAGAAGAAATACAAATGGCCAAAAGATACATGAAAAAATGCTCTACATCATTAATCATTAGGGAGATGCAAAGCAAAACAACAATGAAATAACATCTTACAACACAGAGACTGGCACACATCAAAAAAAGAAAAAGAAAAAAAGAACAACCAGTACTGGCAGAGATGCTGGGGAAAGAACCCTTATTCACTGCTGGTGCAAATGCCAACTGATCTAGCCTCTAAAAACTAGAAACTGTGCTCCTATGTGACTCAGCAATATCACTCCTCGAAATATATCTCAGGGGCCCAAATACCCAATGCAGAAAATCCCTCTGGTTCCTATGTTCATCACAGCAGTATTCACAATAGCCAGAATATGGAAACAAACAAGAGCAGATGAGTGGACAGGAAAGAATAGTACATATATAAAATGGATGACTGCACAATGAAGTCATGAAAGTTGCTTATAAATGGATGCATATTAAGCATATTATGCTGAGCAAAAAAGAGTGGGAGAGGGATAGACATAGAACGATCACACTCATTGTTAGATATTTAAAAAGATAAGATGGTATTAATATCCAAAGACAAGAGAAACAAGGTCTAGGAGGACCAGTGATGGTAGAAAACTTGCTACAAATAAGCAGTGGAGGGCATTTGGGGCAGAGAAAGGATCACTATGACAATGATAGTTGGAAATGATCCCTCTAAAAAAGAACTGAGTGGTGAAAGGACATAAGTGATATGCATGATAGCCCTTCAGTAACAGTATTGCAAACCACAGTGTCTAAAAGAAAAACGAAAGAGAGAAAAAGAGAAAGATTAAAAAAATGTCTGCCACCACGGAAGGCAGAGGGGAGGATGAAAGGAAAATTGGGCCATTGATTGTGAAAAGTGTTTACTGGTGAAAGCTGATGAACATTGTATGACTGAAACTCAATCATGAACAATATTGTGTCTGTGTATTTCATAGTAATTCAATTAAAGAATCTAATTTTTTATGGGACCAGTGAGATAGTGCAATGGGTGGGGTGCTTCCTTTTAGGTAGTTTACTCAAATTCGGTCATCCCATATGCCTTCTCTCCTCCTCAAGAGAAATCTGATGCAGAGCTAGGAGTAAGCCCTATAAGTACTTACATGTGTGAAACCCTCTAAAAACCCCAAAATGTATGTAGAAAATCTACCCAAACAAGCACAATTTCTCCCATAATTCAGGCACTATGGAAAAGTTCTGGACTCCCAGGTCAAAGGACCTTTCAATGCTAACATACTGGAATGTTACAATTTCATAGAGAAAGGTTAAGAAGACAAAAGTAATCCCTACCATTCCGCTTACTAGTTCAGGTGGGATCTGGAGGGCTAAATTTGAACTCAGGGACCCAAATTATATAACTCCAGTATAGTTGAGATGAATTCATCTTTCATTTCACTTTTACCTTGTTAACAAATTTAGAACCCCAAAGTAATAGAAATCATTGATTATGTAAAAAAATCCTGGTCTTCTCTACAAGTCAGGTTATATGAAATTGACTAAAAATTCAAACCCAAGATAGAGTGAGTCAACTCTGGAATTTTTCACACTATTGCTGAATCATATTGTTATATACATATATAAGTACACATATATATTATATTTTAATCTATTATCCATTGATGGAGTCTTAGGTTCTTTCCATTTTTTGGAAAGAAATTTTAAATAATGCACCAATGAACATGAAAATGCATATATTTTTTCAAGCTTGTGTTTTGTTTGTTTTTCTTTTTTGTGTGTGTATTTTTTTGCTTAGTCACAAATGGGACTGTTGAATCCTACTTTATTTCTCTTTATTTATTCATTCACTCATTTATTGTTTTGTGCACCACTCCTGGGTCTGCACTCAGGGATTATTATTATTTTTTTATTACTTTAAGAAAATTGGTTAGAAAATTATTCAAAATTGAGTTTCAGTCATACAAGGTACACCACCCTTCACCAGTGCATGTTTTCCATCACCAATGGCCCCAATTTCCCTCCCCCAACCTTTCTACTTCTGTGCAGACATTCTACTTTTATTTCTTTTCTTCCTTCTTTCTTTCTTTCTTTCTTTCTTTCTTTCTTTCTTTCTTTCTTTCTTTCTTTCTTTCTCTCTCACTCTCTCTATATTTTTCTCTCTTTCTTTTTTCTCTCTCTCTCCCTCTTCCTTTTATTCCCTCTTTGACACTGTGGTTTGCACAATTGTTAATAAATAGGTACCATGTATATCACTTTATCCCCTTTTATTTTTTAATCAAGAGGTATCAGTTCCAACTATCATCGTCATAGTGGACCCTTCTCTACCCTAACTGCAATCCTGGTTCTTTGTTGCAAGCTTCCTGCCATGGACTGGTCCTCCTGGCCCTCATCTCAATTATCTCTGGATATTATTGTCATACTATATTTTATTATTTTATATCCCACAAGTGAGTAATATTATTCTATGTCTATCTCAAGTATTTCTCTTGACAGGTTCATAGGGGCCTTATCGGGAACCAGTCAAACTCAGGATTGAACCTAGTTGACTGTGTGCAAGGCAAGTGCCCTGCCTGCTGTATCATCTCTCTGTCCTCTGGTAATTTTATTTTTAATATTTTGAGGACACTCTATGCTGTGTTACAGAATAACTGAATAAATTTACATTCTCAGCTACAATGTACAAGAGTTTCATCTCTCCACATCATTAGCACCACGAGCTAATTCTTTTGATAATAACCAGCTAAGGTATGGTAATACTATAATCTCATAGTATGAGCTGAATGAGCTGATAGCCTCATTGTAGACTTGATTTATTTTCCATAATAATTAGTTATATTGAGCACTTTATTGTACATATCATTGTCTATCTGTATATTTTCTTTGGAATAATATATATTTAAATTATCTTCTAATTTTGAATTCGTTTTTCTTTCTATTTTTCCTATTCTATTTTCTATTTTTTGTATGTAGTATGATTATTCCTTAAAGAAGTAAAACTAGCTTCCATAACCAAATAGCCCAGAATACTTTCATGAGACTTAATAATGATCATCACCAATCCAGATGAAGGTTGGTTTGTTTAACCATCAGCAATTGGAAAGACTTGACAAACTGGTGGACATGCCCAAGAATCCAGTCTTCCTTGAGATTCCAGATCTTCAGAGGTGGCAGTGTGATACTGAGAAGAAGTGAGGAAATGCAGGACTTGTTGATAAAGAACAGGGTCAGCAACTCCAGTCCAGGGGTCAAATTCAGACTACCACCTGCTTTTGTAAACACCACTTTACTGGAACACAGTCATGCTTGTTCTTTTATGGATCTGTGTCTAAGTCTATGACTGCTTTCAACAACAGAATTGAATAGTTGTGACAGAGCCTGACCCGAACAGCCAGAAATGTTTACTGCCTGACTCTTCACAACAAAAATCTGTTGACCCCTGGTATAGAATATAGATCAATGTAGGCTGTCACACCAGCCTCTTATGAATGTGTGGCTTCTCCAGTTATTTAGATTTTTTATAAGTGATGAATTTCTATTTATATCTCAAGAGTGTTGATGTTTAGTGCTAAAAACAAGTAAAGCCATTATTTTGTTCCCTTTTTATTTTAGAACTTCCTTTCTGCAAAGGCAAAAGAAAATTGATCATCTATGCTCCAAGTACTCTACATGCACCATTGTTTAAGTTTTTTTTTAAATTATAACCCAGAGAGTTAAGTCTTTGGCACACAGAGAAACTGACTTTTAGAGAGGGTAAGCACTTTAACTGAGATCACAGAGTTGGTATGGGCTGGAGCCAGAAATTTAATCCAGCCCTGCTCTAATGCCAAATATGAGGCTCTTCCTATCAAAGCTTCTTCTTTCATGAATATCCTTTATTAGATGTTGATTTGTCTAGACCAAAGGTGCCCAAACGTATTTGGCCTAAGCCCATCTTTTCAGAAACAAGATTACTCAACAACTTCTGGAAATCTTCATTCTTTAAGTTAACAAAGAGAAAGTTCTCACTCCCTCATTACTCCAGAAAGCTTCTACCACCACCCACTTAATTAGTACAGTGTCCAATATGGAGTAGTATTGCCCCACTCTGGCAAGCATTAATCTGGCCTTTGAGGACATAATCTAAGGTAAAATAACAAAATATTTCTTGAAGCATTTTATGACTCTAGAATCATTTGTGAATAAAAGATTTTATCATCATGGGAGGGATGTTGGCATTTAACTAAAAAAATAAAATCTAAGGAATGAGTACAGGGGCTTAGAAAAGTAAGGCTCTTCTTTGCAGTTTTAAAGTAACTTCAAGGGGTGATGCCTCGTGACCTCATGATGCACAAGTCAGAACAGTTGGCAAATTAATTAGGTAAGTTAACAGACTTTAGGGTTATACATTTAAGCATTTCAATCATAATAAATTCTGAAGTTTTACTGCATAAAACAACCCTTTATAGGCCCAAATTTCACCTAGTTCAGGGGTAGAGACCTGATAAATATGATCCTGGAGGATCTAAATTCCTCCTGTAAATGTCCAGCCAGCTCACAGCCTCTCCTCTATATCAAGGCGAGCAGGCTTTTTGCTGTCTGGGTCTTGGCGATGTCCCAGTCTTTGAAGAAACGGAGTTGTCTTAGATTCTGGAACCAGCCTGGACTCGGGAACTGTCATACTTGCTGAGCAGAGCTTCTGGAGTGAAGCCAGCCTGAAGAAGAGGTATCTGATCTCTGATAATGACAAGAGGCCAAAGGCAGCTGTGGCTGCCCTCAGCCTGGCCAATTTGCTTAATGTCCCTCTCCCGATGAAAGGGCTGCAGGTTAAAGGTTGGCCCTGAATTGACTGTTAATATACCTGCTCTCCTTTTGCTCCCTGGGAGAGAGTTTTTTGTTTTGCTTAATTTTTTTTCCTGGAAGATTAATTCAGAGTAAACATGTTAAAAGGTGAAGAAAGGATGGTACAACCATTTTTTGTGTGTGTGGTTTTTGGGTCACACCCGACAGTGCTCAGGGGTTACTCCTGGCTCCATGCTCAGAAATTGCTCCTGGCAGGCACGGGGGACCATATGGGATGCAGGGATTCGAACTGATGACCTTCTGCATGAAAGGCAAACGCCTTACCTCCATGCTATCTCTCCGGCCCCATTTTTTTTTTCTTAATTAAAGGGTGGAGGGGAGAAGGCTAATATTATTGCTGTTAGAGTCTGAATTGCAGATCTTGGTAAAGTATACATCTTATTTTTGAAGGCTCAAAGTTCCCAGGATTATGAAGGGATGATAAATAATAAATAGTAATTAAATTAAAAATGTACACACTGGCCTCTAAATTCCAGGAAGTTTGGAAATGGATGCTCCCTTCATCATAATTAAGCTCTTCATAAGGGTTCTCTGCCATTCAAAAAAGAAGAAAATGTTCGAAGAGCCCCTCTATCACCATTCTTGCTCTCCCCTCTGAGCCCTCCGGACCTTTGGAGCATCATGATTTGGTACCTCTTTCTTGGAGAGGAAGAGGGGCTGGGCCAAAGTTTAAAAGGAAAAAAAAAGTTGGCATTAAGAGGAAAAAACTATAGGCTGGACAAACAGACATTTGTTGTTGAAGTTGGAGCTCTTAAAGCCTGGAGCCTGTGACCTGACATACATGCATCTAGTCTGAAGCTGAGAGAAATTTGGGGATATACAAGGTGGTGGGTGCTGTTGCTGTGGAACTCATGTGGGCTCAGGGGACCCCATTGGTGGAAAAGTTGAGACTGTCCTTATGTATAAAAGCACTGCAGAACAAACACTAAGACTGAAGACCAACCCCCAGTCATCACAGAAAGGGAAGTCCCATTCAATGTGATATAGGGAGACCAGTCCTCACTTTAAGCACCTCCATGGAGTGAAGTCAGGCTGTGGGGTTCAGAGTACATCAAGACCACAGAGATAATCACTACTGGGGCAGGTGGCCAGCAGGCATGTGGGGGTCTGTCTTCATGAAGTAGAAGGATGAGAAGCATTGACAATATTTGGAGGAACAGTACCATGGGAAAGTTTGTCTTCTGAAGCCATTTGTGGGACTTGAGGGAATTGGTGTATGTGTAGGCAGAGGTGGGGAGGGCTCTGACCTTTGGTTAAGAAAATGCCATTTTCCTTTTTTCCTTTAAAGGAAAAATTCCCCCTCCCCCCACAAATAAACACCAATAAATTTCTGACAGTTTATGGTCCTGTTTCTTCTCAGAGAGTGGACAACCCTTTGGAGGTGTTAGACTGGACCATCCAGCCAAACTGATATCTAGGGGAAGCTCAGGGTTTTCTGTGTTTAGTCTGTGT
This sequence comes from Suncus etruscus, assembly GCF_024139225.1. Lineage (NCBI taxonomy): Eukaryota > Metazoa > Chordata > Mammalia > Eulipotyphla > Soricidae > Suncus > Suncus etruscus. The sequence continues at coordinate 34,625,901 of NC_064859.1, read as the reverse complement.
ATCCCAAGCCCCAATAGGCTTCGCTCCAGAGAGGCTGGCTGCAGCCCACACCCCTGGCTCCTATAAAATGAATCTAGTGGGGTTTTGCAAAGAAGTTCTGCTGTCATAGTAATCCAGGGACAGGCCCCAGTGCAAGAAAGTCATCAAAGCTTACGTTTAGAGCATTTGCCTTAGGACTCAATCAAGATACTAGGTCAGAATCGGGTTACCACACCCCCTCCCTCACTACCCACTCTCATTTTCTCCTCAATCTAGACCTTTCCATCCATCAGCCTACCCTCACTCATTTATAGTCCCTTGATCGACTGGGCCCCTCAGAGTTCTATTTCCCTTCAAAGCTCCAGTTTCTAGCATAGTGCATGGCACAGAGATTTGGCTCAGGAAAAGCTCAGGAAAAGGACTGAAAAGAATTTAACCAGAACACTCTGCTAGCTTCCTGGGGACAGCAGCACAGCGCAAGCCCTCTCCTGCCCTGTAGTTCTCTGGGATTGAACAACTGGGGTTCATAGAACAAGGAGGGGAAAGGCAGGAGCTTACTCCTGTCTGACAGGTGTACACTGAACTGATTGCTTTTCCAACTGGGATTTCTGTATGGCCTGGGCCCAGGATTCTCTAGGAGTGGTCCCAAGATGGGTCTAACTCTCACTTAGTTCTCATCTGAGTACTGCAGACAAACCGTATAATACTTTAAATAAAAAACATTCTTTTTTATAAAAATGTCTTGTTTTTGTTTTGTTTTGTTTGTTTGTCTTTTGTTTTGTTTTGTTTTAGTTTTTGGGTCACACCCAGCAGCACTCAGGGGTTACTTCTGGCTCTACACTCAGAAACCACCCCGGCAGGCTCGGGGGAACATATGGGATGCTGGGATTCAAACCACCATCCTTCTGCATGCAAGGCAAATGCTCTACCTCCATGCTATCTCTCCAGCCCTTGTTTTTGTTTTTAGGCCACACCCAAGGGTTACACCTGACTCTACACTCAGAAGTCATTACTGGCAGGCTTGGGGGTCCATATGGGATGCCAGGGATCAAACCCAGGTTGGCCTCTTGCAAGGCAATTGTCCTACTGACTGTGCTATCAATTGGCCCTAAAATCATGCCTTTTGGACAGTTTAAGTAGGAGGTTTTTTCCTCCTAATTCCCAGAGTCTAACAAGCCTGATACATAGAATAGTACAAGCAAGTCTAGAATGTAGGTAATTTACACTGATAAAAATAAATCATGTATAAGATTTATTAGACTATAAGTTTCAATAATAATGACTAAAAAAAACCCTCAATCATTTGAAGTAGGTGCTGAAGTAGTGTCCAATGGATTAAACTAATGCCTAACTTAGAGAGAGCCTACAAGAAGAGCCCTCGCTCTCCTGGGGTCTCCCTGACAGCTCCTGCAGTTTAAGCTGTTGTTCTCTAGCCACAGGAGTTCCAGATTTAGAGATGCTGCATCTTTACCTGCCAAGGCAAGCTCAGAGATCTCTGTTCTGTCCTCACAGTCTATTTTGTGTTCATCTATCTGTCCTTGCACTGACATTTATAATTACCCTACTCTGTGTAGCTCAGTGAGGCTGCAAAGGTGATTCTGCAGATTCAAATTGTTCTTGCCCTGGAGGAAGTCACTAAGTTGTCATGTCTTAACTTCTACACTATTGACATTTTGGGATGGGAAAATTCTTTGTTGTCAGGAGTGTGCTGGGCATCATAGAATACTTACAGTGGTATTCCTGGCTCCTATATGCTACTTGCCCAACTTTTCTCTCTTCAGACTTTATTCTCAGTTGTGACAATCAACAATGACTCCAGATATTGCCAAATATCTTGTGTGGCTGAAGGGGGTTAAAGGAACTGAATAACCTCTGAGAACTGCTGAACTCAAGCAGTGTGTCCAGTGCTTTGGTGGTTGTATGGACAAAGGATTATAGAACAAGGAAAGAGGAAATAGGACATTTGAGCAACTAAAATGGCATATGAAAATATTCTAGACAAAACAGAGGGTAAAGGACAGTGTGCAAAGGTATACTGTGAGAAGAAATAATGTGCAAAGGTACAATGAGGTTATAGAGCATGAAGGCAGGAGGGCTGTAAGTGGTTGTGTGGGCTGATAGATAATGGGAGAAAAGAAAACTGGAGAGGGTCCTAGTGAAGGAATGCATGATCAGGTAAAGTGGGATCTTAGCAATGATGCATTTGGATTTCACCCTTCTCTAATACTGGATTCAATAAAGATCTTTGCTCTTACTCAAGCCTGCTGCAGATAGTACAGCTGAGAAAACATCATACTCTAATCTGTCAATCAAGACAAATAAAGGGAAATAGGTACATACTTGGTCTCCCTTCTCCTTGATCACTTCTCTGACCTTCAATAGAAACCAGATATAAAGGGAATTGAACACAGTTTCTATTTTATTCTTCAAGTACAAACTAAGAAATTTTCCCCTGCTAGTATAGGAAAATCCTAAATTTTGCTTTACTGGAAAGAACTAGCTCCGTTTCCTGGGATTTTTTCTGAGATGGCATCTTTCTTTCCCCTTTTTGCATCCAAGTAGAAACATTATCAGTAGATAATGATATGTAGAACCTTATCAGTAGCATGTGAATAGATCTGGTATGTATTCCTTTCATGTGAAGATGATTAAATGATGAAATGTCCTTGTATTTTCCACCAATCCTACAGTTGCAGACAGAACTTAGATTGCTAACTCAAAACTTCAGAGCATGACAGAGCAATATAACCCATGAAGAAACCTGGGAGCTGGAAGGATAGTTTTAAGGCAGAGCTAGTCAGAGATGTCCCCAATATGTTCCATGAGTATGAAATGGGTTTTTTTTTTTATTGCACTAAGCCACTAGCTTTTTGTTACTGCATCTTAACTTCTCCTAGCAAATGCAAAGGCTGTATTTATTAATACAGTCGTAAGAACAGAGAGGTGCTGAAATGGTGACATGAAACAGAGCACTCACGGGAGGAGGAGACTGTGGTGCAGGCTTGTAGCTACTCTCTGTTCCTTTAGGTCGTTCCTAACTCTGCCTTTTCTCTCTTTTACATTCTCTTCCCTTTCCTTTGCTTTCCAATACAAAGTGGGACAACCCAATCTTTGGTCTTCATGAGCTGAGAAGTCACTGTCACCTTCCTCAGAAGGCACAAATACCCATTGTTTCTGTTTTCAGTCTGAAGCTCTCACCTTTTTTGGTCTGTGCCTTTAGCTCTTTAGATCTTTAGCTCTTTAGATCATCAGGAACAGCTAAATGCTTCCAAACTGTAGAATCCTTTTTTGTATTTCTGCAGACAATGAGTTAGGTGTGTGCTCACAAGTATATTTGCATGTGTGTATATATACATGTGTATACTACACATTACATTAGATCCAGGTAAGGGAATTATCTTTTGGGGCAGGGGTGGATATTAGGATATTGAATATGCAAAGCTGCAGAAACAAGCACATGTATACTTTGCACCCTTTAGCTTATGAAGTAATTGACCTCTGGGATTTTACATAGAACTTCATAAGGTGTCATGTTTCATGACCTTTGGCAATATGATGGCCGAAGAAAAGTATAGTTTTCTAAAATACCTTTTTCCAAATACACATTTGATTTAGTGTGCTCTGCAACCTTGCATTCTGTTCAACAGTGAGACAGAGAAGAAATGGAGAGGATGGAGAAGACAAAGAAAGAGAAGGAGGAGCCAAAGGAGAATAAGAAAAAGGTGGTAGAAAAAGAAAGGGAAAATAGGGGGGAGAGATGGGGCTGGCAGTAAAAATTATAAAGGAAACTTGAATGTGCTTTTTCTTTTTTTCTTCAACCTTAGCCATCATTAGCAGAAAAAAAATGTTTTTAAAAGATCCCTTGATGGCATCCCCAAATGTGAAGCCTGACATTTCCTTAGCTGATGGCCTCCTTCGTGAAGGTATTTTGTATCCTCCCAGCATGCCTGCTGGATCCCTGTTCGCTGCAGTTGCTAAGGTAAATACTCTTTCCATTAAGCACCACAGCCCTGGAGTGGACTAAAACTCAAATAAATGACCAAGGAGCAAGTTAAACATTCCCTGGAGCAATTTTAACCTATGCAATAGCTTTTTGGGAAAATTGCCTATTTTTTCATGTTTTGGCCAGGGGGGTGTCTCTTATTCCCGTTTTATTTTTTTTCCTTTTCTTTCAGTTGAGTTCTCTTTCTCTTTCACTTATTCATGCAATGGATGAAGGGTGGAAGCAGGAATAATAAATCATAGAGGACTGCAACCCCACCCCCAACTTTGTACTTGTAAGAAAAGCTAAGCAGAATACATGCTTGATGGTAACTGAGGGGTTAGGGGAGACCTGGGGCACGTAGCCAATTTAGGCAGAGAGCCACTTTCCTTCCCTCTGAAAACTGCATTGCCTCAAATGACTGGAAAAGAGTGACCTAGAAGTTCCCTTTGGTAAGAGAGGATTCTAGGATTCTGGTCCCCAATGCGAGTTTGAAAATTAAGTATTCTCTAAACTTTGTATAATGGCATGCTTTGGTTTGTTCTCTTTGGTCTTGAGTAGAATGTGTTCACAGGTCTCAGGGTGAAAAATTAAAAAGTAGCCTGAGATGCTCCAGTAAATAATAATTAAAAATAAAACAGTGTCTGAACAATTGTTCAACCTTTCATTAAGTCCTGGGTCAGCGCCATTTCCATTTCATTTTTTTGTGTCAAGGTGGTGTGGAGCGCCGGAGAGAAGACAAAGCTGGGTCCTTAAAAGATCCTCAGAAGTGGCCAGTCATCTCTGGTAACTGGCACCTCTAAGGAAGAAAAGGCCTGACCTTGACTTCTATTCAACCCTCTCCTGAGATCTTGAGTCTTCCTTTATTCTGACATATGACTTGTGGAAGAATTTCAATAAACATATGAGGGTACTTCAGTGGGTGGTAGAAGCCAAGCACTGAAGGAAGACTATCTTCCTAATCCTTCATCTTGGTGATTTTTAAACTCTACTTCTCAAAGCTCCAGGGATAAGGGCTGAGTAGGTAGCTCCACAGCTGGAGTGATCCTTTTAAAAATGTAAATCAGGGATCAAAGAGTTGACTGAAAGGGCTGAAAACACACACTGCACGCAGATCTGAGTTCCATCCCCAGCACATCATGGTCCCCTGGGCACCTCCTAAACTAACTGAACATTGAGCCAGGACAGATCCGGGGTACTGTCTGATATGACCCAACAGAGCAAGCACACATTCAAACAAAATGTGAATCAGAACTATCACTCAGGTTAGAACGAAACTGCCTCCTGATGGCAGTCAGTCCTGGTGTCTTGGGCTCCTTTCACAAAGTGTTAAATGCCACTGGCTCTCATCCATTCTAACCTCCTCCAAGGTATAGGCCTCAAAGTCTTCTCCCAACACCTCACACAGCAACTGCCCAGGTGTCCTCTGGATTCCAACTCTCATGTCTGTCTGCTGAGAAGATGCCCTGATCACTAGACTAAGTTAGTATCCTCAAAGTCCTCAGAGAGCTTCCTACTTTTTCTTTATTGCATGTGACTCCATTGAAATGCCTAGATTATTCTGTGTGATAATTTAGTTAATGTTCCTCTCCCCCTCAGATCTAAAAGTCTGGAAACAGGGCAGTTTATTTCATCTGCAGCACAAGATTTAGCCTGAGGCCTAGGTGCTCCACAGATCTATTTTTAGTGAAAGAGAGCATTGCTAAGAGGCTCTGTCTCTCCACGTTGAAGGAGAATATCTAGCCTTCTCTCCCCCCTTTTTTCCCACCCTTCAAGTTTTCTGTCTGTTGTTGAACAGGACAGATTAAAATAATTTCTTCGGCACTGTTTATGAAATGGGAGGAATAAGTGAACCTTTAAAAGCACCTTGTTTGGCAGGCCTCAAAGAATATGGTCTTTCTTTTCCTCTTGCCTCCTGGTGTGGGAAATAAGAGCTCCCGATAAGTCTGTACCAGGTCTGGATCCTGGAGATCTTGGAAGTGACCTGATGTCCTGGATCCTGTCCAGGACCTGGAAGCAGATGAAGAGGCCCCACTGCCCATTGCTGAAGCCTGAACTCCTTGTTCAAGCAACCCCTTTGCCAAACTGCCTCGGGCTGCCACACCAGGCTCAGAGCAAGACTTGGATGAAGATATTAGAGAATAGTTCTGACATTCACCTCTGCAAAAGGCCAGCTTTATGGGCCTTTCAGGAAATATGGGAGGGGAAAGCGCCGAGTCTAAAGAGAAGGGTGTGTGTGTGTGTGTGTGTGTGTGTGTGTGTGTGTGTGTGTGTGTGTGTGTGTGTGTGTGTGTGGTGTGTAGAATTCTTATGTTTTTGGTTCTTGACGCTAAGTTAGTCTGTTTTTGTACTTTTGTCTTTTAAGCTTTTCCACATGTGCCTCAGGGGCCCATCAGTGAGTATATTTTATAAACTGGAAAAATGAGTAAGAATAAGACCCAGAAGGGAAACACCAGAAGGAGTGTGAAGGGAAAGTGTTAGTTCCTTTGTACCTCCCAGTTAGGCCTGCCCCACATTTGTGGGAATCCCAGGTCAGATTTATTTGGCTTTATGGGTAAAAGGTGGAGTCTTCACTCAGAGAAAGCCTCATCGGTTTTGTACTTGGCCTACTCTATTCAGCATTCATTAACCTCAGGAAAGCAAAAAAAGTTATTCTTTTTTACTTGGCTCTCTGGTTCCACAAACCTTGTTGGCTTCCTGTCCCATAGGTGCTGGACTGAAGGGACTGCAAATGTGTAAAGTCTCACACTTTAGCACCCCAGTATGGCAATTCAGAGGGTCTTACCTCACTCTAGACCCTGAATGCCAGCAGGCAGGCAACAGGCCAAAATCTCAGCTCTCAGTTTATACCATAGGAGTTAGTTGCTGAAAAATATTTCATTTTCTTCCCTTACTAAACTTGGACAAAACAAGAGCCCAAGAAAGGGGCAGCTTGGAAAATAAATGTTCTAATTTGCTTGATAAATCAAAGAAACATATTTAGAAAGTTTGAAAAAACTTTGAAATAATTCCAATAGTGTTATTTACCCACACACAGCCTCTGTCTTCTGATCTAAGGCCTAATCTCCCAAATTCCCCTGGGCAAATTTGTCAATAAAACTATTTCTGAGAATGAATTATAATATATGTACATAATTTAGGCACATGTACTTTTTGTTTTGTTTTGTTTTGGGTCATACCCGGCAGCGCTCAGGGGTTACTCCTGGCTCTACGCTCAGAAATCACTCCTGGCAGGCTCAGGGGACCATATGGGATGCCGGGATTCAAACCCCGGTCCTTCTGCATGCAAGGCAAATGTCCCACCTTCTATGCTATCCCTCCAGTCCCAGGCACATGTACTTTTGTGTTGCATATATACCAGGCACAAATACCAGGCAGAAAATTGATTTAAATATTTTTAAATATTTATTTTTGAATATATTTTAATATATGAGATAAATATTTTAAGATAATGTGATCTGTTAATAATATAAACTTCTTGGGCCAGACCGGTGTTGCAAGCAATAGGGCATTTGCCTTGCACATACTAACCTAGGATGGACAACGATTCAATCCCCCAGCATCCCATATGGTCCTCCAGGCCAGGAGCAATTTCTGTGTTTATAACTAGGAGTAACCCCTAACCATCACTGGGTGTGGGCCAAAAACCAAAAAAAAGTAAATAATATAAACTTGTTTACACTTAAGTGATCATATTTTGAGTGAGAATAATGGGATGGATAGACTTGTTTCTTTGAAAATCTTAGTATAAAACTTTGTGACATAGCAAGTTAAAAGTCTGGCATTTGGTGTTTAATTTTTATTTAATTGTAATATATTATATTATGTACATTATTGTATGTAATACATAATATATTATATGTATATATATGGTGGTCTTCAGCGGTTTGGGTGCTTAGGGATTGCTTCAAAGAGTTTCTTGGGATTCAACCTGGGCTTCCATATTCAAATATGCACCCCAGTCTTTGAGCCATTTCTCATAGTTTATTATTTTATTTTCTAATTTTATTTTATTTTCTGGGGTACTTCCTAAGCAGTGTTCAAAGGCTCCCAGGGGTACTTCCTAGTGGTTCTTGACCAAATGGGCTAGCCATTAAATGGAAGAGCCTGAAATATGCTGTTGCTCAGGTGGGTCTTGCTGTGCTGGAGATTTTCAGGCCATCCTGGGGGACTCCAGGGTTACTCAAGGTGATATGGTTCTAGGAGTCATACTGGGATCAGTGGCACACATGGTATATGCTTTCCTCCTGTACTATCTCTTTACATCTAGATATGATTTTTGTTTAATACTTGGTTATAACAGCTAAAAATCTGTAAGTCAAAATGGATGAGGGTCATGGCTCTCATTTCTGATTCCAGTATCTATAAAGGCTTTTTTGGTTTCTTTTTATAAATACATTTTTAATTAAATCACAGTGAGATACACAATTACAAAGTTGTTTATGAATGAACTTTAGTCATTCAATATCCAACATCCATTCCTTCAGCAGTTTCCTTTTCCTGCCATCAGTTACCAACCAGACCTCTCTCACTGTCCTCCCCTCTTCCTACCATGCCTGTCATAAGTTTTCATCTATCATAACAAGCTCAAATGAGACAAACAATTGTTACTATCAATCCCATTTGTCCAAGGATTCCCAACTTTCACTCAAGATGCCTGCAGTTCCCACTTAGTTAAATGAGACAGATCCTCTGCTCTGTCCTAGGAATCTGGGTGTTGAAGTCAGCAAATTTTATTTTCATTACAACTGTGGTAGGCTGACTGTTTTCTGAAGCTATCCCTGACTTAATCCCTCACAACCATAAACATATGACTTCATGTGGCTAAGGGGCCTTTGCATGGCAATTAAGGGTAGGACCTTAAAATGTTAAAAGAGGCTAATCGTGGAGTAACCAGATGTGCCCAATCTAATCCCAGGTGACCTTTAAGGTCAAGAGCTTTCTCTGGCTGGAGTCAAGGTATTATAAAAGGGAGAGGCCAGAGCCACCTGAAGTGGAGGGAGGAATTGGCCACTCTTATGGGAGGGGTCCCCCAAAAGAAGAAAGTGTTCTAGGAGCAAAGACTTGCCAGTGGGCAAACAGCCAGGAAACATTGACCTTGGTCCTATGGCCTAAAAGAGCTGAATTCTGCCAGCAACCTTAAATCAGCTTCAGGTTGGAAGAGAATCCTTCCCTGGGGCTTTAGCAAGGAGTGTGTCCTTGAACGTACCACGTGAAATATTAAACAGACAACCCAATCAAGTCCAGTTGGACATCCAGCCTACGGAAGCAGTGACACTTGTGCAGTTTTAAGCTGTTAAATTTGTAGGATTGGTTACTGCAGCAGTAGAGAACTAAATCTATTCTATGTGAGAAAGACTTAACTGAAGTCCTTAACTGTATTCCTGTCAGCTGATCATCCTGTACATTGTTGGTGTGTGGTAATACCATTTTGAAAGTGCTGTCATCCTGGACTCTAGCCTTATCTGAAAAACAACCTGGAGATAGTTTTTAAGAAGAATTTCTTTCATTATTTTTTAAGAATAGTTTTATTAACAAATATGAGAGAGGAGAAGGAAGATATAGATATATAGATATAGATATATACCTTTGCTCTCAAGGATCACTTCTGGCAGGGCTCAGGAAACTACCTGGCTTAAACACTTGCAAGGCAAGTACCTTACCTGCTATACTATCTCTTTGGCCCTGGAAGTAATAACTTTAACAATTGTAACCAACACTTCAAGTACATACCACTTAGAGCTCGTTGTCCTGTCTGTCCTCATGAAATGAGAAAAAGAGGGAGGAGCCTCCAGATCCCAGAAGTCAGGAAATTTCCCCCCAAAAAATTTATAGCTAAATTTGCAATATATTTAAAAAATTATTTTCCCTCTTTCTGCCTTTTTAAAAATTAAATCCAGGATCCCATATATGCAATGTATGAACTATATCCCAAGCCTTAGGATATAAACATAAACATACATATACATATATATGTATGAAGGAAGAGAGTTGTTACTGAAACTTAGAAAGATGTGAGGAAGAGAGAAGACAGAATAAAAACTTCTCTAAAGTGGGAATAATCAAGCAAAGAAACATACAAGCAAGCAAGATCCATTTTCAAAGGTGAACATGGGCTTGCAGAACATGCATGGGAGTTTTTACTTTCTATTTAATTGTAAGGTTATCCTTTTTGATGGCCACATCTCATCCTCTTGAATCCTTTATTTTTTTTTTAGTGATGCCAGGGATTGAACACAAATTTCCTGCATGCAAGGCACTACTCAGTGGTATAACATACATGCAGTACCATTAACGCACATCTCCAACCCTAAATCCCCTGCTTTAAAATTATAGCTGGGCTGTACTTCCTGCTCACATGGAAATCCTCCTGTATTATGAGAATGATAGATATGATGATGGTCAGGCTTCCTATTTACAATGACTCAGAATGGCCCTCTCAGATATTTACAACAATTGGGTGAATGAAACCATGATTATCCATGAAAAAAAATAATGATAAGAAGAAATAATAAGAAAATAAGAAATAATGAAAGTGACCTTCCTATGGTAAGAAGACCAGCAAGCCATAAAGTCAACATTGCTGGGAGAAGAGAAAAATGTTGAAAGGGATCAGTGCTTGGGTCACTGTACATGAAGCAGGGGTCAGCACAGGCTCATGGGGTGTTCCCAAGCTTGCCTGAGGCTGGGCTGCTATGTTTTGGTGATTGGAAGAGTTTATGGCATTAGTCTCACTCAGCCCAATCGTATCTTCCTTTTTCAGCAATATGTCCCAGTCTCCTGGGGATCTCCTCGTAATTTCTCAGGCTCTCATACCTTCCAAAAAAAATAACTTGAAATGTCTCCGTCAGTTTTTTCTAGCCTGTCTTTATCTCCTGGAATTTCTGTGGTGTTCATCGTTTAGAAAATTAATTTTGGCACTTCTCATATGCTGTATATTTTTACAAAACACGTAATAAAACATCAAACACCTGGTCATGACCCATGAGGTGAACCTTGTGTACTCTGCTCCCTGCATTTCTCCATGGCTACTGTACCTGGCTCAGAGGTACTCACTGAAGGAAGAGATAACTAATGGCTTTTGTTTTGTTTCTCTGATTTTAAGTCTTCAGAAAAGTTTTCTACTTTAATACCTTGTTGTTACCTCTTGCTTTAGTTAAAGTGGGAAAAACCTCTGAAGTCTTGGCTGGTGAATATGCATCTCTGTTGTGCCAGGAATGCTGAATTGGTTAACAGACCCCATGTAACATAGACTGAGCTGGATCAGACAGGGTGAGCCTGGGAAACAGCCCCAGACCCAACACACCAATTCTGTGTTCTGATTTCAGGAAGCAGTTTCATGAACTCCTCTGGACTAGAGAATGGAATGTGCAACTTAATGCCCAGCTCTCAGCAAGGCTCCGCACAGTCCCTTACACAGGGTCCAGTCTACTGCTGAGTGACGGCTGTGCTGGCCACCTGAGCCATGCACACAGCTGGTCTGAGGCCACAAGACTGTCAGGTTGGATCCAGCGCTGACATGCCCTGACCTTGCCTCTGGCTCTTCTCCATCCACTCTCAAATTTCCACCAGACAGGACTGGCAGCATTTACACCCCCAGCAGGTAACCTTTGCTCTTCTCAAAGGGACTAGCCTTCCCTGGATTTAGCTAGCCTTGTGAGTCAACCTGTAGAACCTAGGCCTAATATTCACATTTCCCCAAAACACCTTTGCCAGTGTCCTCCCTCTCCTCTCCTAAATTGCACCTGTGCTTTGGCCAGGCCTTTCTCTTGGATTTCCAACACAACCACCTAATGTTTTACTCAAAGCCTCTTATCACATCACTAGCATCTGTTCTATCCCCCTACTTCAACCCCTACCTTGCTTTTGCATTAATGAATTAATTAATGTGGAGGTTGGGGTCACATCTGGTGACATTCTTGAATCTGTTCTCAGGGATCCCTCTTAACTGGTGCTTATACCTGACTGAGGGTGTAAAGCTAGTGCCATACCAGCTGCACTATTTTTCTGGCTCCTAGGTTTTATTTATTTATTTATTTATTTAATTTATTTTTGGTTTTGGGGCCATACCCAGTGACACTCAGGGGTAACTCCTGCCTATGCGCTCAGAAATTGCCCCTGGCTTGGGGAACCATATGGGATGTCGGGGATTGAACCGCAGTCAGTCCTAGACTAGCAAGGCAGACACCTAACCCCTTGTATCACCACTCTGGCCCCTAGTTTTATTTATTTTTTTAAATCTTTAAGTATCTTCCCTTTTCTTTGCTGTAGTCATTGGGTCACCAGGGGTCACACACACCCAGTGGGAGTGTTCACACTGAGTGGCTGCACCTCTTTTACTTGCAGCAGATGGTTATGTCTGGCTGTGGTGCATCCAGAAATGGCCTGTCTCATCAGGGATCCCAGACAGCAGAGCAACCAGGCTCAACTACAGAGCTGTCCTCATATGTCAGTACATGTTGAGGAACCAGGGGTTGAGCTTGTGGCTCCCACAGGCCTACAGAGTGACTGAGTCCCTACTGAGTCAGTCCCTCAGAACCCAAGTCATACTTTTAAAAAGTTATTCCCCAGGACTAGTCCAATGGAATGTTACTGCCCATGGCTCACAGAAATTCCATTGTATGTCTCCAACATGCTGCCCATTACAGACTCCTTGAGTTACAAGTGTTTCATTTTGCTATTTTCTTCTTTTATTTTTAATTTTTCTATTTTCTAAGGGCAATAGGCTAGTCATAAAGGGAAATACTTGACATGATTATATTGTGAATGGTTTGGGAAAACACCATCTGTATCAATGGAAAGGTATAGATGAGAGGTAGCTGGGGACTGATCTTAAAACTAACTGAATCAGCTCAAAGCTTCTTTGGGGTGATAGAAATGTTCTAATCTGAGTTCTGAGTGCTGCATCACTCTGTAAGTATATTTAATATTTATGAAACTGTATACTATAGACAACATTTTAATGGTGTTCGAAATTATATTATAATAAAGCTTTACAAAACTAGAAAAATGCTTAATTTGTAATACTTTAAAAAGTTAAAAATGTTACTGGGATAAAATTGGTGTTAGAAAATTGTGTGCTTAGCTACTCAACTAGGAATAATTTTGTAAATCATGGTGCCTCGATTTTTTTAAAAAGAGAGAAAGAAAAGATGATTGCTAATAAGTTCTTTGCCTGGTACATCAGCGGTATCCAGGCGAAGAGGGATAGTATGGGCCAGGTGCAGAGCTGGGCTCTTTACAGTAGCTTTATTCCATCAGCACACTCAGCACTACGAGGCAGACTTCCTTGAAAAACAGAACTGGAAAAGGCTGGTGCTTGTACACAAGCAGGGCTGTCTGTGTACAGCACTCTATGCAGCAGGCATTGTGATAGCAAAGTCACAGAATAGCTCAAATGCTATTGAACGACCTTACATGTTCAACTCTTTTGATGAACTTCTGCATAGTTAAAATGAATAAAGTTAGAAGATACAATTCAGGCAAATCTTAGTAAATGTGACTTATCAAAGGAGTAATTTAGTGGTAGAAACTGACTGACTCCCATTTGCTTTACTGAGCACATCTTGTGTGATCTGGGAACAGTATTATAGGACTGCGCCCACAGGAACTAAGAGAGTCAAAAGTTTATACAAGTTTTATACAACCCCAATTCCCTAGAATAGAGAAGCTCTCTGAGCCAGGGAGGAACCCAGCTAGTTAGTACTATGAAGGAAAACTACAGGAAAAAAAAGCTCCAGTCATCTGTAAAACTTCCTTCCTTCCTTCCTTTTCCTTCCTTTCTTTCTTCCTTTCTTCCTTCCTTTTTTTTTTCGGCCACACCCGTTTGATGCTCAGAGATTACTCCTGGCTAAGCGCTCAGAAATTGCCCCTGGCTTGGGGGGACCATATGGGACGCCGGGGGATCAAACCGCGGTCCTTCCTTGGCTAGCGCTTGCAAGGCAGACACCTTACATCTAGTGCCACCTCACCTCTAGCGCCACCTCACCGGCCCCTCTTCCTTCCTTTTATCCATCCTTTTTTACTTCCTATCTCCCTACCTCCACTCTTCCTTTCTTTCCTTCTCCTTTCCTTCCTTCTCCCTCCTTCCTCCCCTCTCTTACTCACTCCCTTCTTCCCTCCTTCCCTCCCTATCTCATTCCTTTTCTTCTTTTCTTCTTCACTCCCTCTCCATATCTCCCTTATTTACTTCCTCCTTTCTTCCCTCTTTCCTTTTCTTCTTTCTTTCCTCTGTCTTCCTTCCTCCCTTTCTTTCTTTCTTCTTTCTTTTGTACATTTGTTCCTTCCTATCTACTTCACTTCACTCGTCCTACCTTCTATCTACTTTTCCTTCTTTCCTCCCTCTTCCCTTCCACCTTCCCTTGCTTCTTCTTTCCCTCACTGCTTCCCTCCCTTCCTTCCTCTATCTTTCCCTCCCTCTCTCCTTCCTTCCTTCCTCTCTCCTTTTCTTTCTCCCTCCTTTCCTTTCTTCCTTTTCTCCTTCCCTGCCTCTCTCCATTTCTTCTTTTCTTGCTTCCTTCCTTCCTCCATCCTTCTCTCTTTTGTTCATTTGTTCCTTCCTATCTACTTCACTTCACTCGTCCTACCTTCTATCTACTTTTCCTTCTTTCCTCCCTCTTCCCTTCCACCTTCCCTTGCTTCTTCTTTCCCTCACTGCTTCCCTCCCTTCCTTCCTCTATCTTTCCCTCCCTCTCTCCTTCCTTCCTTCCTTCCTCTCTCCTTTTCTTTCTCCCTCCTTTCCTTTCTTCCTTTTCTCCTTCCCTGCCTCTCTCCATTTCTTCTTTTCTTGCTTCCTTCCTTCCTCCATCCTTCTCTCTTTCTCCCTCCCTCTTTTCTTCTTCTTCCCTCCCATACTTCCTTTCTCTTTTCTTTCTTCTTTCCTCCTTTTATATCCCTTCCTTTCTTCTTTAATTCATTCCCTCCTTCTTTTCTTCCTTTCTTTCCAATAGTGGGTGGTATAGGTTTATAACATCTATAGAAATGACTCACTTTGAACCAGAGCAATGGTGCAAGCGGTAGGTGTCTGCCTTGCCCGCTCTAACCTAGGTTGGACCGTGGTTCTAACCTCTGGCATTCCATATAGTCCTACCCAAGCCAGGAGAGATTTCTGAGCACATAGCCTGTAGTAATCCCTGAGTGTCACCAGGTATGGGGAAGAGAAAGAGAGAAAGAAAGAAAAAGAAGGAAGGAAGGAAGGAAGGAAGGAAGGAAGGAAGGAAGGAAGGAAGGAAGGAAGGAAGAAAGAAAGAAAGAAAGAAAGAAAGAAAGAAAGAAAGAAAGAAAGAAAGAAAGAAAGAAAGAAAGAAAGAAAGAAAGAAAGAAAGAAAGAAAGAAAGAAAGAAAGAAAGAAAGAAAGAAAGAAAGAAAGAAAGAAAGAAAGAAAGAAAGAAAGGAAGGAAGGAAGGAAGGAAGGAAGGAAGGAAGGAAGAAAGGAAGAAAGGAAGAAAGGAAGAAAGAAAGAAAGAAAGAAAGAAAGAAAGAAAGAAAGAAAGAAAGAAAGAAAGAAAGAAAGAAAGAAAGAAAGAAAGGAAGGAAGGAAGGAAGGAAGGAAGGAAGGAAGGAAGGAAGGAAGGAAGGAAGGAAGGAAGGAAGGAAGGAAGGAAGGAAGGAAGGAAGGAAGGAAGGAAGGAAGGAAGGAAGGAAGGAAGGAAGAAACGAAGGAAGGAAGGAAGGAAGAAAGAAAGGAAGGAAGGAAGGAAGGAAGGAAGGAAGGAAGGAAGGAAGGAAGAAACGAAGGAAGGAAGGAAGGAAGGAAGGAAGGAAGGAAGGAAGGAAGGAAGGAAGGAAGGAAGGAAGGAAGGAAGGTGACTCACTTTTTTTTTTCTGGCTGTTTTCAAGGTCCAGTTGTGAACAGATAGTTTCATTTATTTCCATAAAATGTCTTGTTGAATCTGTTTGTGTGGTGATTGAGACACTTGGAGAGATTTTTAGGACCTTCCTTGTGACTGGCTTGGAAACTTCTCTGCAAGTGTCATATTCCTAGAGCCACTTTGGGGTTAGAGGTGATTTCCTTTAATAAGGCACCTTCCCTGCTTTCACAGAATCTGTGTAATGGCTTAGACAGCTCTTTCGCTTCCTAGAAAGCATGTCTGAAATAGGACTGAGAGGATTCTTCATCTCAAGGCCTCCATTCTTCTCCTAGCCCAAATGTGCTTTCCTACTTTCTCCTGCAATTGAAAAACCCTTCCAATGTTTTGATACTTCACTTCTAATCTGATTTTTTAATTTTTGATCTTTAAAAGTATCTTTAACCTGTCATGCCTCACATCCATTTTTCCATCTGTTTTTTCTGAGAAGGGCCACACCTGGCAGTGCTCAGAGCTTTCTCCTGGTTCTGTGTTAAAGGGATCCTGATGGGCTGTGGGACCTTAGGGGGGCCAGAGATAGAACCTGGGTTAACCACAGTGTTCTAATTTCTATACTATTTATTGCTCTGGTCCCAAGTTTTCCACCTTGATTTCTATTTCTGTGCCTTCTAAGAGAGATCTCTCTATTGTACTAGCTATGGGAGGGCAGAGGGCACAGCTTCTTTTTCCTGCCTTTCCTCATCCTAATTCCAAATTATTATTCTTAATTCTGAACAAATAATAGGCAACTGAATGAGTACTTAATGATTGAGTAAAAAAATTTCAACAGATACCATTATTTAAATGAAGTGCAAATTGACATAGAAAGTGTCATAGGAAGAGGATCAGGGAGATAGCCCAAAGGCTGGAGTACTTGCCTGGCATACACAGGGCCAAGAAGACTCTGATCATCAACCATAGCTGGATTCCCAAGCCCAAGGGTCCTGAGGTCCATCCTCAACACTGCATGGTCTCCACTGCACTACTGGGTGCCTTGGAGGCCCTTGTCCACCAACCAAAAGTCAAGCAAAAATACCATATAGAGGCTAATGCTGTTTCCTTAATACTACATAAGGTCATCCCCTAGCACTCACCTGAACACAAAACCAGAGGTAATCCCAAAGCACCACTGGCTACCCTCCACCACCCCCAAATGTAACATTGAAAAATAAAGAAATGCTCTGATAAATGAGGTACTAGGAGTCCTATATTCTTTAGCCTCTTCTTACCTTGTTAGGACCTGCACCCAGAGTCCTTTCACAGAGTTCCTGATTTATTAAAGTTAATATCCATGACACGTTTTCTATGTTTTGGGTTTCTTTGGGAGCAAATCCCTGATGGTGCATAGTCTGAGATTGTGGGGGGTATTCTCTCTGCCTGCTTTAGATCAGGGGTTGGCAAACTTTTTTTTGGTATAGGGCCAGATGACAAATCTTTTAGGCTTTGTGGGCCATATGGTCTCTCTCACAGCTCCTCAAGTCAGCCGTTGTAGGGAGAAACAGCCACATACAATATGTAAACAAATGTTCAGGGCTATGTGTCAATAAAACTTGACTCGCAAAAACAGGTGGTTGACCAAATCAGGCCAATAAGACAGAGTTAGCAGACTTCAAGAAGTGCAGCACTTCTAAGATGTGTAGCAGAGGCAACGAAAGCTTACTTCTCAGACTCCAGCAACTTACGTGTCCACGCTGCATGTGTTTTCTTCTTTAATGTTCAGAAGAGCAAGTAAGGATCCTCTGCCTCTGTCAAAGGCTTGTCCTCTACTCCTCCTATTTGCCACTTTTTCTGGGACCCTTTCTGTCATATGCTTTGAGTTAAAGATCTATTCCACATTAGGGAGTTATGATATACTGCCCATCACTTTAAGGATGGAGAGAAACAGAGGAAGGTGAAAACAATAGAAAATGTTCTCAGTGTTCCAGAACAAATTTTCCTGAAAATCACTGTGTCATTCACTACCACATAAGAATCCCCATGAAGGTATAAAAACCTAGTGAATAAAATATTCTCTTCCACCATCAAAACTGTCCAGGTTCCTATTTCAATCCTACAATTTACCTGTAGTGTCATTTTTCTGACATCAGTTTCCCCCTCTTCAAAATGAAGATAAGAATACCACTGGCAGCGTAAGTTCTTTGTAGTGATTTGGTGAGATCACTTGACCCAGGGTCTTACAGTGCCAGGCACAAGGACCTGCTCAACAAAAGTGTTTGCTGTCAGTGGTGACTCCATTAAAGACACTGCCATTATTACTTGCTGTTATTGGGTTTTCCACACCAGAGAGGTAGGTAGCAACAATTTTGCACTCCTTGGTTGGGTAGCCACAGAAATTCAATTACTCTTTCCTGTTCTGTTGCATTTACCCTGACTCACTGATTGTTGCCAGTTTCCTATGTCTCACAGACACATGACCCATAAAAAGTCTGATAGCTCCGTCAGGTGCTGGACAGTGCTAGAAGCCATATTAGGCAGTTTTTACACCACATTTGCAATTTGGAAACCTACAAAAAAGGTCCCTTGTTCAGTTTGTAAGAACCAAGGCAGGGGCTGGAGCAATAGTGAGGAGGGCTTTTGTCTTGCATGTGGCCCATCTGGGTCTGATCCCCAGCATGCCATATCCCCAGCACCCATCCTCAAGAGCTGCCGATTCCTGTATGCAGAGCCAGGAGTAACCTTTGAGCACCACCAGATTACTTCCCCCCCAAAAAAAAGTAATAGCCAGGGTAGTCCATAAAGGAGCATCTTTGCAGGAAGGTATCATGCAGAACAGGTCCAATGGGACACTCTGGGAAGACATTGTCCTTTTTTGGAGCCTATGATGGCACAGCATCTACTGTGAGAATCCTTCTCCATCTCACAGCAGAAATGTTCCACTTGGCTTCTATAGGATTTTACTCACCAGTTCCCAACCTAGAGAAACATTACCTCTATATATGCTATAAACTAAAAATAGTGTATCCCCAGGATAATTCTTTTAAAAAACCTTTTTATAAGAATTAAACACAGGGGCCGGAGAGATAGCATTGGAGGTAAGGTGTTTGCCTTTCATGCAGAAGGTCATTAGTTCGAATCCTGGTGTCCCATATGGTCCCCCGTGCCTGCCAGGAACAATTTCTGAGCATGGAGCCAGGAGTAACCTCTGAGCACTGCTGGGTGTGACCAAAAACCACAAAAAAACAAACAAAAAAAAAGAATTAAACACACACACACACGCGCACGCGCACACACACACACACACACACACACACACACACACACACACCTTTATACCCCATCTTTTGGCCACTTAGTGGAGCTCAAGACTTACTTCTGGCTCTGTGCTCAGGGATCACCCCAGTGAGGCTTGAAAGACAATATGTTATATATGGATTATCTATATATACGATATATAGTTTTTATAATTATAAAAAGAATTTCCTGTAGCAATGTCTTTGGAGTCTACTCAGAAGGACAACAGGGAGAGACTTTGCTACACATAGTCCCTGTTTTTGAGTCTCATTTCTTATAATCCAGTATCCTTCAGATGGGCCTTCCTTAGCTGTAATGAAAATTATAAGTAAAAGGGGTGTTTTTAGAACTTTTCTAGCTTTCTGAAAATATTGTCTAGTGAACAAATAGAAGAAGAGAAGCTATCTGGGTTTTCTAGACCAGCCCCTTGGAGATCCTGCTGGGAGCTGCCTGGAGAAAATGCTCTGAGGTAGGTCATTTGTGAAAACTTTAGAATATTCTTTTATTCCTTCAGTAAAGTCTCAGCCTATTGACCTTTGGGTCCCAGTGCTAAGTCTGGCTCTGGATTTATCTACCCCACTGGGGCCAAATGCTTGACTTGTTAGCCATGCTGAATGTTTTATTTGTTTTTGTTGTGCATTTTTATCATTTTTGTTCATGTGTCTAGAGGCTTTCCTTAGAAAATGATGGATGATTTTTCATAAATCAAAAAATAAATGCAAAAGAATATAAAAGCAAGAAATAGACACAGGCCTGTAATTTGCCACTCTGGGTCAGAAGGAGCTGCTTGATATTTCCCAGTAAGGATGCTCTTTTTGATTTTACAAGGTCAGATCCTAACTTCTTTCACAGACCACAGTTTTCAGAGTATTCCCTAATACTAATGACCATAATAATAAAGATTAAAAATTATATCTATGCTCAATAAGGTACTCAGGGCTT
Source organism: Suncus etruscus (assembly GCF_024139225.1). Lineage (NCBI taxonomy): Eukaryota > Metazoa > Chordata > Mammalia > Eulipotyphla > Soricidae > Suncus > Suncus etruscus. Next base: position 34,605,921 of record NC_064859.1, on the reverse strand, counting down.
TACAGACATGATCACATAGAATAGTCACAGTCATCTTATGAGCCATATTCTGTTATACCTGCTATCTAGGTGAGTAAAGAGAGAGTTATATGGGTCTCTTATTTAGTCTAAGTTCTGTGGTTGGTAAGGAGTAGGATTAAAATGCATGTTCCTAAGCTTAGGCCTCATCTCTTAACTGTTTTTCTTGAATTCCTATTTTTTACTTGATTAAGGTGCTGAAGGGTTGTGGTTTGAGGCCTCTCTGTCAGCTCAAGAGAACAGATGGTTGGTAGAGATATGGCAATTCCCAGTTAAGGGGTTCCTATGCTCATTAGTTCTGGTCTTAGAGCGTCCCTCAGTCAGAACACTATCCCTTGCTGGGTGGGGCATTGGAAAAGCTCTCCAGGACTCTTTCCCCACAGCACCTTGGGTAATGTCACTCTCACCACCAGCAGGAACCCTCTCAACCCCTCCAAGATTTTTACTTCCCTCCATTCATGCCTCCCTTGCTCCAGGTATTCTGTAGGGGCAAGCCGTGAAGTGGAGGGTCTGACTCAACCCAGACTGATGACAGTCTGCATGCTTTCTGCATTAGTTCTCTGGGTGTAAATAACAAAATGAGTACCAGGACTACCTGAAGAAGAGAAGAGGTGCAGAATTAAGGTTCTTCTTCCTCATGAGGATAATTCTGACTCCTCTGCTCAGTCTCATCTCAGTTTTTGGTCCAGTTAGAAGAATGGGAAAACTGGCCAACCCAAACCTGGTCATGAGATGACTTCTCTGATTGCAAGTAGGGTTAGAGGTAGGGCTATTATAATCATCAAATTAAAGTGTAAATGGGAAAGGCCCATGAAAATATAGACAGTTGTTTCAGACAATTTAGTAAATGTACAGGACTGTTTCCATCATGTTTGTTTGTTTGCTTCTGGGTCAAACCTGGCAGTGCTCAGGGCTTGCTCCTGACTGTACTCAGGGATCACTCTTGGAGGTCAGGATGCCATATGGGGTGCCGTATGGGCTGGCCCAGGTCAGCCACGTGTAAGAAAATGCCCTACATGCTTAACCTGCTCAGGTCCTCCTCCATTGCTTCTCCTCTGCCTAGACAGCTCTTCTCTGTAAGAACCCAACAGAATTTGCTGAATTTCTGAACAATAGACTTACTTGACTTTCCTTGCCCAGAGTGATCCTTGGTACCCCATTTTATATGGTGTACTTTTTGTGGAATGTATTGATATTTGGTACTTGGGTCTTCTGAGATCAGACCCTGTTATTAACTTAAGTTTGAATATTATAAGTGGAGTCACTGGGAACTGTGCAGGATTGGAGGAAAGCTAAACCTATAGTGTTTCTAGCAGTCCAAATTTAGAATTTTACATTCAGTAAACTTTATCTCTGTGAACATGTAGTAGGACCTGAATCCTATCCTGATTCTGTGTTCCTTTTTCTGACTTTGAACAGTAACATTTGTAGTTTTGCAAAAAGCTTCTTTCACAATTTTATGTTATGAGTGTGTAAATAGGCTATTAGCCCAATCTTTTGTTATTTCTTCATCTATATGACACCACTTGGCTCAGTACTATGCCACCTCTTTTTGAGCCCCAAATAGAGAGAGGACCAAAAATCAGGACTTGGAATTAGGAATCTCAAGACCTGGCTCTGGAGTTTTGGCAAAGAAACCAACTTCTTGATTGGCAAAAAAAAAAGAAACTTTGGGACTTTCTAAACAAAATATATTTGAAAACAAATTTTCAGTAACTACCATACAACCTTTCTAGTGGATGATTCTTTAACTGCTCCCTAGCTTTTGACCCAGTTAGACATTGGTCTAGTAATTGTTCTGTACCACCCCAAAAGCTTTAGTCAAATACCTTCTTGCATAGATCAAATAACCTTGTTTCTCAAAATGTTCCATAAGAGGTTTCAGGACTAGAAGGTCCTATTTCTAGGACTATTTCTAGAAGGTCTGTTTCTTTTGCTAGGTGTGTGGTAGGTACTTGATAAACCTTCCTTTGCCAAGGAGTTGTAAGCATTATCAAGTTTATGTATGTGGAGGAAATAAAGGTTTTCATTATTTTACTAGGATTTCCATAACAAGATAAACACAAACTGGGTGTTTTAAATAACAGAAATCAAATTTCTCATCGTTCTGGAGACTGGAAGTCCAAGATAAAGGTTCAATCTAGGTTGCTTTTTGGTGAGGCCTCTACCTGGTTTGGAGATTGCCACCTTCTGGCTATGTTCTGACTTGGCTTCTTCTCCATGCATACTTAAGCGAAAAAGATCTTTAGTTTTCTCATTTTTCTTATATTGCGGCAACCCTATTAGATAAGGACCCCATCCTCATGGCCTCACATAACCTCCCTACCTGCCTACCTCTAATCATAGTGGTGTTGGGAATCGATTGACATTTCACATATGATAAGTCAGTCCACACACAACAGGATGACAATGATAAGCAAATGGTGGCGCAAACATTGCAAGTAAGAAGGTTCTCACCTTGAAAAGAGGTGCTGTTTTCTCAATATGCAGTTGTCCAACAGCCCTTTTTTCACCACTGCTAGGTCAATACAGGCTGTGCATTGAAAATAGCATTGCTTTCTCTAGAATCCTAAATTATTATAAACTTGCATGGGTCTAAGCTGAGGTCAAACAGTTCTGGCACCTATTCAAACCCATCTTACCAGTAATCTCCTGAGGTAAAAGCCTGTCATAAGCCTGAACTGTTGTTCTAAGATTTTTTTTTTTAGACAAATTCTAGCGTTAGTTTTTTGTTCATTTAAACTTCACCAGTAGGAGGTAAAGGGATGTGTCATGTGGGGTGGGATGTAGGAAAAGAGAAAGGAGTTAGGGCTGATAGAATTTGTGATGGCCACATGAAAATAAGTTTCAGGAAAAGTGAAATGTCAGTGTTGTGAGGCCTTTCCGTTAGAGAGGGTGGGAAAGAGATGGTCACTGTGTGTTCTCCTCAGACCAGGCAGGGAAAAGGAAGTATGTGTGAGCTTCTGATAATGCTCTTCTCTTTCTTCCCCTCGCTTTTGTTCCTCAATAAATCACTTTGGACAATCTGCTTCTCTTTAGTGGTTGTTTTCCTAGGGTTCAGCCTTTGTTTGAAATTCTAGAACAACAGAGTTGCAGTAAATATGGTCAACCTACATGTAATTATGTTGGTATGTCAACTTTGCCCCTCAGAATTGGGACTGCTCTGGTTAACCAGAAGCCCCCCTGACTCAGAAATAAGACCTCCTGCAAGACCCTGTGGAGGGCTGACCCCTAAGCCCTGCATCTGAAGGGGTGTATGAGCCCACAATTACTCTCACTGTTTAGGTCGGAGGACAGGAGGGTTTACATTAAAGACCTCAGATGGCACACACAGCGTGCCTATGGAAAAAATGAGCCAGCCTTCCTCTGTCGCTCCTCTGCCCCAACCATGCCTGTCCAAGGGTTTAGGTTTCATAGCCTCCTTTTCTGACTCCACTTTCTGACCACTTCTGATTAGAAACCCAAATTCCTTCATCTCCTTGGGTAAAGGCATCTCAACCCAAGGTCTGGAATAGTCTTGAAAAGCCCTTTGAGAGAGCAGAATTCAGGTATTTTGATATCAAAATGGGTCTTAGCTGCGGTGTCTCAAATTTTTAAGTTATTAGAAGTGCATATTTAAATACAACAGTATTGTACTTCTAAAGAGCTCCCTCTTTGAGTTGGTCCCTTAGAGTATTAAGATTCTAAGTTAAATTTGTTATTTTCTAAAGAAAAATTTTAAAGTTATAGGAACAGAGTGAGACCTGAAACGTCTTGCCCATAATCTTGACCCTATTTGTGTTCCATTAAGCAAATGTGCATTTCCAGGACCATACCTGGTTCTATGAAGAACGAGTCTTTAACAATTAGGAATCTTAATGGGAGGGGATCACTATGGGATACTTTAATGAGTTGTGCATGGAAAGTTGTGACTATTACCCAAATGTGTCCACAGTGTAAAATGTCAAGTAGTGTCAACTAAATTTGGAGGGGTGACTATGGCAATCTAGTAGCGAGGAATGAGTGCTTTGAGAAAAAATCACAACATATGAAACTCTATTTCTTTTTTTAGTTTTGGTTTTTGGGTCAGACCTGGTGATGCCCAGGGGTTACTCCTGGTTCTGCACTCAGAAATCACTCCTGGCTTGAGGCCCATATGGGACTCTAGAGATCAAACCGAGGTCTGTCCTAGGTCAGTCGCTTTCAAGGCAAATGCCCTCCCACTTTGCCCCTGAAACTCTATTTTTATTCTCACTACTATAAGACCTCAGCTCTTGGGCCTGGAGAGATAGCACAGCAGTGTTTGCCTTGCAAGCAGCCGATCCAGGACCAAAGGTGGTTGATTCGAATCCCGGTGTCCCATATGGTCCCCCGTGCCTGCCAGGAGCTATTTCTGAGCAGACAGCCAGGAGTAACCCCTGAGTGTGGCCCAAAAACCAAAAAAAAAAAAAAAAAAAAAAAGACCTCAGCTCATTCAGCCCATCTAATAAAATGATACATAAAATGTACAAGTGATACCTACCTGTACCCATGGACTTGGTCAAGGGTATTTTTTAATTTAATTTTTGAGTCTAAAGTAGAAATAGTAACTTTATTCTATTGTGTTCTCTCATCTGTGTATCTATAAGTCTGTGTATATCTCTTTATCTCCCGTTTTCATCTACCTTCCATTTTATAGAGAGATTTTAGTATTCAATGTGTAATTTTGTAAAATTATTTTACTTAGGGGCCGGGCGGTGGCGCTGGAGGTAAGGTGCCTGCCTTGCCTGCGCTAGCCTAGGACGGATTGTGGTTCGATCCCCCCGGTGTCCCATATGGTCCCCCAAGAAGCCAGGAGCAACTTCTGAGCGCATAGCCAGGAGTAACCCCTGAGCGTCACAGGGTGTGGCCCAAAAAATCAAAACAAAAAAAAAATATTTTACTTAAATAGAGGTCTGGGATTTTTTCCCCAGTGACTGGGAAGTGATTTCTCTCATCTTGTAATGTCCTGCATGATAGGAATGTCTTTGGGTACTTTGTCCAATGGACAGTCTAAGAATGTGATTAATGGTGGGGCTTTGGCACATGTTATATCACTTCTACAAACTCAGAGCAGCTGGAAATTAGAGGCATTGGTCTGACACTCTGCAAAGTTTGGGAACCAAAGGTCAGCCTTGGGGGCAGTCTGCAAGTGAATATCAATACATGCTGTGGACAAAACCCTAGGTGAGCTTCCTAGGTTGACACTATTTTGTATGTATTGTCATTGTTTTAGCCAGGCAGGAAGAAGCACCATCGATGACTCCATGGTGCAAGGAATACCACCAGCTTTGCACTTTGAGCCGTCTGGACTTTGCTCTATGCATCTCTTTCCTTCACTGATTTTAATTTGTATCCTTTCATTATAATAAAACTATAATCTGTAAGGTACTTACTTAAATTTTGTTAATCATTGAACTATTAAATCTGAGTATATTTGTGGGACTTCCAAATTTGTAGTTAGTCAGTCTGAAATGAGAATGGTCCCTGAATGGTCCATGAGTGAGACAAGTCATTAGGGGAGTTTTCTCACAATGCTGATGCTGGCTGAATTCTTAATAATGATATGAAAAATTATCAAATACTCCCTGGGAAGAAGCAAAGAAACAAATCAATACCTTAAAGGTAATAGAATCTATCAAGAAATTTAGGATATTAGTAAAGTATCCTGACTTTGGAGAAAGAAAGATCTGAAGTTTTAACTGAATACTATTACCAGTACTTTAAATTGATGTGTGTCATTTTTGATGGGAGTGGAGAGAAAATTTTTATGAAACTGCAATGAAGAGACATGGTGATAAATGCTACAGTTAGTGAAATTTTAAAAAATCAAAGCAGAAATATACAGTCACCTTATTCCCACCAGGCCAACTCCATAGACTCACTCTTCCTTCAAATGAAATGTAAACCACGCCATGAAAAACCATGGGCTTTCCAGCCATACAGCAAAAATCTGGCCATCTTGGGAGGAGAGAGTGGCCCATTCCCCACCCTGCTGAAGTGGTGCCTGCTGTATCTATCATTCAGAATCACTATGTTACCAATGGTCCTGCCTCACGCCACTCTATGATTCCCTTCAAAAACACCAACCTGACCAAACTTCAGGAACATTGAATTTGTACTGATATCACCTGGGCTTTTTGGTATGAATACAAGCACCCTTCTCATACATTCTCCTTTTTCCAAGAGGCTTGGCAACTGAGAACATGCCCCACAAAGCCGCAGCATCAGTAATAGTGCTTTGAATTTTGGACAACTTAATTTGTTTAATACTTTTATCATTATAGAAGCACATCAATTTAACTGAATGGACAGTTAACAGGAGCTTAATAAACCTGCCATTGTATTAATGATTTCATTGGAGATACAATAATTTTCACAAATGTGCTTGCTGCTGCACTTTTAATTTTTTTTAACTTTCTTTTTTTCATTCTTCTTTCTATTCTTTTTTTAAAATAACTTTTCTCTCATTATCTGAAAACAAAGGCATTATGGTCAACTATGTCAACTATGTGATGCATTTTTTAATAAAGGAAAAATATATAACCCAAAAAGTGAAATATTCCACCCATAAAAAATTAATAAAATTAACAAGAGTTTGGGCCCGGAGAGATAGCACAGCGGTGTTTGCCTTGCAAGCAGCCGATCCAGAACCTAAGGTGGTTGGTTCAAATCCCGGCATCCCATATGGCCCCCCCCCCCGTGCCTGCCAGGAGCTATTTCTGAGCAGACAGCCAGGAGTAACCCCTGAGCACCGCCAGATGTGCCCCCCCCCAAAAAAAACAAAACAAAACAAAAAATTAACAAGAGTTTATCAAAAAAAATTAAATAAAGGAGCCAGCGAGATAGCATGGAGGTAAAGTTCTAGCCTTCCATGCAGAAGGACGGTGGTTTGAATCCCGACATCCCATATGGTCCCCCGTGCCTGCCAGGGGCGATTTCTGAGCGTAGAGCCAGGAGTAACCCCTGAGCGCTGCAGGGTGTGACCCCCCAAAAAAATCAAATAAAAATAAAACATTCCTATCTTTAAACCTTCCAATTTAATCTTAGAGAAGTCGCAAACACTCTAGAGCTATGTAAAAGTGGAGTCCTGAATCATGGCTTGGACATTGACTAGCAACATTGCTTTAAGTCTTCCGAGTACCAGGTTTCTTTTTTTGTAAAATGGGATAATAAAAGCTTTGCACAATTGACCACTGACATCTTGAAATTTTCTAGGATTTTAATCAGTAACAAGGGTTTGGAGAGAAGAGATTAATAGTATGAAAAAAAATGTCCCTTTGTATACACACTCATTATTCACTGCAGCACTCAGTACAATAACTAGGATTTGGAGTCAGCCCAAATGTCCAACCACAGATGAGTGGATCAGGAGGATGTGGCATATGTGTACAATGGAATAGTACAAAGCCAATCATGAAATTTGCTGAAACATGAATGAAACTGGAAGATATGTTAAATGAAGTAAATCTGAAGAAGAATAAATACAGGATAATATCATTTATATGTGCTATTTAGGTTAACTGTATGAGTTATTAATCTAATCTGACTAGCAATTACAATGTGCATGATATAGGACTATTTCATTAAACAGTAGAAATTTGTATTTGTTTGAATTTGGCAATGATAAATCAAAGTGCTGGGGCTGAATAGTTTCTGATGAGATGGTCAATCCTGGCTGTCTTTTGTATCTAGATGTTCAATTGCTGGACATTTTACTAGACCACAATTAAAAGATAGTAGAGAAGGGGGCCGGGCGGTGGCGCTGGAGGTAAGGTGCCTGCCTTGCCTGCGCTAGCCTAGGACGGACCGCGGTTCGATCCCCCGGCGTCCCATATGGTCCCCCAAGAAGCCAGGAGCAACTTCTGAGCGCATAGCCAGGAGTAACCCCTGAGCGTCACAGGGTGTGGCCCAAAAACCAAAAAAAAAAAAAAAAAGATAGTAGAGGAAAGACCTTGTGATCAAATAGTAGAATACCTATTATAGTGTAGTATAGTATAGTATAGTATAGTATAGTATAGTATAGTATAGTATAGTATAGTACCGGGTTCATCATAACTTTTTTTGGACTTAGTTTCTCTATGTCTAAAATTAATACTTTAAAAAAACTAATAATACATTTTTAAATATTTTAGAAATGATTAAGGATAATGCAACTGATTATTATACTGTATTTGAAATGTGTTGCCTCATGTCATTGCTCCTAGAAGAAGGTCCAAATGATTTCATATTCTTACCCAAGAAAAGCTAGAGAAAGAATTACAATGTGCCTTAGAGTTACTATTGGGCTTGTTTAGCAATGTCCTCCCTCACTTCTCCAGTATGGGGGTTCAAGTATCTTCTGATCAGGAACAGACTTTATTTTTATTGTTATCTGTTTGTTTGTTTGTTTGTTTTGAAGTGATTTGTTCTGTGGAAGTCAACCCATCCCAATCAAAATCTTTGGTCATTCTTTTGGAAATAATTTTTTAAAAAGCACTATATAATGCTTTCTTTTTAGCATTATCTTTTACTTATTGCTGTCTCTAGTCTTAAAAGAGATTTGTCTTCTTTTCTCTTATTCTGCTATCTCTTTTCTGGTCTATTCTTCAAATTTTAGTGTAGATAGCAACTTTCCATTTGATAGAAAGTAAACTGAACTCCAAGGTACTTTTAAAGGCCGTTTCTATCATGGTTCTGGTGTTACTTTAGTGTAATCTGGACAATTTTGGACACTCTTGCTGTGCAGAAATTCTACTTGAATGAAGCCTGGCAGTTTTCATAGGAAAATATGCCAGCACACATCCAGGGGCAGTTGTTATACATTATGGCTATTTATGAGAAAATTTAATTTCTACGAAGTGCTACCCAATGAATACCAATGTTGACTCAGAGGGTCTCAGAACCCTGTCAGATACCTGGGGCTTCTTGTGCTGAAACCAGGCCTGCCCCCAAGAAGGTTTGGGTGTACTCGCTGGGCTTAGAAAGAAGTAAAACAAAGTACAGTGAGCAGAACAATGGGGAGCCCCAGCTCAGTAAGTGCGAAAAGTCCTTCTAGGATAGACTGTGCCATGGGTATGCTCCCATTGATTTGCTCCTGGTGCCACAATGAATTTCCAAAAAAGTTTCACTGTTTCAGACCCTCTCCTAGAACTGATTTGATTGTTGTTTGTATTATGTTTTATTCCCCTGTAAAAACAAACAAGTTAAATTTGTGCAGTGGAACATGTGATCTGGGCCAAAGGGGAGGGAAATGTCCTCCTTATTGGCAGCTCTAGTTGAGATTGGTGTGTGTCATAAACTAGGTTATGGTGTCCTGCAATATTCTTCGAAAGTATGAGAACATTATGAGTTATATATAGTTATATATATAAATATATATAGTTATAGGTCTTGGCATTTCATACCCAGGAATGGTGTTGATATTTAGGTATTCACATTCTCTTACCTGTTGGTTCAAGTGGTTGTTTCTTCCATGTAGTCTTCATTCTTCTAGAAGTGATGTTATTTTCTAAGAATGGGCTTTGAGAAATCTGTAGACCTGGTACAACTCGAGGGTGGGCTACCTAGCTCCCTTCTTGGAGACCAGAAAGGATTGACTGATAACTATTTTCTCTCTAAAACTAGCCCTAAAAGAAGAAAATAGCCTTTCCCAATTAGATTCACTTTCCCTGTGACCCTCCAGTTACTAGTTAAAAAAAAATAAATAAAAGAACCTTTTCTCTGGTTTATGGGATCTTAGTAGTTTGGGAGCCCACCCACCTGTGCTCAAATCTCACTCCTAACTCTGTGCTCAAGAATCACTCCTGACAGGACTTGGAAGACCATATGGGGCAGCAGGGATCAAATCCAGGTTGGCCATGTGCAAAACAAGCCCCTTACTTACCTGCTGTCCTATCTCTCCAAGCTTATAGACAATCCTGAAGAGCATCTCAATTCATAAAGCTCCCTATGGGATTGGTGAAGTGTTGTAAGGATAGAAACCCCTTACAGCCCCACTCTCCCACACATCCATTTTTGCTCTCTCTTCTCTTTGATAATTGGTATACCTTGTTTGCTCTGCACTCAGATTTTATTCACACCAGCTATGTCTTGGTGTCTGGCTTGAGATAGACTCTTTGGAGTTATGATTAGGAAATGGTAGTCTCATCTTCATCAAAGGATAGCAAGATTCTTTCTGTCTTTTCTGGAAAGTGGGAAGTTTTCATTGTTTTTATTTTTTACTAAGATCTTGGAAGTCAGGACTTCTGAAACTTTCTGGATAAATATTATTTACAGGAATCTCTATAGAGAAATGAATAACTATCCACCAAGCTATTTGTTAATTATTATTGAAGAGAAAGTGAAGAGTCAATTTCTATTTCAACTATATAAACATAATTATTATCTAATTATTAAAATAAAATGCTTACTATATTAAATGCATAGATACTTTATTGTTTTTTATAATGTTAACTATTTTTATTGTGACCAAAGTGCATTACAAATCTTTCACTGCATCATTTATGGTACATAGTGACAATGAATGAGAGGCATTCCCACCACCAGTGCTGTCCTCCCTCCACCCCTATTCCCAGCATGCATCCCACATCTCCCTCCTCTACCCTCCAGTATGCCAGTGCAACAGGTCTCCACTTTACAGTTTGTTGTAGATTGAGCATCCATTCCACCGTCATTGGAGATAAAAAAAGATAAGAAAAAGGGGAGAAAAAAATTTGGTGACAACTACCAAAAAAAGAAAGGAGAAAAGAGAAAAAAAAGAAAAAAGAAAAAAATAGAACCGGCAAATAAAAATAAAAATAAATCTCTAAATAATAACCACAAGTGTAAAAAAGAAAGATAAAAGTGGAATAACAAAGAGAAGGAAAATAAAGTCAAAAACTAACAAATCAAAACAAAACAAGGAAAAGTATGGGTGCTGGAGTGGTAGGGTTTGGCGTTTCCCCCCACTTTTTTTTTTTTTTTTTTTTTTGCATAGGCACAGTAAGCATTGGGGAAGAAAGGGAATTTCCATGGCCTAAGAGATTCAGGGTTTCTCCATCCTTGAAGCATATCTCATGGGATCAACCCCTGGCTCCATATATACTCATTACCCCATCCCAAAGGCTTTTTTGTGATGCCAGGAAAGTTTCCTCTCAGTTGTGTGTGAGAAAATCAAGTCACTGTAGCTAGCAATCTTGATATTTGCGCAGGTTATAGGTCAAGAGGGTCTAGGATAGAGTCTCTAGGTTCTAGAGGTTCCTATCCATCGTTGTTGTGGTGTTCAGTCTTCTGTAACACTTGCTCCCTGTTCTCGTTCAAAGTAGAAGCCTGGGATATTATGGATACAAAGGTTCTGCTCAGTCTCTGTTGTACAAGTTGGACCTCTGCAATAAAACATCTTGTTGATGTTGTTGTTGTTGTTGTTTATGTGTCCTGGACTACAGCCTAGGGCGGGGTTTTCCTTATTAGTGCCAAGGTAGGCTCTGTTCAGTCACAGTTGTCAAAGTCAGTTTTCTGTTGTTGATGCTCTTATTTTTCACAGTTCAAAGGACGATAGCTCTTTAGTGTTAGGTGATGTGATAGGACAGCCTGGTCTTAGGTCAAGTTGTCCTTTCCTCGTTGTCATATCAAAACTGGCACAAGTAGGTGCCAGAGTAGTGTTATAAATCTCCCAATGGAGCTTAGTTCCTGGTGGTGTTGCCCGGAGCTGTATCATTTCTACGTCGGGGATCTGGGGTTTTGGATTGGACTAACACTGTCCAATCTCCTGGGGACTGGTTACATCCACATGACACATGCTCAGGATGGGAGGCACACTTCTGCTATAAAAAATGAGTTCTTATCCCTAGAAGATAAGATCTTGTTTCTGTGTCTATGGTTTCCAGTTTTTTTACTGTGCCCATAAAAAAAAAAACGTATGGTGTCATACTGTGTTGCTGGTGCTATTCTGGGTAAGGATGACAGGCTGCACACACACAGTCTCTGTCGTCTGGTTTTGTTCTGAGCTTTTATCCCAGTCAAGGCATTTTGTACCAAGCAGCACCGAAAATGGTAAGGATAGAGAAAAATGTATATATTAAAATAGAACAAATAAAGAAAACTGAGTTTTAAAAGAAAAGGTATTCGAATAAAACAAGTGGTGGAGGAGGCTACTTGTCTATTTAGGAATACACATCTTAACATGTATTGTTATACAGGTATTGAGCTTCCAATAGGCAATATAAGACTCCCAATTAAGTCAAGGTACTTTTCGATTCACAAGCCTTGGAATTGAGTTTGAGAGATGCGCTGCTGCATTACGAGACTATGTAGTGTCTTTGAGCTGGGAGTTTTGCTGAGGCTGATTTCTGTATCATGCAACAGTCCACAATTTGGTGGGGGTGAGAGGGGCCATCAAGCATGAGTCAGCAGGCATGCTGGTTGTATTTCTTTGCCGATGCATGAGAACAGGGACCCAGAGGGTGTCTTTCACTGAGGAGCTGGAAGGTGGTCTATTGGGGCAGGAGATTAATCTTGGTGCCTACTGAGTTAGGAACTGAGGGTAAAGAGGGTTAAATTAGGGGAAGATAAAGGATCAGGATTGAAAAATGAAGGGATAGAGGAGACACAGGGGAAGGGGAGAGGCAATACATGACAGGGGCTATATACAATACATATATATGAATTGTTTGTGATTTCGACTTGGAGTCAGTATGGAAAGTCACGTCCATAAAGACTGACTTTAAAGATCTATTTTAGTGTTATCATCCAAATCTTTGGTATTCCGTTTCCTTTCCTAGGAATCTTCTAGAATGAAGAACATTTTTAGATAATGCTCAAAAAGTATATTTGTTGCTCAGGCACGGTTATAAAAATGAATATTAGTAAGAAAAGACACCGCTGCAGGGGGTCCAGTATGAATACGGGAGGAGTTTCCCTCTACCCCCTCCCCTCTAGAGCCCAGTTGCCAAACCTGGCCCTGAAGACCAGTTTGGAATGGGGGGATCTCGGTCTCCTGAACTAGTTGGTCAGCCCAGAAGGCCATTGGCCAGCTGTCTGCCCAGTTTCCCAGCCACACCTGTAGGAGAGGAACAGTAATCCTGGCATGTGGGATTTTCTGGGTCCAGCTGCAGCCTCCCTCTCCAGTATACTACTTTGTTGTTTATATATGTGTTGTTTTTATATCTGTGTTTCATGAAACCCTAGGCAAAAAATGTTTCCTTTAAAAGAAGCTTTTGTGTGTGTATCTGTGTAAATACACATGCTTTTGTGTGGCTAACATGTTCAGAAAATAATGAATGCATATTTTAAGAAAGAAAGGTAAAAGTGAATTTGTTTGTTTGTTTTTGAAGTGCTTGGGATAAAACCCAGGGCCTCATTCTCAGGAAGAGTGTGCTCTACCACTCGGCTATATCTCTGAGCCTTTCAAAATGTTACATTTTTACAGGAACCAACGTAAGTGTAAGCCATCCTACCATACTCTACCTTCCTTCCTACTTCCCTCTCTGTCTATTGGGTCTTTGTATTGATGGTCTTTTAAATGTTTAGGTGAATGACCAGGATGAGGTAAGGGTGAGAAAGTGAGGGGACTCCCAGTATCAGGGGCTGGGCTAGCTTCTGTGGAGTCACTGAGGTGAGATAAAGAAGAGCAATGATCTATACACATTACCAGGATGATAGAAACCTCCTAAGGAAGTATTAGCTGGTTTGTTGTCACAAATAAAATAATTCTCAGAAAGTCCTGTGATTAGGAAAATGCTTAATTAAACTGGCAATTGTTTTGTAATTGTGTTGAGTTACAATACAGGGTTATCTCCTACCTTGAAAATATGTCATGTGGAATCAACTTAGACCTCAGGTGATTAGACACCACTCAACCAACCTTGAACCCTGGATCCCAGACATAGAAACGGCACAGCTCTTCACAACAGCTGCAAGAAACAAACTCCATCTGGGACAGCATTAGTACTGCAGGGTCAACAACAAGGGCCAGCCTAAACACGATATCCCGACAATGAGGAAAATATGAACAACTTGACCTCAAAGCAGTTTAGCCTACCTCACCAGCCAACAACAAGACAAAACCAGAAGACGTGGCACCCTTTGGTAGGTCCAAAAGCCAAGATTGTGTTTTACAGATGACTGGATACGAGAACCACGACCAGACTGTATACATCTTGGGACCAATAAAAAAGCCCTAGTCTAGGGTTTGAACTAAGACCTGCACAATAAGCATGATCCTCAGTCCCAAAGATCCGACAGAGACAATTGTAACGGAAAGGGGCTTCTGGAAGCACAAAGAAAGACGCTATCCTAGATGCCATCCTAGGTTCAGGGCAAAGACTAAGATCACCAACCACAGAAGACGGATTAAAATGGCACTGAGGTAACAGAACCTCTAGATTCACAAAGACTGACTTCACCATAAGTCCCATCTCAGGATCTGTACGGATACTGAGACCTCTAAACACAGAGCTCTGATTGCATCACCCTGGACAGAGCAGAAGTCTTCCACACACCAAAAAAAAAATAAATAAATAAATAAAAAAACCCACCACCGGGAGAGTAATGATCCTGAACAAAGACTAGAGTTGATCCCATGACAGTATACTCCAAGGACGGAGAAACCCCATATCGCATAGGGCAAGTGAATTCCTTTTCGAATGACCCCAATATTTACTGTGCCAGGGCAGAAGGGAAAAAAAAAAAAAGAAAAAAACACAAAACCTTGGACATTTATATATATATATGTATATGTATATGTATATATATATTACCTTCATTTATTATTGTTATTATTATTTTTATTTACCTAGCTATTTTGGTCGATTTCTCTGTTTGGATGTGATTATTGAAATCGTTGTCCCCAGATATCCTTATTTATTTATTTATTTACTTTTCTTCTTTTCTCTCTTCCTTTTCTTTCGAGAGGGGCTACGCCAGGTTTCTTATTTCAAGACCACGGCGTGTTTTTTTTTTTTTGTTTTTTGTTTTTTGTTTTTTGTTTTTTGTTGTTTTTGGTTTTTGTTTGTTTTGTTTTATTTTGTTTATCTGTCTTTAGTGGTGCTTATCGATATAGCTGGAGTCCTCACTGGATATTTGACACTTTTTTTGGTACTGGTGGAGTGTTTCACATTCTTTCTCTCACTCATTTCCCAAATCGATGATGAGAACCTCTAGAAGGATTCTGCCCATCTTCGGGGTATTAGACTTTTACCCCCAGTTTATATATTTTCACCTTTTCAGGCAAAACCACGCAACTTGAACTAGCTAGCCCTGCCCCCACTTAGAGGGGGAAATCAGGGAGACATCAAGACCAAACTGATGCAAGACTACTAAGTAGTAGGTTAGATACAGAGGGGACCACATATTCTAGACGCCCTGGGGGAGAGGGAAGAGGAAAAGGGAGGTAGGACAAAAACGGAGGTGTAGGGAGGACAATTTAGGGATGGGAATCCCCCCGGATTTTATGTAAATATATACCTAAAATATTATCGTCAACAATATGTAAGCCACTATGATCAAAATAAAAATTACATTAAAAAAAAAAAAAAAAAAAAAAGAAAAGTTACCTTTTTTCCTCCCCCATATCTTATTTTACTCCAGGGAGACATTGAACTAGCCAAACAGAAGCTGAATGGATGGAGGTGGATGCTAGTTAAGTGGAACCTGGGGGCAATCTTTATTATCTGTCTCAACCTCCCTCAGATTGCTATTTGGGGCTTAACTGGGTTACAGAATGTGGCTGTATAAAGCAGAATGTATGTAAAGATAGCCATCAATGAAAACCATGGTTTATTTTTTAAATAAGCTATTCAAATAAATGTCTTCCTGGAGGTCAAATGTTATAGTGAATATAACCATAATATAAAGATATGGATTAAAAATAAGCTACTGCACTCTGAGGTACTGTTTTCCAAATGTGTTTCATGGAACCCTAGGCATAAAATGTTTCCTTTAAAAGAAGTTTGTGTGTGTGTGTGTGTGTGTGTGTGTGTGTCTGTGTAAATACACATGCTTTCGTGTAGCTAACATGTTCAGAAAATAATGCATGCATATTTTAAGAAAGGAAGGTAAAAGTGAATTTGTTGTTTGTTTGTTTGTTTGTTTGTTTTTGAAGTGCTTGGGATAAAACCCAGGGCCTCATTCTCAAAGAGTATGCTCTACCACTCGGCTATATCTCTCTGAGCCTTTCAAAATTTTACATAAATGGATTATATATTAAATTATAGTTACCAGAAACACTGATATATGCCACAAATGTAATGAAATCTGGAAAACTAACAATAATTTAAATGATAATGAACCACTTCTATGTATTTTTCCCCATATGCTTATGGCTACACGTTCTTTGTTAACCTTTTTCAGATGACAATTATGTAATATATATTCAGTAGAGAGACTAATAGAAGTTGGTAGAAATTTGCCTCTTATTACTGATGATTAAGAAAGTTCACTTTGCCACTTGTAATTGGTTATGTAGATAAATTTGTTGTTAATAAATTTGGGTCAATCTCTATCAATTCTCCTTTGATGAGAGTTGCAAGATTTCAAGTTTTCTGATTTAACAGCTCATCTTTAAACTGATCATTTAAAGCTACACTTTACATTGATAATCCTCAAAAACCTACGAGGTCTTAAAGGGTCCATAGAGTGAGATACTTAGACCCTTATGGTCATCCACATTGAAGTTAATTTGCCTCTGTATGAGTATCTTTCCCAGACCTCTGAATATTTATTTGAAAAAAAATTTTTAATGTAGGGAAAAGTTGAAAGACTGGTACAATAAACACATATTTCTTTCAAAAATATTCAACAAGAACATATTGCCATATTGCTACATCTTTTCTCAATTTCTCTCCCTCCTAAACACACATCATTACATTTTCCATTTTTTAATCAAAAAATTTAATTGAATCACCATGAGATACCATTACAAAGTTGTTCATGATTGAGTTTCAGTCATACAGTGTCCAACACCCATCCCTTTACCAGTGCACATTTCTTGCCACTCAAACTACATTTTCTAAGAACAAGGACATTTTCCTACATAACTACAATACAATTACCATGCCTAATAAATGTAGCATAAATAACATAATATTATGTGATGCACTCCATGTCACATGCAAAAATTGCAGGTTATTACTGAAAGGTTTGTAAACTTTTCTTTTCCTTCTTTTCCTTCTACCCCGGTCCCTCATGTCTTTTCTTTTCTATTTTTTTTCTTTTCATCTTCCTCCACTTCTTCCCTTCTAGATTTTTCTTCTTTAGTTTCTATAGATGTATAGATATATTTAGCTACTATATCCATTTTTACATCCCCAACCATCTTGGCGTACTTACTTTTCAGATCAAGATTTCCATAATCATATTATACTTTTTTTTTTTTTTTTGGTTTTTGATTCTCAGGAGTTACTATTGGCTATGCTCTCAGAAATCGCTCCTGGCTTGAGGAACTATATGGGACTTCCGGGGATCAAACTGCAGTCCATTCTGAGTCAGCCGCATGCAAGGCAGACACCCTACAGATTGTGCCACCACTCCACCACCCCCCCTTACTGTACTTTTTAACTTCAGGTTTAGAATCTATTTCTCCCTTAGTTCCTTATAAAGCTTGCCTGTGACTGTTGAGAAGGACATTAAGTCTGGACATTGTTCCTTTTTTTTCTCTTTCAGAGTCAGGTTCTTGAATTTGGTCCTTAAATATCTTGAAAGTCATGAGTACCAGTGACCTTTGGACATTTTTCATCAGGTATTGGATATAATTTGATAGTTAGAAAACCTCTGATTTACTCAACCTTTGACTTTTTGTGATTTTTTTTTTCACTTCTATGATTAGGGCTGTGAAGTGAGCAAAAGATAGACCAGAGGACAATGTCTAGTAAAGGAGGATGTAATTTCTGGGTTTTTTTTTTTTTTCATATGTAAACGCTCTCTTTCATGCACAGTGGCAAAGTCATGGGTTAAAATAAAATCTTCCCTGTGTCATTTTTATCATGTCAACATCATGTGTTAGGCATCTGGGGAATCTGTCTTCAGATGTGACCCTGGGCCTAATGATGGGAGTTTATGAAGAGTAACCTTAAGATTTGTTAAGTTCCTTAGACATGAGTTTGTATATTTTCCAGAAAAAGCAAAGATTTCCCCTGCAGGCCCAATGAAGACAGTTTTGAAGACTTGAGCCATGACTCCCTTGGAATCAGTTCAGAGTCATTAATAAGTTTTTTTCTGCTCAACCTCCTTTAAAGAAGCACAACATCTGCTGGCTGAGGAGGTGAGGACCTCAGGGAGTCCTGCTTGGTATTAACAAGAGAGCACTAGGAGAGGCCCTGGGAAGTGCTGATGAGGTGGAACAGGAGGTGACCACTACTGAGACCAGCCAGGTGTGTGGACAGAACAGGACAGCCATTCCAAGGTGCTGCCACAGGTAGGAGCCTACACACAATAGTATTTCCCTCCATTGGAAGATGGATTTTTTTTATATTTCTACTGCTTGAGCAAATGGCTAAGAAAATGTTGAAAAAAAATATCAGTTAACTTTACTACAATGTGATCTCTTAAACCAGGGAACTTAAATTAACTAGTTTCGTGCCTTTTTAATTTTTTAATTAGCAAGATGAAGTCTCCTGTGAATACCCCATTGGGTAAATATGCAGCTGTTCTACATAAAGAGGAAGTCGGGGCCCCAAAGCTTTCCCAGAAGCTCCACCCCTCCCTCACCTTTCTCTACCCCTTTTGGGCCCTGAAGGAATCTTGACTTCTATTATTTTTTTCTTCTTCAAACAAATTCCACCTAGAATTTAAAAAAAAAAAAAAAGTGGCCTGAACATTTTCCTCATTTTCAACATGCAAATGCAGGCAGAAAATTGATTATTTGGAATCCTGTGTGGAATGCATTTATAAGTGCTGGTACAGCAGGCACAGGAAGTGCTTTTAGCATCATGTGTTTAGATAGCTGGAAAGGAGAGCCATCCAAAGACCCCATGCACATTAGACTCTTGGCTCTGAACAGAGCTGTGTGGACCAGAGAAGCCTACATTGGCCATAGGGCTCAGCTGGAGTGACAGCTTCCAAATATGAGTGAGTCTGAGCCTCCTCTCAGGTTTCATTTCTGTTCTACTTACCGCGCGTCTGCCTTGACACTGGAGAGAGTGGCTATAAGATTTCCAAAAACTATGAACAATTCTGGTAGCACTGAGATGTTCTGTCCTATCTAATTCTTGTCTTAGAAGGTTTTCACTTGAGGTGCATAGGCATATAAGAATGCAAGATACCAATGCTTTCAAAGATTTAATTTTTTTAAGAACATCCCACAATCTCTTTTGCTCCTAAAACCAACTCAGAAAAATAGGTTTGCTAAGCATTTAGCTCATTTTTTAGATGGACAAATAGGAGAGTAAGAGACAATTGATTTGCTCAGATCACATAGATAGTACATTAGTAAAGCTGGCATTGGATTTTCAGATTTCTCTCAGCCAGTCCCATATGTCCAGTTCTATCCAGATAGTGGATCAAAGGCAGGTGCTCAGACAAGAGTTTCATTGCAGTGGTTTCTGTGGGGACAGTTAGGAATCCTGTAAGAGGCGAGCTCCTGCTCTATTAGTGATTCCTCCAAGTGTTCACTCTGGACTTGAAACTTCCCAACATATCTAGATATCCCATGGAGAGAAGCACACTCTGGCATCTGCCTGCCTCCAATTTAGTTGTTTTTCCTCTAGCTCTCAAGGACAAAAGGCTGTGGTAAGAATCTTGAATATTGTTCCAAATTCTGGGCTATATCGTAGGCAACTTCTCGGAGCCTCAAAGAACATTTATTGGGCTGCATCTTTGTCTCTTAAAGTGCTGTTCTTAGATCACAGGTGACAGAGTTGAATGTGTGTGTGCATGTTTGTGTGGTATGTGTGTGTGTTCCTGGGCTGCTGGCTATTAGTGTAAAGGTGTCAGAGTCTTTGGAATTCTGAAAATTGAGTGTCCAGTGCTAAATAATCTCCAAGTGTCTTCCCAACTCAATGCCTCCTTTCAGCAATAATCCTTTACCTTGACCCTGAGTTGGAG
Source organism: Suncus etruscus (assembly GCF_024139225.1). Classification (NCBI taxonomy): domain Eukaryota; kingdom Metazoa; phylum Chordata; class Mammalia; order Eulipotyphla; family Soricidae; genus Suncus; species Suncus etruscus. The sequence goes on along the minus strand of NC_064859.1, from coordinate 34,585,908 downwards.
ATTTCTGTAGGAGAATGTGGCACTTGATTTTACCTTAGATTTAAGACATTGTTTCAGACAAACACTTTGAAAAAAAAAATAAAAACATAGAATCCAAGAAAGACGTTATAAGCAGGTGGTCTAGGTCAGTCAGTATGTGCTGTGTGATAAGATGTACTTGTTTCAGGAACTAATATTGTACATTCATAAATTCTTCCCATTTGAAAATGTATGAGGACTGTCTTGCTTTTTTATTAATGACAAAATGAATCACTTTTCTAAGGAAAAGCCTCTTCTTGCTAGCGTCTGCTTAGCTCTCTAAATTCTGTACTGTCTATGATTTACGCCTAAGGGGAAATCTATGGTCCTCCTTCCAATTCCCAAATGAAGGGTTAAATTTTTCTTCTACTTTTCATAGCTGAAATCACATATTGTTGCTCTACAAAGTGAGACCAGAACCACCAACATGAACACAAAGCTCAGCCAAAAAGTCACACTTAAAAATATGTGCATACTTATTGTATTGGTTTTGTGCACTCCAATAATATGTTAAAAGATTTTATACTTTATAAGGTTTAATTGAGTGTGATATTGTCTTGTACTAGGGTTACCTTATAAAAGTAACAGTTTAAAGAGTGAGTCTTAGAAGTAGAATTGTTTTGTTAGATACTTTATGAGTATGAGTTTTAATTTAGATATTTTAATACACCAGGGTTGATAAAGTAATTGAAAGTGTCATTGCAAAATGTCAGATTTTAAGGGGAATCTGTTGTTTCAGAAACAATTAGTTTTTGTAGCTTCATGTATTAGTGTAAATTCTAAATTCCAAATTACAAAAAATGTTGGTTTTTTTGTAAAGAAATGTATGGTCTTTATCATTTATTATGAAGTACAAAAAAGGAGCCAACTGAGCAGGAAGCTTTGCCAGATAAGTTTCTGAGATCTCCTTGGAAGTTAGAAATAATTTGGAATTTTTTTTTAATGGTAAGTGAATGCCTGTAGATTATATCTAGTTGTCCATAAGATAGGTTTTAGACAAACTCCTGTGGGGGGCAAAAGGCAATAGTTTGGGATTGGATTCTGATAAAAAAAAATGTAGGCATTAACCACTAGAATAATTAGCAATATTTAAAATATGGAAATAAAATTGCTGCCAGCATTCTAATTTTTTTGTTCATTCTTTTTAATTCCTTAAATATCATGTACAGTGACTCAAAGGCCAAAGTGGCATATGTTTCAGTATTCTGAAATCTCATTCAACAGAGCTGAGGAGATGTGTTTTTAGTTGCTAGGTTCACTTTTCCCAGCCCCAATTCTCCTGTGCTTGATCCAGCAACCATCAGTTTGTAGCTCCACTGTGACTTAAAATCTTCATGACTGGTCAACTGGATACCAGTTTGTAGCAGGCTTCTGACATTCTAGTGTTCCATTGAAGTCACTGCTGCTTCTCTTTATCCCCTTAATGATTACACTGAAAGGAACTTGTACATGAAATGAAAAAAGACCAAGGTGAGTTGATAAAAAGAACCATAGAAGAGAAAGCTCTCTGAGATATATGTTAGTGGTGGAAGCTGTGGTGTGGGCTGAGGTTTATCCTGCCAGGGTCACTGTTTACATGTGAAATATCTTAATTTGCATGTATTGTACCTAGACCCTTTTGCATATCACTGTTCTTTAGCTCAAAACCGAATTAGTTTTCTCTTTGTTATTGTTGCAGGGGCTACATTCCGTGGTACTTAAGAAAAAGAATTGCTGAGAACCAAACCCAGGGCCTCATATGAGCAAGCTTTGTATCGTACCACTTGAACCACAATCCTGGCCCTTCATTTACTTGTGAAATTATAAAACACACATAGCATTACAGATTTTTTGAGAAGTAAAGATAAGGGAACATGATTGCTCATAAATCCTAACACAATTATTATCTTTGATTATTCCCTTCTAGGCTTCTCTTAAGTATGCTTTTATCTAGTTGTACATAGCTATAACCACAGTACAAAATAGTTTCTGATCCCTTTTCCACTTAGTATGTATCACTTGCATTTTTCCATGATGCTATATGGTCTTTTACAATCTAAATGATGGTCATGATGATCCATTGTAGTATATAATGATTTACTTAAACATTTACCTATTATTATCATTTTGATTGCTTTCAATTTCCCAGTTCAAATGCAGAGAGCTATAAGTATATATGTGCATATTGTTTTTCCATATTTGTGTTATATATTGTATTGGTAAAAGTGTCATTTGTAAACCAAGCTATTTACTCAACAGAGGAATTTGTAGCTAATGTAGAAATGAAGTATTTTTAACAACTACAGTGGAAAAACTGGGCATTATTCAATAATTTTGAAAGCCATCCCTATTCAGTAACTTAGGGGAACATGTAGCATTAAAATATTAGCACAATCAAAGGTTTTTAGATACTTTCACTACATGTTTGATCCACTAGACTTCTTTTGTCACAAGCAACATGGCATTTGGTGGCAGTGTTGTTTGCTGCATTGCAATTTCATATGCAGATATGTAAGGATCTATGTGCAAAGGTGGAAAATTGCATGGTCTTTGATCATCATTTCTCAGAAAAGAATGATTTTTATCTGAGCTTTACCTAAAGGTATGGAAATCATGACCTTAATAGCAATATTACTCCTGCAATTTTGGTGTCGATAACACGGCCCTTTGTGAGTTTCCTAATAAAGACCATGATTCCCTCCTTAATATTTCCAAGGCACTGTTTTGGTCACTCACATGCCAAGAACAGGTTTGTAATTAAAGTAACTCTCTCTCTTTCTCTATCTCTATCACTCACTCACTCATTCACTCACTCTCTCTCTCTCTCTTTTCTTTTCAAAGGCCTTTCTTAATGCTTATGACAAACTAGAACACTTTCCGTCACTCTGGTTTCTTGACTGACCTTTATTCATTCAGTATGAATGTGAAAGGGTGAGTTTGGTAGACAAGGAACCAAGGTTCACAGTAGTGGATCTCTGTGAATTAAGAGCCTGGAAGAAAAATAAGCATTGCAGTTTTTAAATGGGGGAAAAATCTGGGAAAAGGCATGCATAAAGGATTTATCCTTTCCATGAAAACATTGATTAATGAAATCTAGTATGAACGGGGTGTCACGCCCTTTAAATATCAGATTTCATCACTTAGTGGATGTTGGACTCCTGAAAGGAGATATTCTGCCACTGCCAGCTCTTTACAGACACAAATGTTTCATGCCCTTGCACGATCAAGGATGCAGATGCCTCGGGTAACCAAATCACTGGACTGGGTGAAACATTGTGCTGGACAGATGTGTTATCAGGAAAGGGTTTTTGCTGATAAAAGGGACAGCTGCCCTCAGCATTGGGTGGGAGGAGGAGGGGAGTCCAGTAAGAGGGAAGGAAGTATGCAAGGGGAGGTGACCCAACCACATGAAGCCAGCCTCTAGAGCCCCCAGCTGGGGAAACTCCACCAGCTTGCTAGCTCTTCCGGTTCTAGCAGAGCTGGCCAGCCATCTGGCCTCTGTGCTAATTAAAGTGGGCAACCAAGTTGGTGACTGCAGTGAGAAAAGCAGCACTGAAGTTGTGATGGTTATTGTATCATATGGGCTCTCCATAATTCCTGGGGTCAAAAGCTTTGCCAAATTACATTCATTTCTTCAGGGCCATTCAATTCCATTCCATTTAGGTTTACTGAGTACCAGTTACATACAAAGCCAAGAACCCTTGGCCCTCAAGAAATTCTTGTCTATTTAAGTGTTGTGTATGTAAATATTTTATGGGATTATTATGTTACTGACCCTACCCTGATCAGTGATTGTGCCCTACCCTAGGGTGTGACCTGGCATTCTGCCCCACCCTAGGGTGGTACCTGATTCTGCTTCCACCATTGGGTGGTATATGATCCCACCATTGGGTGGTACCTGATTCTGGGGGATAAAAACAAGGGTCTGTGGGAGGCGAGAGACTTTTTGCTGAAACTAAGGCTTGTCCACCGAATAAAGCTAATATTTTCACAAGCCTGACTGTCTGCGAGCTGTTTACTGGCTGTTTCACCTCAGAACCGTCGGCTGGACGGGGTGGCAGACGCGTGCTCCGAGCTGGAGGGGAAAGACCTCTTCCTTCATCCCTCCATCAGTCAACCTCTTCAGGGGCTGACTTGCAACATTTAACATTTTATATATATATATATACACATATAGTAGAAGGAATTGTTTATTTGTGTGGGGAAATCTGGGACATCTTCCTGGTGGAGGTAGCATTAGCTTAAACTTTCCAATTTTAAGTCTGGTTCTAAGTAAACATTTTTGAGTTTATCCTTGAATAGAGAAACAAATTTCCTAAGCAGAACTTCCCACCTGCTATTCTCACCGCTTTTTAAAAGAGGTATTAAAAAAAACCTCTTTCTATAGGAATGAGATGAGAAACTCATTTGAGAAAGTTAAGATTTCCACCTTACCCTAGGCTGTAGCCCAGGACTCGTAAAACAACAATAACAACAACAACAACAAGATGTTTTATTGCAAAGGCCCAACTTGGACAACAGAGACTGAGCAGAACCTTTGGATCCATAATAACCTAGGCTTCAACTTAGGGACTGTACGAAAACAGGGAGCAAGTGTTACAGAAGACTGAACACAACAACAATGATGGATAGGAACCTCTAGAACTGTAAAGACTCTATCCTAGACCCTGTCCTATGACCTGCACAAATACCAAGATCACTAGCTACAGTGGCTTGATTTTCTCACCCACAACTGAGAGGAAAGTTTCCTGGCACCACAAAAAAGCCTTTGGGATGGGGTAATGAGTAATGGAGCCAGGGGTTGATCCCATGACGGTACACTTCAAGGATGGAGAAACCCTGAATCTCTTAGGCCACGGGATTTCCCTTTCTTCCCCAATGCATACTGTGCCTATGCAAAAAAAAAAAAAAAAAAAAAGTGGGGGAAAGCCAAACCCTGCCACTCCAGCACCCCTACTTTTTCTTGTTTTGTTTTGATTTGTTAGTTTTTTACTTTATTTTCCATCTCTTTTTTCTTCCACTTGTCTCTTTCTTTTTCACTCTTGTGGTTATTATTTGGTGATTTATTTTTATTTTTATTTGCCTGGTGCACTTTTTTCTTTTTTATTCCATTTTTTCTTTTCTTTCTTTCTCTCTCTCTCTCTCTCTCTCTCTTTTGTAGTTGTTACCATTTTTTTCTTTCTTTTTTCTTATCCTTTTTATCTCCAATGACAGTGAATGGATGCTCAATCTACAACAAACTGTAAAGTGGAGAATAGTTGCACTAGCATTCTGGGGGGTAAAGGAGGGAGATATGGGATACATGCTGGGAACAGGGGTGGAGGGAGGACAGCACTGGTGGTGGAAATGCCCCTCATTCATTGTCACTATGTACCATAAATGATGCAGTGAAAGATTTGTAATGCACTTTGGTCACAATAAAAATTAAAAAAAAAAAAAAGAAAGTTAAGATTTCCATGTATTTTACTTTCAAACCTGAAATACTAGACCTGAAAAAGATAAAACTTTAGGAGGCTTTTCACCCAATTAAATTTTGGAAAGGATCAGGATTGACCCCTCACTAGCTGGCTTCTGTTTATGCTCCAAACAAAGCATCTGGTAACCTGTTACATTAAGGAATGATTAAACCAAATCTACCCAAGTTATTTCCTGCAAGGTAGTTAACCTGCACTTGGCTCTTTGGTAGTATTGGCACAAGCAAAAAGAGAGATGTCCATCACCATGCAAATGAGCCAGTTGGACCTCATATTCTTTTTTTATTTTTTTTTTCAATGTGGAAAGCTTCACGAATTTGCGTGTCATCCTTGCACAGAGTCTAATCTCCTCTATATAGTTCCAATTTTAGTATATGTGCTGCAAAAGTGAACACTGGAGCTCAGATGTTTTTCCTGCAGTGGCCCCTCTAATATTCTTCCAACCTGCCAGAAATGGAAAAATCTCAGATTTGGTCTTTGTTACTGAAGGTGAAAATGATCTGCTATGTATATTTTATAAGAAAATATGCTTTGTTTATAGCTCTGTATTCAGCCCTCCTTCACCCCTAATAAGCTCATGTCAGAATGCTGAAGTAAGTTTGCCATAATGGTAGCCTAAAGGACATATTTTGTAAAAATGAAAAATGAACATATTATTTATATATCAATAGTGTAAAAGCATTGATCAATGCATGCAGCCTGATGTTTTACTTCCTTATTTCCCCTCCAAACCTCCTTTGTCTTCTCCTGCTTCTCCTTTCTTGCCCCAGGTGCCCATGAGAGTCCTTCCATTAAGGAAGGGAGTTCTAGCCTGTCTTGGTCAGTTTGTACTGGGATTCACTCTTTAATACGAAGGAAGCTTTCAATGGCTGAGCCACCAAAATGACTCTCTGACAGCCAGCCATTAATTACCATCATCTGAGTCTAATTCATTCATCCCTCTCCCTCTCATGGAGAGGGACAGCTAGGGCTGAGGGCACTCAGGGAAATGTAGGCATGATTCCACGTTCTTTATGCAGAGAGGGCTGCCGGAGACATTGTTGGATGCAGGGGCTTTAATTGAATTGGCTTGCCAATAAAGCTGTTGTCATTCAGTAAGTGAATTTGTTGTCCTACTCCAACCACAGCTGCTCAGACAGCCTAGAATTTCCTGTCGTCAAGCCAGACTCTGGGTTTGCCTGGGTTCAGCATTTGAGATTGATCCCAAAGGCTGTATTGAATGTCCCCACTGTGGGCAAGATTTTGCACCCACTTGGATGGCAACCCACTTGGAATGGCTGAGAAAAACTGGGTTTGAGTGGGAACCTGGTGAACCAGGGGATGAGAACTTGGATCCCCTGATTGGAAACAGGAGACCCCAGAAGTGTAGGGAGTAAATGGCTGGCTGGACCACCCTATCTACCACACACGTGGGTGCTTCTTCACTCATCAGACAGCTGATATCCTTGTCCCCAACTAGCTACTCATAAGAGGATGTTGCTTTTCATTGTAAAAACAAAAGTAAAAATATGACAGTTAATATATTTGTAGAAGCTTGCTTAAGAAGTTAAGCAGTGCTGAGGCAATACCACTGTGTTAGAACTGGCATTTGTTTTGGGAGATCACTGGGCCAGAACCACTCTACCTCTCCCCACAGTCTATAAAACACAGCAAGGTTGGCAGACTGTGTGATTGAGGATGACTTTAAAGAAACATCAGGGTTATGTTTGTCAAAGGACTACAGGGCCATTTATATTTGGGGGTTCCAAGGTGTGTGGTGGACTCAAGTGAATGACAGCAGGGCTGGCCAGTTTCACATTTGGGGGTATTTTTCTTTTACCATGCATATAGTGGTGTTCTTAATTCAGGGGTGGCAAACAAGTTTGACACAAAGAGCCAAAATTTTAAACTGTGAGAGTAAGAGAGCCACACCACGCAGTGACCTGCCAAAACAGACAAACACTCACACAAAAGCATGTAATTTTAACAATAACATATGAAACACATATTGCATTTTGCCATTTTGAGTGAGGGTAAAAATCCTGCAGTGATGGTGAGGGTGTGCTGCGTCCTCCACACTAAGAACTAAGAACTAGCGGCAGGATGGGACCCAACATGTGCCACACGCCCCGCGGCCCCCACCCCCACCCCCGGTCGCTGGCCCGTACAGTTGTTTCCGAGGGATGGGAGCCGGGAGCCACAGTATACAAAATCATGATGAGGCAAAGAGCCGCATTCATTTTGGCCGGGAGCCGCATGTGGCTTGAGAGCCGCGTGTTCGCCACCCCTATCTTAATTCAACACCTTCTAATCTTGCCAGTTGGGGATTCTCTAACCAGGATTCAAACCTTTGCAGAGAGCATCCTCTTCAAAATGTGGAGAGGCCACAGAATTATCTGCTGCCAAGAATTTAAGGGTAGCAGATTTTCCAGCCTTTTGCACCTCTTCTCTGGGTCTGTCTACTTTTTAACCATTTCATTGGACCTTCACCAGACAATTGGAGAAAAAATAATTTGAGAAAATTTTAATTTAATTTAATAATTAGAAAAATTACACAATTAACTTATACAAACCCAGACTCTTTAATTGAACATATGTGTTGATTCCCTTCTTGACCTGACAAATGAGAATGAATTTATATGCCATATGCATGGCTCCAAGACTCTATAAAACTTAGAGGTTTTTGTTTTATTGTTTGGTTTGGGTTTGTTTGGGGTTTGGGGTCACCCCAAGCAGTGCTCAGGGATTTCAAAGAAACTTTGGGATTCTCTGACAGCATGAATATATGGAGTGAGGCAAGGTGGAGCATATAGTATGCATGTGTGAGTGAGGGAGAGAAAGAGAAAGAGATGGGATTTTAACTTGATGTATAACTTGGGTGAAATAGAGAAAATTATATTCTGAAGTTCAAACTGGGCCAGCTCCACAGAATCACTCTTATCTGAAAAGAGATGCAAACCAAGCCATAAAGGATTATGAGCGCACAGGCCCACACAGCAGAAAGCTGCCCATCTTGGGAGGAGAGGTTAGGGCTTAGCCCCTGCTGAAGTCATACTTGCTGCCTCTATTACCCAGAATCACCATTTTCCTGATGGCTCTGCCTCATTACCCCTCTACGATTCCCTTTGGAGACACCAATCTGACCAAACTTTAGGTATACCAGTTTTGAGGCTGATATCATCAAGACTTTTTTGAGCAAGTATGAGCAACTTCCCCCATATCTTCCTTCTTCAGGGAAGACTGGCAGTTGAGTATACACCTCTAAAATTTGCAATATCAGTAATAGTGCTTTGAATTTCTGAATGACTTCATTTGTTTGATGCTGGAATTCCAATAGAAACACACCAGTATAACAAAATGAACAAATAACAAAAAGAGTTCACTATACCTTCTGCTATTGGATTAATAACTTCTTTGGAGATAAAATAATTTTGGACCTTACACCCTGAATATTGTCATAAAGACCTGGCTCATGTCTTGAAAGAATGGACATTGTCCATTTACCCCTGAACCAGGGATGCCATCTACAAAACAACCATGGTTGTGAACTACATCACCTGAATGCAATCCTCTACCAGGGAAGATCCTACCACTGTTCTGGCATAGATCTATTCAACAGAAATTTCCCTTTAACACCCAGAGAACTTAAGAACCATGCTCTAAAGACTGAGCTCTCTGCATCGTCCTCTAATTGTGAGTGAAACTAAAGAGTGCTCCGCATCATCCTGACTCTTATATAGGATATGGACATGTTCCGAGATCCTTGGCTACAGAAACCTGACACCAACAACAGTGACTGTGTGAAAAATAAAAGTATATTGGCACTACAGACAATGACTTGGGTTGGATAATCTAATATGCCTGAAGCCTAGAGTTGGTCTTATGCCAGAAAACTTCAGGGGTAAGGTCTCCTTGTATTTAGGCCAAGGCTTTTTCTTTCCATGTCCCCTATATTTTGCTGGGCCTATGCAAATAATTTCCACACTAATACAGTCATTGCTGTGCTCCTTTGACTCATTCTTAATAAATTATTGTATTATGATCAATTGTATCAACAATACTACAGCTTTTAATGTTAAGGGAGTTGCATAAATTTTGTGGCTTTGGATTGCTTTATGTAAGAAATATTATAATGTACTACAATCAGGAGGCTTGAGGGACAAAGTAAATGTACATGTTAAAATAAATAAAAAACTAATAATTTTCACAAATGTGTTTGCTACTGTATGTTTTTATTATTTTATTTCTTTTTAAACTTTTCCTTTTTCTTTTTTAAAAATATCTATTTTTTAAATAATTTTGCTTTCAATTATCTAGAAACAAAGGTATTTTGGTCAGCTATATCAACTATATGATACATTTTCTTTAAATAAAGTAAAAAAAAGAAAATTATATTGCTAATTTTAGTAAGTAAGCCTCTGAATCATAACTTTCTCTTTCTTTAATCATGTCTTTATAGACTCTTCCCACAAACTAAATCATGACAAAGTATGTGACCAGGAAATACAATAATTGCTGATTTATTTCAATAAGATGGATTGATCTACAAATCAAATTTAAAATCTGTCTTCTCTCAGAAAATCAAATACCTTGGAATCAACTTAACCAAAGAGGTAAAAGAGCTATAAAAAAGAATACTATGAAAACATTGCTTCAAGAAATAAAAGAGGGGGGCCAGAGTGGTGGCGTAGTGGTAGAGCATTTGCCTTGCATATGGCTGACTTAAGACAGACCACAGTTTGATCCCCTGGCATCCCATATAGTCCCCCAAGCCAGGAGAGATTTCTGAGTGCATAGCCAGGAGTAAACCCTGAGTTTCACCGGGTGTGGCCAAAAGAAAAAAAAAAGAGAGAGAAATAAAAGAGTATACAAGGAAAGAAAAATACATACCCTTTACATAGATTGGGAGGATAACATAATTTAAAAAAGCAATATTTTCCAAAGCACTATAGATACTTAATAATATCCCTATAAGAATATCCATGACATTTTTCAAAGAAATAGATCAAGCACTTCTGAAATTGATATAGAACAATAAATTTCCATGAATAGCTAAAGCAATCTTTAAAAATTGGAAGCATCACTTTTCCCAACTTCAAATTGTACTATAAAGCAAAGCAGCAATCATTAAAACAGCCTTGTATTGGAATAAAGACAGACCCTCAGATCAACAGAATAGACTTGGATAGTCTGAAACTGACCTTCAATTAACCTTCAATAATGGATAAAGAAATATGAAGTGGATCAAGGATAAACCTCTTCAACAAGTGGTATTGGGAAAACTGGCCAATTACATGCAAAAAAAAAGTGAACTCAGACTTCTCTTTAATGCCTTGCAAAAACACCAAATCAAAATAATTAAAGATATTAATATCAGACCTGAAACCATAAGTGAAATAGAGGAAAACAAAATCAGAACTCTCCATTACACTTAAACTAAAGGCATCTTCAAGGGTGAAAGACCACTGACCAAGAAAGTGGGAACAAAGATAAACAAATACATTAAACTAAAAAGCTTCTGCACCTCAAAGGAAATGGTGACAAGAATCCAAAGACTGCCTATGGAATTGAAAAAACTATTCACCCAATACCTATCTTATATTGGATTAATATTCAAAATATACAAGGCACTGGTAGAGCTTAACAAGAAAAGAACATCTAACCCCATCCAAAAAATATGGGAAGAAGAGATAAACAGGCATTTCCTCTAAGAAGAAATACAGATGACCAAAATGCACATGAAAAAATGTTCCACATCATTAATCATCAGGGTCATGCAAATCAAATCAAAAATGAGATATCAATTTATACCACAGAGACTGGCACAAATCAAAAAATAAAGAATGAACAACTAGTGCTGGTGTGGATGCGGGGAGAAAGGGACTCTCATTCACTACTATTGAAAATGTTGACTGGTCTAGTCCTTTCGGAAAACAACATTTATCTAAAAGCTAGAAATTGATCTTCCATATGATCCAGAAGTACCACACCTAGGAATATACTTTAGGAGCTCGAAAATACAATGTAGAAAAGCCTGCTGCATTCCTTTATTCATTACAGCATTGTTCACAAAAGCCAGAATCTGGAAGAAAAAAAAAAAAAACAAGAAGAGTAGATGTATGCAGCTATTAGGAAAAATGAAGTCATGAAATTTGTTTATAAACAAATGTATACATTGGAGGATATGGAGAGTATTATGTTGAGCAAAATGAGTCAGAGGAAGAGGGGTAGACATAGAATGATCAGGACCATTTGGGGAATAACCAAAAGATTGTATGGTAATAATATCCAGAGACAATAGAGACAAGGTCCAGGACAAAGTCAAAATCTTGCCACAAATAGCAGGAGAGTGAGGTTAGGGCAGAGAAGGGACCACTATGACTATGATAGTTGGAAATGATCACTCACTCTGGACTAGAACTGGGTGCTAAAATAAGATAAAATGATAGGCATGATACTATTCAGTAACAATATTGCAAACCACAGTGTATAAAAGGGGGAAAAATAAAGAATGATAGAGAGAAAGTGAGAGAGAAAAAGAATGAAAGAGAGAGGGAGAAGAAGAGATAAAAATATCTGCCCCAGAGGCAGGCAGGGGTTTGAGGGTGGCAGGAAAACTGGGGTCATTGGTAGCGAGAAATGTGCATTGATAAAGTTTGTTGTATATTGTATGACTGAAACTCAGTTACGTAGAATTCTGTCTCTGTTAAAAAAAACTATTATAAACAATCTTGTAAATAAGACGTTTAAATAAAGTAATTATATATATACATATATATATATGTATATATATATATACTTGTAAAAACCATTAGTTGAAGACATCCCACCAGGCATCCCATACCTCTATGTAACAGATTCAAGTATAGTTTGTTATACTTTGGGTCTTTGATTCTATTGTTAACTTTGGTTTGGTATTTAGATCTGACCATTTTTTTATTTTCACTCAGTGCTCCTGAGGAAGTCTGCCAGAGGCAGGCAAAAAAGAGAGTAGACTGAGGGTGGGAGGAAGACTGGGGACATTAGTAGTGAAAAATGTGCACTGGTGAAGTGTGTTGTACACTACCTGACTGCACTCAATCGTGAGCAACTTTGTAACCATGAAAAAAATGTATTATGAACACACCTTGTAAACCACGGTGTTTAAATAAAGTAATTTTAAACATGAAAAATGAAATGATATCTGTCTTCTGAAGCTTCAGGTTTATGCTAGTCCTCCTCCCAACCCTGGCCAATTTTAGATTGGTTATTTTAAGTCTTAGACAAATTTAAATAATGTGAGCTGAAATCAATATCTCTTTTCCTCTTTTTTCAGATGAGAAGTGTGTCTAAGTCACAGATGTTCTGAAAATAAGAATACAAAACAAATGAAAAGCATTCCTTGGAATGGCATAAGCTTGCTCTTGCATAAAGGGATTGGTGACAGGTTTCCAGTTCCCCTACCTTGGTATTTTCAGGCTCTGCATCTTCTCTGCCTTCTGAACTTTGCATCCTTCTTACTATTTTCAGCTCATGATCTTACCTTATCTCCTTTTTTCTTTCTCTCATCTCTTTCAATCTTCCATGATATTGTCCTGTCATATTAAATTATCCAACCATATAAAATGTTGGAAGATTTATCATTGCTCATAAGCTACTTTAACCTGCTTCTCTAAATGGTTACTCCTCATCCTTTTTGGTGGGCTGCACATTGTTGTTGCTCAAATGAGAGACATCATCACATCATTGATCTCCAACATGCTGCTTTCTGCTCCTGTTATCTTCCACAGAAAACTGAGATCTGTGTTTTTTCTTATGCAGTAACAGACTTTAGGAAACTCAGATGAGGCCATCCCGTAATATGACTACTCATTTGGGGTTTCTGCTTCTTCTAATGAGTGTCTTTCTGTCCTTCTCTTTGATAAATGGAATCAACATCTCCATGAGAACTGGAAATGCTAAGTTGCTCATAGTCTCTTGAGGATTTGTTGTCTTGCTCTGACACCTTCAGTGAATTCATTAGAATTTAGGTTTATCAAGGGACCCAAGAGTTTGGCTTATTCCTATGAAGTTCTCTAGGTGTTCTCTGAACCTGTTCCTTAGATAAATTCTGATGGTGTCTAGGGGATAAAACTTTTTATGAGCCAAATGAGCACCATTCAGTGTGATCCTTTATGACAGGGCAACATAACACTTTATAGCACTTCATAGCAGTGGGAAATTTTATGGAAAATGCAACTGGTATTCTTTTTTTTTTTTTTTTTTTTGGCCACACCTGGTGACGCTCAGGGGTTACTCCTGGCTATGAGCTCAGAAATCGCTCCTGGCTTGGGGAACCATATGGGACGCTAGGGGATCAAACCGTAGACCGAACTAGGTTAGCACGTGCATAGCAAGCACCCTCCCGCTTGCGCCTGCTGCTCCGGCCTCACAATTGGTATTCTTATTTAGTCTCACCCAAAGATTACAGTTGGATTCCCCTCTGTGAGGCTATACCAAATCTGCCTGGCAGACAGAATCCCATAGAGCAACTATTCCAAGGATTCTCCTTAATGTTAAAGCTTTAAAGAGACACGACTCCAGAAATGGGGAAGGACAGCCCAAAGAGGGGCATCATACCCCCATGATCAGAGGTCCCTAATCAGGCTCAAATGTGAACTGTCCCTTTTTCCTCACAGATGCTCTGGTTAAAGAAAATATTATCTATCAACACTGTGTTGCTCCTGAGGCAATACTAAACTTCAGTATGTGTGCTTAATTTCTCCCTGGAGCAACATTTGTTGCAACCTATGTTTATGTTTCTGCTATGTCCTGCCACCCTCTACATATCCCCTTTCATCTTGACTTACAAAAGCATTGTTACATTAGATTAAAGTGTCTCTTGTCATTAGCCTGGGACCAATGGTTTCCAGTCATCAGTTGGGGGGATCTAGGTCCCGATGCATTGGGAGAAAAAAAAATTGATTGTTGCTGCAAAAAGGTCAGCACAATTATTTTTAGCTTCTTATCCTAAGATATAAAATTCCGTTTGTTCCCTTATTATTTTTCTTCTCTATTTGGGCTATGTGGGGTGAGACAACAGTATTTGGGGCCAATCTCAGTGATGCAGGATTAACATGGTGATTTTCCTGGAATGTTTTTGTATTTAAGAATTAATGAGGGAAATTTAATGAACAGGATGATGATGATGATGATTATGTTCTTTAAAAAGTTAAAACAGAAGTTGCTTTAGATTTAAATCAAACCAAGAAACTCCAAACTGCTGATGGGATCTTCTACTTTATCCTACATCTTGGCCTTCAGAAAAATGATTTCACTTTTCTCTGCTTGAGGGGAGGAAAGTTACATAGCCCTTGAATCAGTCATCCTATTGAGTTTTTTACCACGTCTAAGAAAAATTAATTTATCTGACAGTGAATCTTTGAAGTGTGGATTTTTTGCTAGATATACAACATAAAATTCAGTAACACCCAATAATGGCCTAGATATTAGTGTTGCTTTACCTCAAATGCTGGAAGAGCAAAAGATTTTAAAATCTTCTTGGCTTGTGAAAACATCAATGTGTCTATGGTCAACCCATAGTCATTTGAGGAGTTTTCATTTGCTAATTAACTGTATTAGTTTCTTATTTTTTAGATTTCTACTTTGCCTCTTTTGAGTTTTTTCACTTAGTTTATTAGTCGTGATGAAATGGAAACCTTATTTAACTTAAAACCTAAACATCAAATATATATTAGGTTCGAGGAAGAGTTGTGGAATGGGCATTGTAGGCAAAGGCTGATTACTAATTTCTACAAGATGCTGGTTCCATCGCCTCCACATTAAACTCCAATGTGTGATATCTGCTATCTTGAACTCAGCTCACCCTGGATCCTGTAGCTAACTGCTTTATGGTCTACCCAAGTGAGATCAAGAAATGCCCTTTAGGACTAGAGTGCTAGTACAACAGGAAGGGTTTTGCCTTGCACTTGGCTGACCCAGGTTTGATCTCCAGTGCCCCTTATGATCACTTGAGCCTGCAAGGAGTTATCCCTGACCACAGAGTCAAGAGCGATGCTGAACACAACCATAGTGATCCCCCCAAAAAAGTAAACAAGCAAACAAAAAAACCCTTTGTGTTATAGCCCCATGACTAAGCTTGTTCTTTCAACATCTGCCATTTAAGATGAAGACAAAGTACAGATCATCATGGAAGAGCCATCAAAAAAGGCATCATTCTTTAATAATAAGCAAAGAGTTAATATAACATATACAAGGATCCCTGGCTTATGCCAATCTTTGGTAATCTAAGAGTTGAGGTAGGGAAATATGAAAAAGGAAAGGCAAAAGAGCACTAGACACTAGACCCAGACACTATAGGCTTGCTCATCTTCATTTTATCAGAGGGAGAAACTTAAAAGTGGGAGAGGGGCAAAGCAGGTATCCATGCTGGGTAATGTGAGCAGGAGGCATAGGGGAACTGAATTGAAGACTTGCTATCTAGTTTCTCCTGAGAAGCAAGGATGGAGCCAATGTGTCACCACCAAAGGGAGTCCATGGTGTAAAGAAGCACAGCAATATCATAAATGCCTATTTTTGTTCTTTTTTTGTACTCTCAGGAATGGTTCATGACTCTAAGCTGGTGGGAGATACCCTTATCAAAGGTGGGTACTGAAATGCACAGGCCTATTCTTGGAAAGACACCCTCCCTGTTCTGAGGTTTGCTGCATAAAGGAAGGGTTGGCAGAGCAAATGAACCACATGAACAAGAATTGAAGAGGGTCTATCAATCTATTCGGGAATAAATGGGTTGCTAACCTTGAGTCACTCCACTGGTACAAAATTTTAACTAGCTAGTGAATCTTAAATAACACAATATTTTTTTCCATTAGCTAGCTCAGGTATGTCCCTCATCAAGACTACACAGGCTCTCTGCAGTAGAGGTGACTTAAAAATGTTCTTTTGGAGTTGGGGTGTTGAGCACGTATGCAAGCTGGGCTCTTTTTCTTCTGAAGAAAAATAAATGACAACATTCTGTTTGGAGGCTTGAAATTGCATGACTAAACACATAAAGGTGACAACTGTGATATGCTTTTTTAATGAGGGCAGAGATGTCAAGAGAAACCAGCCTTCTAGGAACAAAACAATATTCTATCAGATGCAGTGGACAAAAGACCTTTTTTCTCTCTTGGAATAATGTCCTTAAAAATAACCAAAATTTCCATTCAATAGAAAAATGTCCATGCCTCCCTCCCCATCAACATGAATTGTTGTCATCGAGTGTGGGGCACTAGCAAGCCATATTGATTTTGGAAATTAAAATGGGAATGTTCACGAACGTTTTCAAAGAATTATATGGGATTGTAGCCATCTGAATGGCTTTTTTTTAGGGTCAGTGAGAGTATTCTTGCTAAAATGTAGCCCATTGCTTTAGAAATTGTTTCCTTAATGTCTTCCCTGTCTCCCCTGCTGGGTCAGTGTAGGAAATGTAAACCAACACACAATATGTGTGTTTATTTTCATGTCCCATTTTATGGGAAATTGGATGGGATATTCCACAGAGGCTTCGACCAGGAACTGTTGACAACACAGGGAGAGTGGGGCAGGCAATTGCTGTAAAGAGTTTTCAAGGGAAGACAGGACTTCTGTGATCTTTGAGAGCTGAGGGGAAGAGCCCAGCCAGTTCTCTCTACTAGGAGTTCTGAAATTCAGAGGTAAGGCCTTTAAATCACGAAGGTTAAAGTCCTTCAAAACTGAATTTCTCATCATCATCATCATCATCATCATCATCATCATCATCTGTATGTCCAAACAGAGCTTCAGCTGTATCTGATGTGAGGGTATCAGCATAGACATTGTCATCACCACTGAGTTCGCAGACATCATCATCGCTGCTGTCAGTCTCATACAAAGCGCAGAATATTGTGGATTAAATAGTTCAGTGGCATCCAGTTCAGTTCAGCCACTTACTTCTTAAGCTCATCCTCGACTGTGGACTGAGCTGAAGCACCTCCTCCTCCACAGATAGCAGTAGATTACTGGAGACTATGTGCATTTGATTCAATGAGTGCTCATGGAATCAAATAACCTGTATGACCCAAGTTCGGGTTTTTCGGCACAAAATGTGCCTGTTAAGCAACAGTTTTCTGCACTTTATTGAAAGTTTTAAAGTTATTGTTGCTAGTTTACAGTTTTTCTTTAGCAATAAATATGGAGAGAGAAAAAAACTAATACTAACTGGTTAGCTGCTGAGCCTTGACTTAATGTCCTCATCCTCACTAGTTGGCAGCACACTAGGTGTCTTTAGCCACACCTCCTCCTTCCACTCTGTGGTCTTTGTGCCTCTGCTTGTGCCAGGAAGCTCAAGACAACCAGGCCTTCATGGGAAACTTAAAAGATGTCGATTACCAGGTAGGGGCAGAGTTCCTGATGACCCCAGCAGCTCTGAAGAGGTTAGAGGTGTATTAAACTATGTGCAAATGGAAATTAAACAGATTCTGGCATCCTCCTAGAAAAGCAATTTAAAAAATGACTGGGTAGTAAGAGGCTTCTTGGGGCTCATGTGTTTGTATGCTTTTTGTAGGATGTTTGAAACCTCAGTGATAGGCCCATCTATAAGATACGGCAGTCCATAGCAATAAGGAAGATAAGTTCTTCCTGTAGAATAAAGGAGTTAGTGCATATGCTCAATAAGCAGCTGCAGACTGGACCCTAAATGCAAGTACAATGGGCCTAGAGTCACAAAGGGTTACTATCTGCCATGGCACTGTGGCAATTTCCAGGCTGTAGGCTGACATATTGTATAAACTTCCTATTTTATTAACATTTTGTTTTGTGTTTCTAAGCAAGAAAATTGAATGGTGTCAAATTAATTTGTAGTTTTGGTCACTTTATAAATTCTAGTTGGCCTTCCCAGTCTAGTTTTGTGCAAGTTCTGGTTCCAGGAAATAGTCTAAGGACTAAATTTAGTAAATAAGTGCATTTATTTTACAAATGAATTCAAGATGAGACACCCAGCACTTCTCTAGGGCATTTCTGTCCATGCCTGTTCATTTTAGCAGCTTGACCAAATGAATTTGCTTCCCTTAGTATAATATTTAAATCGACTTCTGGCATTCAACGCATTGCCTGCTGCTCCAATTCCCTAAGAAAGACATTTAAATAGACTTTGACTATTTTACATCTTTTATGAAAGCCAATCCATTAAAAATCCTGGTCACTTCTCTCTAATTTTAGATGAGCCATGTGGAATTATTGGCATTGAGAAAGCTCATCTTATCAGAGCTGAAAGTTTCGGATTTAATTTTTAACAATCATTCCCTAAAACCTTCCTGTCCTACGAGATAAATGGACAAAACATATATAAGGAAAGATGCTGATGAGAGTTAGCAAATAAAGATTCCACTACTAAATAAAAATGGACTTTTGATCCCTGGAGTTGATGACATCTTAGTGTCCTAGGTCATTCCCGTAGGAAGTTGCAATCTGATTGAGGAGACAAGCACCTTTTCAAAGAGTAACCCCCTAATTGGGGTTATTTGTTGAGCACAAAATTGGGGTATCCAAACAAAAGAGATCATGTTTATGTGCCCTGATCAGAGTGCAGGATGTGAGTGTGGTGTTGACCTACAGAAATAGTGAGAAGTGGGCCAGAGTGATAGTGCAATGGGTAGAGTGTTGGCCTGCATGTGGCCAACCAGGATTTAATCCTGCCATCATACAGTCCTCCATGCACTTCCAGGAGTGATTCCTGAGTGCAGAATCAGGAATAACCTATTAGCATCGCTGGGAGTGGCTCCAAAACAAAACAAAACAAATAGTGAGAAGTAGAAAGGGGAAAGCCAAAAGAAGGGATGATATTAGGTAGATAATAGTGATCAATAGAAGAAGAATAGTCCAAAATAAAAATTTTGGGGGGAACTAAAGCAGTGATGAGGTAGAGGGCAGAAACTTTCAAGCCTGGCTGCATGTCCAGAAAGCAGGGGCAGAAGTGAAATTAATAGAAGCAAAGGGATTAGTCGGAGTGAAGCTTGGAAGGACTGTGTGCTGGGCTCAAGATTCCATGTTATGGAATGACATTTGCCCAGATTTGTTGAGAGTGATTTAGTCTTGAATGGAAAAGCTCCTCTTCCAGTGTTCATGGGTTTTGGAAGGTGTATAATGTTATTCCCAATGTGGTGACCTTATGTAGTAGAGCTTTCTAGAAGCAAGAGGCCAAATCATTGCTCTCAGCTGGGGTAGGGGAAGAGAGGGAATTGAGAATGCTGAAGACTGAAGTGGTCGGGAAGTATCTGGTTAGAGGAGGGGTTTTCCAGTTGGGGAGAGTACTTAGTAGTACTAAGTAGTACTAATCCTAACCCTAACCCACCGTTCACCCAGGAAGATGATCATTAACGCAACACTAGATCCGACCTTGGCAGTCAAGACATACAAATAAAAATACATTGGTTGCCAAATTTACTTCCTGTTCTCTTTTTTCCTGTTCAAAATAGTAATTGATGCTTAAAACAACAACAACAAAACAGATGTTCTCAATTTTTCAGATGTACTCAATGTTGTGGGGTTGCAGCATGTGATAGGAGCAGCAGCTGGTAAAAAGCATCTTTGTCTTGAATTCTCTGGCTTTGGATTGGTGTTAAGAATTGGTATTAGAAATGGGGAAGTCATGTTTTGTAGTCCTGTATCCTGATATCTTACACTAAACCCAGGTTTCAGTGGTTGTTCAAATTTAAATCTGCAACCTACTGCCAGGTAAGTTGGTACCTTTATGTTTTGGAAACTGTACCTTCTTGTGGTAAAAATAAGCCATTTCCCTGTTTATAACTGAAACCCATCTATAATGATTCTTGAATCATGGTGTTTAAATAAAGATTTTATAGAAAAAAATATGCCATTTCCTTTCCGCTAATTTCTTTCTCCAGAGGAAGCCACTGTTCATATTTTGGTGTTTTCTCTCTTTGAAGATAGAATATTGACAAATAACCCTCTACTGAGAGCTCTTTGTGGCAAATAACGATGGTGCTTTACATATATGAACTCATTTAATTTATGCTCCAGTCTGTGAGGCAGTTATTTTCTCCATTTGTTTGGTTTTGTTTTGTTCAGTTTGGTTTTGTTTGTTTTTTGTATTTGTTTTTTTTTGTTGTTTGTTTGTTTGTTTTTGGGCCACACCTGGCAGTGCTCAGGGGTTACTCCTGGCTGTCTGCTCAGAAATAGCTCCTGGCAGGCACGGGGTACCATATGGGACACTGGGATTCGAACCAAACACCTTTGGTCCTGGATCAGCTGCTTGCAAGGCAAACACCACTGTGCTATCTCTCCGGGCCCTCCATTTGATATTTAAGAATACTGGGGCACAGAAAAAGAAATCTACTTGGTGTCAAGTGGACAACAGGAAGTGAAGTTTAAATTGATCTTCAACATACTGATTCTTTCACCTATGCTCTGAATTATGACTTTATGCTGCCTCCTTGAATGTGGATAGTATTTACATAGAGAAATATTTCTATGCAATTATATATTTAGCTCTATTGTGTAAAATAAAATCATGCTAATATGCTGTTCTAAAATTTAATTTTATTAGTAAAAATAATAGGCTAGACATTTTCTATGACAACATATACAACTATTTCATTATTTTAGAAATCTGCATGAGGCGTGGTAGTACAGTGGGTGAGTCACTTGCCTTGCTTGCATGTGCCTGAGCCAGGTTTGATCCTCAGTACAAAACACAGTATAAATCACACACTCAACTCATTGAGCTATCTCTCTGATTCCAGCAATAGCTATCTTTTAAATTCTGAATAATACTTCCAAGCACTGAGCTAGGAGAAGCCCATACACAAGTAGATGTAACATAACTCACCCTTATGCTCTTTAGTGAAAAAGAGATTGGAACCCCTGAGTGGGGTAGTCAGTATGGATGGGATAAACCCTTTTTTGGTATGCATTCACTTAAACATGCATATGTACATGAGCAAGTATTCATGTTAGATCCCTGAAAGTGGGGATGCTAGGTTAGAGATCAAGTGCACTTACAATTTTAATGGCAGCTTTAACTTCTTTTCCAAAAAGGGACAAGAATTTATTAAGTCTCAAATTGCAATTTCCCTTGCCCTAATAAGGGGAAGGCCAATATAAGAGAGAGGCATTTTCAGAAGTCTAGCAGGGGAGGAGGGACAAAGTTGATGTAAGTAACCAGATTAGTAAGATAGTGGCAGGACTAGGGTGCTCCAGGAGTGCAGAAAAAGATGGTATGAAAGGGTGGGAAAGGAAGCTGGCTGCATGATATTTGCAAATATAGAAATATTTGTAGGGATGGCATAGGGAGAAGTCTTGAGGAAAACAAAGATGAGAGAAGGCCGGGTCTGGTGTAATTTAAGAATGAGTCAGGAGTCGGGGTGGGAGATATTGATGTGTGGGGTTCTGATGGATGGCAGTATCTGGAAAAAGAGGTGATGAAAAGCCAAAATAAAAGGCAAGATAAGAGGGTGCACAGCCACTTTCCTGTCCAGGGTCTAAGTTTTCACAATATAAAAATCAAATGAACAAACTGTGACAATACACTTCATGGTTTGGCCTTGACCCATGACTCTTTATAACTGTCCAGCAGATTAGAATTTATAGTTTGTGTCGCCATGAAACATGGCACTGGAAGATGGACATGAGATTTCCAGATATTGCAATTCAGAAAAGTATTAGCACTGAAATCATCCAGATGTTTGCCCTGGTCCTTTCCTCCCTCCCTCCCTCCCTCCCTCCCTCCCTCCCTCCCTCCCTCCCTCCCTCCCTTCCTTCCTTCCTTCCTTCCTTCCTTCCTTCCTTCCTTCCTTCCTTCCTTCCTTCCTTCCTTCCTTCCTTCCTTCCTTCCTTCCTTCCTTCCTGTCGAGACAGGGGGAGCTCTAACTGTTTCCAGCAGCAACCATTGCTCAGATAAATTGAATGGGCATCCATGTCACACAGGTTGCAGCACCCACTTTCAGATTAGAAATTTAGATGTGGGAAATGGAAGCATTTCTCTTCCTCCTTCCTGTTTGCCCAGCCAACAAGTCAAAGCAGGTGCTTGCTTCTGATTTTCTGTTCTGCAATGGAACCGGCCACTGTGTTTTACTTTCACAAGCATGGTGAAAGTCTGATTTCAACACTGCAATAGGGAAGCAAGGTTGATTGAAAGAAACACAGAACTTGGATGCAAATGATCAAGCCCTTTTTAATTTGTTCACTGTAATCAGGTAGGGGGAATTTCTATGTTTAAATATAACAACCACTTTAAACCACACATGGCAATAACTGTGTCAGAAATGTTTGGTGACGCATTGCTGAAGTTGTAAAATGTGTGCCTCTTTCTAAACAAGGATCTCAAAAAGTTAACTTTCTCACGGTGCTGCTAACATTAGTTTCACATTGCCCAGGCAATTTTGAATCATAAATAATAGATTTACAAGTTTAACTACAACTCAGGAATATTAGAGGTGTGGAGTGTGACTGAATTAATATCACCGGGAGACCCTTCGTTTTTAGCTAAGGAAGTTTCCTGCACCTCAGGCTGGGGCCAGGTGGAGACAGGCTGGAAAAAGCCCCCCTGCCCCCACCCCTCTGCCTATGCATGAAATTCTGCCAAATGAGCAAAAACACTGCTTTGGACACAAGCATCTTGAGTTCCCCAAGCCACAAATCATGGGAAAGAGAAGTGAAGCATAAAGGCTGTCCCCAGATTATTATAGACCTGAATAGAGTGGAAATGGAAAAGTCTTTCTAAGTGTTGGCAGGGGCCTCCGTGAGGTCCAGGGGAGCCATGGTATTTACTTTAACTGCCTTTCCTTCTCTATTGCTCTGATCCTTCTCAGAATGGTCAGGAGAGCTGCTCTTAGTAAACTTTTCCTGGAGCTGGAAGGAGTATTTGTGGTCCAGTTCTGTGGGTTTAGGATTGTGGGCACCCACAGGCCAAGAAGTGGCCCAGGATTACTGTTCAGGGACCTCATTCAGAGACTGGAGACAATTAGTAGGGGTGGTAGTAAGGCAAGTTACATAAAGAGACAGCTTGCTTTTCAAAAGAGACAGGGGATTTAGATAGGCTGAATGGGGATAAATAACTCAGTGGAAGGAGACAATCCCCAAACATCTCCATAATTTGCATGGAACTCCTAGCAATTACTTTTCTGCCCTTAGTGTAGGCCTGATTCCCAATTTTGGCCTGAATGTTGGTCCACTAGAGGCAGA
The DNA here is from genome assembly GCF_024139225.1 of Suncus etruscus. Classification (NCBI taxonomy): domain Eukaryota; kingdom Metazoa; phylum Chordata; class Mammalia; order Eulipotyphla; family Soricidae; genus Suncus; species Suncus etruscus. The sequence goes on along the minus strand of NC_064859.1, from coordinate 34,562,281 downwards.
ATACTCTCCACCACCACCCCACTTCATCTAGCCTGTTCTACTCAAGATGGTCATGATCAGTTTATAACCACCATCAGGCCCCCAGAGGCAGCCTTTACCACTGATGCAGAGAACCAGATCAACCATCCGGCTTCCTGCCAAAACAGGAAGACATGTGAGGTGTCTGCCTGACTGCGTCCTCACACACGTTTTTATCCTGGCCCCTTGGCATGGCAGCTGCTTACCATGGATGTGTGGCTGAGGTCTTGGCAGGCGGATGTGAGCTCTGGCTGGCATTTCTGGGGCTCCAGAGTACATTTTACCAATGTTGTTCTCCTCAGGCAGCTGTGTGTCCTGGATGAGTAACTTCCTCTCTCTGGACTTAGTTTCTGAATCTGTAGACAGAGGGTGAACCAGATGGTCTTGGATGTTCCTTCGAGGTCAGCTCTCTCCTGTCCAACAGGCAGACAGAAGCAGGTGGGGAGGGCAGTGGAGCAGGGAGGAATTGAGAGGAATTCCCCCACAGAGGCTCTTGGGAACCACACAGTTCCCCATTCTGGTACCACCTGCTAAGCAGGTGCAGGTGAGAGATTCTAGCTTTGAAGGTTGCATGGATGAGTGACCTATCCGATCCATACATGTCCTTAGCTTTTGTAGCTTATATTTGGATAGTCTAGGGCCCTAATTGTGCCTTAGCAGGAAAAGTCTAGTTTAACATTGGGAAGACCACTTCCTTATGGTAGAAAGACCACTTCCTTATGGTCTGGGAGGGCATGGTGCTCCATGGTGCTCACATACTATCTTGTAAGTGTCATTGTGGTTGTTCTGGAATGAACAGGAATGCAGTCCAGCAAACACTGGTCCAGGGTGATGGCCTCAAGTACCCAGAAGTTGGGTTCTCATAGATACCCAGTTGCAAATGTTCTCTCATGCCCACAGCCTGTGCTACCTGCAGAGCTAAGGCGGGAAGACCCTAAGAGCCATGTGGGTGCTGAAAGGTGCTTTGAAGAATGAGCCTTAAAGAGGACAGATTACTGGTGAAGAATGATATGGATACAGACTCCATCTCCCCAACACACAGTCCATGAGCTATCTCTTCCATCAAAGTGAAGGTGGCAAAAAAAAAATGCAGATTAGACTTACACAGCCTCACTCCTCTCACGAAGCTTGATTCTTTCTCTAAAAATGTGACTGGGGAAGTGAAAGTGCAGGACTCTCTTTACTTGCTGGAACCTAGGTGGGCATGTGATCACAGCTCCAGTCTGGGCAAAGAAAGTAGTGAAAGGGCAACTGACCAAGAAGCACTTATTTAGACATTAGTGTGTACCTAGATTTGAGCTAAGCAGAGTAGAGCATGACACATCTCACCTGGCAATTTCACTGCAGCTGGGAAAGCAAATTAACTCCCAAATTGATTTTATAAAGCTAACTAACTGGGGCCAGAGTGGTGGTATGAGCGGTAAGGCATCTGCCTTGCATGTGCTAACCTAGAATGGACAGCGGTTCAATCCCCCAGCATCCCATATGGTCCTCCAAGTCAGGAGCAATTTCTGAGTGCATAGCCAGGAGTAACCCCTGAGCATCATTGGGTGTGACCCAAAAACCAAAAAAAAAAAAAAAAAAAACCTAACTAACTACAAGATCTTGTTTGGTAATAAAATAAAAAAACATGTATTTATATTTTCATGGAAAAGCATGGCAAGGAAACATAAATTTAATAAGAAGGGATTATAAAAGAGTCATGTGTTAGGCATAGGGCATAAGTTATTCTTTCTATCCTTAAATTAGTCATTTTTAACTATGTAAATTTTAATATTTGCCATAAAGGTAAAATAGCCAACAACAAAACCAATCAGTTACAAAATTAATTGGGTAACAATAAATTCAGTGCAGGTGTTCTTAGAGTTTGCTCAGTTTCCTGACATAGAACTGGAAAAGACTTTAAAGTGCCCCATCTCTTGGAGGGGAACTCAATGCTAACATGCAGTCACTAATCTATGGACTTCACCCAATAATTATTAACCCCCATGACATATGTGAACAGTGCTGATCCAAGGAGCATGTAAACTAAAGGGAGTTTCTGTTTTCAATGGCCTATGATTATCAAGAATAGTTAGCCAAAACTTCCAAGGAGATTTTATGGGTCCTAGTATAAAAACAAGGTATTTAAGAGATTGTAAGGAGTATAAAATAGAAAAAAACAACAGACTTAAGATAGTACTTGAATTAACTTTCAAGAGATGGTTTATATTTTGATAGAAAGTAAAAATATCAGATGGAAAGAACATGAATCTAGACATAAACATGTTCAAGAATTTTCTAAATTTAATATTATGCCTGTATGATAAAATAGTAGGGTGGAAATCTTGAAAGAGAATTTGTGGATTATATACTATATAAGAATCTTATTTTGCATGTAAGGAAATGCATGGTTAAAGAAAGTCCTCAAGTTACTCCAATCACAGAAATAAGGACATGTGAGCAAAAATAGCTCTTTTCAATCTAAGTCCTTGATTTTTCAGTATTCCTTCTACTCTCTGTTGAATAATATGCATGCTTATATATTATTTATTACATATTATGTGTCATATGTTGTGTTCAAACTTTGATATTATTCAATTTACTTGATGACCTCATGAGATAGAGATTATAACCATTTCTCTCTTTTCAGATGAGAATCTGGAGATTAGAGAAATAGAAATGAAGGTCACATGGGGGACATTGGTGGCAGGAAAGTTGAACCAACGAAGGGCAGTGTGCATTCTATGAATGAAACCCAACTATAAACATTTCTGTAACATGGTACTTAAATAAAGAAATTATTGTTAAAAAGAAATGAAGTCACATAAGTAGGAAGCTGCAGAGCCAGACTTTGAATTGGATAGATCTGACTAAGTATTCGTCTCTAAGTAAGTTGAAGGAACTTTTAAGTAAAATTACTAAAAATAACTTGACATCCATATAACTAAAATATTACTTACTAAAAATAACTTGACATACTATCCCAGAGTGATAGTGTAGTGAGTGTGCTGGTTTTTTTGCATGCAGATTACCTCTGTTTGATCCCCAGTATCCCATATGGTGTCCAGAGCCAACCAGGAGTTATGCCTGGTTACAGTTATGCCTGGAGTAACCCTTGGACATTGTAGAATGTGTCCCAAAAAATAAACTAAAACAAAACAAAAACTTAACATCCTAAGCAGAAGTAATATGTATTTGAAATTGTTTTGGAATTTTTGGAAGTTACGTTTTGAAAGATATCTTCCAAAAGATTTACATATTTTGGAAATTGATAGTATAAAGATACTTATGGCATATAGCAATGAGTTATAAGATTTGTTAGTTATTAGTTAGTTATGAGTTATTATAACTTGTGTATACTCTAAATTTAGATACTTTCCAGGTCTCAGATATAATCTAACAACTTACTAACCTATGGGTATAAATAAAGTCAAACATATGATTGTCTTATCACAGCAAAATAACATGACATTTTTCATGACACTCCATGAAAAATTTCTTACTCTGGAACTCCTAGGGCACTCTGAAAGACATCACGTGTAAACAAGCTTGTACATGCTAAAAGGCCCTTGGTATGTGTTGCATATCTTACTTTTCTCTTCACGGCTCACTCAATGCCTCTGTTTTATATATTAATTTACTGTGGAGAAGTGGGGCTAGGGCAGGGAAGAGTGTTGTATCTTCCTATGATGCTGTCCCTGAGCCACCCGACAGGCATTACATCATAGAACAATTGCTTTAAGGACCCCATTAGAGCAACTGTTCTGGAGATTCTCCTTGAAGTGAAAGTCTTGAAGACATGACTCCAGACATGGGGAAGGACAGCACAAAGAGGGGCATCTCCCCCCATAATCAGTGGTTAAATTCAGGCTTGACTCCAGACTATCCTACCTCCCTCACAAAGAACTCTGTTTAAAAGGAGAGAGTATCTGTTTGAGAGAGAACTAGAATGCTTGTCCAGAAGAGAGACAAGGGGTAGGAGAAGAGGGAAATGGGGAACATTGATGGTAGGAAGGTTGCACTGGTGAAGGAAGGGGGTATACATTATATGACTGAAACCCCACTATGAACATTTTTGTAACCACAGTGCTCAAATAAAGAAATTTAAAAAAGAGATTATCAACACTGTTATTCCTGATGCATTCCTAATCCCCAATGTTTGCGCTTATCTTCTCCCTAACACCACAGTTTCACCTGGCTATGCTTCTACTATATCCTGACACCCTGCATGTATCCCGGTTCCTCTTGTCCTATATAAGCATTGGGAATAAAATAAAGTGTCTCTGGTCATCAGCTGGGGGAACATCCTCAGTCAAAACACACCAGAGAGATGGAAGTTGACCTTTGCCAGTTGACAGGGTTGGTACAGAGAAGGCTCTTCTGGAGTAAGTGTGCAAGAAATAGAAAGAGAACAAGTTCGAGAGAGATTGTAGGTCTCTTTAGATGGGAGAAAGATGGCTATGCATCTCAAGTTGAATGTGGGTGAATACTACTATACAAGAGCACCTGTTTGGGTTTGTTTTGTTAGAAACTTGTTGGGTCTTTTGGATCCAAATGAAATTTTCCTTCCTTAATTTAAGGAAAAACCAGACTTATTTTTTTCATATTGGGTTTTAATTTCTTTATTGGTTCTCCTTCTGTTATGTGGAGAATATTTTTGATGTTATCCCACTAAGACCCTTATACAATATTTATACTTATTACATTTTTAGCTTCTTTTGGCTTGTTTGGGTGGTTTTCAGTATCCTGTGTTCTAGTTCATTGATTCTATTAACTGATTTTTCCTGTCAGTTTTGCTCTCCTCTATTGTATTTCTTGTCTACTAATTTATTCTAAGTTCTATTGTTTCTGTTTGAAACTGTCTCTCTCATAGTTTCTCATTCTTTGTTGTACTTATCATAGTTTTCAGATAGTGTTCTTATTACAACAAGCATTGTTAGAACTAATGAGCTAAGATCTTCTAGTAACTTAGATAGTTTGATTTATTTTAAGATTTTTCATAAGGTTTAGTTTTATTTCATAATTTGTGTTCATTTATTTATTTATCCTTTGTCACTTCATTTTGTTTAAACCTATATGCTTAATATTTATAGGTTGAATTAAATACATTTCTTCCTGTAACTTTATTTGTTGGCTTTCTATTAATACTACACAGTGCATTAACTAATGCAAAGTTGTTTGCTAAGGAGACTGGAGTATCTGTTGCTTTATAAATGGATGATTTTACATCTATTTGATTCAAGGGAGCTTTAGTGGTTGAAAATGGTAAGATACAGAGAACAGCAAAGCAAAGGGGTTTCTACTAGAGAACTTAAAAACTTCAAACCTACAAGTTAAGGGCCATATTTGGAACTATCCTTTACTGTAGAACAGTTCCAAGGGTGAGAGCTTTCCCAGCAGCCTCAGGCTCATTCAGCTGTAGTTGGGTTTGGTTCTGAAAATTGTTAAACCTATATTTTATCCAAGGTTGAACACAGAAGCACAATGATATGGGAGCTGCAGGTTTAGTCTATGAAAAGGTTAAAAATCTCCTAATGCCCACAAACAGATTTAGAACATGTGTTTCTGTGCCTGTGGGTATTGCCTGTAAAAGAATGTTTTCCTTGCAGTCTTTTCTCATCTTCTCTCCAGTGTTTTGGCTTTGGGAGGGAACTATGAAGAGGAGGAAGCAGTGATGGGGGTATGTTCCTAGAAATGTCTAAGAACAGAGAATTTCCAGGTGATTCAAACACCTGCTATGGGAGCTTGCGTGCTTTAAACTTTGCCTAGAGGTATCAAGTGCTTTGGAATTATGAAATCTCAGTAATGATCCCACAAAGGAGTAGATTAGTAGATTTGGACAATTTATCTTATTAATAAGATCGAGGAATCTGTCTTATAGGGGTAAACCTTGCTCAACTCCTAACAAATCCACTAACATGGAGCTTCCTCAGTTTCTTAAACTTCAGGTACCTGTACCACAGGCATGTAGACACAAGCTGCCAGTCATATCTTGGACAATATCTGACCCATACTATCTTCTGTTTATATCTCACAAATGAATGAGAGCATTCTATGTGTATCCCTTTCTCTGAGAATCATTTTTCTGAGCATAATTCTTTCAATATCCATCCATGTATAAGCAAGTTTCATGACTATTTTTCCTAACAGCTGTGTAGTATTTTATTATGTAGATGTACCATAATTTCTTTAGCCACTTATCTGTTCTCGGGTCCTTGGGATGTTTCCAGGTTCTGGCTATTGTGAAAAATGTTGCAATGAACATAAAAATGCAGAGGGCTTTTCTGCATTGTATCTTTGGGCCCATGCTGTATATTCCTAGGATTGATATTGCTGAGAAGCTCAATTTCTACTTTTTGTATCTTATTTCACCTCCAGAGATCAGTCCAGCTGCTTTGTTCTTCTCTATTCTATTAAGCTCCAGAGGAAGTCCCCTTTGTTTTCCATACTCAGTTATTATATACATTCCTTTCTTTAATGCTGTCCCTAGGTACTAAAGTCCCTGATCTGAGCATGAGCACTTTAGTTACTTACATACACACACACACACACACACACACACACACACACACACACACACACACACACACACACATGCCCTAAAAGAGAATAAAAATTGGGGGTCAGAGAAATAATACAGGGGTAAGTGTTGAACTCAGTTTAATCCCAGCTAACATTTATTGAGAAGTGCCATGTGGGATGGCTGAGAAAAGATCAAAGAGCAAATTCTTTGACCATTTGGTGAGGTCCTGGAACACCATCTTACAAATTAAAAAGTTCATCTCCACATAGAAGCCCCCTCAGCCTCAAGTCACCATTCATCAGTTAGATTTCCAGATAAAATTAGGTTATAATTTTTCTCATTACTGCTGATATTTTTTATAGTTTTCCCCTCTGAAAATACTGATCCGGCAGAACAGGTTTTTTAGGTACTATTGTTTTTATATTTTTTCCTATATATGTGGAGAGGAGATAAGCCAGGTATCTTTACTATTCTGTTATCTTGCTGGAATTTCAGAGATATTTTGAAAAAATACTATATCTTTCAGATTAATTCTAGTATATTTGTTTTCTTGATTAGTGATTTTTATTAATCCCAAAAGATTTTTGCCTATTCCAAGATATTTTTCCCAAAAAAATAATATTGTTTTAGTTTTGATGGTTAAATTTGTTATTATCTTCCTTGAATTAACTTGTCACTTAAGGAATAAGTTAGGCATTGAGGTTCATGTTGCCTTATAAAGCTATTCAGTGGATTCCATACCAGTTGTTAGGAAGTTTGACTTTTAAATAAAAATTCAAATTAGGGGCTGGAGCAAAAGCAAAGTGGTAGAGCATTTGCTTTGCACACGACCAACACAGAACAGACCCCATTTCAAATTCAGGCATCCCATATGGTCCCCCGAGCCTGCCAGGAGCGATTTCTGAGTGTGGAGCCAGGAGTAAACCCTGAGCGCCGCTGGTGTGACCCAAACCCCCCCCCCAATTTTTTTCAATTTAATTGACCCTACATGAATGTCAACTGGTTCAGCCTTTTTGGTAAAAGAATATGTATATTTCTCAAAAAACTAGAAATTGATCATCCATTTGATCCAGCAATATCACTTCTAGGAATATATACTCTCTAGGCCCTATGTACTTCTATGTTCATTGCAACACTATTCACAATAACCATAATCTGGAAACAACCCAAGTGCCTGGAAACAGATGATTAGATAAAGAAACTGAGGTATATCTACACAGTGAAATACTACTCAGCTGTTAGTAAAAAAAATTAGGAAAAAAAATTGTTTATGAATGGATGGATGTGGGGAGTATTATGCTGAGTTAAATGAATCCAAGAAAGACAGATAAACATAGAATGTTTGTAGTATATAAAAAATAGTGTAGTATATTTGTAGTACATAAAAAATTTGTAATATATAAAAATAGTACTGTATTTATATACAGACACAATAGAAATGAAAGCCATGATAACCACTCCATGGTAGAAAGCTTGCCACAAAAAGTGGGGGAATGCAGTTAGGGCAGAGAAGGAACCACTATAACAATGATAGTTGAAAATGATCACTCTGGGGTCGGAGAGATAGCATGGAGGTAAGGCGTTTGCCTTTCATGCAGGAGGTCATCGGTTCGAATCCCGGCGTCCCATATGGTCCCCTGTGCCTGCCAGGAACAATTTCTGAGCCTGGAGCCAGGAATAATCCCTGAGCACTGCCGGGTGTGACCCAAAAACCACACACACACAAAAAAAAAAAAAAAAACCAAGAAAATGATCACTCTGGACAAGAATTGGGCGCTGAAAGAAGATAATGCAATATGCATGATACCCCTTTAGTAACAATATGACAAACTAGAGTGTCAAAAATGGAAAAAAGAAAGAGATAAGACAAATGTCTGCCACAGAGGTAGACAAGGGAGAGGATAGAGGAAAGGATGGGAGGAAACTAGGAACATTGGTGGCAGAAAATGTACACTTGTGAAAGGTATTGTATGACTGAACTCAATCATGAACAATTTTGTTTATCTCACAGTGATTCAATTTAAGAATGCACTTATTAAAAATAAAATTTTAAATGAAAAGAACACACTAGCAAGATATAGTAGTGGAATCTCACAGGAGGAGAACTTAAAGACAAAGTACAAGTCTGAATAAATTTTAAAAAAAGAGAAGCAAAAGGGGCTGGGGCGGTGGCGCTAGAGGTAAGGTGTCTGCCTTGCCAGCGCTAGCCTTGGATGGACCGCGGTTCGATCCCCCGGTGTCCCATATGGTCCCCCAAGCCAGGAGCGACTTCTGAGCGCATAGCCAGGAGTAACCCCTGAGCGTCACCGGGTGTGGGCCAAAAAGAAAGAAAGAAAGAAAGGAAGGAAGGAAGGAAGGAAGGAAGGAAGGAAGGAAGGAAGGAAGGAAGGAAGGAAGGAAGGAAGGAAGGAAGGAAGGAAGGAAGGAAGGAAGGAAGGAAGGAAGGAAGGAAGGAAGGAAGGAAGGAAGGAAGGAAGGAAGGAAGAAAGAAAGAAAGAAAGAAAGAAAGAAAGAAAGAAAGAAAGAAAGAAAGAAAGAAAGAAAGAAAGAAAGAAAGAAAGAAAGAAAGAAAGAAGAAGAAAGAAAGAAAGAAAGAAAGAAAGAAGAAAAAAGAAAAGTATAACTTAAATATACAGAAGTAACATTAGAAACACAACAGATCTTCAATATGAAATGGTACAGGCAAGGAGTGGAATGAAATATTCAAATTCCTGAATGAAAAAAAAACTTTTAACCTAGATTCCATTACCCTGAAAAGCTTGCATTAAATGGGAGGCATATAAAAAACAAGAGTTGGAATCATTGGTGATAATAAACCAGCCTTGAATGAACTTCTATAAGGCTACTTATAGAAACCAAATAACCATTTGTAGAAATAACAACTCTATACATTAAAATGCCAACACAACCCTTTATATCTGTCAATTAACTAAACTTTTCCATCAAAAGACACAAATGGATAGATCTTTATTTTTTTTTTTGAAACAATTATGATTTACAAAGTCCTTGATAGTTGGGTTTCAGACACACAATGTTTCAGGGCCAATCCCACTACCAGTGTCTACCTCCCTCCACCATGTTCCCAGAGTGAATCCCATGCCACCACTCTTGCCCCCCCCCCCAACCTGCCAGCATAACAGAACCATTTTAAGTTTTGAAACCTAATCACAATCATTTATGTTATCAAGATGTTTAAATAAAAAAAAAGAAATGAGAAAACTTCAAAAAAAAAAAACTAAAAAAGAAAGTTTTGATTGTTAAAGTTTGGATCTCATGATTTCATTATTTACTCTGGCTTGGATATTTAGTTCTGTCCTTTCTTAACACCACCAATGCACCTGAGAACTCTTAGCCCCTATCCCCTATAGTTTCATGTTGTGTTTTTAACTCCTCCATTCAATTTCTTTCTTCTCCTCACTATAATTCGTGGTGTAGAGTGTTCTCAATAACTCCCATTTAAACCATTACATTTTTAATGCAGTTATTCTAAATACCACATATAAGTGATATCATTCAGTTGTTTTCCTTCTTTTGGCTTACTTTAGTTAACATAATATCTTCCAGTTCCATCCATGATGCAGCAAATTGCACAATCACATCATTTCTTACAGAATTTCCAACTTAATTCTATTGTGATCAAAATATTGTTTTGCTACTTTGACATTATTTTGAGATTAATAATTTTTCAGATTTATTTATTATCTTTTTGGTGAATTATATCTACTTGCAGTTAATTATTTCTTGCTGGACTGGAGGATAATGTTTTATAAATGTTTGCCCTTACTGAAAGTTGAATTTTTATGATTATAAAACGCTGTTTATCCCCATATTATTTTTGTATTGAAGCCTTCTTTGTCTATTTTAAATTCAATACACCCAATTTGTTATGATAAATGTTTACATAGAATATCTTACTCTACTTTTTCTGTCTCTTTTTACTTAACATATGCTATTTTAAAATAATATATAGATATTGAATTTTTATATAGCCCAACTATATTTCTTCCTTGCAGTTAGTATGTTAATCTAATTGCATTTAGTGCAATTAAATGTGTGATTTGGTTTAAATTTACCTTTTGGTATTTTCCATCTAGTTTTCGTTCCTTGATTTTTCTTACCACTCCTCTACTCCAATATTCCTGGATAGAGTAAGTAATTTTTAGTATTCAATTGTCTTCTTTACTGACTTTTAAACTATACTTTTTCTATTTTCATGACATTGTCTCTTTAAAAATTAAATTATCTTTACGTTATCAAAATTTATTTTTAAATCACCTCACATTATTTTAAAAAAACAATGTAAGAACCTTATAGCAATGGTCCCATTTACCTGCCTCTTGTTACCTCACTTTATGTTCATGTTTTCTTATATTTACTTATATTTATCCTTTATACTTCATAATATACTGTTGTTTTCAAAAGCTATCAGGTTTTATAGAGTTAAATACATACGTACAGACATATTTGTTATATATAATATGTTGTAATGATGGAGATATTATGTATTCTAGTTAAGATATGACAAATATATGAGAGAAAATTAAATTTTGTTTGGTGTTCCATTACCTTTAAAAATACATATATATATTGATCATTGTTTCCTATATGTAGTCTGACAATAGTGCTATTAAATAACATTTTTATATTGAGCTTTATAGTTCTTTACTTTTCATTAGTGTCTTTGAAAGTAATAATATTTTTCTCTGAAATTTCTAATATATGCATATATTTTTACAGTATATCTTTTTAAAAATTTACTTAAGGGCCCAGAGAGATAGCACAGTGGTGTTTGCCTTGCAAGCAGCCGATCCAGGACCAAAGGTGGTTGGTTCGAATCCCGGTGTCCCATATGGTCCCTCGTGCCTGCCAGGAGCTATTTCTGAGCAGACAGCCAGGAGTAACCCCTAAGCATGCCAGGTGTGGTCCAAAACACCAAAAAAAGTTTTTTTTCATTTAAAATGCTCCCTGTTTTTATTGTTGTAAAGTCTGGAGTTCATGCACATGTTCAGTTGTATTACATTCTGGCTGCTCTGATGCGCACACATATTCTTGTGGTAGCTTGCAGGGGTACAGTGGTACTCACACACACATGTCTTCTTACTGCGGTACTACTCATATATCCTTTCCACTGCTGTGCTTGCTGAGGGTTGACACTCTAGTATCAGTGCTCTCATATGCATGGTTGTGGTACTGAAGATACCGTAAGCTCTACTTCAGATCCAGAGGATAGTTTTAGGAACCACACTCGGTGCGGTGCACATGTGAGTGCGTGAGAACTAAATTTGTTTCCCTGGGAGATGAACTTGTGACCTTTACTTTAAAGGCAAAAGTAGACCATTTGCCACTGAACCATTCCAAGTGCCCTTCTTGTCTACTACCTCTCCAGCCCCAGCAGATTTTGGAGATGTGTGTTTAGATTGTTGATTGGGACTTTTTCTTCTTAATGTAGGCCTGAATTGCTATGAATTTCCCCAATATTATAGCTTTTGTTTTTTTCCATAGATCTGATAGCTCATATCTTTTATCTAGTTGATCTGTCTAGTGATGAAATTGGAGTGTTGAAATTTTCCACTATTGAGTTTTCATCAATGTTTTATATTTTATTTTATTTTATTGAAACCATTGTGATCTACAGAGTCCTTCATTGTTAAATTTCAGATATATAGTGAGTGAGTCAAGGCCGACTTCCCTCCACCAATGGACCCAGAGTGCATCCTATACCACCACACTTTGATCCCTGGCCTTCAGTGTAACAGGACCATTTAAGTTTGAATTGTTAAAGTTTTGGTCCCTTGATTCTATTGTCATTGACTTTGGCTTGGATATTTAATTCTGTCTTATTATATTTCCCCACCAAAACATCCAAGACCACTGGACCCAAACCTCCAGCCTTTCTTTATTCCTTTCTTTTAGTTTTATAGAAAAATGAGGGAATATTTGGTAAAAAAAAAAAAAATCGCCAATGTTTCTTTAGGCTTGTTAGCAGAAGCTATATGAACTTTTCTGGGTCTTTATTTGATGCATAAATGTTGATGACAGCATTTCTTGGTCTTTGTTCCCTTTACCAATAGATAGTGTTTATCACTGTCTCTGATTACCTTCTTTATATTGAATGCTATTTGGTCTGATATGTTCCAACTTTTTTTCTTCTATTGGTGTGTATGATTGTTTTCCATTCTTTCTTTCTAAATCAGTATTTATCCTGTGAATTTGGGGGGGGGGGGTTGGTTGCTACAGCAAACAGCAGATGGATGAATTTTCTTCCCTGATCCATATAGCTACTTTGTGTTTATTTTATAGGGGAGTATAGTTCATTGATATAGGGTTATGTTGCCATCTGTGTGTGTGTGTGTGTGTGTGTGTGTGTGTGTGTGTGTGTGTGTGGTATATATTTGTTTTTGCAAGAGGCTGTGTTTTGTAAGTGGCCTTTCAGTAATTCTTACAGGATTGGTTTAGTTGTCACAAATGCTGTCAGTTTCTGTTTGTCTGAAAGGTTCTTGTCCTTCCTTCAAATTTAAATAATAGCTTTGTAAAGTAGCAACCTCTAGGCTGGAAGTATTTTTCATTATACTTTGAATTTGTCATTCCTTTCTTTGCTGGTATGGAATGTCTAGTGTGATTCTTATATTGTTTTCCTTATGCCTGAGGATTTTTTTTCTCTTGCTGCTTTATATAGTCTGTCTTTATCCTTAGAAGTTGCCATTTTGATTAATATGTGTCTTGGCATTGTTTTGTTTGAGTCTATTTTATTTGGTGCACTTTTGGGGTCTTTTTTTGTACAGGTGTTTCTGTCCAGAGATCAGGAAAGCTTTTAGTAATTTTTTTCTGGCATTCTTCCTCTTCTTCTTTCTTCTTCCTCTTTCCCTTTTCTTTCTCCTTCTGACATTCCTATGATTTGAAGATTATTCCTTTTGCTATTATTTACTACAATTTTACATTCTCTTCCATTTATTTATCTCTCTTCTTTTGTCATTTTATCCTTTGTAATAGCCAGTACTTTGTCATCAATAGCACTGATATAGTTCTCTACATGTTGAGTTCTGTTATTATGGCTTGCTACTATATCTCTTAACTACTTCAATTCCATTCATATGGATTCTTTGATATCCTGAATAAGTTCATCTTTCAGTTGGTTGGCTTGTTCTTCTCATGATTGCCTTATTTCCAGGGCCATTGCATGGACCATTGATTTAAATTCTTCATTAATGAGGTTTGAGGTTTTATTTAAGCTTGATGATTTGCCACAAATGTTGTTCCTCTTTGCCAGAGCATGTGAATTTCTTTGTTTTTTCATTGTTTTGAAAGATTTTTGAGTACTGTAATTTGAGCTTCATAGACCCAATCTTCTTAGATCCGAACAGTTTATTTATACTTCAGCAAACTGTTACTTTCTAAAATTTGTTCATCTAAAAATGTCAGTGTCCTAACATCCTATTTCAGTGTTCATACAGGTGAATAAATAATGATCTTGTTTGCATAATCTTGGAGTTATTTGACACAAGATATCAAAATCAAAAATACTTATAGTTAGTAAGGTTGCAGGGGTGAAGTTGCCTATACTTAAGCATCTGTGGGTTTGGTGATGTAGGAGAGGCCAGTGAAATGGAAATTGGGCTTTCTGATGCAAGGGCTCAAGGGAGACCTGGAACATGGCATGGGCCAGTAGAGTGTGCAGGGCATCAAAAACTTTAATGTACGTAGATGACAAAGAAGGCCATCATCAGCATTATAGGTCCTTTGACTATAACTAGAATGCATACTATAACTAGTATGCTTAGATAAATGAAAATAAGGGCAGAACACAAATAATGGCAGATAATTTCACTACAACACGATATTTTATAAATAAACAAAGGGAATGGACAGCATCCAATGAAAACCAAATTTTGATGTGGACAAGTAAACTGAGGCTTCAGAGGGAAGGAATAAGATAAACTATAGAGAAGTAACTACATTGAGAACTATCCTAACAATGAGAATATATGAGGGAAATAGAAAGCCTGTCTAGAGTACAGACGTGGGTGGGGTAGGAAGGAGAGATATTTGGGACATTGGTGATGGTAATGTTGCACTGGTGATGGGGGGTGTTCTTTACATGACTGAAACCCAACCACAATCATGTTTGTAATTGAGGTGTTTAAATAAAATATATAAAAAAATAAAATTAAATTTAAAAAGATAAACTAGACAGTCTGTGGCACAGGATAAAGGTAGAGGCTTTCACAAGTATAATGAGGGTAGATGTACACTAACTTTGTAAACTAAAAGCATAAATATTAACACTTATAAACCATGTTAATAATGATAATAATGAAAAAGATAAAGATAACAAGACCAGAGCAAGAAGACTAGACAGAAAACGTAGAATAAATAAGTTCTGCATTTGATTTGAGAACTCTGAGTATCATCTTAGTGACAGTGTTTTTGTGTGGGTCTCTTGCATATACATATCAACATTTGTGCATTGATCCTGTTTATTGTGGGGGGGTATGTTGGAAGAAACAGGCAGTTGTCATGTCTGCACCTAGCCAGCTCCATATACTCATTCTATTTTCAAAAGAGATGTATACCAAGATATAAAATATTATGAAAACACCACCATGCAGCTGAAAGATGCCAATCTCAGGAGGAGAGGGCAGGCCAAGTCCTTGCCTTGCTGAAAACACAACTGCTGTACTCATCACCTATAATCACCACTTTGCTAATGCCCCAGCTTCAGCCCTCATCTACTGCTCTCTGCAGAGAAACCAATCTGACCAAAATTTCATGTATGCCAGTATATGAGCTGGCATTGCCAGGACAATTTTTGAGTGAGTGCAGGCACCGTCCCCTACCCCACCCCACATTCGCATGCTTCCAAAAGCCACGGCAGCCAAAAATATGCCCCCAAAAGGCTGCAAAATCAGCAACAGTGCTGAAATTCCTGGGACTCCTGGCCACATATGTGACAATTCCAATTTTTTTAATACTGTCATCTCCACAGGAATACACCAGTTTAGGCACCAATATATAATGAAGCCACCTAATCTCAGAAACAAAAGAGCTAATAGGATGATCAAAGAGCAACAAGAGCTTAATTAAACTTCTGACAATGACTTAATGACCTCATTGTAAGATACAATAATTTTCACAGATTTTCTTTTTTTTTTTTTTTTTTTTTTTGTGGTTTTTGGGTCACACCCGGCAATGCTCAGGGGTTTTTCCTGGCTCCGTGCTCAGAAATTGCTCCTGGCATGCACGGGGGACCATATGGGACGCCGGGATTCGAACCGATGACCTTCTGCATGAAAGGTAAATGCCTTACCTCCATGCTATCTCTCCGGCCCCTTCACAGATTTTCTTGTTGAACCTTTTTTCTTCTTTTTTTCTTTCTTTTCTTTTCTTTCTTTTTTTCTTACCAGTAATAAATGTATTATAATAAACTATGTCAGTTTATGTGATGCATGGTTTTTAAATAAAGAAATTTATTTTAATCAATTATTTTAAGAAGAAGAATACACATTCTACTTATCTCTCCTACTCTGCTTTTCTATTTGTAACATTAAAAAATTAATGTTGTTAATTAATTTTTTATTTTGTTTTGCTCTGGGGCCATGCCCTGCAGTGCTTTGGGCTTACTCCTGGATCTGTGCTCAGGAATTGCTCCTGGCAGACTAAGGGAACCACCGGTGCATAAAACAGAACCCAGATCAACTGCATGCAGCAAGAACACTATCTGCTGTACTATGGTTCTGGCCCCATCATCATTATTTTTATTTATTAAAGAACCATGATTTACAAAGTTATTCATACTTGAGTTTTATACATGAAATGTTCTAGCACCCATCCTACTACCATCACTTCCCTCCATCTATGTTCCCAGGTTATTTTCAATGGCCCTCCCCCCAAACTGCCATCCTGACAGATAACTTTTTTTTATTTCATTCTCCTTATTTTGTGTGTCTAAATAAAGTAATAATTTATTTTATTTTATTTTTTCTTTTTAACATATCTTTATTTAAGCACCTGGATTACAGACAGATTGTAGTTGGGGTTCAGTCATAAAAAGAACACCCCTCTTCACCAGTGTAACATTCCCATCACCAATGTCCCCAATCTTCCTCCTCACTCTGCCCCACCTGTATTCAAGACAGGCATTCTACTTCTCTCCTCATTGACACTGTCACCATAGTTGTCAGTGTAGTTATTTCTTTAACTGCACTAAACAGTCTTTGTGGTGAGCTTCATATACTGAGCCAGTCCTTCCAGCCCTCATCTCTATTGTCTCTGGGCATTATTACAATAATGTCTTTTATTTTTCTTAAAATCCATAGATGAGTGAGACTATTCTGCGTCTCTCTCTCTCCCTCCGACTTATTTCACTCAGCATAATAGATATCATGTACATCCATGTATAGGAAAGTTTCATGACTTCATCTCTCCTGAAGGCTGCATAATGTTCTATTGCGTATAAGTGCCACGTTTTCTTTAGTCATTTATTTATTGTTGGTCTCCAGAGTCTGGCTATTGTAAATAGAGCTGCAATGAATAAAGGTGTGAGGAAGGGATTTTTGAATTTTATTTTTGTATTCCTAGGGTATATTCCTAGGAGTATCTAGATCATATGGGGCTCAATTTCCAGATTTTTGAGGAATCTCCATATTTTATTCCATGAAGGCTGGACTAGATGGCATTCTCACCAGCAGTGAATGAGAGTTCCTTTCTCCCCACATCTCTGCCAGCACTGATTATTCTTGTTCTTTGTGATGTGTGTCAGTCTCTGTGGCGTGATTTGCATCTCTTTAATGATTAGTGATGTAGAGCATTTTTTCATTTGCCATTTGTATTTCTTATTTAGGAAGTATCTGGTCATTTCTTCTCCTCAGTTTTTGATGGGCTTAGATGTTTTTGTCTTGTTAAGTTCTGTCAGTATCTTTTATAGCTTTAATATTAGCCCCTTATCTGATAGGTATTAGGTGAATAGTTTCTCCAATTCTGTAGGTGGCTTTTGTATCCTAGACACTATTTTCTTTAAGGTACAGAAGCTTCTCAGCTTAATATAGTCCCATCTGTTTGTCTCTGCTTCCACTTGTTTGGAGAGTGCTTTTTCATCCTTGAAGATGCCTTTAGTCTCAATGTCATAGAGTGTTTTACCTACTTGCTGTTCTATATAACTTATGGTTTGGGGTCTGATATCAAGGTCTTTAATCCATTTGGATTTGATTTTTTTGCATGGTGTTAGATGAAAATCTGAGTTAGCTTTTTTCCAAGTGGCTGACTAGTTGTGCCAACACCACTTGTTGAAGAGGCTTTCTTTACTCCATTTAGCATTTGTCTATTTATTAAAAATTAATTGATTGTATAACTGGGGCATATTCTCTGAATACTCAAGTCTATTCCACTGATCTGAGGGTCTGTCTTTATTCCAGTACCATGCTCTTTTAATGACTATAGCTTTTGCAATACAATTTAAAGTTGGGAAAGTGATGCCTCTCATATTCCTTTTTCTAAGGGTAGCTCTAGCTATTCGCAGGTGTTTATTGTTTCAAATGAATTTCAGGAATCTTGATCCACTTCTTTGAAGAATGTCATGAGTATCTTTAGAGGGATTGCAGTAAATCTGTACAATGCTTTGGGGAGTATTGCCATTTTAATTATGTTAATCCTCCCAATCCATGGGCAGGGTATGTGTCTTCATTTTTGTGTGTCCTCTTTTATTTCTTAAAGCAGGATTTTGTAGTTATCTTTGTATAGGTCCTTCACCTCTTTAGTTAAGTTGACTCTAAGATATTAGATTTGTGTGACACTAATGTGAATGGGATTATTTTCTAAAGTCCATTTCTTCTCTATTATTATTGGTGTACAAGAAGGACATTGACTTTTGTGTGTTAATTTTGTAACCTGCCAATTTGCTATATGAATCTATTGTTTCTAGAAGATTTTTAGTAGTCTTTAGGATTTTCTAAATATAGTATCATGTCATCTGCAAACAATGAGAGCTTGATGTCTTTCTTTTTTATCTGGATGCCCTTGATATATTTTTCTTGCCTAATCGCTATGGCATAAATGTCCAGCACTATGTTGAATAGGAGTGGTGAGAGAGGGCAGCCTTGTCTTGTACAAGATTTTATGGTAAAGGCTTTTATTTTATCTCCATTAAGAATAATATTTGCCATTGGCTTGTGGTAGAAGGCCTTGACTATACTGAGAAAAATTCCTTCCATTTCCATCTTGATGAGAGGTTGTTTTTAATCAAGAATGGGTATTGGACCTTATTGAATGCTTTCTCTGCATCTATTGATATGATCATATAGTTTTTATTTTTCTTTTTGTTGATATGATATATTATGTTGATTGATTTACATATGTTAAACCATCCTTGCATTCCTGGAATAAAATATCCTTGGTCATGGTGTATGGCCTTCTTGATGAAGCACTGGATCCTATTTGCTAGAACTTTGTTGAGGATCTTTGCAACTGTGTTCATCAGGAATATTGGTCTGTAGTTTTCTTTTTTGCAGCATCTCTGTCTGGTTTTGGTACAAAGGTGATGTTTGTTTCAGAAAAACTGTTTGGGAGTATTCCAGTTTCTTCAATTTCATGAAAGAGCCTGAAAAGGATTGGTAGAAGTTCCTCTTGAAAGGTTTGAAAGAATTTGTTAGTGAATCTGTCTGGTCCTGAGATTTTGTTTTTCAGAAGATTTTTGATTCCCATTTTAATATCCTCAGTAGTGATGGGTCTGTATATATATGCTAGATTATCCTGGCTTAACCATAGAAGATTATAAGAGTCCAAGAATTTATTCATTTCTTCCAAATTCTCATGTTTCATGGCATAGAGTTTCTCAAAGTAGTCTCTGATTACTCGTTGAATCTCTGCAGTATCTGTAGTGATCTCCCCCTTTTCATTTCTTATCTGATTTATTAAGTTCCTCTCTCTACATTTCTTTGTGAGTGTTGCTAGTAGTTTATCAATCTTGCTTACTTTTTCAAAGAACCAACTCTTGTTTTCATTGATCTTTTGGATTGTTTTATTAATTTCCACTTCATTGATTTCTGCTCTAAGCTTTGTTATTTCCTCTGCCTATCTATTTTTGGCTCCTTTTGTTGAGCATTTTCTAATTTTATAAGCTGTATCATTAAGCTTTTTATATAGACCCTTTCTTCCTCTGATATGTGCTTACAAAGCAATAAATTTTCCTCTTAGTACTGCTTTTGCATAAATTCTGGTGTTTTTTGTCTTCATTTTCTTTTGTTTTCAGGAATGTTTTTATTTCCTATTTGATTTCATCTCTGATTCACTGGCTGTTAAGTAGTGAGCTGTTTAATTTCCAGGTGTTAAAGTTTTTCTTCTGTAGTTCACTTCTAATTTCAGTGCCTTGTGATCTGAAAAGGTAGACTGTACACTTTCTGTTCTCTTGACTTTATGAATATTTGTTTTATGGGCATCATGTGGTCTATCCTAGAGAATGACCCATGTGCATTGGAGAAGAATGTGTATCCAATTTTCTGGGAATGGAGTGCCATATATAGAGAGAGAAATAGAAGAACATGAACTAGTTTACTAGTCTACTAGTCCACGTTCTTCTATTTCTCTTTTCAGAGCTAGTATATTCTTGTTGGTTTTCACCCTGGTTGACCTATCAAGAGGTGGCAGGTCAGTTTTGAGATCTCCATTATTATTGAGTTGTTATTGATATTTTCTTTCATATTTGTCAATAATTTTATTAAATATTGTGCTGGTCTCTCATTGAGTGCATATATGTTTGGAAGTGTGATTTTATCCCGTTGTACTTATCCTTTGAATAAAACAAAATTTCCATCTTTCTCCCTTATAACTTTTATGAGTCTAAAGTTTGTGTCATCTGATATTAATATGGCCACTACAGCTTTTTTAAGGGAGTTGTTTGCTTGGATGATTTTCTTCCAACCTTTGACTTTGAGTCTATTTTTCTTCTGACTATTCGATGTGTTTCCCATAGGCAGCAAAATGTTGGACTCAACTCACCCCTGGCAGGCACAGGGGACCATATGGGATGCCAGGATTTGAACCACCATCCTTCTGCATGAAAGGCAAATGCCTTACTTCTATGCTAGCTCTCCAGCCCCTAGAGATAGCTTTTAAGTTCAGTTGTTAAATGTTTGTGTCTCATGGTTTTAGTATTGTTGGCTTTGTGGTTTGAATACTTACCACTGTTCTTTCTTGACACCACTGATGTATCTGAATTCCATTCAGTCCTTCCCCCACCCAATATTTTTATATCTCCTCCCCTTCTCCATTCTATTTTTTCTTTTCCCTATATGGTGGGGTCAAGGGTAATGTAGGCATCTTTTTTTTAATTTTTTAATTAATTTTTATTTTTAATTATGAGAACAAAGATGCAAAGAAAGAGGACAAGGTAAAGTTACAGTGGAAGGACAATCACCCATAACATAATTCTCAGAAGTCCCCTTGCTGATATCTTAACTTTGAAATTTCAGCCAAAGAACATTAAGATAAATAAAATAGAATGCATGTGCAATTACTTTGTCCCTCAATTCCCCAGATTGTAGCACATTATAATATTTCTTAACAGCACACAAGGCAATCTAAAGCCATCAAACTTACGTAACTCCTTAAACATTAGAGGCATAGTATTTTTACATTTCCATGTACATGCATATTAGCTTGTTAACCTCAAATTTTAAGTGGGTTTTTTTTAAGGATTAGAGTCAAAGGAGCACAGTAAAAATGGTGTTAGAGTGGCAATTGTTGTTTGCATAGGCCCACCAAAATATGAGGGGCATGGAAAGGAATAACCTTGGCCTAAATACAAAGAGATCTTACCCCTGAAGTTTCCTGGCATAAGACCAACTCTAGGCTCCAGGCAAGTTAGATCGTCCAATCCAAGACATTGTCTGTAGTGCCAACACACTCTTATTTTTCACACAGTCTCTGTTGTTGGTATTATGTTTCTGTATTAAAGATCCTGGAATCTGCATATCCTACATTGAAGTCAGGATGTGGAGCATCCTCTTGTTTCACCTCACCATTAAAGGGCAATGTAGGGAGCCCTGTCCTGTAAGCAGGTCATTGTTGTTGTTAAGTCTTCTCAGTGTTAAGGGAAGTCTCCTTTGAGCAGGTCGATGTCTGAGCAGTGGTAGGGTCTTCTGTGATAGAGGATTGCTTCCAGGTGATGTTATAGACAAACCTGGATGTTTCGTGGATGGCTTCCCTGGTTCAGGAGTGAATGGAAAATGCCCTTTCTTCAGAGGCCTCTGCCAGGTCATTATGTCAATGTTCAGGGTGTAAGGTCCCTTTGCACTACAAGATTTGTGTGTTCCAATCTCTATTAGATAGGATCTTATTTGTATGTATAGTATTTTCCCATTTTAATATGCCTATGCAAAAAAGGAGCAATGCAACATGGTGTTATTGGCGCATATGGGGGCCATAAGAACAAGTCCAACAATCCCCATGACATGGTTCAATCATAACCATTAACCTGGGGGACCCTTTCACCAAAATTCCTTGTTGAATAGCTCATAAAGAGAAGATAAAAAGTGGTTAGAATCGTAACTGTATAAGAGAACATTTAGTAAGACTTATAGCTGTCAGAGAAAAAACACAAAATATTTGAAAGAAATATGTGTCCATTTTATGTCTCTTGAAACAGTTTGGGGTTGCTATACACAATGCACGGCTTTGGTCTGTGATTAGGATTGTGCAGTACTGAAGTTAAAATGGGCTAATCTGTATTACCTCCCTTATATTTTTATTTTTTAACCACTAACTAATTAAAACTTATTCCATCACCAACTATGAGTAAAATATTACTACCCACTAATTTTCTACACCTAAAACCATAGTTTAGATTAATTTGTCCCACGCTGATCTCACCACGTGGCTTTTGTAAACTTTTAAAGTTCAGATGTTGTTTTGTCCCACGCTGATTTGACCACGTGGCTTCCTTTTAGTTTCAGGCCCCGCAGACGGTTTTGTAGACCATGAGGTTGCCGGTTCCGCCGCCCGCTGCCGGTTCGCTGGAGGGTGGATTTCAGGTTTTTTGCTTTTCCGGGCAAAGCAGAGCCCAGCCAAGCCGATCCCAGCCGAGATTCCAGCCGAGCCGAGCCCAGCCGCTTGGAGCTTTTCGCAGCTTTTTTTTTTTCTTTGGGCGCACTTTGCAAGCAAGTTTTCGGCCACACCTTCACAGGGCGCTTTGGTTGTTTAAAGTTCCAAGTGATTTAAACTAAAAGTTTAGTCCGAAATTTCCAAAGTCGAAATTCAAATTCAAGCCAAAGGTCATTCTCAGAAAATCAGTCCATTTTCAATACAGTCTTTTTTCTCCTCCGTTTCCAATTTAGACTTTTAATAAGTCTTTGAAGAGGCCCAGGTTTTTGTTTATTGTAACAAAGTTTTAGTTTTGGGCCTGGGCTGGAGGTGATGCAAGCTTTCACCTCTCTTGTTTTAATGGCCTTTGAACCCCCAGGTGGGGTGTTGGCCATCTTTGAAAATTGTTGCACGTGGCCCAGGGTTGTGGGCTCAGTGCACCCGACAAGAGCCAAAATTAAACTGAAAAGCAGAAATATTACCATTGTTGCTGGTTTCTTGGGTCCAGGATTCAGGTCAAAGTTCGGAGCGCCAGATGTAGCATTAAATAATTAACGATGGGGCTGGATGGTGGATGATGCCATCCAGCCCACATGGCTCTTCAACCTCCATGCAGCCGGCGAGTTCCAGGCCCAGGTGAAATCACTCACTCACACGCAGCCATCAGGAAGAATCATCTTTATTCATGCCCTAGCCACCACAGGTGTGTGGCCTATGTTAACCTTTCAAGCATTCAGCAATATTTTGCTAGCCCTGCATCTTATCTCCTGTTAGCCATCTTCCCTTTGGGCTCCATGCGGCCCAAAGATCCAAAAGCCAGGAAGCCAAGCCGGGCCAAGAGAGAAACGGCCAAAGGGCCGAATCCCCTGGCTCAGAGGTTTATCTATCCTTTTCCAGACCCCTCCCAGAAATGGGAGGTCTTGCAGGTAGTTACACCTATTATCCGGTTCCCAAAACTCCTCCCAGATATGGGTGGGTCTTGGGGTACACCACAAATGTGGGTTAGTGATGTTTGGGGGTGAGAGAGTTAAGGAGTAAGAATGAGCTTTGTAGGGGTGTGGGAAAGGGCAGAATACAAAATGGACATTCTGGATACGCAAAACATAACATAAGGATAAGGAATACTCTTTTTTTTTTTTTTTTTTTGGTTTTTGGGCCACACCCTGTGACGCTCAGGGGTTACTCCTGGCTACGCGCTCAGAAGTTGCTCCTGGCTTCTTGGGGGACCATATGGGACGCCGGGGGATCGAACCGCGGTCCGTCCTAGGCTAGCGCAGGCAAGGCAGGCACCTTACCTCCAGCGCCACCGCCCGGCCCCAGGATAAGGAATACTCTTAATACACACAGTGCGCCCCCGCACGGTTCTTTAGTTTGTGCATGCTTGCCTGGAGCCTAGAGTTGGTCTTATTTCTCTCCCGATTAACCAGGCGTGGCCCTGAAGACCCGCCTGGTGGGGGGGGGGATATCAGTCCCCTGGACTAAGTGGTCAGCCCAGGGGGCCTATGGCTAGCTGTCCTGCCCAGAGCCCCCAACTTACTAGTCAAAGACACCCAGAAGTCCTGGCATGTGGAGTCTTCTGAGCCCAGCCCTGTAGGCATCTTTTTTTAAACCATTTTATTCTCTCATCCAGTTATTCTGAATACAAAGTATAAGCGAGATGATCTTGTGTTTATCCTACTTTTATGGCTTATTTCATTTAACATAATTCTTCTAGTTACACCTATTTTGTAACAAATTGCATTACACTATGTTTTAACAAATTGCATTAATTCATCATTCTTTACAACTGTGTAGTTTTTCTTTGTGTATATCCCACATCTTCATGGTCCATTTATTTGCCATTAGACATCTAGGTTGATTCCAAATTACTGAATGCTGCAACAAATAATGGTATTCATACCTAATTTTGAATAATTTTTTCTGTCCTGAGATAGATACTCAAAAGTGAAATTTCTGAGTTATTTGGCAGTTCAATTCTCAGTTCAATTACTGAGAACCTAACATACTATTTTCCATAGGAGTTGATCAGACAGCAGTCCTGCCAACAATAGATGTGAGTTTATTTATCACCACGTCCCTGTCAACACGAATTGTTCCCAGAATTCTGGATATGTGTTTTTCTCACTGGTATTTGATATTGATTTGTAGTCTTGATTTGTATTTTCCTAAAAATATGTGATGATGAGCAATTCTTTGTGTGCTGTTAACCATCTGTTATTCAGTCAATGTTCTTTAAGAACAATCCATTTTAAAGCTTGTGTGAAATCATAAAAAACTTCAAATAACCAAAACTATACTGAAAAATAATAAATCAGGTGAAATTTCATTAACTACCCTAAAAACAGCACACTATTAGAACAAAGAAATACTTTCTGACCAATGTGTCTTAATAGAATATCCAAGGACAGCCTTCCAACTTAAAGGAGATTTGAATGTGATGTTAATAACAAAGGCTACATAATCAAAACTAAACAAATGGGACTGCATCAAAATTAAATATTTTGTATGACAAAAGAAACATGTGATAAAAGACAACTAAGTGGGAAAAATACTTGCATTCAAACATCAGATAAATAAAGTGTTGATATTAAAATATAAAGAGAAACCCCCGAAAAACTAAAAACTTCATCAAAAGTTGGGAGAAAAAGTTAATAGCTACTTATTTGAAGAAGACCAACTGGTGGCCAATAGGTAGATGAGGAAAGGGGGAAATATAGTTATTATTTTAAAATCCCTACTAGACCATCTTTCTGTCTGATTCAAAGGGCTGTTCCCACTTTCGTTAATAGATAAAATATTCTCATTTTATACTTTTCATGTAACATAATATGTCATGATATTTTGTGTCAAGTAACAGTGTAAATAATGTAAATAATGGTCATATGATAGAAGTGAATGATTTGGGGGCTCATGGTGGAGAATTTTTTAAAATCCTTTCTGTAGATCAGTTGACTTGGACTTTATTGAAACTCCCTAGATTTTATTTTATCATTAA
The DNA here is from genome assembly GCF_024139225.1 of Suncus etruscus. NCBI lineage: Eukaryota > Metazoa > Chordata > Mammalia > Eulipotyphla > Soricidae > Suncus > Suncus etruscus. The sequence continues at coordinate 34,536,695 of NC_064859.1, read as the reverse complement.
TGTGAAACATTTTTTAAGAAATGATTAATATTTTTTTATTAGCAGGGTTTAGGATCTGAATACTTGAGAGATTATAGAAAATTCTTTATAATTTGATTTTCAGGATAGTGTTCTCTTTGTCCTCTAATTTTGTCTTCAGCATTCTGCATCTTGAGAGACTTCACTTCTGTCCACATTATTTGGAATCTTCTACAGTGAACTGCATTGAAGCCCAAAATGCCTTGGAATGATTTCTTTTGTTTTTCTTGCCTAACCCACCCAATATCTAGCCTTATACTGGGTGGGGAGGAAGTGCTGAGTACTTCAGGAAGTTATGCCTGGGTGCCCTTGTCTTCTTGCCTACCCCAGAGATAATTTCCCAAAAACTGGGTGGTGTTTAATCCCCAAAGATAATCTTAGCTTCAATATCATGAAGAGTTCTTATTTTTTCCTCTATGTACCACATGGATTCAAATCTGATATCAAAGTCTAATTAATTTTGACTTGACTTTTGTGCATTGTGTTAGAAAGTGGTACTAGGTCATTTTTTGCATGTACATAGCCAGTTTCCCCAACTGGTTCCGAAAAAAAAAAAGAAGCTGTCCTTCACATTTTTGTTACTTTATTGAAGATTAACTGTTAGTATGCCTGAAAGTCAGTCTCCAAATATTAAATTACATGCATTGAACTGAAGATTTGTCTTTATTCTGATACCATGTTGTTTTAGTAATTAGCACTGTGTAGTACTGTTTAAAATTGGAAAAAGTGATGACTCCCTTCTTCTTTTTACCAAAGATTGTTTTAGTTATTAGTGGAAATTTATTGCTACATATGAGTTTCAGAGATATTTGTTTATTTCTTTGAAAAATTGCATGTCCATCCTTATAGTAATTGCATTAAATATGTGCAGTGCTTTAGTATGGCCATTTTTATCATGTCAATCCTCCCAATCCATGAGCAGAGAATGTATTTGCAATTTCCTTGTATCCTCTTTTATTTCTTGAAGCAGTGTCATATAGTTTTCTCTGAATAGGTATTTCACCACTTTTTTAAAGTTGATTCCCAGGTATTTGATTTTCTGAGGTACAATTGTGAATGAATATTTTAATATTTATTTTCTTTCTTTCATTATTTGTATATTAAAAAAATCCATGGATTTTTGCATATTAACTTTGTAGCCTGCCATTTTAATATACAAATATTGTTTCAGAAGCTTTTTGTAGAGTCATTGGGATTTTCTAAATATAGTATCATGTCATCTGCAAATACTGAGAGATTGACTTCTTTCTTTTTTAATCCAGGTGCCCTCAAAAATTATTTCTTGCTTAATTACTATTAAAAATACTTCCAGTGCTATATTAAATAAAAGTGGCCAGAGAAGGCAACTTTGTCTTGTGCCAGATCATAGAGTAAAGGTGTTTGAGTGAAACATTTTACTCACCATTGAGTAAAATGTTTTGCCTTGGACTTATGGTAAATGGCTTTGTCTTAACTGAGAAAAGTTCCTTCAATTCCCTTCTTATTGAGGTTTTTATCATGAATGAGTGTTTAATATTATCATCAAATGCTTTTTTGGATCTTTTGATATGATGATATGTTTTTCTTTCATTGATATGGTGTTTATGTTGATTAATTTGCATATGTTAAACTATCCTTGCATCTCTGGTATGAATCCTACTTGGTTATGGTGGATGATCTTTTGATAAACTGTTGGATTCTATTTGCTAGTATTTTGTTGAGAGTCTTTACATCTGTGTTCATCAAGAATGTTGCCTGTAATTCTTTTTTGTGATGTATATGTCTGATTTTGGTATCAGGGTGATGTTAGCTTCATAGAAACTCTTTTGGTGTGTTTCTGTTTCTTCAATTTCCTGGTGAAGCCTGCAAAAAAATGGCAGTAGATCCTCCTAAAGTTTGGAAAGAATTCATGAGTGAATCCATCTGGGCCTGGGCTTTTGTTTGGGGGAACATTTTTAATTACCATTTAAATTTCCTTGTCAGTGATAGGACTGTTCACGTGTTCCACATCATCTTGGCTCACACTTGGGAGGTTATAAGGATCCAAGAATTTCTCCATTTCTTCTAGGTTCTCTTCTCTTTGGGCATAAAAATTCTTAATCTCTCATAACCCTTTAAATATATGTAGTACTATTATGATATCTCTGCTTTAATATCTTATTACATTTACTAGGGTTTTCTCTCTCTCTGTTTCTTTTTGAGTCTTGCTAATGCCTTATTCATTTTCTTTATTATTTTTCAAACAACCAACTCTTGCTTTCATTGGTCTTTTCAATAGTTTATTTTTGTGTTTCCAGTTTGTTGATTTTTTTTGTTTGTTTGTTTTTTGTTTGCTTGTTTTTGGGTCACACCCAGCAGTGCTCAGGCGTTACTCCTGGCTCTATGCTCAGAAATTGCTCCTGGCCGGCTCAGGGGACCATATGGGATGCCGGGATTTGAACCACCGTCCTTCTGCATGCAAGGCAAATGCCTTACCTCCATGCTAACTCTCCGGCTCCTAGTTTGTTGATTTTTGCTCTAAGTATTAGTATCCCTTTTCTTCTATCTCCTTGTAGCTCATTTTTTGGTCATTTTCAAATTTCTTAAGCAGTGCAATTAAGTTATTTATGTAGGCTCCTCCTTCTTGTCTGATGAATGCTTGTAAAGCTATAAATATTCCTCTTAATACTGCTTTTGCTCTGTCCCATAATGTCAATAATTTATGCCCTCTTTTTCATTTGTTTTCTTATGAACCCCTGAATATTTGATTTAATATTTAATTTATTATTTATTATTAATTTTTATTTATTTGTTTGCTTGTTTATTATTATTATTATTTTATTGTTCATTATTAATTTAATTAATACTTGATTTCCAGGTGTTAAAGTTATTTCTCCATTTCTATTTGCAATGTATTTATATTTTTGGTGCATCATGATCTGAGAAGATAGTTGATATAATTTCTATAATCTTGATTTTATGGAGGTATGTTTTGTAGTTCAGCATGTAGTCTATTGTAAATAATGTCCTATGTGCATTGGAAAAGAATGTATTCAGCATTTGGAGATGAAAAACCCTACATATGTGCATGAATTATATATATATACATATGTTTATATATATATACATATGTTTATATATATATATATATATATATATATATATATATATATATATATATATATATATATATATATATATATACTAACTCCCTCTCTTCCATTTCTTCCTTCAAAGCCAATATGTCCTTGTTGAGTTTTAGCCTAGTTGATCTATCAAGAAGTGACAGTGTTGTTGAAATCTCTAACTACTACTGTGTTGCTGTTGATGTCGTTCTTCAAGTCTATTAGCAGTTGTTCTAAGTATTTTGCAGTCATATATATATTAATATATTTTAGATTGTGATTTGTTTCTGACATATATTCCTTTATTAGCCCTCTCTGTCTCTTATAACCTTTATAAGCCTAAAGTTTCTGTAGTCTGATATTAGTATGACAAACCCAATCTTTTTAAAGAGTTGTTTGCTTGAAGGATTGTCTTCCAACCTTTGAATCTGAGCCTGTGTTTGTTCTAACTATTCAAATGTGTTTCTTGCAGTCAGCAGAATATTGAATTAAATTTTGAATTAAAATTGAATTAAATTTTCTGTTCCATTTGATTAATTTAATCCACTGATATTGAGAGGAATTATTGTCATAGAATTTTGTGCCACCATTTTGTAGAAGTTTGTTGTGTTTGTGGAGTTTATTTTGCCTTAAAATACCCCATTATTTCTTCTTTTAAAGTTTATTTTGAACTTATAAAGTTTCTTAGCTATTGTTTATCTATGAAGCTCTGTATTCTTCCTGCAAATCTAAATGCAAGTCTGTCTGGGTGAAGTATTCTTGTTGAAATATTCATTTTCTAGTGTTTTTTAAGTATATCCTATCATTATCTTTGGAACTGAAGGGTTGCTTGTGTTAAATCTACTGTAGTGTTTTTTAAGTATATCCTATCATTATCTTTGGAACTGAAGGGTTGCTTGTGTTAAATCTACTGTACATCTAAGGATGCTCCTTTGCATGCAATTTTCTTTCTTTCTTTCTTTTTTTTATGTTTTCAGTATTCTATGTACATGGTTTTAATCATTGTGACTAGGATGTAACTTAGAGTGATTTTATTTGGATCTCTTTTAGCTGGTACTCTTCCTATGTCCAGGATGTGGGTGCATGCACTCTTTAATTCCGGGAACTATTCAGGATAATGTATTTGACTGCTGCTTCCACATAGGGGTTTTCTTCCTGGCTGCCTGCGACCCTAATTCTTCTCATAATGATTTTGTTGAATTTATCCCAAAGTCCTATTCTCATATGTCTGCTTACTTTAAGAATTTTCTCCATCCTCTATTTGCTTATTTTCATACTCCTTTTCATCTTCTGCTGTTCTATAGATATTGTGCCCCATATCTTCTAGCTCACTAATTCTGTCCTCAGCAGTTGCTACTTTGCTGGTGAGGTCTTCCACTGAGTTTTTAATTTTATTTATTAAGTTTTCAGTTCTGTCATTTCTGGTTGAAGTTTTCTCATTTCAATTCTAATATCCTCTTGAGTTTCATTGGCTGTCCATTTCATGTTTTGAATTCCTTGAACATCCAGAACATTTTCTCTCCAAAGTATTTATCGGTTATATATAGGTGGCTGATACTGGCTGGGTCTTCAGACTTCCATCTTCATTCACTTAGTATGGTGGGGTTTTGTGTTTTTTTCCCATTTGGACTGTTGCAGTTTGATGGTGTTTGTTTGGTTTTGGTTTTTCGGGTCACACCCATTTGATGTTCAGGGGTTACTCCTGGCTAAGTGCTCAGAAATTGTCCCTGGCTTGGGGGGACTGTATGGACGCCGGGGGATCGAATCGCGGTCCTTCCTTGGTTAGCGCTTGCAAGGCAGACACCTTATCTCTAGTGCCACCTCACCGGCCCCTTGATGGTGTTTTTTATGTGTTGTGGTGTAACTCATTTACTGGAGGAAATGCTTGGCCAAAGAGTTAAGTGGAGTGGTGTGTTCTTCTCAGGGCACACTGATCTGAAGTAAAAATGTCTCTTTTGAGTATCTGCTATCTGCCTGCCTCAGTTCTTTGGGACTTTATAGCTGTATGGAACCTAGATAGAGTGGCTGGAAGACCCCTTCTCCCTTGTCTTGTGCTTCTCTTTCTTTGAAGGATCAGTGATTTGGAGCAAAAATGGTTCCTCTAGTCACAAAGAGGGCCTACTGCCTGCCCCAATTTTTGTTTACCTTTTTTGTTTATATGTCTGATTGTAATATGTAAACCCCTGAAAAACAATGTGCTCTTACAACATATTTATAAATTTTAATTTACTTTGTAAATTTTTTTAAATCCCTGCTATTGGTAACAGCATGGATGGAACTTATGGGTATACTGCTGAATAGAATAAATAAGAGAAAGACCAATACCATATAGCCTCACTTTAATGTGTCATTAGAGGAATAACTACACTAACAACTATCATGACAATGGCAATGAGTGAGAGAAATAGAAAGCCTGTCTCAAATATATTGACTCTAATACTACTGATTATATATTTGAAAGTTGCTGACTTTATCTTAAACATTCTCATCACAAGATAAATAATAAGATAATTGTAACTATGTACAATATGCTATATCCTATGTTATATGATGTATTATATATCAGTATGCTATATCATGCTATAATTATTTTGCAGTACATAATGTTTGTTTGGTTTTTGGTTTTTGTTTTTTGGTTTTGTTTTTTTTTTTTTTGTTTTTTTTGTTTTTTTTGTTTTTTGGGCAACACCCAGTGTTGCTCAGGGGTTACTCCTGGCTGTCTGCTCAGAAATAGCTCCTGGCAGGCATGGGGGACCATACGGGACACCAGGATTCGAACCAACCACCTTTGATCCTGGATCGGCTGCTTGCAAGGCAAATTCCACTGTGCTATATCTCCAGGCCCAGTACATAATGTTTTATAATTGCTTCATAATGATATATATCTGAAATCAATATAATGACTTAAAAAAGAAAACACAAAAATACAATTCAAAATTCCCTTCCTCACACCTATATTCATTGCAGCGCTATCTACAATAGCCAGACTCTGGAAACAAGTGAGATGCCCTTCAACAGATGAATGGCTAAAGAAACTGGTACTTATACACAATGGAATATTATGCAGCCATCACGATAGATGAAGTCATGAAATTTTCTTGTACATGGATGTACATGGAATCTATTATGCTGAGTGAAATAAGTGAGAGGCAGAGAGAGAGTGAATAGTCTCACTCATCTATGGGCTTTAAGAAAAATAAAAGACATTATTGTAATAATTCCCAGAGACAATAGAGATGAGGGAAGGACCAGCCCACGATATGAAGCTCACCTCAGAGTGGTGAGTACAGTTAGAGAAATAATTACACTAACAACTATAATGATAATGTTAATGAGTGAGAGAAGTAGAATACCTGTATAGAATATAGGCTGGGGGTGGGGGAGGAAGACTGGGGACATTGGTGTTGCGAATGTTGCTCTGTTGAAGATTGTTCTTTTATGACTGAAACCCAACTACAAACATGTTTGTAATCATGTTTAAATAAATCATGCTTAAATAAATATTTAAAAAATATTTAAAAAATAAATTTTTTATCTATACTGCTTGTTTAGTTCCTGGGAAAATGTTATTACTTTATATTGTTTCATTTGAAGGCTATCCCAACAGTATACCAACAAGGCTTATTCTTGATGCTGTGGTTTTCGGTTATTTCTGCTAAACTGAGGAGACCATAAGGAATGTCAGGGATTGAACCCAGGTCTGCTGCATCCAAGACAAGCACTTTACCCTCTGTATTTTCTCTCTGGCCCCCAAATTTATCTTTTTTTCCCCTGTGGTTTTCCTAAATAATTTTAGGAGTTAATTCTCAAATTTATTAGGAAAATAAAGTAAAAATCATGTTACCTTTTTCTTCAAGTTATCTATATTCCCTGGCATCACATGGTACTGGCACTTTCATGAGTTTACTCTGAACTCAGAACCAAGAGTAGATCCCAAACACTGCTAGGTGAGAACCTCTCCTACAAAAGCAAACTTAACCATACCTGTGACTATTTATTTTTCCCCTGCATTTGTATAAGTAAGGCACCATTATTAACAACACTGTTAATGATAGCTTCATGCACACATCAGTCATAGTCACAACAGCCACCCACAGTAGAGTGCACCCCTTCTTTTCACCAATGTCTCAAGGACTCCTTTTGTTAGGACCTGGGTTCTGAACAAGGAGGGAAGCCATTTTGTAAAGACCACATGGCAGTCTTCTCCTCAGGTTCTGAGCAGGGAGAGATGCCATTTTGTAAGAACCATATGGTATAGGTCTTCACAAGCCCATTTCCATTAACAAAGTCCCAAGCTACCTGGCCATATCAGGGAAGAAAAAGGGAGCAGTAGGTACACCTAGATAATAGCTAGTCATTTTAAAAATCATCAAAAAGTTGGATCCTGGGTCGGAGAGATAGCATGGAGGTAAGGCATTTGCCTTTCATGCAGATGGTCATCTGTTCGAATCCCGGCATCCCATATAGTCCCTCGTGCCTGCCAGGAGCAATTTCTGAGCATGGAGCCAGGAATAACCCCTGAGCACTGCCGGGTGTGACCCAAAAACCACAAAAAAAAAAAAAAATGTTGGAACCTCCCTATATCCCTTCCCTATAAAATCCTCTTCATGACCTTGAGGGAGGTTCATTTCCTTCCAGAGATGACCCTGGCAGGACAGTTTGAGGTCTTTTTGGCAGAAGAATTAAAGTAATAAGTTTTATTCCAGTCCTGTGGTATCCTCCTTCTAGTCTATACTCTAACACTTTAATACCCAGCCACAGGCAGGTAAGTTTAATTCTGAAGTGCAGATCTCCAGTTCTTTTTTATTGGTTTGTTTGTTTTTGTTTTAAGGTCATACCCAGCAGTGTGCAGGGGTTACTCCTGGCTCTGTGCTCAGAAATTGCTCCTTGCAGGGTTGGGAGATCATATGGGATGCCAGGAATCAAACTTGGGTTCCTAGCAAGTCAGCCACATGCAAGGCAAATGCTCTACCACTATGCTATCTCTCCCTGGTCTCCAGTCATAATGCCTTTCCGATTTTTTAAACTTAAAATATCACTATAATAATAACTCATGGAATTATCCCAAAGACCATACTTTGTAACTCATTTGGACTTTAAAACACCTTCCCAATGAAACTTTAGTAAGAACTAGCACTATACATTTTAAAAACAAACAACAAAACTCTTTTCGATCTAATGCTGCTGGTCATATTTTTCCCCATACTCTTGTTGGGTATCCACACTAAACAACATAATCCATGCAGATTTAATGCATTATTTTTAAAAAGTGTTATGCTACCATCATGTGTGGCTTTTGTTTAAGAAATTCTGCCAGAATTATTTAAAAAGAATGAATTATTAAACTCTCTTTGGTGCAATATTATGATGCATGAATTACTTATGAATACATATTTTAAAATATGGGACTAATTATGTAGTGAAACACAGGTGTTTGATTTTTTTTATATTCTCTTTTCAATTTTACTTCTACTTTTTTTTAAGAGACCACTCCTCTTAATTGTCTTCCAAAAGCTGAATATACATTCTTCTTTAATTTTCTTGGATAATTCTCAAGGATAAGACACATGCTTGTCATAAAGCAAGTCTCCATAAAATCAAGAAAAAAGATGTTATATCAAGTATGTTTTCAGATCATAATACTTTGAATTTGAAAATAAACCACAAATGGACATCTGGAGGAAAATCAAATACTTGGAATTTAAATAGCAATACCCTACTGAACAATCATTGTATCAAAGAGAAAGTTAAAAAGTAATAAAAATATTCTTAGATACAAGAGAGCTACCAGAACTTCTATAACACACCAAAAACTATATTGAGAGGAACAACCATAGAACTGATGGCATTCATCAAGAAATAAAATGTGTGCATGGAGCTGGATCTGACAGGAATGATTTCTGAGCACAGAGCCAGGAGAAACCCCTGAGCAACAAGTGTGATGAGGAAGGAAGGAAGGAAGGAAGGAGGAAGGAAGGAAGGAAGGAAGGAAGGAAGGAAGGAAGGAAGGAAGGAAGGAAGGAAGGAAGGAAGGAAGGAAGGAAGGAAGGAAGGAAGGAAGGAAGGAAGGAAGGAAGGAAGGAAGGAAGGAAGGAGAGAAGGAGGAAGAGAGGGAGGGAGGGAGGGAGGGAGGGAGGGAGGGAGGGAGGGAGGGGAGGGAGGGAGGGAGGGAGGGAGGGAGGGAGGGAGGGAAGAGTAGTTTGAGCACTGCTGAGAGAAGTCAAAAAAGACATGGTCTATCTGAGTAGTTCCACATTCTCTATAGTAGTGAAGGTTGTGTAGTGACAAAGGAATCTTTATTTTAATGGCCAGTATGATAGTCTAATCTGGTAGGGTGTTTGCATTCCATGAAGCCAACCAGGGCTTGATCCCAGCATCCCATATGTTCTCCTGAGCATAATTATGAGTGAAGAGCCAGGAGTAACCCCTGAGCATCAGCATCATTGGGTATTATTCCAGCCCTCCTCACATTTTTTTTTCATTGTGAAAAATCACATCTTTATTTTAATATTTAAATTTATTTTCCTTCCCTTTGTTGCTCTTACAAGGTTTTGCTAATCCTATACGCTTGGCTGGAATTCATATTTGTCTGCTGTGCTCACCAGGGGTCACACTGTCTGGGTTGTGATACTTGTGAACAACTCACCATGGGCGATTCTCCTTCATTTGTAATGCCTGGACACACTTAATTTAGTGTTCCAGAAACCACATACTTCTTTATGTGCCACAGGTCCCTTAGCAGAGTCTATGCTAAGTGAATGTGGGCAGTATTTGGTTTGGACTCAGGGCCCCAGGCTTGTAAAGCAAGCACCTTTAGCTACTGAAACATCTTCTGGAATCCCTACAGTTCACTTACAATTTTAAATATTTTTTACAGGACTGTGAAGATTTTTAAAGTAAGATTGTGGGAGAAACAAGATTTACTATCTCTACCTTTATCCAGTTTTTTGAACAGCATGTCTTATTTTATAAGCCTAATTGGTAGAAAGAAAAATACTTCCACCCACAAATATTCAAGGATAAAAAGTTGGCCAAGGAAATTACACTGTCTTAAAGGAAAAAGGAGAGGGGAGGGGAGAGAGAGAGAGAGGAGGGAAAGTGAGAGAGTTACTGGGGACATTACTGGCAGGAAAATTAGACTGGTAAAGGGTGTGGTACATTGTATGATGGGAAATCAATCATGAACAACTTTATAACTGTATTTTTATTTATATATGTATATTATAAATTTATAATTATAACATATTTATAATATAATATATGTTTATGTTTTTATAAATGGCCAAGGGGCTGGAGTTATGGTACAGTGGGTAGGGACCTTATTTTCTATGCAGCTGGCCTAAGTTTAATACTTGGGCATCCCATATAGTCCCCTAAGCTCACCAGGAGTGAGTCCTGAGTGCAAAACCAGGAGTAACTCCTAATCACAGCAGCTAGTGGCTTCAAAACAGAGAAAAATGTTGACCAGAAAAATGGTTCATTCTAGTTCTGATACAAAGAGTAACCTCAAAAGCTAAGAAAATTTTAGAAATGTCAAAAATTGGGCTCAGTGTTTAATACGCATTTTCTTCACTGGAGAGGGGTGTTTGTACTTCCACTAACCTATTGGTAGCCTACTGTAACCTGATGAACTAGCCTACCATAATTTTAGGTGAGAGCCTACTTTACCTATGAGAGAGAGAGAGAGATTGATAGGTAGGTAGGTAGGTAGGTAGGAGGGACGGTGGGAGAGTTAGTGAGAGATTGGGTAGATGGATGAATGTATGGATGAATATATGGATGGATGCATAGATAGATGATAGATAGATAGATAGATAGATAGATAGATAGATAGATAGATAGATAGATAGATAGATAGATAGATAGATAGATAGATAGTATTTGGACTCTAGAAACAGAGAATCCCATTGGGAACAAGTTTGTGTTCAATGGTATGTTGGATTGGGCTGGTCTCTTTCTGTGTGAGGCTCTCCAGAATGAGGTCAACCCAGAAATTCCCTGATGGCTCTCCCACCACAGTTTCCAATGATTTCAGTAGAAATCGTGAACGGAGTTTTACTGAACCATATTGGATTTAGTGCTCATCTTAAGACTTGTCATTGCAACCTGAAATGAAACATATTATTGGATCAGCCCTTCATGTGGGTCATTGGGGAAGGAATGAAGATCTACATCTGAGATAGTTCCTGACACTTCTTCTAAATATAAAGGTCCTATTAACAGAGAAAGAGAGGATGGACACAGACAAAAGACAAGCGATAATGACTCGTCTGCAAGAAAGGGGGTTTCTGTATATTTCTCAGTCCCTATTGGGACCTGTGCATCCCATTCATTTATCTTTTTTGGTAAAATCTCTATTCAAATATTTTCATTTTAATTGGGCCATATAGGTGAGAGGTGGTAGCTACTCCCAACATCATACTTGGGGAATACTCCTGGGAGTGCTCAGGGGGAAATGAGATTTGGGGGTTTGTACAGGATTTATAGACTTGTAAAACAAGTGCCATAATCCTTGTGCTCCCCAAGGTAATGCCATTTAAAAAATTATTCTGAACTATATTTACCAGTAGGGGAATGCACCCTATTTCTGGGGCTTCTAAAGACAGTTTAGTCAGTGGATGGCTAAACACAAGAGATTTAATTTGGTGCTCAAATATAAAGCGTGGCTGCCATCACTTTTTGAGCTATTTTTCCTAGCCTAAGTCTAGCTTTACTAATCCTAAAATTCCAAGTTATATTTTTACAGTGGACAAAGAGATAGCACAGCACTAGGGCAATTGCTGTGCACACAGCTAACCTGGGAAAGACTTAAGTTTGATTCCTGGCATCCTATATGTTCTCCCGAGCCTGCCAGGAGCAATTTCTGAGTGCAAGTCAGAAGTAAACTCTGTGTGCCTCTGGGTATGACACAAAAACAAAAAAAAATTATATTGTCTTCCCCAAAAACAAAACTATCATTTGTATGCACCTCTAAAATATCAAGAACTTTCTACCTGTCTAAAGCTCAAGTGTTTCATTCTTTGACACTGTAGGTTAATATGCAGGTTTTGATGTGCTTATTTTTCACAGAGGGATTTCTTATCATATGTTTGTGCTGTTGGATATGTTTGATTTTTAGCTACCCCAAGTACAGAAAAACAGAGTACTGTAATGAAGCTATATTGACCAAAACATAGCATCAGATACCTCCAGTCACACAGCATAAAAAAATAAAAGCAATGGAACTTGATAAGCTAGACCATCTTGTAAGATTCAAAGGTTGCTAAAAGTAACGTCATCCTTAGGTTGGTTACCTTCAATTTATTAACAGGGAATAATCAGGGTGGGAAGAAGACTGGTGGTGAGGATGAGGGCAGGAAAGGAAGCAAAACAAGAAAAGGGGCCATGGGGAAATGGGGAAAGAGGTTGGTGGGAAAGAGAGAGTTGTGATTATATTAGGGAGCATTTTGATTTGTCGTTGCCTTTGGATTAAGTGAAAAATGGCATATTAGGGCCCGGAGAGATAGCACAGTGGTGTTTGCCTTGCAAGCAGCCGATCCAGGACCAAAGGTGGTTGGTTCGAATCCCGGTGTCCCATATGGTCCCCCGTGCCTGCCAGGAGCTATTTCTGAGCAGACGGCCAGGAGTAACCCCTGAGCAACGCTGGGTGTGGCCCAAAAACCAAAAAAAAAAAAAAAAAAGAAAAATGGCATATTAGAGAAATAAGACCTCCAGCCCTGGCCTGTGTGTTCTTACTGAGCCAGGTGGCTTTCCATGATGACATTCTGAAAGTCAGTGTCAAGATCTAATGTCAGTAGATCCATAATGAGCAGTGACTCTGCCCAAGTCAGTTCCTCAAACTTCACACATGGTTCTTCCTGCTCATTTAGATCAATAATCACAAATTCTGTGAATTCCGTCTGGGGAAAGAGGCAGAAAAGAATTTGTTGGTGATGACCTTAGAAAGGACAGTCCCTCCCAGGCATTAAACAATGTATGTGGGATGTTGAGGTAAAGGAAGTGTAGGTGGGCCTATGTGTTCCAGAGGAAGGAACACATAGGAGGGAAATTAAGAGTTTAGAGTGTTTGACTCAGGAACACAGAATGGGGATGTCAAGCTGACCTCAGCCTTTGTGCCACTGGTCTCTGCCACATCCACCTTTTCATCCAAGGTAAGTAGCTCCAGCAGATTGGCCCACTCCTCATCTTCTTTGGTGTTTTCCACCTCATTGCCTGTGGAGGAGCCGGAGGGTGTCAAAAACCAAGGAGCCAGAGAAAAATAGGGCCCCCTGCAGAGCCTCAGCTCCTCCCTATCCCTGGGAGCCTGTCACTCCCTCATTCTTGATGTCATTGAGCAGGGCTTGAAGCTCCTGGTTTAGCTCCTGGGTGGATTGGAGGAGACCCTGCAGGTGAGGGAAGAAGATCATGAGGGCTCAAGAGAGGAAGTCAGCTCCAGGCCTTCCTGCCCAACAGCCCATGCCGGTCTCTCACTTGAGTCTTGCTGAGCTGCTCTTCCTGGTGATGGATCTTTTCTTTGTCCTTCTCTTTTTCTTTTTGCAGTTGTTATAGATGTTGGTTCTGCAGGAGCACCTGTTGCTTCAGCTCCTCATTCTGGGCTGTCAGCTCCCTATAGCTGGCCAGGTGCTCTTGAAATTGGGTCATGCACTGCTGCAGGTGGTGGACTTTTTTTTTTTTGTTTGTTTTTGTTTTTTCAGCCGCACCCGTTTGATGCTCAGGGGTTACTCCTGGCTAAGCACTCAGAAATTGCTCCTGGCTTGGGGGGACCATATGGGATGCCAGGGGATTGAATTGCAGTCCTTCCTTGGCTAGCGCTTGCAAGGCAGACACCTTACCTCTAGAGCCACCTCACCGGCCTCTGGTGGACATTTTTTAACTGCTGCGGGCAGAGGGTCAGAGCCTTCTGGTCTTGCTCTTTTACTGTGGGCATAATGCCAGAAGTGAGGATGGGCAGCAGTGATAGCATGATCCTAAGTTTGGACATGTAAGGCCACTCACAAGTTCAAGGCAGAGAGGACATGGGACAATCCATTAGTGCAAGTCCTGATGAAATTTCTCTCAAGACATAAGACAGTGGGCTAAGCCAGGGGTCTCAAACTCGCAGCCCACGGGCCATTTGCAGCCCTCCGTACAACATTTTGTGGCCCTCGGCCAGCCTTCAAATATTGCAGTATTTGCGATTATTCGTTTACAGAATAATTGCAATAAAAATCGAATTAGTAAGAAAGAAATCGCATTAAACATTCACATACCCCGAGCAGTTCCGTTCAGGGTATGCAAATGTTTAATGCGATTTTTTGCGATTTTTTTTCTAAACTAATGCGATTTTGTATTGCCAATATTCGATAAGCAAATAATCGCAAATACTTTGCACCTAGTGCAGACATCATTTCAGCTGCTCCTGCCCGCTGTCCCTTGCATTATCAGAGGCCTAAGGGAGAGAAGGGAGAGAAGTTTATTACAGAATTAGATTTTGTCATACCTTCATCATGACTTCATCAAAGTCTGCAGTGAAGAGAAAGATTGATGACGAGCACAGACAATTTCAGGAAAAGTGGGAGATGCAGAAGTTCTTGAGCACAGGGGATCCCCACATGTCTTATTTGCTCAGAGAAAGTTGCAGTGCACAAGGAATACAACTTGAAACGCCATTATTCAACTAAACATGCTGAGGAATGTGCAAATTATCAAGGAAATGAGAGAGCCAAGCAGGTTGCCAGTCTTAAAGCATGTCTAATGAGGCAACAAGATTTCTTCAAGAAAGCAACCAAAAAGAATGTTGCATCAGTCGAAGCTAGTTACATGGTTAGTGAGATGATTGCTAAGCAGGGAAACCATTCAGAGAAGGAGAGTTTGTTAAAAAAAAATGCATGAACATTGACAAAATGACCTGGCACAGGCCTCAGAAGAATGGACATTCTTCATTCACCCCTGATCTAGAGAAGACATCCACGAAACATCCAGATTTGTGTATAACATCACCTGGAAGCAATCCTCTACCACAGAAGACCCTACCACTGCTCAGACATTGACCTGCTCAAAAGAGACTTCCCTTAACACTGAGAAGACTTAACAGCAACGACCTGCTTACAGGACAGGGCTTCCTGCATTGCCCTTTAATGGTGAGGTGAAACGAGAGGACGCTCCACATCCTGACTTCTATGTAGAATATGCATATTCCAGGATCTTTAATACAGAAACATGATATCAACAACAGAGACTGTATGAAAAGTGTGTTGGCACTACAGACAATGTCTTGGATTGGACGATCTAACTTGCCTGGAGCCTAGAGTTGGTCTTATGCCAGGAAACTTCAGGGTTAGGTTCTCTTTGTATTTAGGCCAACATTATTCCTTTCCATGCCTCTCATATTTTGGTGGGCCTATGCAAACAACAATTGTCACTCTAACACCGTTTTTACTGTGCTCCTTTGACTCTAATCCTTAAAACAAAAAACACTTAAAATTTGAGGTTAACTTAAGCTAATATGCATGTACAGGGAAAGTAAAAAATACTATGCCTCTAATGTTTAAGGAGTTACATAAGTCTTATGGCTTTAGATTGCCTTGTGTGCTGTTAAGAAATATTATAATGTGTTACAATCTGGGGACTTGAGGGACAAAGTAATTGTACATGGATTCTATTTTGTTTGTCTTAATGTTCTTTGGCTGAAAGTTCAAAGTTAAGATATCAGCAAAGGGACTTCTTCTGAGAATTATATTATGGGTGATTATCCTTCCACTGTAACTTTACATTGTCCTCTTTCTTTGCATCTTTGTTCTCATAATTAAAAATAAAAAAATTATTTTAAAAAAATGCATGTTACAGGCTGCAAGTATTATCTGTCCAGAAAAAAAAGGTCAGTTTAGTAAAATCAGCCTTTCTTCCAACACTGTGGCAGAGTGCATTTCTGACATGTCAAGTGACATTTATCATCAGCTGTGTGAGAAAGCCAAATGTTTTGAAGCATACTCAGTTGCTCTTGATGAGGGCACAGATATAACAGACACTGTGCAGCTCACAATTTATGTCCGTGGTGTTGATTGCAATTTTGAATTGACAGAGGAGCTGCTCACAATAATTCCAATGCATGGCTAGACCACTGCTAATGAGATATTTCAGCATCTGTGTGATGCCATTGAAAATGCAGGTTTGCCATGGAAGAGGTTTGTTGGAATAATAACCAATGGAGCGCCATCGATGACAGGGAGGAAAAATGGACTGGTGGCACTTGTTCAAAAAAAACTTGAAAAGGAAGGTGTTGAGAAGTTCTTCACTGCATTACCATCAGCAAGCCCTTTGCAGTAAATGCCTGCCATGTGACAATGTGATGTTTGTTGTTGTGAAATGCATCAACCAAATCAGATCCAGGGGCTTAAAGCACAGGAGGTTCCATGCTTTTTTAGAGAAAATGGAGTCAGAATATGGAGATGTGCTTTATTTCACCGAGGTACGTTGGCTCAGCAGGGGAAATGTCCTGAAAAGATTTTTTGAGTTGAGAGAAGTGAAAGCCTTCATGGAGAGGATGGAAATGCTGTTTCTGAGTTGAGTGATCACATATGGCTCATGGACTTAGCTTTTCTTGTTGACATCACACATAAACTGAATGTACTAAACAAGATGTTACAAGGCCCGGGGCAGCTTATTTGTTATTCTTCACATTGAACTTCATTAAGTCAGAGTACAGGTCTAGACTTAATGATGATCATCTTCAAGCCATACTGAGGGTCTCAACTGCTTCCTCTCTAAAGCCAAATGTGGTTCAAATTTGTAAGAATAAGCACTGTCAAGTCTCTGGCAGCAAGGAATAGGCAAAAGATGACATGTTCAGAAGAACTGATCATGACCTTCACTCAATGTTCTATTCATGTTCAGAAGAAATAATTAAAACTGTTAATAATGACGTTTGAGGACTTTTTTTTTGTGAAATCCCTTATGCAGCTCTGCCTCACCCTGACTTTGCCTACTGCAGCCCCCAGGTAAATTGAGTTTAAGACCCCTGAGCTAAGCTCTGTCTCAAGCCACTGGCTCATTTCCATCATCCCCCACCTCCTAAGAACCTCTCTCCTGGTTTCAGGGTCTTGAGTCTCAGTACTGCTTTGTGAATTGTGTGGTACGTTGCATGTTAGTGCATAGCTGTACCATCTAGTATCTCTCTTGTTGCTTTATCCTTGACCATTATCTCCAGGCCTTTTATGTCCTAGAGACCCTGGCATTCCCACTCTACACTTCTTGATAAAAGTACCTTAGTTCTCTCTCTTTTTCTGGGTCCCAGGAGCATGTGCTTCCATAGTGGTACCTCCCTCCTCCCACCATGCTGGAGCAGGAGCTACCTTCCTCCTTAGGTCCACCATTTCTTCCTGCATCAGTGCAACCTTGGCTGTCATCAGGTCTTTCCCTTCACACTAGAAGACACAGGTGGGCCAGTCAGCACCTCAACAAACCTTCCTTGGTGGACTCGTGTTCTATCATGCAAATAGAGCCCTGTGCTCTCTCTTTCCTCCTGTCCCCAAATTCCTTACTCAAGAAAGCAGTGCAGAAGGCAGCCAAAAAAAGACCAAAGGAAAGAAGAGTCACACCTCCAAATTGGGAATACAACCTGAAGGGTAATAGAGCTGCAGAAGAATGACTCTGGGGGAAGCACTGCCCAGCCACTGAGCCAATGGGGGAGAGTACTGCCCAATGGAGCAGGTCAGGTACAACACGGAGAGGAGAATGGAGCAGACAAAGACATGGGAGAATGAGGACACTGTGAGAGACCATATGTCCTGAGGTCATGCTTGGGGGTATGACAAAAGACAGACCCCTGCATTTCATCAGAAAGCAAGGAGAAAACAAGAAGTACGTACTGAAGAAACCCAGCAGCAGCACCATGTGTGTCCTTGCCCCTAGTCCTCTTACCATATTGCGGCTCATTCACTGTGCCCTCAAGTCCCTATCAACAGGTCCACGAGGGTGGGAGGAATCCAGGAGGGCTCCATTCATCCTCCCCAAACTTGTCCATTTTAGCAACCAGAACCAGCTTTCCATTGAAGAGGTGACACTGCTAAATGGTCCATCTGACAGGACACAGTATAATCCAACACAGTTTATGACAGATGAGTAGAGATACAAGAGCCTGGTTTCTTTAGGTTGCCCACCAAGAAGGTGACATGGGTTGCTCCTGCCCTTCTGTTCCTAATTCAGTGCCAAAGGCCAAATTTCCAGAAAAACAGAAAACACACCGAGGCAGTTTCCCCCATGTCAGACTGAGCAGAACACTGGCATGTGGGGAATCAGTGATTCTTCTGGGTGCAATTTCCTACACTCCCCTTCCTGCAAAGCCACACAGTGAAGGACTTACTCCCTTGGGCTTCTGGCAGTCCTGGACAGCAGGGGTGTCCTGGCCACTGCCTCTGCTGTTCCTCTTTTTAAGCCTCTTGTTTGGGATGCAGTTGTTTTTTTTTGTTTGTTTGTTTGTTTTGGGTTTTTTTGTACTTTCTCAGCTGCAGAAAAGCAAGGCACTATGATGTTTCTCATCTTCTTTTTGTCAGCCCATTGACAGAATTCTTTACTAATCATCCCTAGAAAAGGAGGAAACTGTACTTTCCAAGCAAGTAAAAGCAGAGATTAACAGATGAGAATATATTAAGCTTGAGAAGCTTCTGCACCTCAAAGGAAATAGCGCCCAGGATATAAGAGCCACCCACTGAGTGGGAGAAACTATTCACTCAATACCCATCAGATAAGGGACTAATCTCCAAAATATACAAGGCATTGACAGAACTTTACAAGAAAAAAACATCTAATCCCATCGAAAAATGGGGAGAAGAAATGGACAGACACTTTGACAAAGAAGAAATACAAATGGCCAAATGACACATAAAAAAATGCTCCACATCACTAATCATCAGGGAGATGCAAATCAAAACAACTATGAGGTACTATCTCACACCACAGAGATTGGCACACATCACAAAAAATGAGAACAAGCGATGTTGGCAGGGATGTGGAGAGAAAGAAACTCTTATCCACTGCTGGTGGGAATGCCGTCTAGTTCAACCTTTATGGAAAGCCATATGGAGATTCCTCCAAAAACTGGAAATTGAGCTCCCATACGATCTAGCTATACCACTCCTAGGAATATACCCTAGGAACACAAAAATACAATACAAAAATCCCTTTCTTACACCTATATTCATTGCAGCACTTTTTACCATAGCAAGACACTGGAAACAACCAAGATGCCCTTCAACAGATGAATGGCTAAAGAAACTGTGGTACATATACACAATGGAATATTATGCATTGTTAGGAGAGATGGTCATGAAATTTTCCTATACATGGATGTATATGGAATCTATTATGCTGAGTGAAATAAGTCAGAGAGAGAGAAAGATGCAGAATGGTCTCACTCATCTATGGGCTTTAAGAAAAATAAAGGACATTCTTGCAATAATAATTTTCAGACACAAAAGAGAGAAGGGCTGGAAGTTACAGCTCACCTCATGAAACTCACCACAACAGGGATGAGTTTAGAGAAATAACTACATTGTGAACTATCCTAATAATGAGAATGAATGAGGGAAATAGAAAGCCTGTCTAGAGTACGGGGGGGGGGGGGGGAGGGTTGGGTGGAGAGGAGGGAGATTTGGGACATTGGTGATGGGAATGTTGCACTGATGATGGGTGGTGTTCTTTACATGACTGAAACCCAAACACAATCATGTATGTAATCAAGGTGTTTAAATAAAAAATATAAAAAAGGACAGTGATATGGCAGAATGTAGAATCCCCAATGACTATCAACTAAATCAGGCTCAAACTTGGGTGGGGAGTGGGGAGACATTTGTATCATTTCACTTGCTTTTTATAACTCCAAACTCTGGAGCAAACCCATGGTTTATGTAGTAGAGAAGTGAGGCTGTGAATTTTGGGACATTGGGATGGTGGTGGCAGGTTACATCTTGCTTAGATCTTGGTTAGAACCATTTTCACAGCTGGCCTCAATCTTACCTCTGGAACTTGAGCTCAGCAGAAGGAAAGTTAGTTTACTAAACCTCACATCACAAAATTTTGGTAGTATCAAATGTTTTCTCTCAGTGAAAGCCAGAAGATTTGGATATATCAAGAGCCCAACATAGTCTGTGGCAGTCACAATACCAGTGAGGGTCATATTTAGGGAAAAAGAACCTACTCTGAGTTCACTTCGAGGAAACAGTCCTAAACTTACTCCAGAAAGCCTACCTGATAGTATGCAATGAGAAAGTTGAGGGCAAGAAATTGTACAAAAATGCCCAGATTCCTCAAGAATAAAAAAGACAAGAATAAATGCAACTAAATTTTTATGCAGTGGATGGAGGAATAGAGTATTTATGAGGTTGCAGGGACCTGCCTCAAATCCTTGCACAACATAGTGTCCCAAAGTCTCACCTAGTCAGATCTCTAAGCACAGTTCAGTGTAGATACTGAACTAAATAACTGTCAAGTGAAGTGGTAATGCTTTGGGCACAATGAAGTCCAAAGTTTGGCCATAGCACATGTGAGGTAGCCAGCTTCCCTGGCATCCCAACTGGACACGGTAAAACATGAAAAAAAATAGAAGGATGAGACTCTAGGTAGGACCTTAATGGACATGGGAAATTGGTCCAAGGTCAGGCTCTAGGCTAGAGGGGGACAGTCCTGATTCCTCCCTCTCTGAGTTCACGGGAGAGACCTTATGAACATTACCCAGGGTTTTGGAGCCCTGACCCCAACGATGTCGGGTTAAGTGAAGAGAGGAGGTTATGGATCCAGTAGAGGGGAAACTTGGGGGTCACCAGTGTAGTTTCCCAGAGAGCACTGGGTGAAGGCAGAGACAGTTGGGGTAAGGACCAGAGGAAGACTCAGAGAGGAGCCATAAGATGCCAAGGGTCTCTATCTGGGAGGACTGGCCACACACACTGATCCCGTGGGGACATGACAGTACCTTAGACTTGTCTAGCCATCCTGCCCAGCACTTGATTTCTTACTAATTTTTGGCTCTAGCCAATTGCATTTGCCGCTTCTCAAGGAGCTCATCGAGGTATGGGGTTTAGGAGGGGAATTGGGAGGGGAATTGGGGGTCCATCTCGTCCGATCAGTGGGTCTCCACCAGGATCCTCCACAACGAACGACGTTTCCACAGAGACCAAAAGATGTAATATAAATGTGAGCTCGTGGGCGGAGCTCAGGGTCTCGAACCTCATTGGCCAGTGAGAAATCCAGAACCCTGCGTGAACCTGAACCCCACCTTCTGTCAGTGGGATGATGACAGCACAACGAGCACAATGGGGACTGACCCGCGCCTATGTCACGCACTTGGTCAGGCACGAGAGATGCTCTCCAGCCACCTTATTCTCTCCCTAGCATGGGGGTTTGAAACGCCAACACCCAGCTTGAAGGAAAGGAGGGTCCCCAGAGGGAAAGCATGTTTTTCCTGAACAGGCCAGTCCTGCCTCTCCCTAGCTCAGCCCAAGACTGTCTCCTTCCCAGGAATCAAGTCCAGAGATCCTCATCGGTGTCCCCTTCCCTATAGGTCTTTCCCCTCCAGATGTTTTCTTATAATTTTATTCTGAACATTCAATAAACTATTATAAAGTTTATTCTTTCTTAGGGAGGGAGGGAAGAAAACAAAGGAAGGAAGGAAGGAAGAAAACAAAGGAAGGAAGAAAACAAAGGAAGGAAGGAAGGAAGGAAGGAAGGAAGGAAGGAAGGAAGGAAGGAAGGAAGGAAGGAAGGAAGGAAGGAAGGAAGGAAGGAAGGAGGGAGGGAGGGAGGAAGGAGGGAGGGAGGGAGGGAGGAGAGGGGAGGGAGGGAAGAGAGGGGAGGGAGGGAAGAGAGGGAAGAGAGGGGAGGGAGGGAAGGGAGGGAAGGGAGGGAAGGGAGGGAAGGGAGGGAAGGGAGGGAAGGGAGGAAAGGAAGGAAGGAAGGAAGGGAAGGAGGGAAAGGAAGGAAGGAGGGAAAGGAAGGAAGGAGGGAAAGGAAGGAAGGAGGGAAAGGAAGGAAGGGAAGGAGGGAAGGAAAGGAAGGAGGGAAGGAAAGGAAGGAGGGAAGGAAAGGAAGGAGGGAAGGAAAGGAAGGAGAGAAAGAAAGGAAGGAGGGAAAGGAAGGAAGGAGGGAAGGAGAGGAAGGAGGGAGGGAAGGAGGGAGGAAAGGAGGGAGGAAAGGAGGGAGAAAAAGAAGGAGGGAGGGAGGAAAGGAGGGAGAAAAATGAGGGAGGGAGGAAAGGAGGGAGGAAAAGAGGGAAGAAAGGAGGGAGGAAAGGAAGGAGGAAAGGAGGGAAGGAAGGAGGGAGGGAGGGAGGAAAGGAGGGAGGAAAGGAAGGAGGAAAGGAGGGAGGAAAGGAAGGAGGAAAGGAGGGAGGAAAGGAAGGAGGAAAGGAGGGAGGAAAGGAAAGGAAGGAGGGAAGGAAAGGAAAGGAAAGGAAGGAGGGAAGGAAAGGAAAGGAAGGAGGGAAGGAAAGAGGAAAGGAAAGGAAAGGAAAGGAAAGAAAGGAAAGGAAAGGAAAGGAAAGGAAAGGAAAGGAAAGGAAAGGAAAGGAAAGGAAAGGAAAGGAAAGGAAAGGAAAGAGGAAAGGAAAGAGGAAAGGAAAGAGGAAAGGAAAAAGGAAAGGAAAAAGGAAAGGAAAAAGGAAAGGAAAAAGGAAAGGAAAGGAAAGGAAAGGAAAGGAAAGGAAGGAAAAGAAAGGAAGGAGGGAAGGAAGAAAGGAAGGAAAGTGGGAGGGATGGAAGGAAGGAAGGAAGGAGAGGAGGAGGAAAGGAGGGAGGAAGGAGGAAAGGAGGGAGGAAGTAAAAGAGGAGAGTTAAAAAAAATATTTCAAAAACCAGTCTTGAGCTAGATGGGTCACTAAGTTTTTCCAAACCTCCAAAGAGAATCTTATACTTCTTAATTTCTTCCAGAAAGTGGATAGTAATTCTTCCAAAATTTTTCTGAGACTAACTTTACCTTTATAAGAAAAAGTGACAAAGACCATGAGTAAAAAAGAAAACTTCAGATCAATACCTTTGATAAATATGACACAAGTGTTCTTTTAAAAAATTTCTTGTGTGGGGCTGGAGCAATAGCACAATGGTAGGGCATTCGACTTGCACATGGCTGACCCAGGACGAACCTTGGTTTGATTCTTTGATTCCCTTCGTCCCAGATAGTCCCCAAGCCAGGAGCGATTTCTGAGCTAATAGCCAGGAGTAACCCCTGAGCTTCACTAGGTGTGGCCCCAAAACAAAAACAAAACAAAACAAAACTCAAAAATTAAAAATAAAACAAAACAAAAATCCAATCCTAGTAAATCCAATACAATACATTAAACATAAAATGCAACCCAATAAAGTAGAATTAATCCAGGGTTGCATGGATAATTCAATATTCACAAATTAATGCTATGTATCAAATGAATAAAAGGAAAAAATAAAACTATCTGGTCATCTCCATAGATGCTGAGAAAGAGCTTCACAAAAAACAATAGCAATTAACATACATAGTGAAAAATTTGCAAAATGAGGATTAAAGAAATTTATCTTAATGTTAAAAAAGGTCGTTACAGTAAACTCATAAATAACAAGTGTTTATATATTTTATTTGTATTAATACTAATTATGACTTATAAATGACAGAATAGATAATAAAGTACAATTCTAGCTGCCTTTGCTGATGTATGCCCTTCAGTGGTTCTTTGTCTCTTGCATAAAGCTTGAATAAAGTTGGCCAGAAATCTGCTATTTGCTGTTGTTCTCTCTCTCTGTTTCTGTCTCTCACCCCACCCTTGGACTTCAAACTTTGTCTGCCAGGCAAAGGAAGATACAACATTCTTATACTCATTTACTGAGCATTCTTGAACAAAGGACAAGAGAGCTGTGCCACTACACTTGCTCACCCAGCACCCTTCCCCCAAAGCTAGAGCACTTATATAGGGACCATGTGGAGAGGGACAGATGTCCACCAGAATTCAGGTAAAGATCAAAGCCAGAGAAAAGTCTGGTTCACATTGAGACAGATAGGCTCTCGGCCTGCTCACATGTGCCTTCCCCACCACCCCCTACAAAGCTGCAGTCAAAAATCAGGGCTCTGTGAGGCCATTTCAAGTGCCTCTGACTGATTTCCAGGCTTTCATTCACCTCCTTTCAGGTTTGGGGGTGGGGGCTCCGACCCAAGGCTCACCTTTAGGGACAGGCATGAAATATAATGCCAGTTGCTTGCCCTCATCAATCCCTGAGGTTCAGAGAATCCACAAGAGCCAGGGATGGGGTGCAGACAGCCTTGACTAGGGGAAAAAGTGAGCAAAAAACTCTCCAGTATCCTCAAACCACCACTTTAAAAAAACAGTATGATGAGTAAAATTCCCTTTATTTCTTCTGGTTTATGGACAGCAAGTCTGAGAGTTTGAGCTGGAAAGAAACAAAGAGGACAGTGCCTTAAGTAGACACCAGACAGCCTATGTGTGTGAGGAGAGGGAGGGTAACACTCTGTTTGACAAAGGTGTCATGTGATATTAAACATGGTCTCAGACCTGCGACCTTCACCTCCTTACAGCTCCACCACCTCCCCAGCTCAGTCCCCCCACCCCATTTCATATCTGAAATATAGATTTGGCTTGAATACAAAATAGCTCCCACCAACCAGAACTGAACATTTGCACACTCCACTGCATTGAAATGACACAATCCTGGGGTCAGAGTAACACAAAATACTAGGACCACTAGACATAACACAGACTTTTTATTTCTAAACACCATTATAGCAGTTGGCAGTCCCAGCCCCCACCTTCAATCCAAGACTCAAACATAACAGAATTCCCACTTTATCTCCTCGGGCTGGCAGTGCCTTAACTTTCATTATTCATTCAGTGTCTTGGGGCTTTCTTTTTTTGCTTTTATAAACATATCTATGATATGAGATATATTTATTATCTAGAGCTGGGGCTAACCTTTTTAAAACAGACCTAGTACAGAGAGAGGTACCTCAGGAAAGGATGTGGAAATCTGTTTCTAACTTTCTAGCATGAAATTCTAAACCACAAAGAAGAGTATCCTTCTGCCCTATGCAGCTGAAAAATTTAACAAACCACAACTGCCTTTTCCAATCAGAGGCAAGAGTTGCTCCAGATGAAAAACTGGATTCTGAAGTGGAGGGCGGAGAGGAAGATTAGTCACAAAGAGGCACTCTTCTCCCAAGCAAACACCACTGAGTTTTGAGCTCTAGCGGTGCTTGTCCATGAGCAAGAATGAGGCCAAATACCAACAGACAAATGGAAAAATGCTTATCATCTTTTATCATTAGGAAAAGCCAAGTCAAGATGACAATGAGATATGACCTTAGACCAGTGAGAATGGCACATATCAAAAATACTAATAACAATCTGTGCTGGTCCCCACAGGGAAAAAGGGACTTTCATTCACTGTTGGTGGGAATGTTGTCTGGTTCAACCCCGATGTAAAACAATATGGAAGCTTCTCAGTAAACTGAGAAGTGAGTTGGCATATGATCCAACAATTTCACTTTTGGATATCTATACCCAAGACAAAAAATATTGATTCAAAAGGATGTATGCATACCACTGTTCATCACCGCACTCAATAAAATAGCTCAGAATTGAAATCAACATAGATGTTCAACAACAGATGAACGGATCATAACGATGTGGTATATATAGTGGAATACTACATATACATAGTGGAATATAAGGAATAATGCAGTCATGCAACTCACTGCAATGTGAATGTGACTGGAATATATAATGCTGAATGAAGAAAGCCTGAAGAAGGATAAACACAGAATGATATCACTTATATGTGACACTCAGAAAACTGCATAAAGGAATGCAATGGTTTACATGGGGGTTATCTAAAATACTCTTGGCCTCAAAGTATATTGAGGAGAAGAAGAGAAACTGAATGGAGAAGAAAGATAGATGTGAAAAAATGGGCACAGAGGCAAATGAGATGCAGGTGCATTGGTAATGTTAATAAAGAACAGAATTATGGATCCAAGTCATGAAATCAACAACAATAAAATTATGAGACCCAAACTTTAAAACCCAAACTTAAAAAGGTGCCTGTTAAAAGCAGTCGCCATGTCTGCACCTGCCAGGTTCAAAGAATCCCTGTTTTCCAAAGAGATGTAAACCAACCCATGAAAGATTATGGCTACACTGGCCACACAGCTGAAACTTGGCAATTTCAGGAGGAGTGAGGCCAAGTACCTGCCCTGCCGAAGCCTGCTGCAACCTTCACCTCCAATCACTGCCTCCCCATTGTACCAGCTTCACCACAACTTCAAAATTCCCCCATAGCTCTCTGCAGAGATTTCTATCTGATGAAAACTACAGGTATGCCCATAGCTGGGCTGACATCACCAGAACTTTTTTAGAATGAGTGTAGACACCCTCCTCCACTTTCTGGTATTTCCAGAAGCCCTCTCAGATGAAAACACACCCCACAAAAGTTGCAGTATTGGCAAAGTGCTTGGAAGTCCTGGACAACCCCTTTTGTTTAATAATGTCATTCCCTTAGGAATACAGCAATTTAGACAGAACCAGTGTGTATCTGAAGCCATCTAATGTTTGAAAATAAATGAAGAAACAGAACAATCAACTAGCAATAAGAGCTTCCTAAACCTTCTAGCAATGACTTAATAATCTATTTGAAGATAAAATAAATTTCATAAATTTGCTTGTCACTTTTTCTTTTCTTCTTATTTTTCTTTCTTTAATAATTTCATCCTGCTTATCTGGAAACAAATGTGTTATGATCAACTGTGTCATCTATGCGATACATGCCCTTTTAAAAAAGTAAAATTTTTTAAAGGTGGCTTTTATAAGATGATAGGCTGGAAGGGAGAGAGGAGGTATGCTATGGGGTGGACTCTGGGAACATTGATGAAGGGAAGTTGACATTAGTGATGGGATTGACATTGACACTCAGGGGTTACTCCTGGCTATGTGCTCAGAAATCACTCCTAGCTTGGGGGACCATGTGGGATGTTGGGGGATCTAACCGAGGTCTGTCCTAGGTAAGCTGCATGAAAAGCAAGCACCTTCTGTGCCACTGCTCCAGCCCCATGACACTGAAACATTTTATGTCAAAAACTGAACTATGTGTAATCATATAAATCACAATGATTTAACTTAAAAAAGTAAAGATTAATGAGATCATGTATATGCACCTGATTGGGAAAGTGGATGCTCATGAGTATACACATAAGCATATATATTAAATAAACAAGCTATGTAGGTGCAAATGTCTTTGCATGTATATGAGTGTGCCTCATATATACATATTTACATGTATATATTGTGTGATGTGTTTGCCTTGTGAGGATATGCATAAGTATGTTCATTTGTGTTCATCTGTGTGGGTTTGTGGGTGACAGCATGTGAAAATATGTGTGCATACTTATTATACAAGTAAGTATACCTTACATAAGGAAGCATGGTAATGTGAATGTATGTTGTCTGTTAGTATACGCATCCTCATGCATGTCATTGTGCACCATGTTTTTGTATATCTGGGCTCTGTAACAGAGAAGTCTGGTGTCTGGTTGATCAGCTGTATTGGGCCCTATTGGAACCACCTGCAGTATGTCTGTTCCCCTTGTTCATTTCCAAGTTAAGGCTCAAGTAAAGATACCCCTCACTTAATGACCAGTTCCATTACAAAGACTTGATCATTAAGCAAATTGGTTGTTAAGTGAGGAACTAACTGCATGTTCTGTGCACAGTAGTACAGTCTATGCATAGTACTTGACAATACAGTATTCTGAATAAGTAAAATAATGAGAAAGATCAAACTGAAAACTTCCACTTGTTTTAATTTGCATAGGTTGTGTCATTTACACACAGTACTGCAATGTATCACAGAACATAAAGTTAGTCAAGTAAGTACATTAAAGCACCAAAAACCATAGTACTGTACTGTAGAGTGTACAAGATGGAAAAAGGATATTTAAAATAAAATAACGGTGAAGAGATGGTTGTAAGTGCAAGCGGTCGTTAAGCGAGGAGTATCTGTACTTGTTAAGTCAGAGAATCATAGTGACCCTCACTATAGAAAACCAATTCTGTATTGATAAGAAAGATGACATTTGAGGACTGGAATTTAAGACCCTGAAAAATCCTATGCCAGAAAGGAATACCTGTCAGTCAGTATGGGGCCACACCTACAACCAAGCAAATAAAAGGCCAACTCAGTGATCTGCTTGCTGGACTTCTCATCCAGACTGTCTGCTCTGTAGGTCTGTGGGAAAGTCTGTAAGTTTGTAGGAAAAGCCTCTGTAAATCCCGGGAAAGGTCTCTTTCCAAGATGGTTCAGCTCCCCGAAACCCTATTCAGTCTGCTGCTACCCAAGCATTACCTCCTTCCTCCTGCAACCCAACCCAAGTAAGAAAACATTCCAGAGTTAAATTTTCCCTCTCCTCCCTGTCCTAAATGCTAACTTCTCCATTATGCTCTTATATTCTAATTTCCTAAACTCAATTATGTCCAGAGTAATTAAACTTGCCATCAGGATACATATGAAAGGAAAGTTAATGCACGTTCATTTTACTTATATAATGACTGTTCCACCCCACAGAGATGCTTGCACACAGTTTTGCAAAATAATCTCATGGGGCTTACAGTGTGCAGAAAATTTGGGGGTAAGAACTGGGAGAATTCACCCAGACAAGCTAGGAAACAATGAATACCACATGGTAGGGCATCTGGGTAAAATGTATTTTTAATTCTGTAGGAGGATTAAAACTGGGTGGGGTGGGTCTTCCAGAATTTCAAAAACCCTTTGACAAAACAAAAGTCAAAATTATTCCTGACACTTAAGAATTTATATTTTTTTTCAAAGCAGAAGGGTGTGGAGAACCTGGGTTTTTCATCCCTGGCATTGTACACGTGTGTACATCCACACACACAAACATAAAAGCAGAAGAGGATGATGGCTTCAAAAAATAATATTACTAATGTGTGGTTTATACTAAGTCACCATTCCTTGTAAAAAAAAAAAGTGTTACAAGAAGTGACTAAATAAACTGGTACATCTACACAATGGAATACTACACAGCTGTTAGGAAAAAATGAAGTCATAAAATTATAAAATTTGCTTATACATGGATAGACATGGGGAGTATTATGCAGAGTGAAATGAGTCAGAAGGAGCAGGAGAGACATAGAATAATCTCACTCATTTTTGGTATATAAGAAAAATAAAAGATAGAATGGTAATAATATCCAGAGACTATAAAAATGAGGATCATGGCCCGGAGAGATAGCACAGCGGCGTTTGCCTTGCAAGCAGCTGATCCAGGACCAAAGGTGGTTGGTTCAAATCCAGGTGTCCCATATGGTCCCCCGTGCCTGTCAGGAGCTATTTCTGAACATACAGTCAGGAGTAACCCCTGAGCACCGCCGGGTGTGACCCAATAACCAAAAAAAAAAAAAATGAGGATCACGAGGACCACAAGTCATGATAGGAAACTGCACAAAGAGTGGTGAATAGAGTTAGAGTAGTGAACTGTTCACTGCGACTATGATAATTGGAACTGATCACTCTGGATAAAAATTGCATGCTGAAGGGGGAGAGAGTAATATGCATGGTACCCCTTCATTAGCTAGAGTTCAAACCACAGTGCCAAAAATAAAGAGAGAGAAAGGGAGAGAAGTAAAAAGCCTGCTCCAAAGGCAGATAGGAGATGGTGAGTTGTAGTGAAAGTATCATGCCCCAGTCCAGGAGTGATTGGGGAAAGCGAGTCTGAAAGCATCACTGACACAGGAAATAATCCACACAAGGTTAGGGAGATAAAACAGGATCAGAAACTTCCAACACAAGCTATCATCAAGCAGGTGAAAGGGTATTGGCAAGCAAACGGGCTATCTGTGGAACTGATAGAAATCACTCTCTACCTGAGGTCTTTATTGGGAAGAGTAGGACCACCGCCATGGATGGAGAATAGGTAGGGGTAGGAGACCAGAGGTATTTCTGCTCTGGGGAACAAGCACAAGCAAAAAGGAATTATCCTAAAAAAAGTAAAATTCAATTACTCCAACAGTGGGTGGGAGGGAAACTGGGGACATAGTTGGTGGGAAATTTGCACTGGTGAAGGGGGGGTACATTCTATGACTGAAACTCAACCATGAACAATTTAGTAACCATGATGCTCAAATAAAGTAATTATATTAAAGAATTAAATGTAAGTAAAATAAAATAGTTTGTGTGTGTGTGTGTGTGTGTGTGTGTGTGTGTGTGTGTGTGTGTGTGTGTGTGTGTGGTTTTTGGGTCACACCCGGCAGTGCTCAGGGGTTTTTCTTCGTGCTCAGAAATCCCTCCTGGCAGGCACGGGGGACCATATGGGACGCCAGAATTCGAACCGATGACCTTCTGCATGAAAGGTAAATGCCTTACCTCCATCCTATCTCTCCAGCCCCAAAATAAAATAGTTTTAAGTATCTTCTCATAAAAAAGTATCATGAGAGGAACTGGGAAGATGGCTCAAAGTTCTGGTGTGCATGCTCAGCATGCTGAAGACTCAGGTTCAATCTGACATTGCATGGTTCCCTCATCACCACAGGGAACACCACAAGAATTCTGTGAGTCTAAAGTACCTCAAAAGCATTGCCCAATATGACCATACACCAAATATCAAATTTCAATGAGGCTCAGGCTCAAAACTAACCTGGCAGGGTAAGTTAAACAGAGCTAGTGTCCCCACACTTCCCTTCTGAGAAAAGGTGAGAGGTAGGTAGGCTGGAAATACAAGGTCTTTGTCACATTTAACACATTGAAGGACATTGAACAAGTCCCATCCTTTGCTTCCCTGGTGACCCACTAGCCTCAGTTCTGTCATCTTTGAAGTAAGACATGAAGCCAGAATACATCAAAGTCACACTGGCCGAGATATTCCCAATTCCACACTTCCTGGCTTCCGACCTCCCAGGGCTATAATCCTCCTGGTGAGAGAAGGGTTGTGGGCCAAGATCTGTTGGCCCAAGTTCTCCAGCAAGGGACAAAAATCCGCACAGGGACTGTTAGCATCCCTGAAATGTAATCAAATAAATGGCTGAAACTTCATTTATAAGTGGGAGCCTGCCTCTGCCATCTGACAGATGGTACACTCCCTAATCCCACAGTTTACTGCATCGCTAGACGCCATCTGAGGGCCAGAGTGGCACCCAAGCCGGCCCTGACCACCTCCCTACTGACCCAGGACCCAGCGGCACACACACTGGTTAAGCCACTTGTCACCAGAAGGCCCCATTAGACTAACAAACAATCCAGAAGAAAGATACAGCTCTCTGAGGGAGCAAAAACTCCCTAGTGGGAGAGTCCCTGGGTCAGAGAACACACCCTCCTGGAAACAGATGTCTCCATCTTCCAACCCAGCTCACAGTATCACATCCCCAAAACACAAGCCCCCCCATAAATCATACAGAAGAGCCTGTTTTGTTTTCCGGTTCTGAAAGTGACCTGCGAAGCAAGGGTGGTAGGGAGGGGGGTCTAGGCCACAAGCGCTGCCACCCTTGAGTGACTGTGCACTTCCCCATGGCTTACTGTAGAAGTGCTGACCACAACCTCGGTGCCTCCCAAGCTTCCGCCACCCCTCTGCCTCGGAAAAGCTGGGGTCCCCCAGGCTGTCATACACTGCTAAGCTCCTGCCCTTCCCTTCCTCCTGTGCCAAACTGACCTGTGCTACTGACTCAGTTCTCCCCACCTGCCCTGGGCCAAACCACAGGAAGTCTGGGAACATGGTCTCTCCTTGATGCTCCCTCTGGGCACTGTCCCTTCCTCTAGCAGACTTCTTTCTTGCCAACATGTTTTCTCTGCCCACCACCCCCATCTGAGATGTCCTTTAGTCAACTTTCTTGAGGAGCAATTTTCCTAAATTAAGCTCACCAGTGAGTTCTAGCAAATGTACAGCAAACCCTATAATCTTGTCACTTCTTTTCAACACGGTTTCCTTATAAAGTTATGAGAGGGAAACTAATCAGGAGCAACACCAATCATCAGCATGGAATCTTTGGGAGATCTGGTTTTGTTATTGGTAGTTTCCTTCAAGTCAGAGTTTAAAAAAAACGGTGTTCACCTTGAAGAAAAGGCTTAGTGTGTAGTCATGTAAGCACCAGCACCACCATCGTGTACATAATAATTGTCTTCTCTCTCACTCCTTTACAGTCATCCGCTCACGCAGGCTCTCTGGCTCTTGGCAACCACTGACCATTGATCTCACAATTATTTGCCTTTTCTAGAATTTGAAATAAGTGAAATCATCCCTATTGGCTCTGTTTCTGGCTTCCTTCACTTAGCAAAATGTTCCTGGGCTTCATCCATATTGTTGCATGCATCCGTACTTGGGCACTTTTTATTAGTGAGTAGTATTTCACTGTGACAGATAAGACTACTTTACAATTTATTTGTCCTTTCACCTTTTTTTATGGCTATCCCAGTTGTATCCAGTTTTTCACTCTAACAAATAATGCTGCCATAAATATTTGAATGCAAGGCTTTGTGTAGACATATCTTTTCATTTCTCTCATTAACGGAGGAATTGCTGGGAGTAGTCAATGTAAATTTAACCTTAGGAGAAACTGCCAAACTCTTTTCCAAAGGGACTGTATCATCTTACATCCCTATAAATGAACATTCCTATTGCTTCCCATATTTGCCAATGCTTGTTACTGTCTGTCTTTTCTTCTAAGTAAAATGAAATTGTAATATCTTGTGGTTTTAATTTGCTTTTCTTTAAATACTATTAAGTATTGTTCTGTGTGCTTATTTGCTATTCATACATCTTCTTTGGTAAAAAGTCTGTTATTTCTCTTTTACCCACTATTTGTTTTCTTGTTGTTGGATTATAAGACTCCGTTCTTCAGAAAAAAAATTGTTTATTAGATATGGTTTTTGCAAATATTTTTTCTAAATATTATGTCTTGCTTTTTATATTTTGTTAATAGAGTTTTGGGGAAGCTAGAAACAGCACAGGAGATAAGGCAATTGCCACTGCATGTACTATGATTTCTAGCACAAATATGGTCCCCTGAGCACCACCTGAAGGCCCTCCTGAAAACAGAGCCAGGAATAGTCCTTGAACACTGCCAGGTGTGGCCCAAACTTTCAGTCCCTCAGAAAAAAAGTGTCTTTTAAAGGGCAAAAGGTTTTTTTTTTAAATTTATCTTTATTTTTATATTGTTTTTATTAATTTTTTATTTTAAATTATGAGAACAAAGATGCAAAGAAAGAGGACAAGGTAAAATTACAGTGGAAGGACAATCACCCATAAACAGAATTCTCAGTAGTCCCATTGCTGATATCTTAACTTTGAACTTTCAGCCAAAGAACATTAAGAAATATAAAACAGAACCCATGTACAATTACTTTGTCCCTCAAGCCCCCAGATTGTAGTACATAATATTTCTTAGCAGCACACAAAGCAATCTAAAGACACAAAACTTATGTAACTCCTTAAACATTGAAGGCAAAATACTTTTTTACATTTCCACGCACATGCATATTAGTTTAAGTTAACCTCAAAAGTTTAAGTGGGTTGTTTTTCTTAAGGATTAGAGTCCAAGGAGCACAGTAAAAACGGTGTTAGAGTGGCAATTATTGTTTGCATAGGCCCACTAAAATATGAGGGACATGGAAAGGAAAAGCCTTGGCCTAAATACACAGAGACCCTACCCCTGAAGTTTCCTGGCATAAGACCAACTCTAGGCTCCAGGCAAACTAGGTTGTCCAATCCAGGTCATTGTCTGTAGTGCCAATACACTTTTATTTTTCACACAGTCTTTGTTGTTGGTATCATGTTTCTGTATTAAAAGATCCTGGAATCTGCATATCCTATATTGCAGTCAGAATGCTGCAGAGTGTTCTCTCATTTCGCCTCACAATTAAAGGGCAATGCAGAGAACCCTGTCCTGTAAGCAGGTCGTTGTTGTTGTCAAGTCTTCTTAGTGTTAAGGGAAGTCTCTTTTGAGCAGGTCGGTGTCAGAGCCATGGTAGGGTCTTCCCTGGTAGAGGATTGCTTCCAGGTGTTGTTATAAAAAACCTTGAATGTTTCGTAGATAGCTTCCCTGGTTCAGGGGTGAATGGAGGATGCTAAAGGGCAAAAGTTTTAAATTTGGATAATGTCTGATTTACTTATAGTAAATGGTGATTATGTGTATTACCTATAATGGAACTTTTGTTTAAATCAAAGTCACACAGATTTTTGTCATAGTAAGTATTCTTGCATAGTTGTAGTTACTACATTTGGCCTATAGTTCATTTTTAGCTAATTTTATTATTTCATTTCATAGTATGCCTAGGGATTGAAGCTTATTTGGTTTGCTTTACATATGGATTCCAATGCTCCTATTTATTTCATAAAAGATTTACCTATTCCCCATTGGACTACGATAACACTTCATCAAAATTCAAATGAAATTCTATCTGCTCACCAGCACCATATTGTCTTGACTTTTTAACTTAGCGTTAAGTTTTGAGATCAGGTTGTTTAAGTCCTCCAATTTTGTTTATGTGTTTCAAAACTGTTTTGACTATTCTAGGTATTTTCATTTCTATATACATTTCAAAAACAATTTGTCAATTCCAAAAAATTCTAGCTAGGATTTGTAGTATGTTTGAGTCTATTGATTAGTTTCTTTCCCTGCAGAGTTTAATCCCTTGTGAGAACAAATAACCTCCCTTCCTTCCCTCTTTATTTTCCCTTAATTTCTAAATACTAACTTTATTAGGAAAATGTGGCTATGGGTAAAAGCAGATAAGGTTGAAGATAAAGTGAGAGAAGGCAAGGAATGTTGTCGTTGTATGTATAGGATAATAAATTGTAACTATTTGGTGATATTATGTATCTTTGGATATGTATCTATGATACATATCTCCTATATATCATAGGAGAGTAGTGACTAAGGAGAAGGCAGTGGCTCGCATAGTCAAGGCCACTGAGTGAACATCAGGGAATGTTCCAAAATGTTCAGTGCATGGACATTCTAGAGAAAGAAGTTAGGATTTGTGGAGGCTAAGATCTATTAATCCATTGCCAGAAAATGAAGTCTAAACTTATTTTATTTCTGCTGCCCTTAACTTCTTTCTAGAAAGTTCTTAGAGATCATCTAGTCCCTATTACAAGTGAGCAAACCAAGAATTAGAGATACTGAGGTCATGGAATTAAATAGTGAGTTAGCAAGTAGCACAATTGGGTGCAGAAAACAATATTAAGCTTCTGTCCCTCTAAGTCAATGATATTTCCTCTATATGCCAGCTTCTCTTCTTGGCAATGACTGTCCTTGCCTGACTGTCAATAGACACAAAGGCATTTACTAAATAGAACTGGAACTCTAAGAAGTTAATCAGATGGTTGTTCCAGAAAGTCAGAGCTAGTCTAATAGTCTCTCTGACTATTTCCCCATTTCCACTAGCAGAAAACATTTTCAAGAAACCTTAGTGACTTCTCCTCAAAAACTTCTATGGCTATACCTCTGCCTTGCATACTAACCAGCTCTGGCATTCCCCAATATTTACTTGAAACTATAAAGGCTCTAAACTAAAATTCAGGAAAGCTGTTCTCTACTCTCCACACCACAGATGCACACCCACTAGGCATATCACTATACTTCTCCAAATCTGCCATTTTGTCTCAGTCAAATTAAAATAATGACACAAGTCTTATTTGCTTGAGGTTTACAATAAAAAAAAATAGAACAGAATTGTCCTCAAATGCCAATAAAATTGCATAAATTGAAAAGGGTAGGTAGGGGTAGAGAAAACATATCCTTAAAACATGTTTTTGCTGAAACATTGGAGCAGATATAGGAATTCCAAAAGAAGGTTAGGGGCATAGTTTTATGTACACTGTTGTCTGTGAACCCCTTTCTTAACTATAGGAATACCTGTTTAGCTCCTTGTTTGTGTGTGTGTGTGTGTGTGTGTGTGTGTGTGTGTGTGTGTGTGTGTGTGCAAGCGCTAAATGTGCTCTGTAGAGGTGAGTACAAATCCCAGCTATCTTCCTATCTCTCCATCACACAGTATCCTTTTAGAAATAGAACCTTTTTTGAGTGATTTCCCCTCATCTTTGTTTTGGTCTTCAAAACCCCTTTGGGGAATGGAGGTAAAAAAAAAAAACCCTTTGGTACCAAGGTGTTGCTCAAATACACAACTTGCAGGATTCCTTACTCCACCATTTGAGTTGCTCATGCAACCCGGACATTATTTGAGAGACTTCTACTAGTACTTCTAATTTGCCTCTTCAACAGCTATTGACCCCCTCCCCACGCCCATACTAAAGTTTTTGTCCATTGAATATGCCTTTTTTTTTTCTTTTTTTTTTTTTTGGTTTTTGAGCCACACCGGGCGTTGCTCAGGGGTTACTCCTGGCTATCTGCTCAGAAATAGCTCCTGGCAGGCACGGGGGACCATATGGAACACTGGGATTCGAACCAACCACTTTGGCCTTGGATCGGCTGCTTGCAAGGCAAATGCCGCTGTGCTATCTCTCCGGGCCCGAATATGCCTAATTATTAAGTGGAATTTATAAGAAAGAATCCATAAGTGAGGATCATAGAAATAGTATGGCCTAAGGTATCCACTTTGAATGTAGCTAAACTGAACTGATCAGCAACACCAAACACCTTCAAGGATGACCCTAAAGCTGAAGAAAAATAAAAGGAATGCATTTGTGATAATTACCTTTATACTAAGCATGGAATCTTCTTTAAAAAATAGGTCCTTGCTAAGGGTCCAGAGCAATAGAACATCAGGTAAGGTACTTGCCATACATGTCCCTTGCCAGTTAAATCTTTGGCACCTCCAAGCCCACCAGGAGTAATCCCTGAGTGCAGAATTAGCAGGTAGCCCCAGCACATCTGCATGTGGTCAAAAGAAAAAAAAAAAGAAAAGAAAAGAAAACTACTTAAATTTAAAAATCCCAAATAGTGGGTAGTGACCCTGACTTGCTTACAGACCAACCCAAGTTCAATCTCCAACATCTCATATGCTCCCAGAGCCAATAATAAACCCTGAGTACATCTGGGTGTGGACCCCAAACCAACAAAAAAGTCCCAGATAAAACTCCATCTGGTTCCCAGAGATGCACATCTTTTGTTTGCCTCTCTCTCCCCCAAAAAGGAGGGCCTCTGCACTCATACATCTTTACTAAGACTGGCACTTCTCAGAGAGAATAAAACCTCCTTCCTGGTAATGCAAGACTTAACTCCCATTCCAGGAAAGCCTAAAGCTCTGTGCGTCTAAAGTTGACCTTAGGCTTTGCTTATCTCTCCTGTCTCCCGCTTAGAGCAATTTAATTACTAAATTAAGGTACCATCATTGTTTTCCTAATAACAAATGGCATTAAAATGATCCATGTCACTAATGGGTAGCTGGATCTTTCCCCAGCCACCTCTCCACCCACATCCACTCTTCGCTCCCCCACCCCCCAAGGAGAACCAAACCGTTTCCTCTCCTAGAGAGAGGGCTACATTTCCATGCAAATTGAGTGTCCAGAGTGAATGGGGTGGAGGCGGGGCCAGACTTTCTCCATGGCTGAGTTGCTGGAGTATTTGCATAATAAAATGCGTTAACAGCTTGGAATTAATCATCACTGTTACCCTGGATGGCCTAAAGAACTATTTTCCAGGTCCTCTTCTGTGAAATTCTGAATGGCATTCGTGGATAATGTAAGGCTCTCTATATTTTTCTAATTATCACTACATTTTTCTATCTCTCTCCAAAATGTGCCCCCATCCTAGAATATTGTAAGATGTTGTAGATTTATTAGGATTTTTTTATTGTATAAAAAACCTTTAAGCACTCAACAAATTATATCATGCACGCCTTTATGTATGCGGATTACGCTGGAATTGGATGAGTAGAGGTTCACATGGTACAACGGACTGAGTACAAGCTTTGGAAACCAAGTGATGGCAGTTTGGGTCTTCCTCCAAGAATGATTTAAGGGAAGTCATGCATCCTTGCTAAACTTTGGCTACCTCTGCTATAATAAGAAAGTGGTAGTAGGCAGCCTTCTAATATGGCCCAAATGTCCTGGCCTACTGGTTTTTATGTCCTTTTGTAACCAACTCTTCTTGATTGTGGGTTAAACCTAAGATCTTCCAATGCAAAAAATTGCACAAAAGTGATAGGATGTCAGTTCAAAGATTGGGTTATAAAATTCCTTTATTATCTCTAATTGTGTCTCCCTCTGTCCATCTTTATCTCCCTCTCTCTCTCCTCTTTTTTTCAACTAGCTCTCTCGAGTGAAGCCAGCTGTCATGTTGTGAGCTATCTTTAGAGGACCATGAACAAGGAACCTAAAATGGCATCTAGCCAATACCCAGTGTGAAAAGAGACCCTCGGTCCAAAAACCCACAAGGAACTGAATCCCACTAACAACCTCCAAGAGAGCTGGATCCAAAGAGTGAATCCTGGGGAAGTTGACCATTATTGTATGACTTATTTGACCTCTACCTTGATTGCAGCGTCTTCTCAGATCCTAACCTTGCTAAGTAGCACTTACAATTCTGACCCATAGAAACTGTGTGATAACGTGTTTGTTGAAGTAAGTGCTAAACTTGGGAGTGATCAGTTATGGAGAGATAGATAACACACAGGGTGGGTCCACAGAAGATGAGATCATAGTAGTTGAGTAATGAAGCAGCTGCCAGGAGGTGTCCAGCAGGAGTGCATCTGCCTTATAGGTACGAGACCCTGGGTTGGATGGATGGATAGATAGATAGATAGATAGATAGATAGATAGATAGATAGATAGATAGATAGATAGATAGATAGATAGAGAGAGAGAGAGAGAGAGAGAAAGAGAGAGAGATGGATGGATGGATGGATGGATGGATGGATGGATGGATGGATGGATGGATGGATGGATGGATGGATGGATAGACGGATGGATGGACAGACAGATATGAGGCAACCTATGATGCATGATCCCATTTGTTTTCCAGACAGTAAATAAGTCACTTCCCTAAGCATGCCCCTAGCTTTATTTGAGCAACCACAGGATATTCTCCTCTAAATGCCCATCCATGTTTTTTCCAGGAAATTATATACCTGCTGTAATCTTTGGGTCTAAGGTTTGTTTTTCCTGGATTGTAAAGAGATGAGAGTAGGCTGACAACTGTGGGAACTGAGTTGAGAAGAACTATCCTCGCAACATCATTCCTACTTGAGCCTTGTTACTAACAGATTCTCACTGATAGTGATATGAATCATAATAACACCTACTGCCATTGATTGAGCAATCCTTGTGAGTAGGAAAGTTTGTAAATCTTTTAGGTACTTGCAGACACCCTGAATAAAATTTCTGAGGGTTCAAATCGCTTGATCAAATCACTTGAAATATGTCAGAGCTACAGTTATTGTTTGTCTTTTATGTATGAATATGCCGAAATAAATCATCATTTAATAAAGACAGACTTGTTTTTGTTTCCCTTCTTTGCACTTATCACTTAATCATGAGCATTTTCCATTGTCCTCAACTTGTAGTCCTGCAGTCACTACTTTTTTCTCCCTTCCCTTAGTGGTTGAGAGTGCAGGAGTCATATATTAATTGGCCATGGGTGCTTGCACACTGAATTGCTCTGCTCATGAAAAGTCACACACTCAGCTGTGGGATACTGCATCCTTAGGGACCGGGGATCTCAAGGTAGTGCTGCCCCATCATGTCAAAGTGTAGAGCAATGCTGGAAATAGAACTTGGGCCCTCACATCTACCAGGCAGCTGCTCTCTCTTTGGGATGTATCCCTGAGCTCTGAAATCACTATTTTTAAAGGCAACATAATATTCTGCGAGGGATCTGATTTGCCCTCCTCTCATTATTCAGCAGGAAGACCTTTTCCAGGTGTTTGGCACCCATCAAGCATGCTGTACATACATCTGAGATCACATCATCAGGTCAATGATTATTTCCTTAGGATCAAGCCATAGAAGTAGGACTGCCAGGTCGAGTTTTTTAAAACTCCTGAGGTGCGCTGCCAAATTGCTTTCCCCGAAAGGTTGCAATTCACAGTCCCAAGAAGAGAAACACTTAACTTTGAAAGCAAAGGGAGGTTTAAAATGTGAGCTAAGCCTGCACCTTGTTTAAAGAAACAACTCCTTAAGTTCCCCACACTGGCCCTCTGAGGCCCCGTGAGGCCCTGTGAACCACAGGCTGAGGAAACATTGTTCGGCCTTCCTGACTGGCTCATTAAATTCCCAACGTCCCAGATGTCATTTTAGTCACAGTGATAGGAGGGGATAGGGTGGGGTAAGAGGGGAAATAGAAGCATTTGCATGATAATAAACCTGAAACTTAATAATCAAGCTTTTACAAAAAAACCTGTATATGGTCCTTTCTTGAGGCAGCTTTTCCAGAATTGGATGACCTTCTCCAAGGGGATAAGGATATTTTTCTCTGCCAGATCTTAAGCAGGGGCATTGAAATTATTTCTATACACATACACAAAGAGAAAGAGGGAGCCAAGGTGCAAATATTTAGTCACCCAACAAGAGGAGAAGAGATACCACAGTGGCATTAATTATCTAGATGGTACTTAAGGCCAAAGGAAGAAGCAAAAAGAATTTTTTTAATTGTTAAAATTCTCCACCCCAATTTGTTATGCATTGACATAGCCAAAGAATCATTGGCCTATTTTAACCTTTGCGCAGCTCCATTTTATTTCTATAAATTGGAAGCAAGAAAAAAAAGAGTATTTACAAAGACAATAGGAAAAGGATGGTATGGGAGGGAGAGAGAAGCAGAGGAGGGGGAAAGACTCGTTTGATTTACTGCACTTAGTTGGATTTTAAAACAATTGGCTCAGTCTTTGGAAAGTGAAGTTAATTCTGGTTAAGCCTGGTAGGATGGGGTTTGAGTGGCATGGTGTCAAGAGAAGAAAATTTTATTCTTCTGTTGTTATTTTGAATGCCCTAGAATGGTGAGGATAGGACTGCTGTAATAAGTAACTCTGTGTTAACTCAATAAATCTATTTCTTACTTATACCACAATCTGTTGCAGCGTATTGGGGAAATGGGGGCTAAAGGGATCTATTGCACATAGGAGACCACAGAAATACAAATTAAACCATGACTGGGAAAGGTGTGTGAGTGGTAAAACACAAGCCTTGCAGGCTCTGGGTTTGATTTTTAGCACCATGTGGTCCCTCTGAGCATCCCTGAATATTTCCAGCACCCCATTATATTTCTCACCAATCATACAAACCAAATTTGAATTTTCAAAAGTTATGTATATGAATTCTGTATTTAAATGCTATGACAATGTATATCTATCAATTCTTTTGTGTTGTTGTTTGTTTTGGGGCCACACCCAGCAGCGCTCAGGAGTTCTTCCTGGCTCTGCTCTCAGAAATCACTCCTGGCAGACTGAAGCAACCATATGGTATGCCAAAAATGAAACCTGGGTTGCTTCAGGGTCAGCCACGTGCAAAGCAAATGCCATACCACTGTGCTATTGTTCCAGCCCATGTGAATTCTGATTCAAGTTTATTTTAGAAATTCTAAGTTGCTGTTCTTAGAAATTTAGAAATTCTCAGAGCTGGAGAGATAGCATGGAGGTAGGGCATTTGCCTCGCATGCAGAAGGACAGTGGTTCGAATCCCGGCATCCCATATGGTCCCCATGCCTGCCAGGAGCGATTTCTGAGCATAGAGCCAGGAGGAACCTCTGAGCGCTGTCGGGTGTGACCCCACTCCCCCCAAAAAAAAGAAAAAATGAAAAAAACAAAATTTAGAAATTCTAAGTTGTTTTCTGTGACCTCAGAACATAAACAGTGGACCCTTGAAAGTAAAGTTGAGAATTAAATAAAATAAATAACAAAACTAGATGAAAGGGAAAAGACTCTTGCCTGGTTCTTCCACTCAAAAGAGGAGGAGAAAAAGGGGCAAATGAAGTTCAACCACAGAACAAAGTCCAAAGGATCCTACAAAGTACTACTAGTGACATGGAACAATCTGAGCCAACATTGGTCATTTCAGACTTTACGATCATTCTCAGAACCTCCTTCTAAGAAAGAACTACTTTAATCATGGCATCTTAGATCCTGGACATGAAGCATCCATACAAACCACTGCTCTCCTGTGGTCTCACATTTCACCCTTAGCAAA
Source organism: Suncus etruscus (assembly GCF_024139225.1). NCBI lineage: Eukaryota > Metazoa > Chordata > Mammalia > Eulipotyphla > Soricidae > Suncus > Suncus etruscus. Next base: position 34,494,510 of record NC_064859.1, on the reverse strand, counting down.
CCAGCCAGAAAATTCCAAAACTTTGAAAGACAGGTTGCTCAGTCTCAAGTGCAGGAAGAGGGCCCGGAGAGATAGCACAGTGGCGTTTGCCTTGCAAGCAGCCGATCCAGGACCAAAGGTGATTGGTTCGAATCCCGGTGTCCCATATGGTCCCCTGTGCCTGCCAGGAGCTATTTCTGAGCAGACAGCCAGGAGTAATGCCTGAGCACCGCCGGGTGTGACCCAAAAACCAAAAAAACAAACAAACAAACAAACAAAAAAACAAATCAAGTGCAGGAAGAGGGATATGAACTAGCAGGGCACTATTAGACCCAACTAGACTGTTTCTCTGTTCTAATCATGTGAGGCTGCAAGAAAAGGCTAGACAGTGAAAGAAAAGGTGGTTTCATGGACATGCATTGCAAGCATGTTAGACCAGTAGTAGTAGCCTCTGAAATAGAGGTTGTCCTATTGTCATAGTCCTGGGAAAAGAGATACAGAGGGAATGAGGAAAAGTTCATCATATATATTACAATATTTGCCAACAGAGTTAAAGGGACTACTAGGAAATATACCAGAGAATGTTTAGAAAAATTGGAGTTTTCCGGGCCGGTGAGGTGGCGCTAGAGGTAAGGTGTCTGTCTACCTTGCAAGCGCTAGCCAAGGAAGGACCACGGTTCGACCCCCAGGCGTCCCATATGGTCCCCCCAAGCCAGGGGCAATTTCTGAGTGCTTAGCCAGGAGTAACCTCTGAGCATCAAACGGGTGTGGCCCAAAATACAAAAAGAAAAAAAAAAAAAGAAAAAGAAAGAAAGAAAAAAAGAAAAATTAGAGTTTTCTAGAAGTTTCTATATTTTAGTAATACCTTCTCTGGCCCATATTGAGCAATATCTTATAGTTTAATGGGCAGTCGTTGTCCTTCCTGGGGTGACCACTTCACCCTAGATTGCCAGAAGTTTGGTGATTTTAAAAACAAAAGCAAACCCCTCTGTTTCAAGCAATCTTGCACGGCAAGTTATCTTGGTCCTGCTACACAATTCTGCTACACAATCAAATGGGAGTGATTTTTACCCAATATGACAAGGGCTAAACTACTGGCTCTCTCTGCTAAAGAAGTCAACATGGGGACAGATGATGCTGGCACAAGGCACATTATTTCTTCCCCATGAAAAGACAGAATTTACAACTTTGGCCTCTAGTCACAGACTCTGGGGAGATAGGTCTGAAGGTTATCTAGTGCAATCATCTAGATGAAAAATAAGCAAACAGACCTGGAAAGATCTAAAGATAACTACATAAGACTGCCTGGCAGATGTGGCCAAGGCCAAGGCTACTACTCTTCAGGGGCCACCAGTCCACCATGGAACTTCCATCCAAGCTTTCCTAACCTGGGGCTCTTTTCACCTCCCTACATAAATCCGTCACCAAAACATCCAAGCAACCGATTTAATGGGCCCCATGAGATGAACCTGGTCATTCTTCCCAAATCCTAGGAGAAATGTTCCCAACAGTCATCAGTGGTGGTGAAAGAGGGGGAGTGAAGGCGACAGCTTGTCCTTGGGAAAGATCAGAGTGGCAGAGGTTGCACCATACCTCAAAGCCACCATGTTTTTCTGTAGAAAAACATTCCATCCTCCAGCCTTCCCCGACCCATCATCCTACATGCTTCTCTCATACCAATTCCTCATGGTTCTATGAGGCTAAAAAATAGGAAAAGGGGAGCATGGATCGCAGTATGTAAGAGTCATCATGACAGATTCTTAATAATCTCTATTATTTTTGTTTTTTAATTAATCAATTTTAAATCTTTACCCATGCATGACAAGCAGTTCACCACTGAGAAATGACCAGCCCTCCCCAAGAATTTCTTTAAGTAAACATCAGCAATTTTTGAGATATTCAATGAAATATCCTGCTCAAGCTGCTTCTACAGCAATGTCAATCTTGTTTTCAAAAACAAAAACAGCACCCCTGTAACTTATTTCTTCAATTAATGATGTGTCTACCAACATATCTTATTTCTAAGAGGAACAGAAAAGATTCACACTTCATTCGTACCCAGAATGGAGTGCTATGAAGCTAGCATATGCCTCTTGGGACCATGGGGCTTTTAAAATCATCACTGTTATGACTTCTACATTTATTATTTCAGATTTATTAAGCCTCATCAGCATAGATGTACCTGTTACAAGGTAATTCAAGTTGGGCATTGTTTTAGGAAGCAGGTGGAAATTGTCATAAAAGAGTAATTATCTTATATTCTCATCCCTTCCTTCTTTCCTTCTGGACTTAGAGACAGTCACTATTAAAGCAGATGGTGTAAGACAATGCAGGTCACTCAAACTCTTTCTAATTGTTGAAGAATGGAAAGGTCACTCATATTGGGGCCAGAGAGCCATACAGTGGATTTAGACTCAGTTCAACTCCCAAACCTTACCAGAAGTGATCCTTGGGCACAGAGCCAGGAGTAAGTACAGAATATCACCTTCATATTGGCGCCTCAAAAAAAATAAATAAATAAAAATAAAAATCATTCATAATATTTGAAACCAAAACAGACTGTTACTTTGTAAAGTTAAGCCACTTGATCTGGTTTGTCTCTGCACTTTACCCCCTTCCTTGCCCCTACCCAATTACTCCATGTTCTTCCTCAGTGCTGGTCACAAAACTGTTCTATGTTCTGACACTCAAATGGAAATCCCCTGTAAGACACCTCATCAAGCCTCTACATCCCATCTCCTTCTTCCTTCTCTTAAGGTACCACTTACTGAAGGAGAGAAATGGGGGAAGGGATATGAAGTGGCCTAGACAACAGGATTAGGGTCAGAAGACTTAGACATGTCAGTGGTGTAAAGATGAGGTATCTGCGTACATCAAACCACTAGAGCCAATACTATGTAATCATAGGATTCAAACCATAATAACTGAACTTAAAAATGCATATGTTAAAACAGGAGGCTGGGCGTTGGAAGGGAACCAGGGGACATTGGTGAAGGATGCTGACACTGATGGTAGGATCAGAAGTAGAATATTGTATACCTGAAATTTAATAATTAAAAGTTTGTAAATCATGGTAACTAAAAGTTTTTTTTTAAGTAGCACTTACTTTCAAACTATGCTGCATTGTGTTTTTCTTCATGAATATAAGCTCTGTCTTGGGAAGCCACAGAATTCCCCACATAGAGTCAGCATGTTTGATGAGCAATGCTCAATTCTTACTTGAGCAACTAATGAATGAATAAGAGTACAAGTCAGTCAGACTAACATTGCCTCTTGCTAGCAAGATGACCTTTATCAAAGCACTTAATAAGGTTAAGCCTCGGTTTAAATGGAAAATAACAATATTTCACAGCCCCAAGGAGTAAACAAAATACAGCTGCTGCTCAAGAACGCAGAGCTCATTTCCTTTGCCAAGTGCCTAGTAAGTCAACTTTCACTTATTGTCTACTCTAGTTTTTAATCCCGAATCTGCTTCTCCGCCTCCTTCCCCTCTTCCCTTTGCTGTTGCTGTGATGTGCGGTGGTAGCATATTTGGTTGTGAAGCATGCCATCAAGGATCAGACTTGTTGTGATGCCAATGATCAAACAAAAGAATGTGAAGAGATACCTTAGATCAAGCAGGTAACCTCACACATGCAAGGCATTGTGATAGCAGGGCATCTGAGTGACCACTGGGTCACATCCATGAGCCTGAGAATCTTTTTGTTTTAGTGTTCATGCTCTGACATGTCTACCCTATCTACTGTGAGAAAGTTTTCAGAAACCCAGACCAAGTTTTATAGCAACAGACACACGGGAATCACCAAGGACAAGTGTGTTGTGGAGCCTTCTTCTCTAAGAAGGAACATTCGAAATGTTCACAAGGTTGTTTTGAGTCACCTGCTGTGGCCTTAATGCCATTCATTGTTTTTCCTTCAAAATAAACTCATACTGTACCCTGGTAAGACACTGCACCATTTGTGCTTATAAACTTGAATCATAAGTGTGATTTGACCATGTTGGGGATTTCACTAGTTGGGCTGGGAGGGAAAATGTTTACAAAAGGCATTTGCTTCTTTGTGCTCTCAACTATATTTCAACAAAACGGAACTCCAAAAGCTTACCCAAAGCTGCAGCCAAAACAGCCCTGGGCCAAGAATTGTTGAATGGTGCCCTTTAAACCCTGCCTCATAAACACTCCCAGTCTAATGAGTCCGTGCCCCCAAACAGCCCCTCAACTGATCTACTAACCTCAATACATGTTAAATTTATGATTTCTAAACAAGATAAAAGACCCAGTTGGATTTATTTTCTTAAAAAAAAAAAGGCATTTCTTTCCTAACCAAGTTGAGACTTTGAGCTGATTTGTTTGCTGCTAACATAGCACCTACATCACTAGAGAAAAAAAACTTCCTTATCTAGACCCCTGATGCCCCTCTCTGATGGGTCTTTGCTTCTCTCCATTGACTGAGAATTGTTCTGCCCCTGATAACTTAGACTCCCTGATATCACCTGCAGCTGGACTGCATACCTTACTACCTAGTCACCACCAAATAGTGGTTTCCCAAGCTTTCCTCCAGGGTTCTCCCTCCCAGCATTGATGAAGAAATTGAAATCATTTGTCTCTTTTATTTTTACATTTTTCCTTTGCAGCAAAGCTCAAGCCACAGGGTGACTTGCCAGGATCATCACCTGGGCACATAGGCAGCACCAAGCACTGAACTTTTGTCTCTGGAGTGTTTGCACCAGATACCTCCTGAGTCAATAATCAACTTCTGGGTCCCCCCATTACTCTTAACAGACAGGGAAGAAAAAGAATAGAAAATGTAAAAACTAGACCCCAAGTGTGCACCAGGGCAGGTGGCTGGAATCCATTTTTAGCAGCCCCAACCAGGCAAACCTGGGAAAGCAGGGAATGTTATGAGTGTCTTAGGTTGATCTTCAACTATCTGCAGCCACCGCCCATGGCCCTGCCAACTTGATCTCATCTTAGAGAACTCCCCTGCCTCCTTGCTTTCTAGAATGGTTAAAGAAAGGAGGAAATCTAACAAAGGGATCTCTGTAAATGAAGGAAAGGGAAGACCCTATCCAGGTCAAGTGAAGCACTTAGGCAATGGCTTTCTCAAGAGGTTTGCATGCAGGTTTGCATGAAGAAGAGAGGACTCCCAGAAGGCCCAGGGCACACTGCCCTTTGGGGTAAGCCCTCCTGGCAGGCCCACTTCAGAAGTGTCTCAGAGGAAGTGGTTGAAAATTTACCTGCTTCACCAGCCTGAATGGAATCATTGAGACCTCTGATCTATATATAGCTGGAAATCACAGCCCTTCCAAACAAGGTTCTGCCATCATTCCCATCACTTCACCATGGCAGTGTGAGGACTCCTGTCCCTACAGGCCTTCAAGAGTCCCACTCGCTCCACACATTCATTCGCATTATATCTAGCACTAACTAAGCATAAGTCTGAGTCTTGAAGTGGTAGGTTCACAAAGAACAAATTTAAAATCCCAAGAGATAGCTCTTGGGGGTAAATCATTTGCCATGCACAGAGCTAACACAAGTTTGATCCCCCGCCCTGCACATTCCTTCCTCTAAGACCCAGTGCTGCCAAGAGGAATTCCCTGAGCACAGAGCCAAGCATAGCCCCTGAGCAAAGTCACCCACCCCCAAAATAAATTAATTAAACTAAGTAACATTGGTCACAGCCTGGGTCCTAGTTCCTATTTCATCCCCTAAGAAGTCTGTGGTCTCCACCATCCCTAAGTTGCCCCATGCCAGAGTTATTCATGAGTAAAAATGAGGCTAATACCTGGGTAGCATGAAGACCCAATGAAAAAATAAAAACTCTTTGAGAAAGGGCTGATTTCAAAGGTCTGATTATCTCATTATGTTATTAGTAATAATACAATCACTTCCTTGCCCTCCTCCCAGACATAGACTCACAAGGTTTCTTTGTAATCCTTTCAGGGAATTCCCAGATTTACCAGGGAGTTTGTAAGAATTAGCCTCTCCTCGTGCTTAAATTCTCTTGCAATGAAATCTAGCCCTTACTAACTGATTGTTTTTAATAGGATAGAAAAGGAAAGTTTTTGGCCAGAGTTCAGGACTCGGGAGACAAAATTATTTGGAGGAAAATAAATTGCAATCATCTTCTCCATCATCAACAAAATCTTGCTAAAATTTATCTGAAAGCAAATCAGAGATGGAAGCGATGGAGAGGGAGGCTTGCCCTGGACTCAGAATTTAATTTCAAGTCCCTCAAGCACCTTTGCTGATCTAACTCATACTTGACCTTCCAATTCATAAAGACTGTACTTTTTCCCACTTACATTTTAGTTCAGTGTGTACAATTGGCATCCAGTCACTTTCTGACAGACATGAGTCTTCAGTGTGAAAGGTGGAAAATTCTATTGAAAAAGGCTGTGATCAAACCCACCTTGTCCCTTCTGGATGAAAAAAAAAGGAAGAAAACTCTCAATAATCATGGGCTCTCCATACAAATTAAAAGACCAGCTACAATATACAATCTAACACATCAAGTATGATTTTGAATGTCAGATCTTCCACATTTCCTCTAAAAAAAATATGGACAACATGAACCTTCCAGAATGATAAAAGACCCATCACACATCAAAGACCCCACCCTGACAGAAAGCATGTTCCCTGTCTTTGAATGCACCCCACTTCTTACACTTATGTGCTTAGAAATTAATTTTTTTGTGGTTTTTGGGTCACACCCGACAGTGCTCAGGGGTTTTTCCTGGCTCCATGCTCAGAAATCGCTCCTGGCAGGCACAAGGGACCATATGGGATGCTGGGATACGAACCAATGACCTTCTGCATAAAAGGTAAACACCTTACCTCCGTGCTATCTCTCCGGCCCCAGAAATTAATTTTAAATGAAGCTATAATTAGGGGAAACACAGGATGACTTTTCCCATTTTCCTCCCCAAAAGAAAACTTCCAATAAAGGGACTAGGCTTTGGGGGTGCACTTCATCTAAAAACCTTTACAATGACCATTGGCCTTCAAATGGACCAACATATCAGGTCAGTTTCACAGTTGTTTATCCCACTCTGGAGATAAAACAGATAAATAAACTAGAAGTGGGTTTCTCTTTAGCCCTGAGCTCCAGGAATGTTTTGTAGTCAAGAGTTGGCCCTTCCTTGGGGATTTTGGGGGCATAGAGGGCCAGTTTCCCAGAAAGAAGATCAGACCCCCCCCGAAAAGAACCCCACTCCAAACAACTATGCAGACTCCTTGGCAGAGACTATTCTCTTTACCAAGTCGTTATACATATACTTCTCTCTTACCCTGTGCTTTTTCTTTCTTTGCTTCTGCTTTTACTTACTCAGCTTGTTCCGTTTTTTTTGTTTGTTTGTTTGTTTTTTGAGCCACACACGGTGATGCTCAGGGGTTACTCCTGGCTATGCGCTCAGAAATCGCTCCTGGCTTGGGGGACCACATGAGAAACCGAGGATTGAACCAAGTTCCGTCCTGGGTCAGCCGCGTGCCAGGCAACTGCGTTATCGCTCTGGTCCCTGCTTGTTTCGTTCATTTTAACTAGTGTAAGTTTACAATTTTGGATACATGAAATACTTTTTACATTGCAGTCTACCTACTGCCACCATCCATTTCCACAACTATTTTTTCCATCTCCAACACAAAGTCTGTACCCACTGAATAACTCCCCATTCCATTCTTTCTTCTAGCTCCTTATATCTCTAATCTACTTTTTTTGCCTTGTGATTTTACCTGTCCTGGGTGCCTCATATTAATAAAATGCATTATGTTCTCTGTCTGGTTTTATTTCATGAAGCTGTGTTCAAAATCCATTTATATTGTAGCATATGCCAAATTTGCATTTCTTTCTATGGCTTACACATATACCATGATGTGTTATCACTTTTTCCGGAAGGAAGTAGATGGCACACTCAACTCTACTCAGAGTTTGCTCCAGGATCTATATTCAGGGTTCACTCCTTGTGGTACTCAAGGTACCATATGAGATATTGTGGGTCAAACCAGAATAGTCCACATTCAGGGCAAATGCTGTAATCCTTGTACTTTCTCTCTGGCCCCTATCTGTTCATTGTTGATTAATACCTTTCCACTGTTATGAATATTGCTTCTAGGAGCATAGATAATCAGTTCTCAGCTTTTCAATCTTTGGGAATATACTTCAGAGCAGAATTGCTGGAATATAGAGCAGAATGGCTCTATGTTTAGCTTGTCAAGGAACTGTCACACTTTATGAAAGTTGATTCATTTTCTATTCCTATTATCATTGCATAGGGGTTCAATTTCTCCACATCCTGGACAACACTTGTTATTGGAACATTTCTTTTGATGTTCATAAATGGTTCCTTTTGGTTACACACACAGAAGAGTCAAAGGCAAATAAAGCACCACATGTGAAGGTAAGGGAGGCTCATCCATTCAAAGGAAGCTGTTGGAGATAGATCTTCTCAAAGGTCATATAGGAAGTAGAAGTTAGGACCTAGATCTGAGCTTAGAGGCCAGCAGAGACACCCTGTGGTACTGGGTGGGAAACTGAGAAATCAAACCCAAAGTATTACTCATGGGAGACCCTACATCTGTCTTTTTGGGTCTGAAGGTATAATTGTAACTTGGATAGGACAAAACTATAGTTCAGGGATGAATTCATATGCCTTGCATGTGGCCAAATCTGTAATTCCCAGCACAGTGTGGTCCCTTAAAAATCAACCAGTAGTAGTGGGCCCGGAGAGATAGCACAGCAGCCAATCCAGGACCAAAGGTGGTTGGTTCGAATCCCGGTGTCCCTTATGGTCCCCCGTGCCTGCCAGGAGCTATTTCTGAGCAGACAGCCAGGAGTAACCCTGAGCAATGCCGGGTGTGGCCCAAAAACTAAAAAAAAAAAAATCAATCAGTAGTAACCCCTCCAAACATAGAGCTGGGGTTATTCTGAGCACCACTGGGTGTGACCCAAATTCCACCTCCTCAAATGAAAAATGGAGAACCTAATGAAAAGTATTATCTTCATATTTATATGATATGTAACATGATATCATAATAGCATAATATGTTATCATAATATGATAACATACTGATCCAACACATCCTAGAAAAGTCTTTGGTTCTTTCATGAGGCTACCTAGAACCAGCATCTTATCAATTTGCCTTTCACTAAGAAATTAAGTGCAGGGACAGTCATAAAATGTGGGCAGGGAGTTGCCATGTTCAAAGAGGGCCAGCTTAATAGACTCATTCTTTTCTGAAGAGATGTAAATCAAGCCATGAAAGATCCTGGGTACAACAGCCTCCCAGCAAAAAGATAGCTATCTTGGGAAGAAAGGGCACCAAGCCCCAGCCCTGTCGAAGCTATGTCTACTGCCTCCATCACCCAGAATCACTGTTTTCTCAATGGCCCACTTCATCACCTCTCTATGGGACACCAGTCTGACCAAATTTCAGGTACTTGGGCTAATATAACCAGGGCTTTTTTGGAGCAAGTAGTGCCACTCTCCCCTCATATCTTTCTTCCTCTAGGATGTATGGCAGCTGAGAACACACCTCTAAAATCCATAGTATCTGTAATAGTGCTTTGAATTTCTGGAAAACTTCATTTGTGTGATGCTGGCATCCCTATAGGAACACACCAACTTAACAGAATGGACAGCTAACAAGAGCTTACTAAACCTTTGCCATTGTACTAATTAATGACTTCATTGGAGATACAATAATTTTTGCAAATGTGTTTGCTACTGTACTTTTCTTTTTTTTCTAAAATCCTTTTTTCCATTTTATTTTTTTCTTTCTATATTTTTGATAACTTTGTTTTCACTTATCTGGAAATAAACATTGACTATATGATGCATTTTCTTTACATATATTTTTGCAAAATGCTTCAATCAATAAAGCCCAAAAAGACAAGTTCCTGCATATGAAATAACCTGGGCTCTAAAACAGAAAACCACCTTCACTGAATAAAGCAAACTTGAACTTAAGCTTTTGCTGCTGCATAATAGAAATATTTCTAGATGATTCCACACCTTTTGCTCAGTGTAAAGAAAGCTAGACCCTACTCCTAGAAAAGAGTAGTCTTCAAAATTTGTACTCTGCAACTAAACCCTCCTCCAGTATTGGCAAAATTTACTAGCCCTGAAAAATAGGAGAGCGACAACTCTGTAGCCCATTCAGAAGAAGTGCTAACTTCATCAAGCCTACCCAGTTTGTGTTTATATTCATTTCCTGCCTATGCTCAAAGAGTTTTGCATCGTTGTAGGAATTTCAGACATTGGTTAAGTTAGTCCAAATAGCTCATGAAGTCACTGCAGGCATTCCAAATCTGCCTCAGGTCAGCCAAGTTTTGACCAAGGAAGTCTCTCCCTCTGCCCCTTTCCTCTCTTCCCTGTCTTCCTTAGGACATGACTGAAGTGACTTTGAGGGAGAATCGAGGGGGGTCAATGATAGTTATGTATGTCACTGCTCCTGGGACTTCAGCCAATGCAGTTGGGCAAACATATGCCCTCAGCTGATCCTCTGTGCTCCTAAGGTTCAGATACCCTTTTCCTGTAGAGTTAGCATAAAGGTGACCCCCGTGACACCCCAGATAACATATATAGTACCTATGTGGTGCTTGTGCCCTGAGAACCCCAATGCATTGGTACTTTCTATGATAGTTTCCCCCTCATCACAAAGATGTGACTTCTCCTTCCCCTATAATAATAAATGCATGGAGAGTCCTCTCCTCATGCCACACATGCTATAATAAATACCATATTAGAGACTCGGGCACTAGGCCAGAGGGTGGGGTTGGACATACTTCTCAAAAAGTGCTGTGGGTAATAAGTTTCTAGCAGGCTCTCAGGTGGTGCCCTCACTCTGTAGCCCACTGGTGGCACATGGGGTCTTGCAGGGAGAAATTTCTGTCCTAGATATGACCAATCAGGAACATGAGAAGAGTTTGGAGCTGGGAAATGCCATCCACCCATTTCCCTCCCCCTCCCCTAGATAGACAGACACCTGGAGTTTTGTGGGGTACAACCTCTGGTGTCAGCCAGAGGGGAAACATAATTCACTGCTGGGGATGGAAGTGGTGACAGGAAGTCCAAGGACATGGGCAAGCTGTTCGTGCCAGCCAAGAAAAGAGGAACTGACCATATTCTCATGGGGAACTGCATCTTCTTTGAACCACAGGCTCAAAGTCATGTTAGCTTGGTGAAGTTCCTGCAGTGACCATTGGTCCTGGATACCTTCTCAACACCAGGAAGACTCCTCCCAATTCCCCTTCTACCTCCACCCCAACCCCAGTCCTGGACCAGACAATCAGGCAGGGATTCCTTCACCCTGCCAGTCTCCCCTTGTCTCCAGGAGCAAAGCTCTGCTGGCCTTCCCACCCCAATGCAGGGCCTCTAAGCCGAAGCCAGGAAAGAAAGCAGTGTACACTGACACTTAAATTAGATCCTTGCAATTATCTCTCAATCCTGACTTGCCCTGTGCTGCTTTATCACTTTTTTTTTTATAGCTAAAGTTACTCACCCTCGTTTTAAGTACATTGTGCAAAAGTCATAGGCCAACTTCTGATATATTCCCAAAAGCAAAATTAAATACCAGTAACATGTGTTTTAGTGAATTGGGTCCCTCAATTTGCATCTTATAATAAGGATGTTATCATACTGGTTTATGGCGCAGCTCTTTAGTTTTTATCTCTCTAGGGCTAGATTCCCTCTCATGAGTTCAATATAAGTCTGTGGACTAATGCAATTTTTTTTAAATGCTCTCCTTCTATGTTAGCATTAGCACCCTTATGAGTAAAAAAGCTTTAGTCACAAAGTGTACAGTATGTTTGCATTCATTGGAGGATGGGATGGATATTAGCCCTTAGTGATAGCCAAAGCTGCTTTTAAGTGAGAGCAATTGAGGCAAGAATCTGGTCTGTCCCCGTGAAGAAAACGCCTTTCACCTTTTTGCACTGAGACATGATCTCTGGTGTGTTCATTCTCTTACATTTAGATTAATTATAAAACACAGTCACCAGAATATTAAAGTAATGTTTAATACACAGAAGGGAATAAGGTATTCTGGAAAATGCATAATTTCCCTATGATGATTTTGCCAGTTGCATGCAATATGATCTTTTGATTGCCAGCTATAGAAATATTGTGACTAAGCTTTCACTAGCTTTTTATTTTTGCAACCATCCTGTCATAGCACTTTGAAAACTGTAAGCTTTGCCCATCAAAAAAAAAAAAAAAAAACAATACAACCCCTCAGGGTGCCCATGCTGGAGCGTGTTCTTGCTTGGTTCCCAAGAGGGGGTGCAGGGTACAGCAGCCCCTTCCACTTCATCTGTTCTCTCACACAGCTGAGGGGTACGGGGGAGAGAGACTGACCACACACACACACACACACACACACACACACACACACACACACACAGAAATTCTCTCTGCCTTTCTCTGTGTCTTTGTCTCTGTCTCTCTGCCTCTGTCTCTCTCTGTCTTTCTGTCTAGCTGTCTGTCTGTGTGTCTCTCTCTGTCTGTCTGTCTCTGTCTGTCTCTGTCTCTCTCTGTCTCTCCTCTCTCTCTCTCTCTCTGTCCCTTGAATAGGGGAAGGTGTCAACATTCCTCAATGGAAATCTCAAATTCTCCCCCATGCTTTAGATTTTCCAGACTCTGCTGCAGCCACACACCCAAGAGGGATGGTCTAACTCTAAACCAACACACAGCCACTGCAAGTAGAATGTTCCTTGCCGGTGATGGCTGAAGTGGGACCAACACTCCTCGGGGGACTGCTCCTGGGGATTGGTTACCTCAGCCATCTCCCTCTAGGTCACTGGGCTCGGGCCTTGGCTGTGTTGGTTAACAACCAAGTGTCGTTACCAGCATCCTGTCCTTCGAGGTCTCACTCCAGGTCTCTGCAGCTGAAACTTTTCCACTTCAATAGTCATTTTCTTAAATAATAATATGGATCCCAGAAGGCACTTTTCAGTCCATATGCCCTCTTCATAGGGCAACTTGCTCTGTCCCAACACTCACAATGCTGGCAGAATTTTTAACATTGTTGAAAACTAGAAGGAATTGTTCAGTATACTCTATTCCTGCCTGCCCCAGCATGGCAGTGTACCCAGCACTTGCCATCTTGCTTCTGTTCTCTTCAAGATCTTTCTTCTACGCCTGTCTGATTCCAACTATGCTCTAAAAAAATACAAAAACAAAAGAAAATACACTGAATATATGAAAACCAAACCTTCTCATCCCAAAAGGCTCAGAGTCTGGGGCCTTAATTACCTCTCCATTTGCGACATAGAGGTCCCATGGGTCAGAGTTAAAATGTAATTTCCAGTAGGTTTACTTGGCTGCTACCTATCCTTCATCTGCTTTATAGACACAATGGCTCCTTAGGCCAGATACCATGAACTTCCTCTTACCTTGCTTCTGGCCTTGTCCTTAACACCTTGAGAAGAATGGGGGTTCAGAACCCAATGAGTTTTTGAAAAGAGGTCTCTAGAAACTAGGGCATGAGGAGCCTCAAAGGTCCAACTCTGTTAGGCTGGCATCATCCAGTCATGACCAAGGAGATGAATTTCCTTGCTGGATTCTTCAAGAGCATTCATGAAATATTAACAGGTAGGTGCTTTAAGGAATATACCTACAAGGAAATGGAAGTATAACTGTATAGAAGGCCTTACAATGCAGACAGGTTCTCCCCACTATTTGAAAACAGATCTTGCCTGTGCTACCTTTCATAAGACAGATCAATTGAAGACAAAATTATCTCAAATTTATATGAGGCCGGAGAGGTAGCACAGCAGTGTTTGCCTTGCAAGCAGCCGATCCAGGACCTAAGGTGGTTGGTTCGAATCCCAGCGTCCCATATGGTCCTCCATGCCTGCCAGGAGCGATTTCTGATAGCAGGTAGCCAGGAGTAACCCTTGAGCACTGCTGGGTGTGGCCCCAAAACCAAAAAAAAAAAAAAAAACAACAAACAAACAAACAAAAAAAACACAAACAAAAAAAACCAAATTTATATGAAAAGATTTTGAAAATGTTCAGACCCTAAGAATAAATAACCTATCAGATTTTTATCAAACACCAAGTTACACCAATCTATAGTCAAAGCAGGGATTATCTTCACACCCAGGCCTGTGTACAAAGTAGAATAATGTCAATATGTTGTGTTTTTCTTACAGACTCAGGAAGCTGAGAGGTAGTGGTGGAGTGGTGGATGAATTGTAGAGGATGGAATAGTAGGAGATACAGGCCACATACAAGGAGGTGTGAAGAAAAGGGTCATCTATAATGACTCATGACCATCTGAACCCAACAGGGCAGGCAGGTCACTCACAATCAATCCCCATCTTCCTTTCTGCCTACCTCAATGTTGAAAATCAAAGCTCATTGTTTACTGTGACTGATGTGAAAGTCTTGAAATATGAAAGCAGGCTTGACTATTTAGCCACATGCAATTTTCTATCATACAATTCTTGGCAGACACTCAAAATATCCTGCAAACCTGACCTAAACCTGCATGCCCTTTCAAAATTAAAGTCATTCTTTTCTGCGATCGCTGCAATCTTGTCCATTGTGACAAAATTCTCAGGCAAGTGTTCTAGTTATTCTCCTATATGACTTTACTTTTCTAACCCATAGCTCTTGACTGGTTTCCTTTCTTATTGCCATTGCATACACGAGTTCTTCATCTGAAAGTTCTTGATCAGGGTGTGCCAAGATCTCTTCAGCATCATCCTTGCCAACTTCCAACTACTGCAGACATGCTGAGTAGGGTTCTGGAGATGGAGCACATTGGTCGGAAATGGGAAGGCGTTTCTGAGAAACTCAGGATGAAATGCTATTTACAATCCAGTGTCAAGCAAGAATTCTGGATGCACTTGAATGTCCTGACTATAGAACTGATATGGGATAAGTCACCTTGATTCTGAAGGAAGAGGGTAGGAGGCAGTGGGAAGGAGTGAGAAAAGGAGTGATATAATAAGGCTATGATTAAGAAATATGAAGATCTATGCCCTTCAACAGACGAATGGCTAAAGAAACTGTGGTACACATACACAATGGGATATTATGCAGCAGTCAGGAGAGATGAAGTCATGAAATTTTCTTATACATGGTTGTACATGGAATCTATTATGCTGAGTGAAATAAGTCAGAGGGAGAGAGATAGATGCAGAATAGCCTCACTCATCTATGGGTTTTAAGAAAAATAAAAGACATTTTTGTAATATTCTCAGAGACAAAAGAGAGGAAGGCTGGAAGGTCCAGTTCACGACATGAAGTTTACCACAGAGAGTGATGAGTGAAGTTAGAGAAATAACTACATTGAGAACTATCTTAACAATGTGAATAAATGAAGTAGAAAATAAATAAAGGAACTAGAAAGTCTGTCTAGAGCACAGGCAGGGTGGGGTGGGGAGGAGGGAGATTTGAGATATTGCTGATGGGAATATTCTACTGATGAGGGGGGGTGTTCTTTACATGACTGAAACCCAACCACAATCATGTTTGTAATCAAGGTGTTTAAATAAAGATATTGAAAATTATATACAATTACAAAAAATATGAAGATCTCTATTTTTGAAATCCAAATTTCAAGAGAATAAAGCCACAACCTGCTCAGCCTTACTTTGTGAAGAGAATCTTTTTTTCTGATTCCCCCAAAATACGCTTGCTTATTTTTAATCCATGTCTTCAGTAGGAAATTTATTTAGTACTATAATCAAATAAAAAACATATAAATACATGTGGAAACAAGCATATGGTAATGAAAAATCAACATATAAACCAGAGAGATAGCAGAAAGAGTAAGGTGCATGTCTTAAATGAGTCTGACTCTAGTTTAACCCTCAGTAGGATAGGCAGTAATCTCTGAACAGAGTTGAGTAACTTCCAACAACCACAGAGTGTGGCTTAAAAGACCCCCAAATAGAAAGGGAAAAAAATCAATATAATATGACTATTACATATAACCTGGAAAATAAAAATATTCTTCTCTAAATCTTCTCTACCCTCCACTCAGTCCCCCACTAAAATCCTTAAAAATATCAACCTACTATGATTTTCCTATTCATATCCTAGTTAAAATCTCATTTTGCTTCAGACTTGATGCTAAGGTCTTCAATATTTTCTGTTAAAAAATTTTTTTAATTATCTCTAGGAAAAATAATGACAAGTTTCGGATTCCAGGTCTTTATCTTTATTTATATTCTTCATTATATGGCTGCCTAACAACTATACCCTATAAGAAAATCTCTCGTTGACTTCTCTAGACAGACTGAGATGAATCAAAACCAGAACAGATGGGGAATTTGTATGTACCACTGAACAATGGAGTCATTGTTTGAGTGACTATGGTGAGGATTGTTATGACAAAGCTTGACCCAATGCACACCCATAGCCAAGTCTTTTCTCTAGGAAATTCCAACACCTTCTAACATCAGCCTCCTACTTATCTCTTGACCTTCTTTGACTTTCCTTTCCATTTATTCCAGAGCCTGCTATAATCTGCCTAAAACTTTGCTTTAGACATGATTTTGAAAAACTACTGATATCTACTTAGCCTATCATTTTCAGGCTCCTGCAATACAGCTGCAAATTAATTCCAATTTTGTCTTTCCATTATTTTTATAGACAAACCACTTTTTTTCTGGCCACACTGGTCTAATTATGGCCCTCTAAACACCATAACACTGCATTGTGCTGAGTTACTCTTACCTTTTTTCTTTTTATCTAAATTTTCAGTGTTTTTTGGTGACCAACTAAAAACCCAACATCTCTTTGTGCCCCAGAAAAATTATCTTTACTAAACTGACACTTCTCACTTATGAATTAATCATATTGGGTCATTGCATCTTTAGTTGTCTGATTTTATGTCCACTATATTATTCTCTCCCCGACTGATGACAAGCTTTTATTCTTTTGAGGAGAAGGGTTGGGCTTTTTTTTCTGCTTTACAGTCATTTGTGGTGCTTGGATTACCACTTTGCACACTGTAAGTGTGAGAAAACTAACTTGGCTTATGCAGATATTCTAGGAGACCTCATAGGAATTATACAAAGGAGAAATGAAGAAGCAAAGATTTCTTGGTCAGGTTCCATTTAGAATGAATTAGCAGCAGGTAATCAGTTCCAGGTCAGCTCAGGTGATTGGAATACATAAGTTTACCCTCAATAGATCATTTAACTTGATTAGGACAAAAAACAGCACAACAAAACTAGTTTCTATTACGTCTCTCCTAATTCATCTAGTGTTCATTTTTTAATGAGAAGCCAGATACATGAAGAATTGTTCAATTTATATACTTCTTTCCACTATTTGTGAAGCTATATATAATAATATGTATTATATATTATGTATATATGTATATATAAAGTATTTAAGGTATATATTATGCTGATAGAGTACAAAGAATAAGGGTATAAGAGTATTCCAGGAGTTACATTACTTGCCTTACATCTCACTGGTCCTAATTTGAATCCTCAGCACCGCAGATGATCCTCAATGCACAGCCAGTAGTCATGCCTGATCATAGAGCAGGCACTAGTCGCTGAGCATCCCTGGTGTGGGGCACTTCCCCCCCAAATGAAAAGAAAAAATATCCCTATTCAGTAAAGGCTGCTATCACTTTTTGCCTGGTTCTGCTATCTACACTGAATTATATATTAGCATTTGTAAAGCCCATTCTTCTCACCACATCAGCTTAACTGAGGCTAGTTATTTAGTAGGCTTGTAATTAATTTAATTCTCCACTGGTGGTAACTTCTGATGGGAAATGACTATGCTTCTTACCTCTTTACATCCCTTTCCTAGCACTTCACTCAGTGGGTTGCATAGAGCAAGACATAATAAATATTTGTTGATTGAACAGATGACTATGCCTTACTGTAGTCAGAGAATATTTACTAGAGAATTCCCCAAACATGTTTCTTAGAATTAAGCTGGTCTCCCAGCACTAGAGACAGACAGTAATGCAAGCCCCATAAGAAATCCTTACACTAGCCTGGCTCAGTTGTCAAGATCTGAAAGCAAAGTTACTCTGAGTATACTATTCAGATGAATTAGTACCATTATCTCTTTTTTCCTATGGTGTTTCAAACTTGCATACATAAGGTGCCAATCTACTTCAGAAAGTGATAGATCCTGGAGGTCAGTATGTAGAGGTTAGGAATAAGGACCCTGAAAACTCTATAATTGTGAAATATCAATTGTACCACCTTGGACATGCCACCTATTTTCTCTAAGTGTCCATTCAATGGGAAAAATAATATCTATCCTGCAAGATTTTACTGAAGATATCAGAACATAAATATAAAACTCTTGTCTGTGCTTAAAGCCTAGTAAATTATCAGTAAATATAAGTTGCTATTTATATTAAAACTTTTACTTATATGTTGCTCTTTCCTAGGTTTCAGGCAGTCTAGAGCTGAGGATAAAAAGTGTGGGATAGAGAGACACTACAGGTGATAGGGCACATGCCTTGCATGTGGCAGATCCATATTCATCGCCAGCAGCACCACCTGATCTCCTACGCATTGCAGAGTGCAGCTCTGTATTCTTCAGGGCTATTTCTTATCCTTCATCCTGGGGTGGCTTTATATTCATCCAGACATCATATTTCAGACAAGTTCTACACCACCTTCTCCAGGTAGCAAAAGCTATGTGATGCTTAGGAACCCTAGTGACATGCCCCAATAAGAAAAGTGTTTGGTCCTCAGTCCTTCCCTCCAGCAAAGAGAGGCAGAAAGGGAGACCTCCAACATGAGATCCAAGCTTGAGAGAAATTAACTGTAGCCTGATCACTGCAAATAAAGCCTTTCAAAAAATGAGAGCCTCTTTTAAATATGACAGTTTAAAGACCAAACAAAAATTACTATAGATTTTTCTTTCTGTGCCACGAATGTATAAATAAAGTTGGTTAATTTGATAGAAAGCAAAAAGAAAACCCATGTTCAAAATAAAGCACAGCCCATATCTCCATCATTTTTACTGTTTTATGTTAACACCACCTCTCCTAGGCCAAGTCCAGAGAGGCTGAAGGGTTCACACTGTGAATAAATAGGGTATTTTCTTCCATTTGGGTGGTTGTGGTATGGGGAACTCTGGAATGAGTCTTGGATGAGGTCAATTATATAGACAGGAAGGCTGAGTGATAGTACAGCAGATAGGGCATTTGCCTTGCACATAGAATCACATAAGGTCCCCTGAGCCCACTGAGTAATTTTGGAGTGCAGAGCCAGGAATGACTTCTGAGCAATGCCAAGTGTGATCCAAAAGAAAAATGAAACGGTATATAGAGACGTGGTCAAACAAAGGCAAGAGAACACCCTGGTTACAGCTCCCAGCAAATAACACCATCTCCAGTTTGACCTAAAAGAGCCTAGAAATGAATTTAGGCAAATCCATACCAAGTAGATCATATTAAAGGGAAATATCTCTTGCTACTGAGTTCTGAGATTTGGGTGAGTTTCTGAAAACAGCATACTTACATTAGGGGTGTTTTCCCATTGTGATTTTTTCCCCCTTCTGTGGATAAAAGAAAAAGGTAGCATTGTTGCTCAGGAAAGGAAGTACAGTAACAACATTGCAAACAACTATGTCTAAAAAGAAAAAAGGAAGAGAAGTTGAGAGAGAAGAAAAATGTCTGCCACAGAGGCAGGCAAGAGGTCAAGGGGAGAGGTGGGCAGGAGTGAAACTGAGGTGAGATAAGAACACTGGTGAAGGGAGTTCTACACTTATGACTGAAACTCATCATGAACAACTTTGTAACTGTGAAAAAAAACTGTATTATAAACAAGCTTGTAAATCATGGTGTTTAAATAAAGTAGTTTTAAAAAAAAAAAAAAAAAACAGGGGAAAAATGGGGGGAGACAAATGTAGTCACCATGTTTGCACCCTACCAGATCCATTGACTCACTTTGTTCTCCAAAGAGATGCAAACCAAACAGTGAAAATTATGGGCACACTGGACATGCAGCTGAAAGCTGGCAATTTCAAGAGGAGAAGGCAGGCCAAGCCTGTGCCCTGCAGAAGCCATATCTGCTGCACCCTTCGCTGCTTCCCCAATGACCCAGTTACACCACGGTTTTACTGGTCCTCGCAGTTCTCTGCAAGAACACCAATCTAACCAAAACTCCAAGCATACCAGTATTTGGGCTAATATTATCAGGATTTTTTTCAGTTATTGCAGTCACCCACTCTCCCCCACCCACCTTCTTAGACTTCCAAGAAGCCCTACCAGCCAAAAACACACCCCACAAAAGCCTCATTATAAGCAATAATGCAAATGTGGCCACGCAACTCCATTTTTGTTTAATGATGCCATCCCAATAGAAACACACCAATCTAGATGCCAAAGTGTATCTGAAACAAAAATAAAGTAACAGATGAATAATTAGTAACCAAAGCTTACTAAGCCTTTCTGACAATAACTTAAAGACCTTATTGTGAGATGCAATAATTTTCACAAATCTCCTTGTTCACCATACTCTCTATTTTCTTTTTTTTATCTTTCTTTTTCTTTTCTTTTTTGTTTGTTTGTTTGTTTGGCTCTGGGGACATATGCGACTCTGTGTATCAAACTGAGGTTCATCTTGGGTTAGCCTCATGCAAGGCAAATGCCCCACCACTGCACATCTTTCTTCTTTTTAAATAATTTTCTTGGGGCTAGCGAGGTGGTGCTAAAGGTAAGGTGTCTGCCTTGCAAGCGCTAGCCAAGGAAGGACCGCAGTTCTATCCCCCCGCATCCCATATGGTCCCCACATGCCAGGGGCAATTTCTGAGCACTTAGCCAGGAGTAACCCCTGAGCATCAAACAGGTGTAGCCCGAAAAACCAAAAAAATTTTTTTCTTTATTTATTTAAATTGTTTAATAATTTTTCTCTCACCTGGAAGCGAATGTATTATTATTAAAAATTTCAACTATGTGATACATGGTCTATAAATAAAGTAAATCATAAAAAAATAAAAAGGAAAAGGGGTGATTGTGCAAATCTTGGAGAAGAAAGGAAAGGGGGCTTACTGTGCCTTTCCCCTGGCTTTCTGTGTAGCTAAGAGAGAGTCAGTCAGAAGGTATTCAGAGTAGTATGGCCAGTGAGAGCAGATAACGGGGCCTGATTGCCTACAGTCTCAAAAAATTCAGCAATAGAAGGTGGGGGCGAGGCCACCATAGATCAGACAAATGATTTCTTCTCAAAGCATCTTTAAGAGGGACATTTGACTCGACAGTTCTTTATTTGACTTCCCCTGTCCTGGTCCTCTTTCAGGGATGATTTGGCCCATGAAGGCTCCAAGCAGCTGCCATAATAGCTGCTGCAGTCTTTCTACACCCCCAAGACACTCAGTGTCAAACCAAGATCATTTAGACAAGTAAATGTGAATATAGTTTGGCTGGGAAGAGAAGCAATGGCTGCAGAATTGCTGAATGCAGCAGATCTAATAAAGGGTAAGGCAGAATTTGTACATCTCTAAATAGAGCCAGGAATCCTTGATCATAACGAAAAATTAAAAAGACTTCATTTTGCTCAGAAATAGAATGTGCAGCATAAACAGCATATTAAGTGGAATACTCCTCATAGCCCAAAATTGTATCAAGTTTCAGTCCTTGCTCCCTTTCCTGCAATGTTTTTTCTCCACCTTTGAACTCAAAATTCAAAGAGCCCAGTAACAAGATTCAGGTCATGCTGTTGGCTATCTGGGTTCTCTAATGGAATGGGATGTGGCCTCAAAATTCAAATGATGTGGGTGTTTCTCTTAACTCCTGTCTAGAGAATGGAACAGATTGTGGGTTCTATTTAAATCATTTAAGATGAATTTGATTTGATAAGTAGCTCTTTTTTATGCCCTTTTAACTTTAAAAGCTGCCTCCTAGCCATTCTGGTCTCTGCATATTATTTCTACCATCACAGAGGGGTGACGTAAAGGAAGAATCCTTCCAGGTAGTGACCTAAATGTTCTCTGTCATCGGGATGCTGCTTAGAAACCCTTGAAATATAGGACATGCTTACATGTTCCCACTAGGACTGGCACCAAAGCAAGCTTTGATTTCATTCTCAAATCCTTCTGCCATGCACACTTTTCTGCTATCCCGCTTCTGAATTTAGTAGATCACAAAGGAGTGATTTACTGTTTGAATTCCTGTGCTTGGGACCTGGAGGAGTGGATTCCAATTCAGTGTTAACCCCTAATTAGGCGATTGCAGGCCTGCTTCTCACTTTCTTCTCCAACTATGTTATCCTTGGTCTTTCATTTACTCTTTGGGCATCTGTTGCCTTGAGTAAAACAAATGAGTACTACAGTTCCTTTTAGCATTTTCATTGTTTTGTTTTTGGGGCCACACCTGGCAGCACTCTCAGGTCCTATCTCTGTGTTCAGGGATCACTCCTGGAAGGACTCAAGGGACCGTATGTGGTGCATAGGATTAAATATGATCAGCCTCATGTAGTAGCAAGTGTTCTTCTCAAACTCAGCATTCATTTATCTTTTCCTACCTCATTTCTAGAATCTCTAGGGAGACTGACTCTATCATGAGTTTTTAAATGTCATATAAACTTTAAGCATTCACTGAGAGCATTTTTTAAAGCATAAAACCAGAAGAATAGTAATGTCATGGGCCATAAGGTAACTTAATTTATGCTGAGATAGGAAGAAAAGCTACTCATTTCTGTGTTTTGCTAGAGCTGGAAGTCCGGAGGAGTGAGCGCTCTCTCTGAAGGTTGGTGTTTCTTCTGGTGTCAGAGCTAAGAAAACACACACACTCTGCCCCTGCTATGAGTAAGAATTCAGCAGGCCGTGTCCTCCACATTGCAATCTGTCCTTGCAACACTCATTGTTTCCCAAGTTCCAACAGATTGAAATTTCCTCAGATCCCTTCTCTCACACTCTAGCCTAAAGGAGTCCAAGTTTTGTGGTATGTATGAGAGTCAACAGCTGACAAAATGCTTTAGTTCTGGTTTCTCCCTACTGTTACTGTCTGGAGACAGATTAATAAAATCAGAATTCTAGATAGGCAAAAACACTAATATGAAGAAAAACATTGGTAAATATTAACTATCTCCTTCAACTTTAACTCTCCAGTCCTCAAAATGAGAAAATAATATCACATATGAAATCTGAAAGATGCGATTCTGCTGTTGAGAAGCTTGACTCCAATATAAATACCCTGGAACATGCCAAGCAAAATTTCTGAGGAAACGTTCTACCTAGCTTTGAAGCACTCAATTAGGTCTCATCAGGATCCAAGTTTGTTCTCTCTCCCTGAGGTTTTCCTTTAGGGGTCTGGCATATGACTCGGTGATAGAGGACTTGCTTTGCATGTGGAAATCCCTGGGTTTGATTCTTGGAACTGTACATTTTAATTTGCTTTGTTTTTTTTTTTCTTTGGAGGCCGCACTCAGTGGTGCTCAGGTGTTACCCTTGGCTCTGCACTTAGGAATTATATCTGGTGTGCTTGCAGAACTATATGGGATACCGGAGATCAAACCCAAGTAAGCCAGGTTGGCCACGTACAAGGAAAATGCCCTTACCTGCTTTACTATCTCTCTCCCACCCCTAAAATTTATTTTTTAATTTATTTTTTGGGGGGTTGGGTAACACCTGGAGGTAACACCTGGGTAACACTCAGAGGTTACTCCTGACTCTGTGCTCAGAAACCACTCCTGGCAGGCTCAGAGAACCGTGTGGGATGCTAAGAATTGAACAGGGGTCTGTCCTGGGTTGGCTGCATGCAAGGCAGACACCCTAACTGTTGTGCTACTACTACTCCAGCCCCCAAACTTTATTTTCTTTTATACTCTCACAATCTTCCAAAAGGCTGGGTGCTAGGTCTTGCAAGAATAACTGCTTCTCTGCATTTGGACTCTGGAGTCTAACATCTTTATTGTTGAATGTGACAATTCGAACAACAACAAAATTAATATGCACAAACCAGGCATGGGAGGGTAAGAACAATGTTCCCTCCTCAGCACCAGGACTTTGTCTTCTAATCCATGCTCAGTGCATGCTGGGCAACCCATTAATCTCTCTGCAGTTTGAAGTGCCACTCTCAGGAGAGGGCACAGTGAGGACCCTGGTCCGATTTGTCAGTCCCTTCTGCTGCTTTCACCATTCATGAGTAACTGTGACCTTGACATATCACACAGGGAAACATCTTCCCAAATCATCAATCTTCTGTGGATTTTCCAAAGTCCTAGCCCTGGCATAAAGCCATCATTTCATAATGGATTTCATAAATTGATTTTTATTCTCTTCCATCTATAAAAAGTATATGGGAAGAGGTTGGTTTGGGGAGTTGTGTATGTAGTAGAGTATTGCCTCAGGGGCAAAAAGAACCCAAGGACCATTTCTAAACCCAATACTTCAATGCTTGGGCCACACAATGGCTACTATAGGAGCCAGCAGTACTGGGGGAGTGGGTCACCAGGGCTTTATTATTTGTTTTTAACAATTATTTACAATCTCCAAATGTGGCATAACAAGATAATTTTTACCCACTTCCTCTAACA
This sequence comes from Suncus etruscus, assembly GCF_024139225.1. Taxonomy (NCBI): domain Eukaryota; kingdom Metazoa; phylum Chordata; class Mammalia; order Eulipotyphla; family Soricidae; genus Suncus; species Suncus etruscus. The sequence goes on along the minus strand of NC_064859.1, from coordinate 34,470,061 downwards.
AAACTTCCACCCTCAAAAGAATCCCAGTTCTAGAAAAGTTCCTATCTGTGCAAACGGACTTCTAAAAGAAATTAAAGGTGGAGGTGGCAACTGACTAGAAATTGGAGTTAGTGAATGCCAAATGCAGTTGCCAAGGCTGCTGCTGGCTCCCAAACTGTGCGTTTTCTCTTTCAGCCAGTTCTCCCTTTTGAAATGATGTCACTCCTTCAGGTATCAGCAAGGAACTAGGCTTGTTCGATATCCTAGAATCCCAGTCACAGGCTTCCACAATACAGAAGCACAGCACAAGGCAAAGAGTGTTTTGCAGGGAACATCTCAGTCTGGAAAGTCCATCTCACGTCAGTGAAAGGAACTCACAAGAACTCAGCAAGGCTACCATTTCAACCAGTGGCTGCCATGGAAAACCACTTGCAATACATGTAGTATTTAGTAGGAAGGGACCTCATCTCAGTTTTTTTCCACAGACATCCTTGATCTGTGATGCATGTATGGTTTCATGATTATTGATATGCTAAATAGGGTAGACATCCCTTCACTCAGCTCTAGATTGCAGTGGCATTAACTGTGAAAGACACACCAGAAAGCCTGGAATATCTGCTTCTCTCTCATTGTTGTGGCCTTGGGCAAGTCCTTAAACGTCAGCCTCAGTTTCCTCATCCATAAAGTGGATGTTGTGAGCTGTTCCAGAGAGGGTCCAATGAAACAATGTCTGTGAAAGCCCCGTGTAAAACAGAATGCAGTGTACTCCTGTAAAGAGTCATTATATATGATGAATAAGAAGGAAAGAATTTAGAAGCCAATTATTTAGCTATCTTTTCACTGGGCTAGGTAATCTAGCCAGAGGGTGAGTGGATAAAATTTTCCCCACTTATGTTCTCAGTCCGTATGTTAATCTATAATACACAGGTGTCTGAGTTGTTTTATTTATAAACCTATTTTAATATGCTATATTGTTTCCAGTGCTCTTCTGGATCTCCAGGCAATAGAAAATACCAAACTGAGAAAAGTTCTTTGCAAAGTAAGTGAGCTAGGAAAATTTTTGTCACCTGTTTTTAAACCTAACCTACTTGTGCCACTAACTTCTAAGGAGCATTGCTGAAATTATCAGAACCCCTTCTATAATCAAGCTTTATTCTGGTGCTTTCTATAATGTTTGCCCAGATAAAGTCTATCCCAAATTTTCCTATGTAAGTAATAAAGAGATTTTATGTTTGTTGGTTTGTTGTTGTTATTTGTTTGTTTGCATTAAGTTGTATCTGCTGGTTAGGTCACCTAAAATTAATAAGCAACTACTGACATGTATCACCTTCTTTGAAAGTTACCACTGGCCCTTCTTTGGAAGGGTTTATTCTTTGGAAGATACCTCTGATGCTATCTTTCTTCAGCTAAATTAAAAAAACAAAATCCAATCCTGCATGGTAGCCACCAAAAGCATATATTTGAAAAACAGAATTCAGTGTGCCATATTATGCATTATTTAATGGTATGCAAATTATAAGTCAGACAGTTAGGAAAACCACACTTCAGCATTAATAAACAGCAACACTACTATTGCATTAATTATGATATTGCTAAGATTTATTCCCAAGTTTTGCATTTTGATTCTCCTTGAAAATTTATGCCATCTGATAAGCAGTAACCTATTTCTCCCCCTCCTAAACCTCCTACCTATTCCTCAAATCTGTTCCTCCCACCCACCCGATGGATGTCTGCAGGAAATGGATACAGAAATACAAAGTCATACGCAGCTGCATTGGCTTATAAGCATTAATAATTAAAGAACAAGCAAACACCACCTAAAGCTCCAACATTTATTGTGTCAATGTTAAGCACACTTTTTAAAAGACAACATAGAATGTATAGAAACAAGGGGTGGGGGACTCATGCTCTTTTCCACAATACGGGGAATTAGGTTGGCTGGTTTCAAAAGGGCCAGGACGCCGCTCGAGACAGCGAAGTGGGGTGTCGGGGAGGGGGGGCTCTCTATGGGACTTATTCACTGTTCCAATGTAGGTTTGTTTTTTTGTTTTTACTTTTTATTAAAAAATATAAATAAAATGGCACTGCAGGCCCAGGCAGGAAGGACTCTGCAGGACTCTTGTCTTCGCACAACGGCTTCTTGGAGGCTACTGTCAGAAAACACCACAAACTAGCAGGATGACAGACCACGGTGACGGCGGCTGGGGGGCATGTGTCCACCCCGCCCCAGAGGGCTTCAAATTTTCTCAGAACTTAAGGGCTCTCGAGCTTCCATCCGAAAACTGCCACACATCTTGAGCTCTCTGGGTGCTACGCCGAATGGGGGTGTGTGAAGAACCTAGAAAGAGATTGGAGACAGAGGAGGGAGGGGGGAAAAAAAAGTACAGGTGTGACTTGGCCCAGTGATTTTCTGTTCTCTAACTAGGTCTTTAAAATTTTCACTTAAGTCAACCACAGTTTATGCCACTGGCATCTGAGACAGGATGGCCAATGCCATCTCCATCCCTCCTCCCCCTCCAAGTTCTGAACCCTGAGCCCCTTCCCACTACCACCTCCCTCCCTTCCCCAAAAGGCCCAGAACCCCTGCCCCAGCCTATGAGAGTCCTAATATGCTGGGGACACACCTGGAAGGAAACACTTTCCCTTAGAACTGAGCAGACTGAGTTGGAAACAGTCCTTTAGTTGAGGAGAACAGGGAAGGGGAGGAGGGCATGGGACATTTCCTTAAAATAATAATAAAATTATAAAGAAACAAAAAATCAAAATTGATGTAGAAGCAGCACAACAAAAACATGAAATGTCATCAAGTTCAACGGTCAAAGCAGCCAACGATTTACAAGAGGCGAACAAATCTCTGAAGAGAAAACCAGAATCCAAAATAGTTGCTCCCAAATGACACCCAAAGCTGCCTACGGTTTCTTTCAAACATGCAGTTTTCTTTTCTTTCCTTTTATTAATTTTTGTTTTTAGAAAGAGGTAAAGGCAACGGTGAAGGGAAGAAGGGAGTGGTTATTTTCCTCTGGGGCTCCTCCCTGGCTGTGCACATTCACTTGAAGCAGCAGATGGGGGGAGTCCGGATATGCAGAGGAAGAGGGCTACACTGTGGCATTCCAGGCCTCGTTGCCACGGCGACCTAAAGCAGGGGCCAGGGGCCCTCTCTCCTCTGACTTGAAGAAACAGGAGGCCCAGGGTCTGGAGCTCAGCTGCTCTCCATCATACCCCCAGTACTGGAAATCAAGGCTGAAGGCCCCTTAGGGTGCAGGTGGGCTCTGGGGAATCCCATTCCCCATCTAGCCTTCACTGTTGATGAGTTCCCTTTGGCAGATACCCCAATTAATTCCCTTTGTGAGATCTATGACCAATATGTAAAGCCCTAACTGTCAAAAGAGAGTATGGGCATGTACTGAGTTCATGGTTATTGAAAAACATGATCCCAACCCCAAGAATGAGGGGATTCTGCTTTAGATTATAAGACCTTGGTGGGGAATTTCCTAATTTTCCTTTACTACTGTCTTATAAAAGACCCGATTAACCTGTGCTCCCTTTAAGTAGTCTTTGCCACTTTACAGAACAGAAAAAAAGACATCATTTGGATCAGTAATTGAGTTCTGTCCAGCCAAGTTGAGGTACTTGAGTTTAATGACCCATGAGAATTGTTTGGGTCTCTTTTCCCATTTGAAAAGGAAAAATTAATCACATCCCAAGACCATATAAGATGATGGGAGGGAGGTAGGAGAGAGACAGAGAGAGAGAGAGTGAGAGAGAGAGAGAGAGAGAGAGAGAGAGAGAGAGAGAGAGAGAGAGAGAGAGAGAGAGAGAGAAACAGGGCTATCTTCCTAGGCTGATCCATGGACTATGTGCTTTAGTAGATGAAACAGGAACTAATGGGATAACAAAACGATAGCAAGCAAACGTGCATTTCCAACAAACCCTGTCTATGATATTTAGCTAGAGTCATCCTGGAATAAGTGTACATGATCCCAAATCTGTCTAAATATGCTGATCCCATTTCTCTAAAGCTGGCTTCATTTATTCTTGATTGGAAACCTACAGACCTTAAGAGATACTTAGGAAAACTTTCTACATGGCTCATACTTTTGAAAGGCAGACTTTTTCAGTCATTTCCTTGTAGGTTCCAAGAACACTAACGATCTTATCTCATATTGACAAAATTCTCACAATTTTTCAATGGGAAAGAGAATGGAATGGGCACATTCTTGAATCCACCACGCTCAGGGACAGACAGCAGAGTGATGGAATCCTCATAAAGAACACAACATTACAACAAACTATCAGCATATTTGTGTGTGTGTGTTTGTGTGTGTGCGTGTGTAGGGGGAAGATTTTTTAAAAAGCAAACCATATTTCCTCCCTCATTCTGAGAGTCAAGTTCTTGCAGCAGGACAGGATGAGGCCTGCAGCTTCTTATCTCCTTTGCAGGAAGGAAGCCTGAAGTATTCCAGAACCTTCCAACAAACTTTTAGTATCTGTGCACAAAACACCTCTTTCCTTATTTCCTCAAGTGAAATTATACCTAACCCCCATCGCTACTTTCTTTCAATCTCACTTCAAGCGTTATGCATATATATATAGGAGGTACTTATTAAGTTAAAAAAAAAAAAGTGGTATTTAAATAAATCATTCTATCACAGAATACCCTGGGGAAAACTCAACTACTTCACACTTCCCGAAAATGCTGGTACAAATGAAGAGCCAAGTGTCCACCTCACTTCTTAGCAACCTCTAAAATGTGTTCATTTCATTTGTGGATCCTAAACAAAAGTGAGGACTATAACATGCTAGAGGGGTAGCATACAGACAAGGGGAGAGTTTCTGGATTAAAATCCAAGAGAAATAAAATCTGCTATATTCCTATGTATTAAGTTGTCCTCAAAAGAAAAAGGAATGATTAAAGCATCAAAAGTTGGAATACATGGCAAGCACTCAATCAATTTATGAGGGATGTCACACAAACTTACTTGAGAATTTTGAAAACTGTTAAATGTCCTTAGTAACTCTTAATTTAAAAAATCACAAACTCATCCTGTGGTTGGAATTGGGTTTTGTATTTTACATTCACTTTTTTTTTTCATTTTAGGGATCTGGAGACAAGCTGTTAGATGTAAGTTACACCTAAGTTTTCATTGTTTATTTCATTTCAGAGTAATATTTTCTAAGAGGGCTTCAGAAAAAAATCAAAAGTTCCCCTGAAGAAGCTGTGTCCCAATCCAAGAATTTAACACTGGAATCATGGAAAGCAAATGTGATCTGTGATGGATTCCCAGAGGTCCAAACCCCTCCCTGCTCTCCTTTTGATTTAAGAAATTTGAACAGAGAAGCATACAGTATCCACCATTAATCCTTCCTGTCAGGATGCAAAACCCAATTACACTAAGAGCATCCTATATTGAGAAATGAAAATGAATGTTGTATATAGTCTGTACAGCTGTACTCAGAGTGCCCAATGAAAGAGTTTTAGGGATACACTGCGGTTGTATAGACATTCAATACGGTGAAGCAGAAGTCACCATGTCTAAACCTGGCATAGCACTGGGGAGTATTTCTGTCTTGAACAACATTCTGGATTCAGCTGTGAAGTAACCTAATCCTAAACCCATCTATCTTCTCCTCTCAGGTTCTTTGAGAATTTGAGAACCTGCCCCTTCAATCTATCTCAGTGTTCTCCTACTGAATTTTTCTCTGCTTCTACTCTGCTCCCCACCCAAACAGGCTTTTAAAAAACAACAAACAAACAAACAAACAAACAAAAAGAAAAGAAAACACAAACACCTCCTTACTCTTTGAAAAAGATCTCATTATTCCTGCCTCAGGTAAAAGGTTTTATGTGCAAAGACATCTCACAGGCAGGAAAGCATCAAACTGAGCAACAGAAAAATACTACCACAAGATGACAACAAAATGACTTTTGTTTTGTTTTACACAAAAATATGAACAATGTTGTCACTATTAGTTTGCACTGGAAACGGAGACAGTATCTCAGAGCTATGTGTCTTAGTAAAGCAAATAAATTCTGCATTTGTAAAACCAACAACATAAGATTCTAATACTTTTTTTTAATGGCCTTCTCTTGCTTTCCAAAATGTTTCATTTCATAAACAGGTTGTTTGGTCAATAGATCACTGAATGGTATTCCCAGATTTTTTTCCAATGAACCAGGAAGACTCAATAAGAACACTGACATATGTCCTATCTAGGGTCCCTTGGATCCCAGAACCACAAGGCAACTGCCACCACACATCAAGAAATCAATCGCTGATTCCACAGATTTGACCAAATCATGACCAAATCATGACCACTCTCTTTCTTCCTCTCTTTCTCTCTCTCTCACCACACACACTCACGCGCGCGTGCACACAAACACACACACACACGCACGCACGCATGCACGCACACATGCTCACACTTTTTCTCTCATTTTTATTTGATGATTTCATTTCTGAATTTTTAGATGGGGGTGGGAATTATTTTTAATATGTGGAAATGAGAGCTAATTTTTAAATCATTTTTACATTATGTCTAAGAAAGGGCAAGGGTGGGAGAATAGAAAAGAACAAGAACAGCAAAAAAAATCCAAAGGAAATAAAAGTTTAAGATGCTATTTATTGCCGGTAATTTTTTCATTTATATCTGAATGGATTATAGCTAAGAGATGAAGGGGAAGTTTAACTTCAGACTGAAAACACCTTGCGTTTCTTGAAAATGATTCTAGAACTATAAAATCTAAATTTACGATTTCCATGATTTGAGATGTTTATTTTAGTATAGAATACTTTATCTTCCTTTAGGATATAATACACGCATCAAAATGCCCATAGAAATAATCCTGAAAAAGACTGACTGGCCTTCTCTTAAAACCTGTTATTTACTTGAAAGTAATTTACAGAGTGTGTCAAATGAGGACACAAGAAGCTTACATTGTGTACTTTAATTTTTTTTATTTTTTTCAATAAAGGGACAAAATGGGTGTATGAACAGGTTAATGCAGACAACTGCCAAAAAAACACAGACAGTGGTTTTTCCAATAGAACTTAACAAAGACCAGAAACAAATACAATAAAAAGCCAGGTTGTAATGACCTTTGGTCATCCAAATAAAAAAAATAAAAACAAAGAAAAATAAAAGATCAAATTAAGTGCCTCTGTTTTGAACAGGGCACAGAAGCAATAATAAATAGTGACTCCCATAGTAAAAGATAAAATTTCAAGTTACGACAAACAGCTTTCATTACAGGAATAGAAAAGGCCAATAACAAAATATTCTGCATTGCCATTTACAAAAAAGTATTGACTAAAGCGGGCTTTCTCTTTAATATGCTTTGCATATGAAATTCTTTCCAATCTAAATATAAAGCACCATTTAGTTTTTGGCAATGAAAAAAACTGCAAAACATTGGTTGTTGTTTTTTTTTTTTCTTTTACTTTTTCTTTCTTTCTTTTACTGCATATGAAGGTAAGATACTGGAATGTAGGGTGGGAGAAGGAAAGGGACAAAAAGCACACTACATAACAAACCAACGTTATTCGCTTGCAGTACTGCATACAGTATGGCAGCAGGAAAAGGAACAAAAAAGGATATGTACAACCCCTATGACAGCCATCATGTGACATTCTAGCAGGCTCCCCCAAACCGCCATTATATGGCTTCTCATCTGTACAATGTCACACTTTTTTGTTTCTTTTTTTTTTTTGAAGCATACAAATAATTTGCACTATATTATCCTGCCAAATTAAAAAAATATACTGTGGCAGCCTGTCTTTTTTTTTCCACTACCAAAAAAGGTACATTGATACCTTTTAAGAGAACAAGCAACAGTTAAAAATACAAGCTTCAATATAAATACTATAGTGCCTAACACTAGATGAACATTTAATTCAAATACCATTCTAGAAATACAGAAAAAAGACCATAAATGTGTTTTAGCATAGGAATCAACATGAGTGTGCATTTTCCTATATTTAAGTACTATATATTCTTAAACCTTTCCCCAATGTATGTTTTTTTTTTTACAACCTGAAGAGCGGTGTGTATCCAAGGCATAAAATTTCCACTACCATTTTTAAATGGATAACAAGTCTTGTAACACCACCAAGACAATGGAACCCTAAAATGCAGTTCCCCCCTAAACATAATGAAGTGTTTTTTTTTTAAAAAATTCTTCGTAACATTTATATTTTAAAAAGTTTTGTACAAAAAAAATTCCTTGCACTGTAGAAGCAAAAGCAATCATTCGTTTCTATGTTAAGTATATTCTGTTTTCCATTCACAGCGCTTGCAATGTTGAGTCCAAGTAAGCTTATTAGTCAAGTAAATGGCTGGCAAAGTTTTTTTTTTTTTTTAAGGTTTTTTTTTTTAATGCTCATCATTGAGATTGTGTTCAATTTTTTTTTTCAGCATTCTTGCAACTTTTCCCTTAAGTATAGACCTGTAAACTGGGAAAATTGTACAGTGCACTTAATTGTCCTATCTGAGTAGGTTTATTTTATACTCAACCTCTGTATCTCTGATTAGAGGAAAGATACAGACATTACAGGCAGAGTCAAGTGCTATTTGAACACCAACTGGGGCAGATGCTAGCTTAATCAAAGTAAAGAAGAAAAACAAATAAAAAATAAAACAAAAACAATGAATCCTCTTCCATGTTAACACAAATAGCACACAAGTGTATGGAAAAGAAATGAAGTACAACTTTTAGGGAGCACAGAAATATATATACTGCTACTCTTAAAATTCTTTCTCTTCTTTTTTTTTTTAAAGAATGTCACATTTAAATGCAAGTTTTAAGAATTCATAGTTAATCATCATTGTATCAATATTAGCTTATACACCTGTTCTAGTTTAAAATGGCAAATAGTACCACATTGTGCTGATAAATCACATATTTTATTCCTCTGTTGCCCTCTGTCACACCTTATGGTCAGCCTCTTAAAGTTTATCGTTTGATTGTCCATTTGACAACCAAGTGGACACGGATCTATTTCGTCTGGTGCCAGAATTTTTTAAAGACATTATTTAAGACAAGTATTTTCATAAAATGAATTCCTTTCTAATATACTTAATCATGTTCCAGGGCTTTTGCTCATTACACATTCAATTTAATCATCATTTAAAAAATAAAAATAAAACTTTGGGCCAAATAGCCCATTTCTTTTAAGCTCTCATCAGGAGCAAAATAGCTTTTATACTGGTATAATCAGTTTTGTTTACAAGATTAAACTAAAGGGGAAATGATGATTAACTAGGACATAATGGGTTGTATTTTTAGGTAGCCATTGTTGTGAGAAATACAATATAGAATTATATGCTAGGTCCTAAGGTTTATCACCTCACCCAATGCTGAATTAAGCTACAAGTTTATAACAAGTAGAAAGAACCATCGATGTGGTTTTAATAGATCCAAGGCACTCATTTCAAAACCAAATGATAGAATAAACTTTTGTTTTTCTATGAATTTGTCGATTCAAGGCCTTTTCTTCCTCTCCAATTGATTCACGTAACCCTTTAGAGACAGATATATAGCCCATAGAGGTTTTTTTTTTTTTAGTGCTATCTTTTCTGTCTATAGAGGGTTAATCCGAACTGTTTTTCCTCCTCACATTATAAAATAAAACTGTACATGATATGTATTACAGAATGTATGCAGCATGGTCTTTCTCTCTCTCGCTCGCTCTCTCTCTCTCTTTCTCTCAGAACGGAACTGGAAATAGCAACATGTTTGCTCAGCAACGAATCAGGGACAATTTAAAATAGCCATAACATACCATACATGCTGTCTAAGTTTAAAAAAAAAACATAAACAACATGTAAATTATTGCACAAGAGAAAGGCTCAAAGTTTGTGTAAAATGCAATCGTATTGCCCCATACAGATCATGCATTCAAACGGTGAGAACATAAAGAAATAAAATTAAAAAAAAAAGAAAGAAAGAAAAGGAAAAGAAAAAGAAAAAAAAGAAAAGAAAAAAAATAGGTGTGCTGGTGACAAGCACTCTCATATTCTTAGCTTCCATTACTTGTTTGTTTTGTTTGTTTGTTTAAATCACATGGGACTAGAAAAAAATCCTATGGGGGAGTAGGGCCGGGGTGGGGGGCAACGGGGAAGGGGGGGTGAGGATGGAGAAAAAAAAGGACGTGTCGGGTGGGAGTGAGGGCGGGGTAGATGAAGTATACCTCTATTCCGTTTTTATATCATTATTCAACACTCGATCACTGTGCCATTTTTTCATGTGTTTCTCCAGGGTACTGTACACGCTAAAAGGCATCTTACAAATTTCACATTTGTAAACGTCCTTCCCCACCTGGCCATGCGTTTTCATGTGCCTGGTGAGCTTGCTACTCTGGGCACAGGCATAGTTGCACAGCTCGCATTTATAAGGCCTTTCGCCCGTGTGGCTTCTCCTGTGGACAGTGAGATTGCTACAGTTCTTGAAGACTTTCCCACAGTACTCACAAGTGTCGCTGCGTCTGCCCTCTTTTGAGCTGGGCCTGCCCGGGCCCGGACCACTAATATGGGGCGTGCTCCCGCCACTTCCCGTGCCGCTGCGCCCCGAGATCCCTCCGTCCAGCTCCCCGGGCGGCGTGGAGAAGCGCAAGCTCCCGTTCTCCGAGGAGTGCTCCGACGAGGAGGCGAAAGGCGATTGTCTGGAGTCTCCGAACGTGAGGAAGGGATCTTTGAGCTGCCTGGAGGCCGCGTAGCCGGCGAGCCACTGCGAGTACACGTTCTCCGTGTTGGGCAGAGCGGCCGGGGGCAGGTCGAACTCCTTCTCCAGCTTGATGCGCTTGGAAAAGGGGCTCAGCGCGCTGGGGCTGCCCAGCAGCAGCTTCTTGGACAGGCCCCCCGAGGCCGACTCGCCCGGGGAGCAGCCGCGACCGTTCACAGTGCCATCGTCCATGCGGTCCATGCGGTCCGACTCGCCGGCCACCGAGTCTTCGTCGCCCGTGTCGCGGTGCGCTTCGGCCTCGGCCAGGTGGCCGCCGCGCTTGTGGTGCTTCTCGCCCAGGACCTGGTGGAAGGCGTCGCTGAAGTGCTGCATGGAGCCGAGCACCATGCCCTGCATGACGTCGGGCAGCGCGCCCCGGGCCTCGTCGCCCACGCCCACCACCACGGCGCCCCGCGAGCTGTTCTCGTGGTGGCGCGCCGCCTCCAGGCTCAGCCCAAAGCCGTAGTCCACGCGCTCGCTCTCCTCCGCCAGCTCCTCCTCCTCCTCCTCCTCCTCGTCCTCCTCGTCCTCCTCGTCCTCCTCGTCCTCCTCGTCCCCGTTCTCCGGGAGCAGGCCGGAGGCGTCGTGGTGCTCGCTCTTGAACTTGGCCACCACCGACTTGAGCGCGCTGCTGGCGCTGCCCACCAGGTCGCTGGTGCCGGGCTCCGGGGAGCTGGCGGTGGAGAGCCCGTCGTCCGACTTGACCGTCATGGGCGACGCCTTGTGCATGTGCGTCTTCATGTGGCGCTTGAGCTTGCTGGCCTGCGTGCACGCGTGGTCGCACAGGTTGCACTTGTAGGGCTTCTCGCCCGTGTGGCTGCGCCGGTGCACCACCAGGTTGCTCTGGAACTTGAACGTCTTGCCGCAGAACTCGCACGACTTGGACTTGACGGGGGGCTGCGCGGGCGGAGGGGCGGACTGCAGCGGAGGGAGTGGGGGCGTCGCCAGGAAGGGCGGCTTGCTACCTGGCTGGAAGGGCTGCAGTAACCTCTGCATGGGGCTGGGCCGGCCTGGGGACAGCGGTGGGCTAGCCGTGTTCCCTGCCAGCTCTCTAAGTCTCCTAGAGAAATCCATGGCGGGGGGCTCCATAGCCATTGGATTCAACCGCAGCACCCGGTCAAAGGCACTCGGGTGATGGGTGGCCAGGGCCATCTCTTCCGCCCCCAGGCGCTCTATGCGGTGGGGGTCCAAGTGATGTCTCGGTGGTGGGCTAAACAAAGGGGGAGTGGGTGGAAAGCGCCCTTCGGCCAGGCCGGAAGCCTCTCTCGATACTGATCCCGGTATTCTGAGCAGGTTAAAGGGGTTATTGTCTGCAATATGAATCCCATGGAGAGGTGGCTGGGAAGGACATTCTGCACCTAGTCCTGAAGGGATACCAACCCGCGGGGTCAGGGGACTTCCGTGTTCGCTTTCTAAGTAGATTCTTAATCCATGTGTGTTCTGTGCGTGTTGCAAGAGAAACCATGCACTGGTGAATGGCTGTTTGCAAGTTGTACATGTGTAGCTGCTGGGCTCATCTTTACCTGCAAAATAACACAACACCAACATCAATGCTTCGTCGCCCAGGAGGGAGGGCATTCAGTTGCTTACTTCTCTTCCACCTCCAGCCTTCCCTTCCCTTCCCTCTCCTTCGCTTGCCAGGCCCCGGCCCTCGCCCTCCAGGCCTGATGTCTCGCTCTGCCCCGTGAGAGAGATCCCTGGGAGAGGATGGTTCGCTCCCCTGTGTGGAGATGGTACTTGGCAACATGAGGCTCCATGAAGGGGGGTGGAGGGGGAGAGGAGACTGGTAGGACATGTATTCAATCAATCTTCCTGCCATTTCTCTCTTCTAAGAGTTTAACCAAAAGACAAAACCTAGACTTGTTCAAGCTTGCGGGTGAGGAGCCCTCTCTTCTCTTCTAGCAAATCTCACTCATACCTTCGGAACCTTCCCTGCCTTTTTTTTTCCAGCTGTGGTTGTGGGGGCAAACTGTTTTCCCTCTGGGCTTCCGTCTCTTCATCTGCTAGCTATGTGAGGGACTTGGACAAGGTGACCTAGGAGAATCTTTTCTACTTCCTAAAACCCATCATTCTCGTAACCCCCTGGGTGGCAGGTGAACTTTCTAAACAGGCAATCATTTCATAGAGATATCAAAAGTGAGAAGGTCAACTCATTACAATTCTCTATGGCTATAGAGATGCTTTTCATCTTAACCTGAAGTACACTAATTGTTGATGTGTTAAAAATGAGAAGGCACTAGTGAAATAATTCTGCAGGCAGGGCAATAGCGGAGAATCTCAGTCTCAAACTGCCCGGGGGTCAGAGAATTCCAGGGCCGTTTCCATAACACCCCTGGGTATTCCCATTTGCATCTCCAGGAATGTTGCAAGCATCTCCAAAGGGAAACTTGATTCGGAAAGAACCGATGGGCCTGCATCAAGGCTTTTCCCAGTCAAACAAATGCGAGTCTAGAGAAGTTAGGAGTGACTGCTGCCAACTTCAGCAGACTCTGCATCCTCGTTTAAGAACAGTTAAAGCCGCCAGCATCATGACCGGCAGCAGGCTGAGAAATGCTACACTCTCCTCCTCCTCATTATTTTGAGAGGCTAACAACGGTGAACCAAATTATACAACATCCTGCGCCCTCGTCTGAGCCTCAGCTCCAGTTGAGAAAGAAACAGAAAGATACAGTTCAGCTAGTCAACTCTTTGGCCAGTAGCCAAGCAGTCTGGAGAAGGGCCCTGCTTAAGTCATATTATTTCTCTCTCGCTGAAAAGAAGCCAGAGTGGTAAATGCCACTTTGGCAAAGAGGGGCCAGCTTGACTTCATAATCATTCATTTTGGGAGATAGCTACATTAAAAAACATATATACTCTCGAAGAGAGAAATGAACAGTTAACCAGGCAACTATGGCATTAAAAAGGGTACAGATGTTGCTGATCAGAGGACAAGGATGAGAAAAACGGGGAGATCCCCAGGGATCCCAAAAATGACTATAAAATACAAATGTAAACTAATAAATTTTAACTCATCTTTTAGAAGAGGGGCCAAGGGGTTCTTTAAGACCTGTTCCTATTTGTCAGTATTAAAAACGGGATTATTTTAAAAAATCTTCATGGAGCTAAATGGACAAAGAGAATTAATCAGCTATGATTTCTCCATTTAGCAACAGAAATGAAAAGCTAACATGATCTGATCAGCTCAGGAATCCCAAATATTTTTATTCCGAAGTCCACCAGTATCACTTAAACACTTGCCTGAGTAATGGACTCCAGCCCTGACCTTGTAATTTATTTTACAATGCTTTTATAATCTCAATGTATCCAACCCATGGTTAAATCTCTTTAACAAGATTAGATGATAAGATACAAAATTTAGGTTTCAAACATTTGCCTAATAATGGTGGGGAGGGGGAGAAAGTGGAAAAAGGCAGAAAAAATTTGAAAGAAAATGCTGACATTAGTCTCACATTATCTGCTTATTTGTGTTTGCATCCTCTCATCAAAGGGAAATAAAGCATCATTGATAGTATTTCACAAAATTTTTGTTGCTGTTGAACAATGACTTGGGTGCTAAATAGGGGATAAAGTGATTTGGTTCACATTTTGGTGACCCTCTGTGGCTTTCTCCTCTCCTTTCTAGGACTTTGTTATTATTGAATATTTAGACTGACAATCTGAAGTGGGTAAGTAGGAAGGAGATTTGCCAGTTGCAATAAATCTTTAATACTTTCATCACTCCAAGTGTCTTTTAATATTCTATTGGAACCCTGGTCTGGATGCATTATTAGTGATATGGGCTTTGCAAGGCATAACTATGAAGGAGGTCATTGATCCATGCTCAAATCTACAACGCTGTCAAGGCTCTCCTCTTGTCTTTTTTCCCAAAGACTTACATTAGAAAATTCTATTAAAAAAAAAGAAAGAAAAAAATCCCATTTTATTTTGCTGCCCTGAACATTCACAAATTGTGTTTGCAGAGGCCAGAACAATAGTACTACAGGTAGGATGTTGCCTTGCATTCTGCTGACTGGGTTCCATTCCTGATCCCTGAGTACCAGCAGGACTGATTCCAGAGCACAGAGCCCGAAGTAAGGCCTGAGTGCCATTGGGTGCAGCCACAAAACAAAACAAAATAAAAATTTTTTCTTTGCAGAGCTAATTGTATGATTGGGCTATAATATGGTAACACTCTGCTGTCTCCTTCCTCTCTTGTACATCAGGTCAGGGAAAATCACATTCTATCTTCTAATGAGCATACAACATACAGTTTTCACTATCACATTTTAGTATTCCCATCAACTAGATATTCTAGATCATGAGGGCAGCTAGTGTAATCATAATGTCAATGAGAAGGGCTGTTACGATTGAGACGAAAGATTACATGGAAAGAGCTGCTTTGAAACTGGTAATTATTACCAGTCCACTAATAGCAAATGATGCATTACAGTTTCACCATATAATCTGTATTTCACTCAGCTCATGCCAGTGTACCATATTATATTAGAGAGCTCACAGATTCTAAATTTCTAAACTGCAGTCATCAATAAATGTGTTACTTGCAATAATTTGTGAAATTACTTTGTTCATAACATCTTTGATGGTTTAGAAAGACCAAAATTGATTCCCTGCGTGGCAAAATGGGGCTACATTGATTTATTGACATGTAAAATATAATAATATTCTTCATTTACTCTGATGAAAATCAACTTCTCAATTTGAGAGCCTCATTGGGCATTCACAGGGATTGCTTTGATTTAGAGCATAAACTGCGATCTGGCCCCAAGCATGGGAATGTTTTGATATGGTATCAAAAAGGTTAAAAAATCAGCTGTGAACTCCCTACCAGTATTTGTTTTATTCCATTTTACTTTCTGGAAAGGAATGACTTCCTCCTTCTAATTGGCCACATGATCATAAATCCTCATATGACTTCAAAATTGTAAAGAAAAAGGAAACCTAACCTGGATCCTGGCTGCTATTAGTTTCTGGAACACACTTCTGGTTACTCCTATACTAGTCCTGTCAGAATGAGCACCTGCAAACTATGGACCCTCCCTTTCTTAGAGGTAGGGAAGATGACAGGCCACATCAGTGCCTGTTTCCCCATCCCTCAGATGTAACAGATAAAACACCCTGTGGCAACACAGACAGCTACACTGTTTCCCAGGCCAGAGACTTAAGCCTGTCAACCTCATCACCCCTCTAACATTCCACTAGCATCCTTTCCTTTCCCTCTCAAGCTGTATGTCTCTATTTCCACAGTTAAACACGGGCCCTAGGCCTGCCCCTCAAAATGAGGAAGGAGAATTCTCCCCACCCAGCTAGAAAAGACTTGAAATCATGAGTCTAACCCCCTAAACTCTCTCAATCTGTGACTTAACACAGGTGTAAACCCAGATGCTGTTAAGGACTCTGGGGGACGGGGGGGTTGAATGGGTATGATGTGGTCTGTCTAAGTGTGCTATGTGTGTCTGTGGTGTGTTTATGTGGCTTATATGGTATGGCTATAATACAGAGGAGGGAACTCTTAACCTTTGTATCACCCAGTCCTTAGGCTCTGAGGGCTTGTGAGAGTCAAACAATAATTTTCTTTTACCTAAAATCACTTAGGAGTTAACAAAAAATAAAACACTGTCCTTGAATTTGGTCTGGGGTGCTTTCCTGGCCCAGCCAACACTGCTCATAGATGACTAGTCGGCTTAATCTTCCCTCTGAAAACCAAGCCCCACTTATAGCTCCAAGTTTTAAGCCCAAGCTAGGCTTTTTGCTCTTTATTATTTTATTTCTGTAACACATTCTATTATTATTTTATTGCATAAGTTATCATTTACTTTCAAAATAAATATATTTCCCATAAATAAAAATTAAATGTCACACTTATTTCTTTGCTCTCTCCTCTTGAACCTGTGGGTTCACCTTCTCTTAAACCTCTGTGTGTGTGTATGTGTGTGTGTGTGTGTGTGTGTGTGTGTGTGTGTGTGTGTGGTTAAAATCAATCCTCTTTTTTTCTCCAATTTTTAGCTGGCTTGACTCAAGCCATTTATTTTTACCTGGGGACGCAAACTACATTACCTTCTAAATCAACATCTTTCAAAAACATTTTTATAAACACAGATTTAAATTTCATAAAAAGGTTCTCTTTATAAAAGTTGGAATGGAAGTGGTGGCATGGTAACTAGTAATTTTACAAAAAAAAATATTGATTTTCCCTAAAGGTAGACAAAAAAACAAGTACTATACATATAATGTAACATGTTTATATATGTATAGTACAGATAAAAATATACCGTGCTCTAATGCATATGTAAATGCACTTAAATGTGCATGTAGAATAGCTCTGAGGGGCCGGAGAGATAGCATGGAGGTAAGGCGTTTGCCTTTCATGCAGGAGGTCATCGGTTCGAATCCCGGCGTCCCATATGGTCCCTCGTGTCTGCCAGGAGCAATTTCTGAGCCTGGAGCCAGGAATAACCCCTGAGCACTGCCGGGTATGACCCAAAAATCACAAAAAAAAAAAAAAAAAAAAGAATAGCTCTGGAGTAATTCTAGACTTACTCCTTTGGTTCTGGCCTCTACTAATATGTCATGATCTGAGCGAAGATGTGCCATGAATTCTCTTCAAAGTTGTAAATTAGGCTGTAAAAGTGAATGATGGCAATAAAATGGGTCCTGGACGCTCAGACCAATGTGGTCACCCTGGTAGAGCCAGACAAATCCCTGAGGAGGAGACCCGCAGGGACAGTTACTGTCAGCTCCCAGCCTTCAGTGAGGAAAGGGAAAAAAGGTGTGAGGGGGAAAAAGTCACTAGGGGCTGTGGATAGAGGGAGCAGGTGCCAAGTGAGTAATGGAATAATACATATGCATATGCCCGTCTATTTTAGAAGTAACTCACTCCCTTAGTACTTAAAAATAAGGGCAATTTCCAGACATTCATCTCTATACACACAAAAGGACATTTGTAGAAGAAATAATGCTCAACTTACAAATACCCTGCGGGGCATATTCTGCACTCATCCCAGGCGTAGGGATTAGAGCTCCGTGTGCAGAACGAGGGGATGAGAGGCCCCTCCAGTGCAGAAGTTTATCTGTGAAAGAAACCCAAAAATCAAGCACTAGAGCTATAAATAATGTGCATCAGTAAACCACAGGATATCACATTTCAATTCCATTAAAATAGATTAACATCATTACAACAGCCTTGCAGATAGTTAACAGGCCCAATATCAAAAGTACAATAAAGAGTTCATTCCCATAGTTTTAGGATTTTTTTTAATTGTTCTTTTGTGGGGGCCACCCATTGACACTCAGAAATCACTTCTGGCTTGGGGGACCAAATGGGATGCCGGAGAATGGAACCATGGTCCATCCTAGGCTAGCTAGCGCTTGCAAGGCAGACACTTTACCTCTAGCACCATCATGCCGCCCCATAAATTGTTCTTTTTTGACAAAGGGGGAAAGGTTTGTTTTAGGCATCAAAGTCTTTGGCTAATTGCTTGTTTGTTAGCTTATTTTCTTATAAAAAGAAATGTGTAAATAGCAAGGAATAGATATAAATAACAAAGATATTGAGAACTGGAAAAATGGATTAATTTACCTGCAAGGCTGGTTTAGATGCATACATTTATTTGACTTTATAGGTAAGCTCAAGCAGCAAACAATAGGCTAATAGGAAATGAGTGGATTTCTGAACCATTTCTTCTAGAACAGTGAATGCCACACTGCCTTCTCCACACTACTGCCCACCTCTTCCCACACTTTCAATGTCAGGAAAACAGCTGGCAATTCTAGACTTGGTTGGGCTACACTTTAGAATTCTACCAATGGAAGAGCCTGCATACATAGGGCTTTTTTGAGCTGTAAAGAGTAGAGATTAAACTTCTGGGATTAAAATATCATTGGTCTAGGTTCCTCCTTGTAGGTGAGAAATTCTACTGTTGAATAGAAATTCTATTGCAAGATATTAAAAAAAATTCTACATTTTAACCATAGCAAGGCCCAGGAAAATGTAGCCCACTTTCTCCATTTTATGGTACTTTGTAACACTCTGGTAAGGAAAAAAATCATGGCTTCCCACACTAATAAGCATAAATTTAACAGTAAACCTAGCATTTTTAACACAGATTTTTGTGAGGAAGGAAATATTTGGTTTGTACAACATGGGAATTATATGGTTTGTGATAAGTTACTAGCTTCTTCAAGTCCATGTTGAACTGACCAAGCACGTAAAAGTCAACTCTGAGATAGAGTGGAGGATAGATGGCACAGAAGAGGCTTGGGTAGTATTCAAGGCTCAGAGCCTGTGTTAATTGGGAAAAGAGGGAGAAAAGAAAAAAGGACTTTGATTGTGAGTAAACAAAGTGTTTTCTTTAGCTTAATATTAAGAGCATTTAAAAGTATTGTAGGTATACTTTAGGATAGCAGGTCTCAAGTGGAAAATACTTCCTGTTCTCTTTCTATAGATCCTATTGCAAGAACAGCCAGCACAGTGAGCAGATATAAGATTCCCTTTCATGGAGACCTGGTACAAAATAAGGGCAAAGTATTGACACACTGACAGCAGAAATCTGTTGGTACTAGGCCTGCACACAGAAGCTGCTTTGATGACTCCATCTAGCCTGAGACCTTCTGACCCAACAAAAAATCAAAATCAAAAAGCAAATCAATGTGGGCTGCAGAGACTGTACAGGTTCCATCCCTGGCCCTAGATGGGCTTCCAAGCACAGAGCCTCTGAGTACAACCAGATGTGGCCCAAGCCCCTGCTCCCAAAAAACAGTGAATCAACTAATGCAAAAACGTTTTTTTAAACAGGTAGATTTCCATTTCATTGTTTATGCCAAATGTTAATGTAGAGGATAAAATTAACTATAAATCCAATCATCGCATCTTTTTAACAAGAAGTTTTAGATTCCATTTTTGCACTTGTCCTTTTGTTTCCACTCTTTAATAAGTCTGTTTGTTGCCAAGATTGAAATTGTTTTCTCAGGAGAGCCACAAAACCCGAGTATCTCAGTGACCCCAGCATACAAATAAAAGGTACTTGCACCCTTGTACGTAGTCTGATTTAAAATTCCCTGAAACTTCCCCACAGTATGCCGCCAGCAAAGGGACTAATAGAAACCAGCCCTGACCACTGGCAAAGATCTCTGGCAGGCAGAGCTGCCAACAAATATGTGGGCACTGAGCAAGGGTTCTCCCCAGTGCTGGCCTCATGGCAAAGCCAGGTTTCATTTTTCCAGGCTGCTATCTGTGTCTGGCATCATGATTTAGTTGTATTTATGCGATGCTGTTAAGTTTGAGGGGTTTTGTTCTTATAAGGTTTTTTTTTTTTTTTTTCATTTGAGTTGCAAAAATCCTTAAGGCTATCACATCCATTTTGTCATTGGACAGGCAAGGAAATGTATGTCTTAAGCAAATGGAGTGACTGGCTTATGGAAATATTGACTGCTGACCACACAGTGAACAGAAGTTTTGTCCCAATCTGTACAATGTTCTCTCATTTTGCTCCTCCCTATTACCATCTGATCTCAACTATACTAGAAGCAGGATGCAAAAGGGAAAGGGTTTTTCTTCTTCCTGGCCCATTAAGAGAATCATCTTTTAGTACCTGCTTTGCAGAGGGATTTCCAGTCCAAAGGTATAGAGTAGATCATTCTGGTGATCCAAATGAACTGACCGGTTTCCACCTTGTAAATAAAGCCATACTTGATCTGCTTCCTGTGGTTTTTTTTGTTTGTTTGTTTGTTTGTTTGTTTTTTGTCTTGTTCCCAGTATTTTACCTTCTACCTCTAATTCCCTGCAACATCAGCCAGCTGAAGAGAAACAATTTATTCTATCAGCATAACAAGCTATTTTCTTAGGGGTGAAAGAGTGTGGGGAGAGTTGTCATTGTGAGAGAGACTCACTTTCCTTTCTCTTCTTTTGGAAAGGGAGTCAGAGCCAAGCCAATTGGGAACCCCGGATGATTTTGCTGCTTCTCCCACTGAACATGGGCACAACATTCTCGGTGGTAAGTAGAATCATCATTCCCACAGGAACTGGAAATGTTAAATTGTTAATAGCCTCCCTAGAGTTTAACTTCTTGCTATGATGCTTTCAATTATTTCATCACGGTTTAGGCAAAGTAAAGTCTCCCAATTAATGCTTCTAAGTATCACCCCAGCCAGCAAGGAGTTCAGCCTTCTAGGTTAAGGGGGCACAAAGCTGTTTCTGGTTGAGATCTCAAAACCTCCACCTACATTTTCATTCTCCCAAGGAGAGAAAGGTTCAGGTGACTTGGTGACAAGTGGGGAACCTTCTTGAGGTCTCCCTTCTTCAGGTGGAGTTTTCTAAGAACAGATCCAAATCAGCACCAGCATCATTTGCAATGTTGGAAATGCAAGTTCTCAGCACTTCCAACACTGACATACTGAATCAGAAACAAGAAGTAAAGGGGACCAATCTTTATTGAATAGGTCTTCCAGAATATTAAGATACACAAACTAATTTATCAGTGCTGCCTGGGGAAGGAGAACATGAACAATGGAAGGTTTGTTGAGTCCATCTGACATGAGGCTTTCACTTCTGTCCAGAATTCACCATTTTAGAATGGAAATAATCTATAGCAGAGACAGCCTGGGGAATCCCTCCTCATAACCCAATGCTCTATCCTACACCTCATTGGCTAGGGCAAGAAATTGGCTCCTCATCAAGGACAGAACCACTTAATATAAGACAACAGCCTCAGTAGCATGTGTTGGACAGATGGAGTATTCATGGCTTGCAAGAGAACTGCTGAGCTGCACTATCTGAGGGTGCAGTTCTGACATGTACAATCTCACTCCTGATGCCTCTCTGTTCTCACCTGGGAAAAGTGGCCTTCTTCTGAACCAATCATTTGTCAAATGCTTTGCACTCTTCTCTGGTGAGAAGTTTTAACCCACATGGACCATGTAGACTTTATGCATGATGAGACTGCAGTTTCCTTATATCTGAATAAAGAAAAACAAATCTTCGTTTTTAGGTCATGTTCAAAAACCTGCAGTCAATTGGTAATGGCTTTTGTTTCATGTTCTACACTAAACACTTTGAACTGGCATTTATTCATACATTGGGAATGAAATTTGGGGGCTGTCCATGCCCACAGTACTCAGGGGTACCTTCTGGCCTGGGTTCAGAAATGACTGCCTAGTCCAAACATGAAGAAGTCAAGGGATTAAGGAGTGCCAGAAATTAAACAATAGGAAACATGTCCTCCAGATTTTTTAGCTATCTCTGTAGATACCAACTTTTGATGCAGACCTTGAGAAGCCTTGTAGGTAGGGTGTCCCTATGTTAGGTCAAGTGTTAACTTTCTTTCAGACAGCTCAAAGATTCCTTTAATACAGCCATGCTATTTTTTTCCGGTTATATAAAAAAGAGCCACATTGCTGTCCACTAATTCCCAAATTATTATTGTTAATCTATAAATATGCCAGAATAGGTACCAAAGAGATAATACAATGACCTTTTATAATGTCCTCTTACACACAGCTGAATTGAGTTAGATCCCTGGTCCATATGGTCCAAAGCACTGCCAAGAATGATTCTTGAGTATAGCTAGGTGTGAGACAAGCCCTCTTCAAAAAAAAAAAAGTGCCAGACAACTCAGCATCACTTCCAACACACTTCATATCATAACCTCTTTAAATAAATAATTTTATCAGGTATTAAAACCCCTGGTCGCAGAGCTAAAGCAATAGTACAGTAGGTAGGACGCTTGTCTTGCACACAACAACTTAGGTTTGATCTCTGGCATCCCACATGATCCCCAAATCCTCCAAGAGTGATTCCTGAGCTCAGAGCTAAGAGTATGTCTTGACCACTGGGTATGACGCATAAACAAATAAGCTATACGTACATATATATGTATGTGTATATATATATATATACACACACACGTGTGTATCTGTGTATATATACAATAAAACCTCTGGCCTCTCTAGAGTACATAGGGGAACAGATTTTTTAATAGATTTTGATAGTTTTCCTGTTTTCAAGCAAAACAAGATATGAGTGGATGAGGAGATAACTTTAAATGAAGTTAAATACACGTGTAGTTGCATTTTGCATCTTGGAGTTTAATTACTGGTACTGCAAGCATATAAACTAATTCTTTTTAAAAAAAACTAAAAAAATATCACAAAAGTTAAGGTACTCCTGCTTTGTAAAGTCATGATGCACCTTTCACCTAGGCCTTCAAGAAAAAATAGGATAACTACCCACCATTCTGGGGAAGGGTCTTAATAGGGATGACTAACTAGCCAACTTAAAGGCACTTCCAGAATTTCATAATAAAGAACTAGAATCTAGTCAGCAGCCATTTTCTAGATATGCTTAAGCTTCATCCCAAAAGTTTGTAAGGCTACCTGAACAAATAAATTCCAGCCTATTAGTATTACTGAATCCAAATTACAAAATTAACAGGGGGCCAGTTTGAGCTAAAGGCTTCTTGATTAACATGAAAGTAAAGCTACTCAATAGCCTAAATCTAGGCCCTCCATTTAGACAGATATTAGCTCTTCTCTCAAATTCTAAGACTTACCAAAATAAGAACAAACATAACCCATGCCTTTGCCTTGAAGTATGTTTATTGGATCTGAAAAGTCACCCTTATCTTTGCTAACAGATTTCTTAACTGGCATTTCGATACTGTCAAAATTACATTCTCTTTTGTTCTCGAAATGAGTTTACATAAAAAATTTTCTATCACATTTTTTTAAACTAACTAAGGTTTAGGGGCCAGAGAAGTGGCACAAATGGTAGGGAATTTGCCTTGCTACACGCTAACCTAAGACAGACTGCAGTTCAATACCCTGACGTTCCATATGGTCCCCCAAGCCAGGAGCTATTTCTAAACAAATAGCCAGGAGTAACTCCTGAGTATCAATGGGTGTGGCCTAAAAACAAAAACAAACAAACAAACAAAAAAACTAAGGTTTGATTGAGTCATGGTGCCCTTTAAATAAAGGTGCATTGTGGGAACCATAGAGGAAGAAAAGTGAATAGGGCAGTTGTCTTGCATGTGGCTGACCAGGGTTTGCTCCTTGGCAACCCACATGTACTTGAATCTGCTAGGAGTGTTCTATGAGCTCAGGAGTAAGTTCTAAGCACAGCCCATTTTGGTCTCAAAACAAAACAAACCAAAAAAGTTTGTTTTGGAAGCAGGAGACCAGAGAGGTAGAACAGAAGTTAGAAGCATTCCTTGTACAAGAGCTAGGAGTAACCTGGAGCCACATAATCTCCCAAGCATCATCACGTGTCGTCTTGAAGGCACCTCTGAAAACCATCAGGGCAATTCAAATAATCTCCATATCACAAGGCCCAAGCATCTTCAGGTCCTCACCTTGAACTACAGGCCCAAGTGTCACTCGAAGTAGATTCTGGTTCTCTTGAGCATGCTTGAAAATTCTAAATATCATACCATAGAATTTATTTGCTAAAACCTGCAATATCCTTATATTCTTTGATCCCCTGTCAATAAATTGAATTTATAAATTACTCATTTTCACACATTGAAGACATTTATTTGGGGAATGGGGGGGGGGTGCTCTTTCATGCTATTCTCTCAGAACTAGATGATTTAAACTCACCAATTTCACCTTTTTAGGAGTTCTTCTCACCTAGGCAGTTGTCCCATTTAAAGGGCTGGGAAAGATGACATCAATAAAAATGCAAAAACTGAAAACCACCAATCTGTCAGGTCTAAACAAAATTTTCTGCAATCTGTGTCTTTAACATAAGCAAAGCACAAAATTCAAAAATAAAGAGAGAGAGAGCCTGTGTGCTTGCTTTTCTAAAGAATAACTAAGCCAAAGACATTGTGTTCCATCTTTGTGTTGAAATGCAGATTTCCCACTAAAAGGCAAATCCTTCATTTCAAAAGGTTGAATAGGATGGTACTTAAAAAAGAATTCCAGCTGGTTAAATTTAGGGTGTTGAAAAAAGTTCACTCCAATAATATTCTTTGGCTCTGAGCCCAAAGTATTTTCACTTGATCGTGAATTAGATAAATTTTTATTACGCTTTAAGCATTTGCCTTGAATGGTGGAACTTCTGGAGGAGACTGGAAGGGCAGCTGCACAAAAGATAAATTGTCTTCAGACCGTTTTTATCCCCTTTATTTAAATGTGTACCTCCCTATACAAAACATGTATACCCAGAATCAGTTCCAAGTACTCATTCTTTTATACATTGATTCAGCAGCTATGCATTGATTGCCAATAAAGCCCAAAGCAGCAGGCTGGCCTCAGAAGGGTGTGCAGAGAGCACTTCTAGACAGACTATTTTGCAGAAGTCTTCAGCTAGTTGAGAAGTTCACACCCAGAAAGAAAGCACTCTACTCTAAGAGAAAGTGGTCTATGAAGGTGTACCCTGAGGAAGGGATAAACTATTACATGAATTTCAATGAAGGGCAATAACCTCCATTTCAGGCACTTTTAGGAGAGCATAGCATAGAGTGTGCACAGAGCAACATTCCAACAAGAATACTGTCCATCAATGCTAACGGCAAACGTGAGAGGGCCATCTTATCCAGGGGTCTCAAACTCGCGGCCCGCGGGCCGTTTGCGGCCCTCGTACAACATTTTGAGGCCCTGCACTAGAGGAATCTTCTTTTGTTTTGTTTTGTTTTAGTTGTTTGGGTCACACCCCCCAATGTTCAAGGCTTACTACTGACTTTGCACTCAAGTATCACCCCGACTTTGCCTCCTGTGGCCCCCAGGTAAATTGAGTTTGAGATCCCTGAATTAAACCATCTGAAGATTTAGGGAAAGTTTTTAGCTTCTCAAATCCATCTTTTACAGAATTATGTTTTATTATAAGAAGGGGCATCATCTGTAGGCAATTGTGTGACTCTATAATGGTGGGTGGTCTACTAAGACAGAACTCACTGTTTTGTTCGTCTGAACCACACAGATGAGTGCTGATAGACTTGCTCTTTACAATACTGCCTCCCTGGCGTCAATAATCTTTTTCAGATGTTTCATTGCCAGTTGAAGATGGGCTTGTACTTGCTGACACATTTTCAACAAATGACTGGCAAGAAGTGTGGAGGTCTGCCTACACAGCTCTGTCTTTTCTATCATCAACCTGACCTTCCCTCCAAATCTACTTTCTTCTCTTCAAAAGCATGGGTGGGAGTGGGTTAAGTTTACTGCTACTCTGAGCCCTTATTTGAAGTTATGTGAGGAGTTAGCTGGTATGTGCTTGGGGGGTGGGGGGTGTGAGTGTTACGTGTGCACAGTTCTCTTTCTATTTGAGCTACTTAAAGAGTTTTGGGGGAAAATTTAGAAGAGTAATTTTAAATATGACCGTGCCCACTACATTTTCCCATAAGTTCCATTAAATCTCACTCCACAGCCTCTCTTCCACTGACATCAGTAACTCATTTCATTGGAAGTAGTTTTGTAACAGCATTAGAAATCTAAGTTCTCAGTCCCAACTCTGCCACTCCACTCTTCCATTGGGCATGATCTTGTCTAAGTTTTTCTTCTTGGAGGCCCTAAGTTATTTTGACTTTATACAGAGAAAACTGGGTTAAATAATGACTTCATTCTCCTTTTGTTCTTGACACCAGATCTATTTGTTCCTTTGTTTGTTTTTGGGTCACGCCCCATGGCACTCAGGCTCTACACTCAGAAATCACTCCTGGCAGGCTCAGGGTCAAATCCTGGTCGACTATATGCAAGGCAAATGCCCTACCTGTTGTGCCATCATTCCAGCCCCAACACCAGGCCTATTTTAAGGACATATCTATATCAGCCACCCTTGAAGCTATTCAGAACAGGTCATGTCCTTTGTGACCTTGCCAGGACTGGCCACCAGACTAATTCTTCCACCTCAAGGATAAACCTGATGGTGGATTTCTACCTCCTGGGCAGTCTTGCAAAATCTCACCTGTCTGAGCTTCAAAAAGGAACTCTAAGTTAGCTTAGAGCCAAAGTGACTGAAGGTCGAAGAGAACCAGGAAGAAACTTCCCATAAACTCAAAGCTAAATGTCAGGGGAAAAGGTCTCTGCAGCTCATGCCAGAAGGTCAGTGGCAAAGCTGGGCTTGCAGCCAGAGCATGGCACCCACTGTCCATGAGGGCATACACAGGGCTCTCAGAAAAACGACAGTCCTATCCAAGCCCTCTCACACTGGTACAGTAAGGCTCCTGCCCTCTACCTGCCTGAAGGGTTCCTGGAAAGCCTTGTGTAAAATGAATTTCTGTAAAACGAATCATGTTGGCTCCCCGACATCATTTCAGAGATGTTTCATCACCCTTCCAGGTTCATTGAAAATTGGCAGGGCTTCTAACATTTTACCTTTTAAGTGCTTCTTCTCCCCACACCCCCAAAACCCCCAACCTCTCTGTCAAGTAGTTAATGATCTGTAAACAAACACTTTAAATTCAGTGGGAGAGCTCACTATTTAAAGGAACCCTGTGGTGAAACCTTTTGAAAAGTTAACAATCTTTGAGTAATGTGAAAAATCACCCTCTAATTTATCAGTTTCCATTGATGAGATGTTGTGTGTATTGGTATCTTAAAAAGTGGGTTCAAGAGAAAATACCTAGTGGGGACAAGAAAGAATGAGCAGGGGAAGAAGCAACCTTGAATGTGCTTCTTTCACCCAGGTAGTATGGCCTCAACAAGCACGGCTGCAGACACCACTCATGCTTCCCAACCCAAGAAATGAAGAACAAGATGGAAAATCATGGAATGAGACACTTTGAGAGCCTTGAAAACCACAATTGAAATTCTGAGGGGAAGATGCCCAAGGAGAATGGAGCAAGGTGGGGTGATGATGGTAAAAAAAAAAAAAATGACATTGGGGCTGCAATGGCAGGTCCAAGGAGACTGGTCATTTGCTTAGCAAACATTTTGTTCTGATACTAATTAATAGTAGCCAGGGCACAGAGGACTTGACTATCCAAACAGCAGGGCATGCGCCTCACCCATTACTCTGAAAAGGACACCCTGGACCTTATTATCTGTGTCAAGTCACAACAAATGTTATCTATGCTTCTCAATCGCCATTTTCATCAGTCTCCAAAAACACCAGAAGAGGCTTCAGAAAGCTAAACTTCATGTTAAGAAAATGAGCCTTGGGGCCGGGCGTGGCGCTGGAGGTAAGGTGCCTGCCTTGCCTGCGCTAGCCTAGGACGGACCGCGGTTCGATCCCCCGGTGTCCCATATGGCCCCCCAAGAAGCCAGGAGCAACTTCTGAGCGCATAGCCAGGAGTAACCCCTGAGCGTCACAGGGTGTGGCCCAAAAACAAAAACAAAAACAAAAAAAAGAAAATGAGCCTTGATGTTTCCAGATATTCTTTGGCACAGAAGAAAAGTTGGAAGGGTGGGAGCTATAGTGCTAGAGAGACCAGGCAGGGGAACAGTAATGAGAGTATACCTGAGCAGGCTCAGACAGCACAACCCTACAAGTTGGTGGCTTTTCTGGTCTCTGCTACCCTGTCTGGTCTATGCAACCTTGCAAGGGTAAAGGGGTCAGTAGCCTGAGCAGCTCTGGGAAGGCTCTGCCAGGGCCTCAAGTTTGGCCTTCTTATGGCAGTTTGAAACTTATGTAGCACTTTACTTTACTTCCAAATTGTTTTCCCCACCCTTTCCCATCCCAAAACTCTATGGAATGAGGAAAAGTCTTACCATGACATTCCCATTAAGGAAAAGTAAGATCGCAGAAGTATCTTCATATAGGTAGTGAGAACAAGGTTGGCACTCAGAATCCTGCCCACCTACTTAATAACAAAGCTTTGCCCCTTGTCACTACCAAAATTGCAGGACCAAAGCAGACTATGGGCCACAGACATGAATCTTATAGCCACCTATGGACATCCCTGAACTGCCTGATAACACTTTGGGCTTAAGGCTCTGTGACAGCTTAGGCCAAGAGACTCTTAAAACCAGAATTGGTCATCCTCATTCAGTAAAAAAAAAAAAAAAAAAAAAAAAGCCAGAAGATACTTATTAAATCTTACAGTTAATACAGAACTGCTCAGAAATTTTAAGAACTAATTTAAGATTTTAAAGTTCTACAAGCTAAGAAAAAATGGTCTAGCAGGTCAGGCTCTGACATTTCTTCAGGAATAAAACTAGGTTGCCCTCTTGCCGGAGGTGAGATTGAATCGAGGAGGGCCCTGGTGCTGTGAGGCCAGGCCTTGTCCCAGGGCGGTGAGTCCTTTTCCCTCAGAAACAGGCCTCTGCCCGCCTACCACCTCCTCCAACCTGTGCTCTTTTCTCCTCAGTCCCTCAGCACATTCTTTCTCTAGGCACAAGTTTCTCAGAAGAATCTCACAGAACAAAGACGCAGCAGACGTAGCCTATTTATTTGAGACCTGTGTTCTTGGCTTCCTCATGAGTTTCCTGGCGTTTTACCCAATCCCTAATCCTTCATTTAGGCTACTGACCAACCTGGAAAGAATTCTTGAGTAATAAAAAAAAAAGGTACATGTGCGTAATCTGACATCAAATGAGCAGTTTTAATTCAGCCATAGGGCAGGGGCTGCCAGTTCTTGGGGGATGTGGGGTATCCTGCTAACTTTGATGATTCAAGGTAACTGGGAGCATCCAAGATTACCAAACTTCTCTGAGCTCACTGAACTAAAAATGCACTATTTTATGAGTCTGTTTCTATGTACCATTTCTCAGTGTCTACTTGGGAACTCAGTTTATGCTGATTGTACTCTCTGGATCAAGGGATCCTAACTCACTTTTCTATCTAAACAGGTGGCTGGGGAGTGTAAAGCTAAAGAGACTTTACTCCAGAGGAGATTCAGAATGGTTTCCACTTGGGTTTTTTTTTTTTTCTTTCTGGGCCACACCTGATATGTTCAGTACTTACTACTGATTTGATTCTATTCTCAGGGATCACTCCTGGTAGTTTTGAGGGAACCATATGGTATGCCGAGGGATCGAGCCGGAGTCAGCTGCATGCTAGGCTAGTGCTATTTCTCTCCAGACTCTGTGTGTGTGTGTGTGTGTGTGTGTGTGTGTGTGTGTGTGTGTGTGTGTGTGTGTGTGTGTGTGTGTGTGTTTTGGTTGTTTTTCACTATGAAACCCTCGGAGACTACCTAGGAAGTGAGATGTTGAGGAACCAGCATTCTATTTCCCTCCAGTCTGTATTGGGAAATTGAACTGGGCCATCAGTGTCAGACCTCCTGTGGCTTGTGGACTCTCGGAGAAACTCCACTATCCCTAACAATCCCCTCAGGCTGAAAACCTTTTGCTTCCAGAGTCTCAACTTGGCGACTACTGGGTAAAAAGCCCTCTCTGTCACCAGCCCACAGATCTCTGCAGACACTGGGCTCAAACCTTGTCAGGTGGTGAGGAGTGGGGACAGCAGGACTGACACAGCTTCAATGAAGCCGACCAGGCAAGAACCGTCCTGTACTCCTGCCCAAGCTCTAACACAATAAAATGTCTTTTATCAATGTAATTCAAGGCAAAGAGTCAAGGGTCTGTCACCATTTTAAAGAGGCTTATTACATGGCCACAAAAATTTGCCTCAGGCTCAAACCTGGCATGTAAGGTATCAGCGTGGGACAGGTTCTTTTGATTTGATTTTATTTTCTTACAAAATCTAAAAATGAAATGTTTCTGTCCCTCCCTTCCACCAACCGTTTTTTCATTTATGAAGAGGAGGAAAGAAATTTGAAGTTGACAGGTTGGGACAACTCCACTCCACTTTCTTATTCAAAAGCTGCTTTTGTTAAACCATACTTTGCATTTATGACCCGCGGCTCTTGGCTGAATCTGCTGGCTCCTCAGGGTGGAACAGCCCTCAGACTTTCCCAGGAGCCGACTGCTGCGCCACAAGCAGGAAAAGGCTGGGCCCTGCAGCTCAGGGGACTGCGGTCAGTCCCTTCTTAGAGGATGAAAGGACAACCTCTGCACTCTAAGTCTCTAAGGTTTAGCACTACAGGGAACCTAGCATGATATGCCCACTAGGGTGAATCCCCCACTAAAGTTAGATGAAAGCTCTCCATCAAAATCCTTCTGAGAGCCAAGACTGTGCTGTTCACCACTCATAGCCTAGCCCAGCACCATGGGCATGAAGAAAGAGAGTCCAGAAAAGTGGACTTTCCTTCCTGTTGGAGAAGTTACCAAAACCACTAAGCTAGAAGGAGCTGACATGGAGCCAGCAAGTACCTTCCTGCAGGCATAAGCATCCTTACATAAATGATTCACTAACCAAGGAGCCTCAGGACCAGCTTTGACCCAGGAGATGAGTACCCCCTTGAAAGTGACCACTGGCTCATCAGTTCACTGTTCAACTGTGGCGATCTGTAAATTTACATTTACTCAATGGTTGTTATGGACAATCAGGTAAAACATTCACTTTTCAAATGCAGTATAGTTGCACAGTTAGAAGAGATAGAAGAAATGTGTCCTTTTTCTTTAAGTCTTCTGATGAATGAATAATCAGTCTCAATTACCTAGTCTATCCCTTTCCTCTCCCCTTTTTGTTGTTAGCAATCTCCCCCATTTTCCTTTCTTCCCACCTTCAAGCTACACCTTCTTCTTTCTGGTCCCAGAAAAAGCAGAGTATAAAGTGTTTTCTTTGAAATAATCCTACTTCAAACGCATAGTTTTGCTCCACTCCAGGGGCTTAGGCAAGGCCAGGGTAGGAATCATAGTGGTTTGCTAAGGCTGACTCATTGGACTGCCCATCTTCCATGTAGGAAAAGCCCCTGCCACACCCACATATCAACAAACTGGACCAGACTTTGGCCCAGCCCAGGAGAAACCCAGGGAAGGAAGGACACAAATTCTTCCTATGCTTGCTGAGACAGGGCTTCCCAGATGAATGCCTGGCAAGGGCCCTGGCTTTCAGGCAACCCTGGCAGAGTTCCTCCCAGCTGGAGTCCGTAAGCAACCCCCCCGGAAACCCCCATCAAATCTACTTAGGATATGTGGCTGGAGAAGGGCTATGCAAAGAGAAGCACATAAACCTTAGAAACAAAACTGGGGCAGAAAAGTTAAAAACAGGGATGAAGAGATGGTGTAGCAAGTAGAGTGCTTGCCTTACATGTAAGTGACTCAGGTTTGATCCCTGATATTCCATGTGTTCCCAAGCACCATCAGGAGTGATTCCTGAGCAACGGGAAAGGAAGGGAAGTTAGAAAGGAAGTAAGTTAGAAAGGGAGGGAGGGAGGGAGGAAAGGAGGAAGGGAGGGAGGGAGGGAGGGAAGGGGGAGGAAGGGAGGAAGGGAGGAAGGGAGGGAGGAAGGAAGGGAGGGAGGAAGGAAGGAAGGAAGGAAGGAAGGAAGGAAGGAAGGAAGGAAGGAAGGAAGGAAGGAAGGAAGGAAGGAAGGAAGGAAGGAAGCATTACTAGGGTTTCCTAGTCTCCCAGGAAAGAAACCAGATCCTTCATACCTCTGCTTGTGTTTTTATCATTGTGTGCCTTACACATCACAAGCCTGTAACATGCTTTCAAGAGGCAGAACAACTTGTCTCCCTATTAGGGCATAATGGTCAGCTGACCCATGTCACCTCAGACACATCAGGCTTTGAACTGCAGATCTGACAGGAAAACCATGCAAGATGAGGATACTGGACCTGGCTGGTAATGACTGAGTGAGGACCATAGAGACAGGGCCTTTACCACCCTTAAGATGGCAGAGGCAGTATTTCTGGGCTGTGCTTTGTTTTTATTTGTTCCACCCCTTACATTTCTCTCTCCCACACACCTACAGCTTTAAAGGGTACTTTTTTCTTTCACTGGTGTCAAGTTACTAATTGACTTCTAATATTTTATGTTATGATGGAACAAATTTTTGAAACCATGGTGATGTTCAGGGATTACAAGAGCTTAATATGCAATCTGGGAAGTAAATTGGGAAAATAACTTAACAAAAAGTCCTCACAAAAAATTCTAGAATCCACAAATCCCAGCCCTATCCATCCCACTCACCATGCAGAAAAAGAAAACAGTTCTCTTCTTGATGTCAAAGGCATGTTATTGCCATCACTTTCATTGAATTACCTCATCAATGTGCCTCTAATTCTTGGGGTGTGGAGCAAACCTCTTTGGGGGCAATTTCTATATGTTTGGGCCATTTGGGATCATTCTATCTAGAGATTTTAGTTTGGCTGGAGTTTTTTTTTTTATTGTTTGTTCAAGTTGTGATTTCTTTTTCTTCATTAAAAAAAAGTTGGATCTGTTTTTGTTTCCTGTTCAGAACGGACAGAAGGAGGGTATGCTGGGAGGAGGTGCGTGGGGAGCAGGCGGATAGAGGGAACAGGGCCGAGAAGATCCGGAATTGAAGAAAAGTGAGAAATGCAGCTTTTTCTTGGCTTCCAAACAGTTGTAATTTCTACTGCCACTGCTTAGATCCTGGGCACAAGGCACAGAGAGTGGGAAAAGGGGCATGTGACAACTTTGCCACAAATCAGGATTTGGCATTTAAATCCACTGGAAGCAAGAAGAATGGAGGGACTTCTTATTTATAGATTTGCAGATGAATTGAATGAGATAGCCAAAATGCACTTCTCATGTATCTGAAGAAGCAATTCCATTTTCAGACTTGGAAAGCTTCCCATAATTGAGTCTTACCAGTACCTCAGTACACAACCTCCCGGTGTTAAGATCAGCTTCCTGAAACCCAGGTAGCTGCTGCGAGGAATTTTAGTAGAATTCCCAGGAATTCTACTTTGAAAGATAGTATGGTACCACACTACATTTAACTAGATTCAGTTCATCTGATTATACAGTGCTTTGCTTTCTGGAATATGTAATCAACTCTCTCTGATGACATTTTATATATCCAACTAGACAAATAATTGCAGCAATAATTGATAGCAGAGTCATGCTGGAGGAGCGCTGATTGGCAGAATCCCTACTGCAACAAATCTTCCTTTAAAACATTACAGGAATGATACTTACATCTAACTTTTGCTGATAAATACTCAAAACCTGATTTATGGATAAAGGCAAGGCAAGAAAGCTTGCACTTCAGACTGTGATTACTTTGTGAGCGGCTATTGAAGACTCAGATTTTATGATTTAGATTTGTTCCCAGGAATAATTGCAAGACTAGTATGAGGAGATTGGAGAGAGTCAACTTGGGCAAGAGAAGTACCACTCCTAAACATACATTTTCTGAACAATGCCACCTACCAACAAGGTTTCCCAAGTCTCATCTGCACCCCTCTTGTGTTAGAGAAGCAAGCAAGGAGAGCACCCAGAATCAGGAAGGAACACAGGCCTTTGCAAAGTAGCTTAAATGCTTGCCTCAGATTGGAACTCAGATTCCCCAGCTAAGTGCAAGCAGCCCAGGATAGAGTCCAGAGGCTTGAGCTCCAGCAAGTTCCAAGTAATCTCAGACAAGTCCCTAAGGTCCCTTTCAGTCAAGGCCCATTTGTCCATTTGCTAGTTCCAAGAGAGAACCCAAGTCTATCTCATCTGCATCTCACACTTGGATTATCACGGTCATGTTGTCAAGGTTGGGGAGCACTGCTTTCAGCAATTCAGACCCCACAGAAGGCTGTGGCAGTCAGAAATAACTCAAAGAGGATGCTTGTCTCCAGAAAACATCAAATGAACGAGCTGGCATATTAACTAGACACAGATCCTGGTAAAGAAAATCTAAAACAGAAGATGGATCTAAATGCCTCCACAAGCTACAAAGGCAGGCGCTCAGGGACGGAGGCCTCACTAAAGTGAGGATTTCCTTTCATTTCCCCCCCCCCCACTTTTTCTTATAATTCTTTTTCCCTTCCTCCTTTCTTCTTCTTCTTCAGAGAAAAGATTCTTGCTTCCCCCACCCTTCTAAAATGAGCCATTACCAACGAGCTTGCCTCATAGCTTCAGTTAAAAATCAGAAGCTTGTTAGATATAATGATTATCTACGCCGTGACACTTACCTCGGACGAGGGGGCTTGTCGAACAGCTTTCCTCTAATTTAGAGCTCCTCCATTAATTAGAAAGCCCTTAGATTTTCTGCAAATGCAGGTGACTATTGACAGCTCCTGCTTTTGATACTTTGCCTGTGACAGTTGTCAGACTGCCCTTCCAGGAGCTGGCAGGGTTGTCCAAAATATGACAGTGTCAAAAAAACACCAGTGTCACCACAGCTGCTTCACAGGAAATTACAGGGAGGGTGACCAGCGCACAGGCAGTTTTCACCACAGTCAGCAACTCAGGTGAAATCTGCATTTCCAACCATTAAAAGCATCCCAAAGTTAAACCTCCTTCCCAAGTCCCCCACCTTTCCTTTTATCTTCCTTCCTTTCCATTCCCTTCCAAAACCTTCCTTTTCACTACCCATCCCATACAGGTCCTCTTATGTGGCAAACAGTCACAGGCATCAGATAAGGAAGTAGATTTAACAAGTAAACCAAGTAGCTTTTTATTGAAGCAGTAGTGATCAAAGAACAAAAACTACCCTCTTCTCTAAGGAAAATTCCCTGGCCCTTTCTATCTTTTGCACAGGTCAACAGCTGCACCTAGTGAGCTGGAGGTTCCACTGCCAGCATTCCAGCAAGGCTCATGTTCTTATTCATGCTTCAGGAAGGGGGACTTAGTGGGGGTGGGGTAGCACAGAGAGAAGTACAGATAGGTCAACAATTCAAATAAAAATGAGTATAGAACCGTGCTCTTCTATCCCTCTCACTTTTTCAGGGTAAGACTTCGAAAGAACAGGGATAGAATTACACCAGGAGTGATCCCTGAGTACAGAGCCAGGTGTAAACACTGAGCATCACTGGGTGTGGCCAAAAAAACAACCCCCCAAAGGGGGGGGGGGGGAAACAAGCAACAGGAACTCCCACCTCAGAACAACTCCTTATGGCTAGGTGACAAGGTAGAGCAAACAGATGCTTTGCCCATGACCACATGTATGTATAACTTGCTTTCTATTAAATTCATCTAAATTTCAAGTTCAAGATATCCTCTTGATATATGCTTGAGACCAGTATTTAATTCAAAAGAGGAAATGGAAAGACTGGTTCCTCAGTCCATCACCACCAAGGCACACCCTGGGAGAGTAAGCTCTCCCTGCCACCAGCATTTCCAAGGTCACAGCTTAAAGTCTAAGAATTCTGATTCAGCCTTGTGTTTCCTGAACACAGGAGCAGGAGACTGAGGGTAACAGGAGCCCAGGAGTTGCTGGTATAGGAAGGCTATGGGGGGTGAGGTGGGATGGGGTGAGATGACACAGCATGATTGCTGCATTCACACAAAAGCAAGGTTGTAGTGACTCAGCAGGAGGAGCAAGGAGACCCCCAAAGAATTCCAAGGACAACTGGAGGCAGAGGACAGCTAAGCTCCATGGGGACCCTATGTTCCATTGACATCCTGCTGCTATCATCATGGATACTGACCCTCAGTGCCTTCTGGTCACCTGAAAACCAGGATGGTATGTACCAGGGCACACTGCCGCATCACTCAGATGCTGCCTGCAAGGGAAAAAAAATCAGAGAAAGCCTAGACTTGGAAAAGAATGTGAAAAGTAGCTAAAGCCAATTGATTCATTTGAAAAAGAAAAACTCTTCAACGTCACACAACTTCCGAAGATGAAGTTCCTCGGAAGCTGGTTCAGCAACCTAGATATGAGGACACTTGCTATTCTAGGGTGAGAAGTGAAGTTGCCTTTCACTGGGGACTATCAAACATGGGCTATAAATACCAGCACTGCCCCTTATGAACAATGGACTGAGCTCAGACTAGAGAAGGTAAGTGTTTCCCTAAGGTCACACAGCCATTCCAGTGCTCCCTCTACCCCCACCCCAACAAACCCCTTCACCAAAAAAATAAAAAAGATTGTCTTCTGGAAACACATAATGCTACATCTAATCCTCATTCTCAATAGAAAAATGCCCACCTTTATGTTTTACTTTATTTTTTCCAAACTTCTATTCCAATTCTTCCTTCTCTCTTTTCCTCTCTCTTCCTCTCTCTCACACACACACATATACAATCTCACACACATGGACAGAGAGAGAGAGAGAGAGAGAGAGAGAGAGAGAGAGAGAGGAGATTTGTTGAATACTTTTAGGGATCTATTTTCATATCTGCCCAAAGCTTTTAAGCTATTTTGTGAGCAGGTTAAGAGTATAAGATAGTTGTAAACTCTTCTCTCTGAAAGAATTTGGCTGCTTCAGGTCAGGATACCATTTCAGGGTCATGGTTCTAAGGTAGACAATGGCTCCTTTCTAGATAATGACTTGTGATTTGTTCTCTCCCACACACATCAAATCAGAACATCAGCTACAACCCTCCTCATCCACATGTCCTACCACCAATTTGGCAACCCTCACTGCTTCTCACATAGTGTGAAAGAAGTGGGTGGCCAAATGCTGAGTGGTCACTGAATGCATATAGATGAAATTCTGTATTGAAGCAAGAGATACGTTCAAGAAACCTGCGTGCGTGCACACAATACACACAAGTCTACTTCTAAAGATCGATCAATATACAATATTGAAAGAAAAAGACATCTCAAAAAAGCCTTGAAATTGTTCCTTTCTGCCATCCATAAACCCTGTGGTAAACACAAGGTCACCAGGCTTTAAAATAAATAAGGCACAGAAATGGGTGGCCTGCTGGGTCAGTCAGCAGGTCATGATCAGATACACGAAAATGCCAGCTCCACGTGAGGGTTGGGCTCTGAGACACAGGAAGACCGTTACAGCACTCAATGGTGGCCTGTGGTGTGACAGAGAAGCAGGCTGTCATCTAAGAATGAGCGCATCCCCTCGCTGAAGCACCTTTCACCCAGTGCCTGTGCCCATCACTGCAGGCAGCCTGAGCCCAGTACCCTTATCTCTCTCCCCAGCCATCTCACTGCCAGCTGCACATAACTCCTGCCATGGATTCCCCCCTTCCCTGCTAACAGAACAAATTAATATTTAATTTTAAGATGACTCTTCTTTTCAAATCAAAAAGACTCCGGTCTTCAAAGCCAAGGCAATGCCTACTCCGAGTAGAACTCAGCCAAGCTGACATGGCCCTGCTCTGTAAACAGTAAGTTTCCTGCCTTCCGTCTGTTATTTGCCGCAAGCTCCTGCCACAAGCAGGAGGGGAGAGTCGACTACACCTCCATTTCGAGTATGTGGAAATCTAACCTTTACCCGTGTAATGATCTACTTAATACAATATTTTGTCTTTAATCAGAGAAAGAGTAAGATAATTTGATATCCCATAAAACACCATAACCTATATTTTGCAAGTCAATTAGCCAGTCCTTTCGAGTTAATGTCAGCACATCCCACATTGCACGTCCAGTGAGGCTTCTGGGTGTCTGTGACTCCAACACCACGCACAGAGGGTAGAAGAACATTCAGGGAGAAGGGAAGGCTGGGGTAGTGGCTGAGGGGGGTGGGAAATGCAGTGGGCAGTTACTGTTTCTCCATCTGTATGGAAATTGGGAAATCATCTTCTCAAATGGAGATTATCTTCCCTTGAGATCCTTCTGGAGGGTTATAAATAATAGAACATACTCATCAACATTATATATTAAAAAACTAATACAGAATCAGATAAGGAAAAACTCAATTATACTGTTAAGAATCCAAAGCAATAAAATACATATACATGAAAAAGAAGTCTTCACCAATCCTCTAAGTTTAGCCCTATTTTCTGACAGCCTCAACAGTCTTACTAAGGACATTCAACATAACCTTTTTTCACTCCCTCATTCATAAACAATGGAATGCAAAACACAAGAGATGTATTTCATACAGTTCTTAACTAAAAAAAATTGCAGTAAGGGGTAGAGTGGAAATTTATGAGTCTTTTATATAAAATTTGGATAGGAATTTTATCTAGTGTATATAAAAAGAAGCCTGGACAAGTGGTACAGGCCAAAAATAAATAAATAAACATTTCCAACTCTAGGTATTTGATGACCACTGACTCTGCTGTCTATGACTCTCTCTCCTTTCAAAACTCCAACACTGCATTTGACTCCCTGAGCACTTCCAGGGCCACTCTTGAGCACAGAGCCAGAAATACCCTCTGAGCACTACAGGGTGAAACCCCAGAACAAAATAAATAAGTAAATAAAATGGAGTTTTCTAACCACATCTGGAGAAACATAAAAGGTGCTTAACTTTCAGGTAGAAGCCTCAGGTTGCCATTACCTTTGTTCAACATGGTTTTAAAAACCCAGTAATGTGCATAACATGCATTTTCAGACTGGGCAGGCAGCTCAAGTGATGTAAAGCACAAGTGGAAAGCCCTCAATTCAGATCATCAGCAGGCATGGTCACCCAAGTCCTTCTAGGTATGGTCTGTGACCATCAAGGACAGCAATGCTGTGTGCTGAAATGGCTTTGGTGAATCTCAAGCACCAGGGGTCCACCAGCCAGGTGGACTGAACTCTTTATTTTAAATAAAATTGAATTTTTCAATATATGCAAATATATTCAATATGTGAATATATATTCAATAAATTCAATATATTTTCTAAGCAACACATTCTCATCATGCAGAAACTTTAATATCTTGGAAAAGTCATTAGCAGTTAAAAGAGAGATTGTCTCTATCTAGGAACATGGGGGAATGAATCCAGCTAATTCAGCAAAGCTGGTAAAGGATACCTGACTCATCGTTTTAATGAAACAGTTGCTTTAAGATTTCCACCTGTGAACCAGGCAAGGTGCCTGGCACTGAGATGTGGTAAAAAACACCAGTGAGTTCTCCCTGATTTCTTCTTCTGTCCTTGACAATCCAGTTATAATGTGACAGCATTTAAAGATGACAGTACTTGAGATAATAGGACAATGCCATAACAGGATTACAGCAAATGTGAAAGAAAGGACACACGTCGGCACTGTCATTTAAGTAATGTCAGCTATGATCAGTTTTTGTTTTGGGTTATTTTTTTTGTGCTGACACAGAAGTCAGTATCATTTAAAACAATTCATCATTAACCCTCTTATGACTATGTATCTTTTGCTTCCCAGAAAAAGAAAGCATTTGTTAGACAACAAGGGAAATTCAGTGACACTTTGTAATTTTGATCAATGTAAAAATTATAAGTAAAAGTAAATTGTGTAATCCAAGCCAATAACCAAAGATTCAAGATACAAAAATAGCTTAACGATCCTATCACCTAAAATGAATGTATCTTCATACATTCATATGGAAAGAAAAGGGCAGGGGTGGAGGTGGGGTGTGCTATTGGTCGTGGTCAAGAAGTTTCTGAAAGTCATCTTGGATTCCAGTAAAATTGCTGCATTAGAGAGTTGAGAAAGTGAAGTAGAAACACCTCATTCACCCCAGGGGTGCATCTGCTCCAGTCTCCAGGCCAACACATCCCCTCAGTCACATTTATTTCTCATTTGCCACTAGCACAATCCAAATCCATATACCAGTCCAGAGAAGTCAGTTCTATTCAACTTTCTGACTAATTCCTGCCAGAGTTCCTCCCCCAAATCACCATGTCTCCAAGAAGCTATTTATTCTTCCTTTGCAACGCACAATAATATGAACACACAGCCACTCTGCCCACCACTAAAAGAGTTTCCTCATTGTCTGAGACAAGTTGATCTGCCATATGCCAAGTGACCAACCATAAACAAAAGCTTACTTGACCATTTGTCTCAAAACAAAAAATAAGGAAATTTTGGCTAGAGGAGAAATTGCCATGTCAGAGGCTATAAAGACTCCAACTACTGCTTAACAGCCTAACAGGAGTTCTCCCTCACCCATGGCAGGCTCATGGCAGGCTCTGCTAGCTTTGGATTTTGTTTCCCTGTTTAGTCTCCTGAACTTTCCTTTCCAAATGCCTACGCTTTACATCAATATCTCTTTTAAGCCATACTGAAGTTTGTTCAAATTCAGGCTAATTTATTAAGCCCCAATGTAGGTAGGTGTTATTAAAGGAAGTTATTGGGAAATGAATTTTGGAGACAGTTTTGCTTCATCCTATTTAAGATGATAAATGTCATCATAAAGAACTGGCCTTGTCCTAGACAATGTTTGTGGTCTGAAGCAGAGGGACAAGGGAACAAAGTGGAACCTGAGGAGCTATTACTGCCAGTTCCACTTCTGTCAAATCCCCATCTGTAATATTTATTTGTTTGTTTGTTTGTTTTGGGAGTCACACCTAGTGGTGCTCAGAGGTTTCTCCTGGCTCTGTGATCAGAAGTCGCTCCTGGCAGGCTCTGGGGACTATATGAGTGCTGGGATTCGAACCAGGGTCTGTCCTGGTTGTCTGCGTGCAAGGCAAATACCTTACTGTTGTGCTATCACTCCACTCCCCCATCTGTAATATTGTCAACAATAAACCTCCTGCAATTTATCATTTCTTCTGCATTAATAACAGATACATTTGCTAGTCTCCTACCATACTTGGTTCTCTATTGCCTGTAAAAGACAGCCCTACAGTCAACCAACTCTATGATAGAGAATATTATGTATCAACATGGGAGAACTCAGCATGAAGGAGAATTCTACACTTGATCTTAGCCAAAATGCCGAGAAGGAGAAGTCTAACAACTCTCCCACCTCATCATTACTGGATAGAGCCCTCGGTTTTGATACTAGATCTACTGCCTTCATCTTCTGCACAAAGCATTTCGAAAACTACCCATAAACTATAGGATTGGATATAATTCCTTCAGCTGCCATTCCAGGCCTCCATCATCCAGTCTCAAATTTCTATTTCAGGACTAGTTAGCTCCTTCTCTGCACTAACAAAGATAACTGCTCAAATAAAAATCCCTGGCTGATTTTTTCCTCTCTAACTTTCTGGAATCCTCTCCATACTATAAGATTCAATATATAGTCAACCATTATCTATGCATGTCTATACCTCCTCCAACCCTGCAGCACACTATTTCTTTACTGTCCTGAACTCTTACCCAATCCTGACATCAATAGTTACCCCTTTATACCTCTAACTAATTCCATGGCTCCCCATTTGTGATTGTTCAATACTGAGACTCTTCAACTTACAGGTATTATATTTCAAAGTTTCCAGCATAGCACATATATTCTAGAAATTTAGCAAATGTAACCCATTATTATATATTTATATATATATATGTATATATATCCTAGAAATTCAACAAACTGTGAATTTACCTTTAAATTTACTTTCTAAAAGATAAGTTATTTTTGCAGTATCATTTACTGTTCATAATTGTAATATCAACTACCTCTGGACCCACAAACAGTTCCTTTCTGATAGCCACTTGGACCTCCAGATAATAAATGCAAGTGGCAGTAACATGTTATGCTGCATAGAGATTAGAATAATATCCACCCTCTTTAAACAGCCATCCCACACCCTAGAAGAGCGGACGTGAAGAGCATGTGCCAACTGAGCTGGGTCCAATGAGTCTGGATGTCAGAATTACCAAAAAATAACAACATCTGTTGAAGAGACCCAATTTGAAAATAGTGCAACTCTTTTGCAGTTTTTCAGCCACTATCATGGGCCAAGAAGTTAGGTTCAGTGGGGGCACATCCCCTGCTCAAAATCTGAGTTCTAAAAAATGTTTAAAGTATTATTTTATATATTGAACCTACTGAAAGGAATGTGTACTGATGTCGAAGAAGTTTTTGATGTCAAAAATAGCACAAATATACTTTAGCCCTCTTTACTGGTTACAATATAGGGAAGACCTGGCATTATTAGAAAGTTGTCCTCCAGTTTCAGGACTGGGTTGACTGTGGATATTAAAGTACCTGGGCATCCTCACTCCTTCTTAAAAGTCAAGATCTGAGATCAGGCCTCATGATCAAAAGGATCCCATCCTACCATACAGGGGGATTTTCTATATAGTATAGGACCCAACTTTACATGGTTTCTCTACAAGCTAATTCAGAATAGGTCCCCCCCAGATGAGCCTGCCAAATGTAAGGAAATTTCAGAAACAGCATTTATGCTAACTGCCTCAAGTACTACTTGACAGACAACTTAGGATGAATGTTTAAAACAAAACAAACAAAAAAAAAACATTCACTTCCTCAAGAATTCACCAAAAACTTAGTCAAGTTCTCCCCACAAGAGAAGAGTTAAGATTGACTTAGATATTCTCTCCTTTTCTTACTTCTTGAAGTCTACTGCGATGCTATGCACTCCATTCCTTGCCTTAACTCTGTTTCCCTCATAAATGCACAGAAGCACCCAGGCATTTCCCAATTTCCCACACAGTGCACAGTCTCTGTTGGTGGTGGATGATACCTCTTATGCTTCCTCTGCCTCTCACCGAGTCATTACCAATTTTTATAAATTCATTTTGGTGGTACAATGATGGACATAGCTGCCTTCCAATTTCTGTGAATTTTGTGGAACTCAAAGAGCATTAGTGTTTCCCTTGAAATGTGCTTTCTTTCTCCCCCCCCCAAAATAAACTTAAGTCTTGAAAAGATACAAACAGTGGCAGACTAGAGATGAGATAGACAGTCTTTCATGATGGTCCAACTCAAGAAATTGGCTTTTATTTTTTAGCTTTATTGAGTCATTATTTACATACAGCAAAAGTCGCTCATTTTAGTTTTACAATTTGGTGGATTTTGTTAATTGTATATGGTTTATCTCCACCCAAAATTAAGAGAAATTTTCTTTACTTTCTTTACATTTCTTTACTTTCTTTTACATTTTCTTTACTTTCCTCATGCCCAACTATACCCAATTCCCTCCCCAGATCTCTCTTCTTTCAATCATTGATCTTCTTTCCACCACTAATTTCAAGAGAATTTCTAGCATTTTATATAAATAGAGGTATATAATATATTACCTTTTGTGTTTAATTTTTTTACTAAGAACAATGATTTTGAGATTTGTTTACATTGCTGAGTACGTTACTATTTCATTATCAGACAGAGTTGTCCGAGGTATGACTGTCCTTCAATTTTCTAACCTATTCCTCTATTGATGGGTATTTACATGTTATTTTGGGGGGGAATCATATCTGGCAGCACTCAGGAGTTACTCCTGGCTCTGCACTCAGAAGTCACTCCTGGCAGGCTCACGGAACCATATAGGATGCCAGGATTCAAACTGGGGTTTGTCCTGTGTTGCCCACTTGCAAGGCAAACACCTTATCGCTCTGCTATATGCTATTGCTTTCAACTGTTGTGCAGTAAACACAACTACGTGTGTTTGTAGATGACTTGCTTTTATGTCTCTTAGGTACATACCTACTGCAATTCAAATTCTGATAATATAAAAAGTTTAAAAGCACAGCAGGCCCCCATTTCTTCACCCTGCAGTCATGCCCTACTCCCTAAAATTCAACACCAAGACCTATATTTTATTGGGGTCAATTACCAATTACTTTGATTCCTAACAGAAATTTCTCCATTTCTCTAAGTGGAGAAATGATGGGAAGAAGCCCCTCAAAACATTTCTATAAGGAGCAATAATTTGGAC
Organism: Suncus etruscus; assembly: GCF_024139225.1. NCBI lineage: Eukaryota > Metazoa > Chordata > Mammalia > Eulipotyphla > Soricidae > Suncus > Suncus etruscus. The sequence goes on along the minus strand of NC_064859.1, from coordinate 34,426,042 downwards.
AGAGCCAGGGGTCATGATTCAATATGTTATAGATAACAGTAAGATCCCCCAAGTATGTTGAAGGGGCATGTTTGACCTTTCCTCAGTAGTGGCATTGTTGAACAACAGCCAATGGTCCTGGAGAGAATTTCTAGTTGGCCAAAATGCCTTGGAACAAAAGATAACGTTGAGGCCTCTGACACACAACACCCCAGGAGGACAGCTGCAGTTCTGTGCTATGGACAGCAGAAAATCAGAAGGGTGTGGAGTCGCAATGCACCCTGCTCCTCTGCACTCTCCACCTATATCAAATAAGGCTGGGGAGAGCATGTGTATGGGTAGCAGAAGCTTCACACAGACCTCTAGTATAGTGGCCACAGAGTTGTGGCAGAAGTGAAGGGGAAGGAAAGAAAAAGGGGGCCAATATCTTAAATAGAAAGTCAAAAACTCTATGGAGAAGACACTGGAAAAAAAGAGGAATAGAGATTGTTCCTTGCCATAAGAGCAGAAAAAGAAAACAAAAGCCCAGGAGCAAGGATACCTGCATTACTTAGGCACCTGAGTAATTCTGACTCTTGTGGCAAGAGGCACTTTGATAAACTGAAACCTTATTAGTCTACACAATAGGATGGTGCTGGTGGGGATGGGGCATGTGGAGTTGACGCCAAAAGTCCGGCATCTCCATGGCACACTGCCACTCACTGACCAGGTGAACTATGGCCAGATCATGCCACTTCTCTAAGCTTCAGTAGTTCCACTCTACATAAAGGAAGTTGAAATCAATGAACTCTAACATCTTCATGTCTTACAGATCTTGGAGAATATTTGCTGAGGTTGAAGTAGGGAGAGATGAGAGTAGAAACAGCCCAGCACTGGCTGAGACACTATGGGGGTGCGGGGCTAGGAGAAGACTCACTCAACCACCTCGTCCATCTCTGATTGGCAAAGCCAGACTAGAGCGACACAGAACACAAATCCTCATTTGTTTCTAATGCTTTACTACCAGATGTTACTTCTTCAGCTAGAATTTAAAAAGAAAAAAAAGAAAAGAAGGGACTCTGTAAAAAGAGTTCTGTAAAATGGGAACAGATGTAGAGTTGTTAAAAAAAATGAGTTGGTATTTGTTTTTTTATTTGTCATTTTGGTTTTTTTGTTTGCTGGTTGGTTGGTTGGTTGGTTGGTTGGTTGGTTGGTTGGTTGGTTTTTGGGTCATGCCCGGCGGCATTCAGGTGCTATTCCTGGCTCTGCACTCAGAACTCACTCCTGGCAGGCTCGGGGGACCATCTGGGATGTCAGGATTCAAACCAGGGTTTGTCCTGTGTTGGCCATGTGCAAGGCAAACGCCTTTCCGCTGTGCTACCACTGCGGCCCATGAGTTGGTATTTGTAAAGTACTCTGAGGAAGTGCTCTGTGAAACAAAGCACATTTACCTGGTGCTTATTAATTACACCTCAGCAGAATTGAGGTCACTCGCCTCTTTCCCCAGGGGAAGTTTGATCCATAGAGAAGCAAAGAGGGAGGAGGGAAGGGGGGGAGACAGACAGAGAGACAGAGACAGAGACAGATGCCTCCAGGTTGGACAGAGTGGAAAATTAAATGGTCAGTAGTGAGGTAGGAGAATGCCCAGAGTAGCCATCACCTCTTTTTATTATCTGAAGGGAATAATCTATCCTAGCTGGCCTGGAAAGAAAATTGAATTCTCTCCCCACTAGAGGACCTTGAGACAGAGGCCACTAGCCAAATGACCACAGCCCCACAGACTCATCACTCCTCTACACCTTTGATCTCACTTCTACCCCAATCAGATGGAGCCGACCCCGTCCATGGAGCCAAAACCTTCAATGGCGCCAGTAAAAAAAAAAAATGTTTATTTGCACCAGACCAAGTTCTAAAGTTGCACTGATCCTTTATATCTGATAGCTGAGACCCTCTCTGCAAGGTAATCAGCTACCTGCTCAGTGACCCCCACACACACACCTCACTTCAGCCATAACATCACAGATACCTTCCGGATGCCTAAGTTATTTCTCTCCTCGGGCTGCACAAGGAACTCAGCAGGAAAGCTTCAGAAGACCTCTAGGAGGGACCCCATAGAACAGAGTGCAGAGCCCCATTTAACCAATTTAGCTTTCTAATTCTTAAATTCTAAATTTCTAAATTCTAAATATAGCAATCTGCTTTCTAGGAAAGGATTCAAAAGGATCTTCCTGTCTGATTCCTGAGAGTCTGGGACATTCTGGGAAGTCAGAATGTTTTAAAACACCTTCTCTCTGCAGAGAAAATGTATTTGGTAAAGTCCAATTTCCTGCCTGCTTAAAGACAAGCAGTTCCATCCACCTAAACCTTGAGTATGAAAAGTCAGGGTAGGAGCAGTCTTCTAGTACCAAAAATGCTCCCATTGTTCTAAGGACTTTTGTTTGCCTTTTTTTTTTTTTTTTGGTGCCACACCTGGCAGTGCTCATGGGTTACTCCTGGCTCTGGCCTCAGAAATCTCTCCTGGAAGGCTCGGGGGACCATATGGGATATATGGGGATTAAACCTAAATTAATCCCAGGTTGGCCACATGCAAGGCAAATGCCCTACCACTTTACTATAGCTCCAGCCCCTGAACCTTTTTAACTATTTTTGGGGGCCAGGACCATTTTGCTGAAAAACACTATGATTTAGAACACTGTTAAATAAGTTTTGTGCATGCAGTGTTCGACCACCGAATGGTCTCCCTCAACCTATTATCAACCCCTTAAAAAAATAACAAAAAACTAAAAAACATACTAGAGAACTGGGGGAAAAGTGTCATAAAAAAGGGATGCAAACTACAGAAAGGGGCCTCAGACCACCATCATTCCATGACAATGCAACTGATAAAGTGGTATCTCCTTCAAGTGAAGCCTTGTAGGAGAATAATAGGGGAGATGAGAGACATCATCACTGCAATGCACAGAATCAGAACTTACTGATGGGCTTACACATAAAACCCTCCAACACTCACTGTCCACTGGAGGAAAATACAACACCTGCTCAATGACATCAACTAAGCAAAGGAAAACCAGCCTGGCTGGCAAGGTGATTCAGGCTGACACACCCGATGAAATGGGGGAGTTTATAAAGGAACAAGCAGATGCTCCTCTGAGGCAGGAATCCAGACCATAGCTCAAAGTCTATTGAATTCTTTCCACAGAGATGAAGACAGAGCTGGTGCTGACAGTCTCAAGAGGAATCATACCTGTTCCCTAGGTCAGCTTTCTGGACATAGCAGAAATGCTCAGAGCAGCAGGTCAGCAGGTGGCAAGGAGTAGGCAGAGAGAAAGAAGTGTCCATCTTCCATTTTACCATTAGTTCCAGGAACCCGCAGGGTAAGAATCCGATGAGTCCCTCTCCTCCAGCTTGTACCATCTCTTCTCATCCATCTCTCTCCCTGCAGCCTACAAGGTCTATTTCTGGAGTACTTGTCCTCATCACAGACCTGAGTCCCAGAATCACCCCTCAGCAGCTCCTCCACATGACATCATAAGTTCTCTTCTTGTCCCAAAAGGACTCTTAGCCAACTCATTCCTAAGGCCTCCTTGGCTGTAAATCTGAAAAGCAGGTTGGAGGCTGAGGTTTATAAACCATGACCTCTCTCCTACCCACAGTCAGAAGAGACTGAGCTAATGTGGCTCAGCACTGAATTTCCTGCTTTGCAATAGTCCTTTACACTGTGTTTTTCAGCCTTTTTTCTTACCATTTCTTACCCTGTCCACCTTGTTTCCTTAATACAGCCTCCCATTCTACTTATTGCTACCTTATTATTGCTGTCTTGTGCTATGACCCCATTTCCACTATTTTCACCTGAAATATCCTCAAAGCCCAGATGGGGTATATGACCCCCCACCCCCAGATGAGAACCCTAGTCTACTAACCTACTTCATGAGAAGTTTGTTTTGGAAGGGTCTCTAACTCTTTAGGGAAGGACACCTGTGCTGAGTGCAGGTCATGGTCAGCAGGTACCTGTTGGCCAACAGATTCTAAATGTCTTGAACCATTATCCTTTGAACTGGAATCTTTGCTCTTTATTATTGGTGTTTATTTGTTTGTTTGTTTGTTTGTTTGGTTGGTTGGTTGGTTGGTTGGTTTGGTTTGGGTTTGGGGGGCCATTACCCAGTAATGCACAGGGATTATTTCTGGCTCTGCATTCAGGAATCACTCCTAGTGGACTCAAATATTGGGATGTCCAGGATTGAAGCCAGTCAGCAATATGCAAGCAAGGCAAATGACCTACCTGCTTCACTATCACTCTGGATCCTCAATGAAATCTTTCCTTGCAGCCTTTCTCTCTCTACTGAAGTCCTCCCATAAAGCAGTCTGTGACTTAAAATCACTTTCAGAGTTAGAGCAACACTCCATGGGAAAGGAAACCATTGTCACTGCATGTTCTTTCACAATGATTCATTTAGAAAAATAAAATAAAGCCTTTTGAAAATTCAGTTCTCGGGCCCAGAGAGATAGTACAGCGGTGTTTGCCTTGCAAGCAGCCGATCCAGGACCAAAGGTGGTTGGTTCGAATCCCGATGTCCCACATGGTCCCCCGTGCCTGCCAGGAGCTATTTCTGATCAGACAGCCAGGAGTAACCCCTGAGCACTGCCGGGTGTGACCCAAAAACCAAAAAAAAAAAAGGAAAAAAAAAAAAGAAAATTCAGTTCTCACAATCTCAGTGAAGCATATTCATGTTGTTCAACTCAAAACCTAAAATCTAGCCCTCAACTGAACAAGTCAGTTAATATCAGAGAGCTCTGACATTTAGATTCAAACCTCAGCCCCTGAACTAGAATATTCCAGGTAGTGACAAATGCATGGCCCCTAAACTCAGTCATTAGCTGGAAACTCAATCAGTTCTTACCAGTTACCTCCTACCTTATTGCTATATCCTATAATGGTGATGATAATGACTATTATGATGATGATAATAATAATAGCTTCCACTGAACGGCACTTTGCAGCTTACATAGCAATTTTATATAGCTGACTTCCTTTGAAGGTCTTCAAGACCCAGTCTTCTACTCTCCTCTTTCTCAGCACTGGCATCTTATCAACACATATTACCCTCCAAAAAAAAAAAACACTTTAATAATTTCTGTGTACCATTTGTCCCTTTACAAATGACAGAACAATACTGAGTGGAGAAAGGCAAAGTCCTACCCCCCAAAAGATAAACACTCCACCAGTCAAGACTCCAGAGGTTTTGGAATTAGAGAGATTGGTTTCCATCATATCTATCCAAAGTGTTCCAAGGAGATGAGGAACTTGGGGGTTCATAGAAAGCCCCCAGGAAACCAGGTTTGATCCTTTGAGGATGGACACTACTCTGAGTAGCGTGGGTGGAGTCAAAAACTTGTGCAGTAGGGAAGAAACCAATGTAGGGCTTTCCAAAAGGACACCCCAGGCCTGGGCACAGTAGTGGTGAGTTGAGATAATGCCCACAGTGATAACCAGCAGGGCCCTGACAGAAGAGGCCCTGGACATCATGGGCAAACACAATGTCAGGGACAGATTTCAAGGGACATGTGGCAGCATGTTCTGAGGACTCCTCCCCATGGGGACCCCTATCAGTGCCAACCAAGCATACAAGATGCATGCCAGACCTGGAATGGAGAGGTCTCTGCAAGGTTACAAGAACATGCACAAGAGAGAAAAGACAGTACTCTGGCACTGCTTCACCGCAGCACTACCAAGTGCTACAGTCCTAACCTGCCCACATCTACTCCCCTTCCTAAAAGTGACCCAGGAAACTCAGAACACCACCACCCCCAGCAAACTGCACTTCAAACTATAATCACAAAACAGATGAGAGGTGAAGACAAGAAAGCAGGGGGTAGCTGACTATCCACTCCCAACACATGATGAAAGGGAAGCAGAAGCCAGATGGGGGTGCTGAGGTCTACGGATCCAAGAACCGTTCCCCCCAAGTACCTCTTGTCGGTAAGACTGCCAATTCTCCAAGAAGTCCAAAACCCTTTGCTCAGAAAAGACTCTTGGATTTATGTATGAGTGAAGATGTGTTATGTTATTTCAATCACCCAGAAACCTGGCTCAAGATCATTTGATTCTCTAGGACAGTAGAGAGCAGTTACTGCCCATTATGCTTTCTGCCATTTCTGGGAGATTACTCACTATATCTCCTTTGGAACTCAGAAGACCCAAAGGCTCTTTCTAGTGATTTGACAGAAAAGCCACTGTCTTTTTTTGATGCAGGATCTTTAGGATATAGTGCTGGTTGGCCCCTGTGTTAGTGGGATTACACAGATCACCACTGATGGTGCTCAGGAGACAGAAAGGGTTTGACAAGCAAGGAAGTGCCATATCCACAGTTCTCTCCAGCCCTGGGTTCAGGTCCTGTCCTCAGGGCCACCACTGTGGTTCTCCAGAGCCCAGTTGCTTTGGAAAAGAGTATCTGGGAATCCAGAAATCTCTGGTCAGAATACATGTGAATGCAGTCAGCAAACAACACCCTTCAGTGGGTTCACTTTACCCCAGCCGCATACTTCAAACCCACACTGAGGCTCAAACCAAGGGACTACTGAGTCTTTCTCCTTTCTGAGATGGCACACCTGGGGAAGGCTCTCTCTCTCCTCTCTCTCCTCTCTCTCCTTCTCTCCCTCTCTCTCTCTCCTGTCTCTCCTCTCTCTCCTCTGTCTCTCCTCTGTCTCTCTCTTCTGTCTCTGTCTCTCTCTCTTTCTCTGTCTCTCTCTTCTGTCTCTGTCTCTCTCTCTTTCTCTGTCTCTCTGTCTCTCTCTGTCTCTCTCTCTCTGTCTCTCTCTCTCTCTCTCTCTCTCTGTAATCTCTGAGTGAGAGCTGAGAGCATTTCTTCCCAGTGGACAAGAAAAATAATTAGCCCCATTTTGCAGATAAAGAGCCAGAGGCTTAATGGAGTGGATCAACTTATTTCAGGCCACCCAGGCAGCCTGTGAAGGAACCCAGCATGTGAAGCTTTCAAGACAGTGCCCCTTCCAAGTCCTGCTTCCCCAAGACACTGTTGCCTTCCAACAGGAAGACGTGTCAGGTGTTGGTGGGCTCCAATACCAGGAACTGTCCTGCCATCATAGTGTGGCTGCTATAAAGAAAACATACCACTGCTGTTCCCAGGATCTGGGGGTATAGACACATACTGACCAAAGTATATGGTAAGGACGGGGACATGGACTCATGTACATCAGTTCCCTCTTCTGCTCACAGCTCATAATCTGTGGCCTCTCAGATTCCAAGCACTGACCCTCACAAAGCCCTGGCCAGCCTCCAGCAAGACTAAAGCGAGCCACTGGGGCCAACACACACACACACACACACACACACACACACACACACACACACCCCACCCAGTGCCCTGTCAGGCTGTTTGCTCCAGAGCTGCTTTGTCTCCCAGCTGATCTGTGGCAGCTCCTGTCTCCGTCTTTCCATTCTCTGCCCAGACATGCCTGAAGTTGCTTGCCAGGAAGACTGCATGTCAGGGCTCTGCCCTGGGATGTGAGAGCAGCATAGTCCTGCAGCTCTGCCTGGGGACAGAAAATGCACAAAGAGCCTGAAAAGGGTTGTGTGTGTAACTTGGGAAGCAAGCAGGTAAACTATGGGTGAGCCTGAGAGTAAGGGCCCCCTGAACTCTAGCTGGGACTCCTGGGACCCTAGAGATAGATGAGGCTCTCTGGGACCAATTCCTCAGCCTAAGCAGCCTCTGACTTCCCAAGTTCATGAGCCACACCCCAGCAGACTGAATGACATGCCTTCACAGAGGGGTGGAAAACGGATGGCCTGACCTGGCTAGCGCATAATCCTGGAAGGAATTCACCAAGAAAATGGCCTTCCCTGGAGCCAGCAGATAGTCTCCCAGGTAGGACAGTAAGGAGAGGCCCTGAGAAAGACAAGGAAGTATAACAGCATATGAAGGATCACACACACACACACACACACACACACACACACACACACACACACACACACACACACACACACAGTCTCTCTGTCTCTGTCTGTCTGTCTCTGTCTCTCTCATTCACTGATCACAACCCTCTGGGACCAAGTCTAGAGCCAGGTTAGCAGCTCTCTCCACCTCTAGCTGTACCTGCAAACAGGGTGAGGTAGGCCAGCCCCGCAAACATCAAATCCAGAGCTCAGAGCAGGTCTACCAACAAAAACACCAATGGGTCAGCCTGAATTAGGCAAATAAAGATTCTAGGATCTTCTGGACAGTATAACACTGAACAAGCCCTTTTACCTCCCATAGTCTCTGTTTCTTTCTGTGCTTGAATCCATGATGTGCCTGCCTTGCCCAGATGACAGTATGAGCTGATTAAAAGTGTCTGAAGCACTCATCTTAGCACCTCTGGAACCCAGACACCCTGCTTGGCAGATGCAGGAACCCATCTGTGGCTCACCATGGGGAATTCTTTATGACTTGGTGCCACTCCCAGTTGATTAAATCAAATCAAGGTTTCCAACCACCACCCACCCTTCCCACAGAAGATGGTTTCTGTACATTTTCCCCACTAAGCCAACTCTACAAAGTTGTCAGTGACGAGCTTTGCACTTATTTGCATCATTGTCTAGAAATGCTTCCTTTAATCTGCTAGATCTTCAGTGGTAGTCAATTTCATTCATTTGTTGCAAATATTTATTGTTATAACTGGGAGAACAAAATGAAACACAACTTCTTCCTTGGCCTCAAGGAGCCCAAAGTCTAGTTTCAGGAAACTTTGATCATCAGAAAATAAACAAGTGTCCCAGGAAGCCAGGGATCCCTCCAAGAAACAAACATTTCTGTAATCTGATGAGTCATTTCCAAGTGGTTTAGAAATTCTCTTTCAGGAGCTCACCTGAGTTGCAAGAGAGAAAGGTTCTTCTAAATTATTATGCTGTTCCTTTAATTACAGAAATACACTCATCTCTCCTAAGAAACAGAAGACAGGTAGACAAGAAGACCAATCTGTAGATGTGGCATTAGCCCTATCATTCCAGCCTCGCCTCTTCTAGTTATTTGACTAGTGAATTGTAGAAGGAGGGAAGTCTGAGGTTCCTTTCTTTCTACACAACTTATATTGCACTAGGTGAAATCTCAGGCTACATGGATTGCAAGGATGAAAGACCAGTTCGCAAATAATTCTTTGCCACCAGAAGTCCTGGAAACCTGACAACTCTGCATGTTGTAACAACACAACTCAAGACTATCCGAATCATATAAATATTTGTACAGATACTTATCAAAGCAACAATCAAATATCAGGTCCCTCAAAGTGAGCTGATGTGCTTATAGTTTATTGTCTTGATTTGTTGAAGTAGGCAAAACAAAGCCATGCATGCTGCTCTGCTGAGTTCCAAAGTCAAAGAGTAGGTAAATAGTACAAACATTTGGCTTCCCTCCCTGGCTTCCTTCTATGGGCTGTGAGCAAATGGAAAAATAAACCATTGGAAAAAGTCTCAGCCTAATAAAATTATACAGAGACAAACCCCCCGGTGGAATTCAGAAGGCCTGCACAGTGCTCCTGCCTTGTTCTCTGCCATCCATCCCCGCAGTGCTGAGCCATTCACAGACTTTGGGGCCTGCTCCCCACCATTGTTCCTAAGCACTTCCTCCCTCAGCTTCCTTTTCCACTAAAAAGTATTCTTTACTTTCAGTTCCTTGCTTGCTTGCTTGCTTGCTTGCTTGCTTGCTTGCTTGCTTGCTTGCTTGCTTGCTTGCTTGCTTGCTTGCTTGCTCAGGTGAAATATGCCTTTAAGATATTCCAACAGAGAAGTAAAATGAACTCTGATCCTTGAAATGGAGCACGAAGAGAGCACTGGGTTGGTAGCAAAAATCCCTCACATCCTAACCTGTCACTAAAGACTCCATGATCAAGAGAAGGCAGGTTCCTAGTCTTAAAGATGTCCAGTTTCTCCTGAATAAAATGATAAGAGGATGGAAAGGGTGTGTGTGGGGGTGGAGGGGTGAGAGACAGAGACAGAGAGACAAAGAAGAGACAGAGAGCAAGAAGAAAGAGGGTAGAACAGGATGAAGTAGAGAAAGAGAGGGAAAGGAAGGGGATTGAGAACAGGTCACCTGGGGCTTCCAGAGGAAAAAGCAAAGAAAGCTCTGCTTACTTTCTCCATATGCCAACCTATGACCAATCTACAATCAGGCCCAGCTAGCGTGTATGGGCACTTCCCAAACCAGTATGTGTCTCATCAAATAAGGAGCATAGCCCATTAGGAAGTTCTCTATTGTAATGGGAGCAGCCTCAGATCTTAGTTCCAGGGGAGGAAGACACATCTCCTTGTGCTGGTGCCTTCTGAACACTGGAGGTTCTTCACAGTTGTAATGATCAGCTGAAAGTCTAGCTAGAGATCCCAAAAAAAATTCTGCAAAAATGCTTCATGTCTCCAGGAGTTCTGGTTTCTTATTGAAATCCTTCCCACTGCTGCTTCCCCGGGCCAGGCCACCCAGATTAGACCTCTCCTAGGACCACACTTAATGCCCAAGACAATTTCCCTTTTCCCAGGTATGCACATTAAGCCCCATCTCCCTGGTCAGACATCCCCCTCCTCTGCCCAAGGCCCAGAAGGATCTTGGGTCTGAGTGCTGTCCAGGCCTACAAGGTCACAACCTGAGTAAAGAGCCATCAGCAAATGCCCTTTGGCCCCACTGGGAAAGGGGAATTTCCTGAGTACTATTGAAAGCAGTTTTGAGGATTTAGGGGACAAGATAGGCAGTGAGTCACCATCAAGAGGTATTCTAGATCTTTGGTCATTGTCATTCCTTTATTAAGATTTTTCATTAATAATTTGCATAAATAGAACCCACTGCTTTATTGATCAAAGAAGAAGAGCACAGTGTGTGAGAGAGGAAAGAAAAGGAAGAGGGTGTAAGAGAAAAAAAGACAATGAATTTCTGGCACAGACAAGATAAATCTGTGCTCACAGTATACTGAGGTATAGGTGTGTGTGTGTGTGTGTGTGTGTGTGTGTGTGTGTGTGTGTGTGTGTGTGAGCACGCATGGGAGTCAATCGAGAGCTTACAGGAATCACCACCCTTGTTCCAGGTACCTTCAGCTCCTTTTTCACTTAGACTTGCTTGTCAGGACAAAAGAACAAACCCACTGCCCACTAGGCCTTCACAGAGACAGGCTCCTGACAGCCCGAGGAAGATGTTCAGTTCCCAGAGGTAAGGTTAGTCCTGACCTTTCAAAGTCCCTCTAGGCTTCACCAAGCCCACCTCCCACTACAGAGTTGAGAGGCCACCAATCCGAATGCCAGAACATTCCCCACACTTGAACTTTCCCCCACTGCCAGCCCACTCTCCCAAAGAGGAAGGGATAAGAAAACAAAACAAGCTAACCTCTGACCACCTGTGGGTTTTGTGTCTACACTAATGTTCTTGAGATGGGAGGTCAGCATCCCACAACCCAGAGAGTCAAGTCTCAAGTCAGAAGAAGGCATGCTTAGTGTGGGAAATGGCCTCATCCTATCATTTCCCAGAATCCTCCTCTCCTGAGTCCCCCTCAGCATTGCAGCCAGCCAGGAATAGACCCATGGAACAGGTCACTGCTGGCCAAGAAACATACCTCAGGTCATGCCTGAGAAGCTTCATCAAGCTAACGTTTGCTATGCTGCTTAGGGACACTGACAAGAAATCCTTGGAATTGTCTAGCAAAGCTAAATGTCGTGTACATGTCTGTCCCAACAAATCCTACAAAAAAGCAAATTCATTCCTACCATCTCCACCCCAGCATCTTCCAAAGCATTCAAACAGATCTTCTACCCCAGTCCAGTCTTCTGCAGTCTGGCAGGCTGCCCCATATGAAAGAGGTACAGAAGGACAGCATGAGGAGTCCTGCCTGGTCTGAAGCCCAAGTCAGCACCCCAAGAGCTGGGCAAACCCTACCATCCTCCCCTACACCTTCCACAGGGTTACTCCTGAGGTAAGGCTCAAATATGACAAATGATCATGAGAAGGCTTATTCCAGCACCATAAAACATGCTGTGAATTTTATTTCCAAATTCATAACCATGAGTTAGGGTTAGGGTTAGGGTTAGAGATCGAACTCATCTCAAAGGAATGAGTTCAATTTCTATAAAACCCCTCTCACCCAAAATAGTGGAAGATGGGTAAGAAGAGAAGGAACAGATATTCAGACATGACTTCAAGGTTATTCTCCTTTACACAGATCCTTCTACAAGTCTGTGGCAAAAATAACAGCCCCCAAAGAACACACCACTTTGTCAGGACATGTAGTTGAAATGTGTTGGAGCAGCTGTCAACTTGGAGAAAATCACTGTCAGGGAGTCAGTGGAGTGGGTCTGTGTTCAGCTGGACAAACAGGGGTTCACACAGGAGCCTGAGCTTTTCTGTCCTTCTAGTGGATCCCTTTCCTCAAAGGCACTCCTTCCGCCCTGCTTTCCAGGCCCCTCTTCAGCCTTTCAAGGAACAGAAAACTTCAGGTCACTGGAAGGGGTGTGTGGCGAATGGAAACCTCCTCCTTTAACTGCCATCCCCAAAAGGCAAAGAACACAGGGGGTCCCCTGCCCTCATCCCCTCTGTCCACTTCAGATAAGTCACTCAAGGTAGAGTCCTAATAGACTCATTAAGATTCAACTCCACCTGAGGGAGGACAGTATCCCTCCCTAAATAACGGTAGGGACAGAAAATTCACAACCAACAGCCAGCCAGCCGTGAAACCTGATTTCCCTGCCAGACGCTGTGGGGGAGGTGTGGTGGCATTTGGCAAGGAACTCACAGAGGGTTTTGCAGGGGACGGGACACCACACTAGACTTTACAGCCTGGGTGAAAGCAGATGGTGTCAAAGACAAAGAATTACTCATAGGCAATGGATCTGTTGTTAGCACACCCAAAAAATCCCTTGTTTTCTAGCCATCATCTGACACCTCCATCAGAGAGAGGTAGCAAAGAACACCTGGGCCCAGAATAGTTTGTCTTATTCCACAGAATCTTAGCGCAAGGGGGTCCATCCTATTCAAATGCCAGTGCTTCCTGTCTGGCCTCAGGGCATGGAGAACAGGAGGCTGACCAGGGGCTGAGGCTCCAACTCCCTCTTCCAGCATCCTCCATATATCCCAGGGAAAGTCACCTTCCCTGGGTAAGAGCTACAGTCTGTCAGGCCAAGCTAGGCCTCGGGTTTCCATCCTGGCCTGCAAAATCCCTTGGAGCCCCAAGACAGTCCTCCTCCCACTCCAGACGTAGCTGGCATGGAGTAGCAGGGAGATAAAGCCAAGTGTGCTAAGCCTCGACCCTCCAAGGTGACAAAGATCTCACCAGACTGTGTCTCGCCTTTTCTGGCTCAGTGAGCCAGCCCAACTGGCATGCTGCCTCCCAGGAAATCCCTGGCTGTACAAAACACACCCAAGTGCTTTTGTGTGTCTCTGCTCAAAGCACAAATGATAAAGGGAACTCACGAAGGAAAGGGACATGCCCAGCGGCCTCCAAAATTGCGAAGGCAGCATTTACCTCTGATGAGAGCCTCCTCACTCCCTCCTGATATATATCCATTTTTCTGTCAGCCACCTCCAATAATGTCTATGATGCCAAGATTTATACAAGTATGCTTATAAATGTGATTTCATTATAGCCTCTGAAAAACCACCTTTCTGCCTAAACATTCAATTAATGTAATTAAATTGCTACCTGACGGCATTATCTAATTTAACTTGGGATCCAAACTATTGAAAAGCATGTGCCTTTTAACACCCCGACTGGTAACGCATGTGATGAACAGAGCTATAAACATGTTGGCATAACTGAGCTGTTTAAAAATAAATTAGCAAACTATAAAAATAAACAGTTACATACATATGTACTCAATTATGAACTAACTCTAATTTTTGTTCTGAAATACTGTCTTTGACCTTAGTCATAAACAAGCACCATTAAAAAAACATAATATCTCAACAGACAGGAGGCCAAGGATTAAACGCTCTTCCAGTTCAGCAGAATGCAAAACAAGGCTCCAAAAAAAATTTTTTTTTGTTTTTTGAAAGAAGGAAAAGAATGGCAGGAAGGGGGAGAGAGAAAAGAAAAACACTCATATTTCTTGAAAAGCAGGGAAACGTGTATAAAATGTACAAAGGCTACTGTGCTCTTGTTGATTTGAAGCTGCTTCTGTTCAAGTCAGAAAAGTTAAAACCCAGTGAAGTGCTTTTGCATTTTAGATGTTTGGGAGTCTCTCAAGAAAAGAGGACAGGCCAGGAGAAGTGCTATTTCCAAATGCAGCTGTTTCAACAGCTCAGCGGCTGCATAACAGTCACTGCTACCCAGGGCTGTCTCCCCACCTGAACTAAGCTCCCTGTCCTAAGTCTGCGACTGCCTCTAAGTCTTGAGCTTTCCTAAGACATATGGCAGAAATGTGGAAATTGTCTTCCAAATAGCACAAGACAGAAAGGGGCTGGGGGTGGCGGCGGGAAGAGAAGAGAGAAGCAAAATCAAGCTGCTGAAACCGTATACAGGACACGTTTTCACACTAATCCAGTGCTCCTGTAACAAAGGATAGTGTAGTACAGGGTAATTACTATGGATTATTATTAGTTTCTGAAGCAAATGTACAAAAAATATTATTTTTAGATTGACACACACACATTTTACACATGCCTCTTTCTAAAGCCTCACATTAAATGGTCTTGGATGCAGGCTCCTCCAGGGTTATAGGGAATGCACTCACAGAGCAGGACAGATGCAGACACAAAGAGATCACAATAGACCTAAAATTCTTTCATATTATGGTACTTATTGCCTTTTCTTTCGCAAACAAAAGTAGGGAAGCAACAGTACATTAGTTATTCATCTCCTAGAACCTGACCTAAAATACTGACCACTCCAAAAAAAAGACACATCCCCAATTATGTAAAAATAATCTAGAAGGAAAGGCAATTGAGAATCACACTCATAGGTACTCAGGACTTACTCCTGGCTCTGTGCTCAAGGATCACTCCTGGCAGGCTCAGAGGATAATATGGGATGCCAAAGATTGAATCTGGGTCATCCACATGCAAGGTAAATTGCCCTAACGCTATACTGTTCCTCAGGTCCTAGAAATGCAAACTTGACTATGGCAGCAAAGGTTTGAGAGGAAAGAAGGGGAAAGATTTGAGGACAGATGGTACTTCAAGCCAGATAGTACTAGGATAAGTCACTGGGTATAACATTTATAAAACCAAGTAGTCCTTGCCTTCTTGTTCTTGCCACCACACCATCACCCCCATTGCAAAAGGCAGGAAGCTTATAGGAAGCTATAGGTGTGCATAGCAGCACCACATGGAATTGCATCAAACTTCTCCCCTTGGGAGGAGGGTAGCATGGACTTTGCCTTCTGGGAGTGAACAAGGAGATGACTGACAGGTGAAGAAAATTGATTTGGGAAAACTTTAGAGACTTCCTGGAGACTCCTCCGCCTCGTTTCTGGCAGGTCAGATTGTTCTAGGGTTCTCACCTGGGTCAACTATGATTCCAGATAATTCATTTGCAGTGTGACCAAGCAGGAGCATGGAAAGATAAATATATAAAAAGCAACTCTGATGCTGAGCAAGACATTAGTTCTAAAAGCAGCTGTCTGGGGTCATTTTTGAGGACCAAGAGGCGAAGGAGTTTTCTCTCTTGACCAGTTTGTCTCAGATGCAGGTCAAAGATTATTCACCAGTGTCCTCCAAAGCCCAGAGTGTTTGCCCAAACAAAGTAACTCCCACAGATTTGCTGGCTCCACTTTCTCACCAGGCTCCTAAAAAATCACAGACTTGTGGTGCAGAGATTCAATCTTTAGGGCAAGAAAGTTGTCAGTGTGATTCTGGCACTGGCCAATTTTCCCCAGGTAACTCACTTGTTCTCAGTTTTTGCCTAGCTTAGGTGTGAGCAGGATTCCAAGAATTATTTAACTTTTCCATTAGAGGGCTCTCCACTCTCCTTTCAAGGAAAAATCCTCTATCTGCCAGCCAGCTTCTTTCCAGGAATGGGGAAAGAGAAGAGAGCGCTAAAAAGGACAGTGATTTCCATAAGAAATTCTAAACCCAGAGGACTGGAAAGTCAAAGCTCCCAGGACCTCCCCAGGAAAGCTCTCTTCAGAGCTGCAAGGCACCATGGCTGCAGATCCCAGAGAACCTGAAGTCCAGATAAGGACATATTCCCTGCTTCAAAAAGAAATGCAAGTAACAAGCACACATTTCCTAGTTTATAAGATTAAATTGTCCTGTGGTGCAAAAGAACATGGAGAAGAAAAACTATGTACAATGAATAATAATAATAAGGCACTTTTTCTAAAGAAAGTTAGACTGTCATGGTAGTCTTGAGCAGTCCGTTTAACAGCCCATCTAGTACCTCCCCTATTCTTCCCAATCCTTCAAACCAGGCCTAATCCAACACCCATCTATGGCCCTATGGAGTGCAGGCAGCAGGTGCAGAAAAGAAGGAGATAGGGAGGAAGAGCCTCTTAGCTCGAACAGAACATCCCTTGGAACACCTCTATGCCTTCCCCAGAACACAGCCAATCATCCTTGCAGTCACCAAGCCAAACACCCCAACCATAGATTGAACCTAAAGTATCTTGCTTGAATATGGCAACAGCCTCTGACTGAAGCCACCACCTACCCACCTCCAGTCACATAAAGGAGTCACTGGAACCTTCTAGAATCCCAAGTCACTTGAGTTACTCCACTAGTGGTTCCGGCCTCCTTTAGAGTTAGTCAAAATTCTCTTAGTGGCCCAAAAGGCTGGTCCCCTGGATTGTGACCTCAGTTCCCCCACTCCCTCACTTGCTCTCCAACCCGGACCCCTCTCACTCCTCCTCCAACAGTAAGCCAGATGGTACATGTGACCCATGGTCACAGTGACTGGGTCCAGAACCCTCTTTCCACAGAATTCACCTGCCCACTGTCTGGCTTCCTTGGAGCCTCGAAGGGACCATTCTTAACTTAACTGTCCTACTTAAAATTTACCACACCTTCCTTCTCCAGCCCTCAGTCTTTCATTTTTCTTGTTCTTGTTTTGTTTGGGGGGCCATACCCAGCAGTGCTCAGAGGTTTCTCCAGGCTCTGCACTCAGAAATCACTCCTGGAAAGCTCAGGGTACCATATTGGATGCTGGGATCGAACCCGGGTTGGCTGGATTCAAGGTAAATATCCCACCTAAAGTGCTATCACTCTAGCCCTTCAGTCCCAAATTTTTATTCCCATAGTATCTGGATCATCTCTGACATGCAGTGCAAGTCAAGTGTTTATTTTTTGTCCATCTTCCCACCTAGAAATGAACATTTCATCCTAAGCCCAACACTGAGTATGCTTCCTGGCACATTTGGCAGGTATTCAAAAGAAATGTATGACCTTCCCAATCTAAGTTGCCAGGGCATCACTCCTGCTGTCTCTATCAAAATACCAGGCTGACTGACTTAAGAATCCTTTTGCTTTTTGTCTGAGTTTTGGCTAAATTTCATTTCTCCAGAGGCCTAACAGAACTCCATCATGCATTATACTATAGAGGGATGAATTGAGCTAATTTGGGAGAAAGGAAAGGAGTGTGGGGCTCTTAAAAGGGGTTAATCAAGACCAAATTTGTGTCTCTTCTTTAAAATTTATGAGGAGCCTCTGAAAGAGAAGGGGCTCAGAGCTCCTCTGTCCTAGCAGACCCCACCTAAACCTTCACACACCCAGCACAAAGCCAGGAGTCCAGGCTCACTGAGGTCATAAAGTTCATGCCCCCAGGTCTCATGAGAAGGGAAAAGAGAGGCAGTCCCTGACCCACCAGCTTCCTCTGGGCATAGTCTTCCTCCCTGACACCAAATGTTCTTTGGATTCTCCCTCCTCATTCATGAGGAGGGATGGGGAGGGAGGATGATGAGGGGACAAATACCTTATACCTAAGAGCCCAGGATCAATCAGAAAAGCTAAAGTGCCTTTTCCCACCCCAGTGAACATTTTGACAGGTGAATAAATGCTCCCCAGTAGGCAATAACAAGGAGAAGTCTGAATTAAAAGAACTTGCCAATTTGAAAAGTAATGCCATTCTATGTGACTCCACTCTATTCTGTTACCAATAAAACACTTAAAGATGCTATTCATGCAGACATAAAGTGCTAATGGCCACTTGTTAACATGTTTCATAATGCTAATATTTCCTTCTGATTTCCGACAGTTCTTTTTTTTTTCCTTTCTTCTTTTTTGGGGCTATTTTAAGTTAACAGAGCGCTAATCTGATTTGAAACTGAAGGCTTAAAGAGCTACACTCTCCATAACTGCACTATTAATGACAGCCACTGCTTTACATGTTGCACTGCTTCGTGAAAACAATCATCACTCAGTCACGGTATTTTCTAAGGCATAGAAAAGCTATAATACATTGAAAATGTAGTGGGTATAGAAGAAGCTCAAAATGTGAGACTTTTGGTGGGGGTGTTGGAAGGAAAATCATACCATGAATTCCTCTCCAAGCTTTGTACATTGTTTCTATGAAGACAAGAAGCAGAATAGCAAAGTAAATTGGAATATTTTTTCTTCCATAGCAAAGAATTGGAGGTCTTTCCTCTGTTTTCCTTATGTACCCAGGTGTCCTAGTATCTGGGTGGGGGTTTTGAAGGATCAAAGAAAGGTGATGGCTCAGTGCTTAGTGCTGACTAAGCCAGATAGATGGCCACTCTACCCAGGACTCAGAAGATTTTAAGACAACAAGATGAGTCTATGTGCAGCTCCAGAGCCTGCAACCCAACAATATGCCAGCCTAAGAGCCTTTGGAGAAAGACTCATAAAGACTGTGTTCGTCTTCCCTGGAGGATTGTCAAGAAGGGAAGACTGGGCCACTTATAGTACAGAGAGAGGCTCTTGCCTTGCACATGGCTGCATGGGGTTTGATCTGGCACCCCACTGAGCACCGCCAGGAGTGATCCCTGTGTGCTGAGCCAAGAGTAAGTCCTAAGCACACCTGGGTCCCCTCCAAACAGAAAGAGAGAAAGCGTGCTTACTTAGGAGGTTTAAAAGAGGAGGCTCTGAGTTCAATTCCTACCCTGCAAAATTAATTAACTTGCTAAAGTAAAAGAGGGGAATGAGAAGGAGTCTGAGAGCCCCACCCATAGTACAGAGCTACTTAAAGTGGCCACCTGGCTTGCTGGAGACTCACTGAGACTCAAGAAATATTGACTTGGCTTGTGCCTGAGCTTAATAGGAAACCAGGTGCCTGATCTGAGAGCTGCAATTCTCCTGACTCTAGACAGAAGGAATCCTATACCCAAACTCCCTCTGTGGTACCGCAAGCCCCACCATGAACAACATCCTCCTCCTAAATAAGAAAGCGGGCCTCTTCAAAAGGACACTTGCCTAATCTTGCTCAGCTCTACAGTTCCAGCAGTGAGGACAATTGCAGGGTGTGGAGTATGTCCTCAATAAACATAGGCTGGTCAGAAGTCATCTCTGAGCACAGAGCAGGTGTAAACCCACAGCAACTCCTAGTGGATTAAATAGATAAATGAACGGATGGATGGATGGATAGATGGTTATGGATGAAAAGAAAGAAAAGAAGAATACAGGCTGGCCACAGAGATCAGATTAAATGGCATAGCCTCTTCTTTCAGCTCAGAATTCTTGTTCCTGGGAGATCTGTAGATCTGTAGATCCCAGATCTGTACACTGCTATCTCACCTAAAAGGCCCCTATGCTGTGGGCAACAAGACATCCTCAGGTTACTTGGAATTAGTTTAAGAGCCTGGAGCAATGACAGTGTAGAGAAGATGGTTTATTTTCTTTCAGTCTTTCAAATGTGAGTCACTGTTAATGAGGGGTAGGAGAACAGGCAGGTCTCACCGCAATTCACTTCTGAGAGAAGAATACCTGGCCCACAGCCCACCCACCTGGCCTCTGCGCCATGACACAGGAGCCATAAGTTTTCCCACTCAGTGCACTCAGGACTGCCTCTCATCCACAGAAGAACGTCACATTCCACCAAAAGCCACTTCTGGATCCCCCTGTGAAAGGCAGAGAAAGGATGACCCCCCCCCCAGAAGAGTCACCCTTTTATCAAGGTCTTGACCATCAATGACTAGCCTCTCTACCCAAATATCTCTCTCTTAGACCCCTCCCCTTTCCCTCTGTCTGTCTCTCTCTCTATCTCTCTCTCTCTCTGTCTCTCAGAAGTTAGCCAAAGTTGGGACCTACAAGCTGATGAGATCTGAAGTGATCTCTTTGTAGTCTCATCCCTAATCTCTGCTCCATGGTGAAAGCTGGGGCGAGGAGGCAAGAAGGTACTTGGTCCTTAAAGTGGCCTTGGTGAGGCTCTTGCTCCCAGGAGTCCATTTCTCAGAGGCATCCATGTTCCCTTGAGCTTCTCCGTGGCAGAACTGGCTAACCAGCAGCCCCACAAAGCCAACTTCCCCCTTCCCAGACTTGTTTCTTTAAGTGTGACACCAGGTCAGCCTCCTGCAAGAACTCTTCTTCAAGTCTGTACCTCCCTGGTCCTGCTCGTTTCCTTCTGGATTCCTCTTCTCCAAGGGGTCACTCATTCACCCCCTCAAAAGAATCTATTCCCTCTGTCTAAGAGGCATATGAAAATCTCCCAGCATAACTCATACTCTACCATGATACTGTTATAAATATGGACATTAGACCCAGCTTGAGAAAGGAGCAGCTTTAGGTCAGCCTCTGCAAAAGAGAGTGTGCTACAAATCACTCAGAGTCCAATGAGTAGGTGGCTCTACTTCTCAATAAGCCAGAGCTGGGCTGCCATCTACAGACAGGCACCACCAGGGAGGAGAAGCTGCCTCTGTGTCTGCATCAGGAAACTTTATAGACAGAGTCAGACCTAGGTTCTAGACTGACTCTGGTGAGTTCTTAAGTCCACAGTCTTAAATTCCCACAGGAGTTGGGGAAAAACAGGGGAGAGAAGGAAAGGGAAGGGGAGCAGAGGTGGTAAGAGGGAAAGAAGGGGAGAAATGAAAAATGAGGAATCATCAGGGAGGCAGGAGGATGACCTGGGCTGGGCTTAGATGTTGCACAGGACACCTAACCCCACAAGCCATTTCCTCTAGGATTTGCCCCAGAGCTCTGCCCATAGGCTCAGTTCCCTGAGGCCTTCCTGTTGGACCACCTCCAGTGGGGCAGGTAGGAGAGGCAGCAAGTCACACAGAGACATTCACAGCACAACTAGAAGGCCCGCACTGCCTTGGCCATGGATTCTGGGCAGCTCTGGGACCTGGGAAATCAACCATTTAAAATAGAGAACTCAGTTAGAAATTCTTTTTCCTTGAAAGAAATCAGAGCTGTGCAAATAAGTCTCATACGTCTGAATGACTCTCTACAACACACTGAAAAGGGTATCACCCTGCCAGAGTCGGTGAATTCCATTGACATGAAAGGACTTCCTGACTCGAATATCAGAGGTTTTATATACACATACTCCAAACAAAAAAGGAAAGCAGGTTTACTACTGAGACCCAACCAGCACCAGTCAAAAGGAAAGTAGGACTCAAGTCTTCCTGAATATATACTTTCCTAGTATATTCTGGGGCACTGCACTGAGATTCCCACACCCCCAGGAATCCCCTATCCTCCTTGCTGTCTTCCCAGCCCTAATGAGCCTCCCCCACACCAACTTCCAAGTGGGAAGGGGCAGAAACTGTAAGCTGATGATTGGCCAAGAGTGAACAAGCCAGGGAGTACAGGTTGCAAAGATGCCATCCCTGAACCTCACTCCAGTCCTTTCCCATAATCTTCACAAGAAGATCAAAGGAAGTAAAATCACACTAACTTTTGCACCTTTCTCTCACAGCACTGCCAAATTTTATTTTGGGGGGTGTCACACCTGGCGGTGCTCAGGGGTTACTCCTGACTCTGTGCTCAGAAATCACACTTGGTAGGCTTGGGGGACTATATGTGATGCTGGGTTTCAAATTATCATCAGTCCTGGGTCAGCTGCATGCAAGACAAATGTCCTACCATTGCAGCACTGCCATTTTTAATCTATTTGAGCCAAGTAGGAATTCAATCCTATACATAAACCAGAATCCTGGGGAGCATGAAAATACAAGAATAAAACAAATCCTTGGATTCAGAATGTCAAGAGTTGGGGGAGAATGATAGGCCAAAGCCCTGAACAGTAAGGATAACTAATGCATTCTCTGTCCTAGAGCCTTCAAGGGGAGCTGAGACCTTAGAGCCACTCTGCTTAATGGGGCCAGCTACTATGCTCCTTTGAAGAAAGCCTGTGCACTCTGGCCTGGCATGGAAGGTGGTACAGATGAGTTCAATGCCTATATGTGGGGCCAATCACCCTCTTTCTATCTTGAAACAGAGCCCAGAACTTTCAGGCAAGGAGAAAGTAGGGGTGATCAGAGGGCAGATAGGAACAGGGTGTGACACTGATACCTTCATCACCCCCACTTCCCAGCTTCCCCACTTCTGCTCCTGACTTGAAACTGGCAGCAGAAGTTCCCAGGCCACTGAGCCCACAGTGAGGTCATGCCATGGGGATTACCGAATCACCTCTGGGCTGGGCAGAACAGGAAGTGAGCAAGTCAATCCAAGAAAGGTCCAGTCAGAGAAATGTTCTCTGGGTTTTACTAGGCCAATATCTATAAGAAGGTCTTGAGCTCAATGGGAGTCTGAAAGGCAGGCACCCCTCTTCTCTGACTATATTTATTTCTGAAATAATTAGACAAGGGTACCAGACAGGGGAGGCAGGATTAAAATACTAACCTGTGGCTGCTTGCCTGCAATTACTCATGCCATGTTTGTGTGTGCTTTAAAATGCCTCCCCAGGTCTGTCATACTTTTGCTATCATCCTACATACTCTGGTCACCTCTCCTCACCCCAGGACCCAAGAAGGATGTTCTTATTCTGTACACAGGAGTTTTGTTGTATTTTTAAACACATAAACCAAAGAGACCATACAGTAGGCAAGGTGCTTGCTTGCCTTCCATGTGGCCTACCTGGGTTCAATTCCTGGCACTTCACCTCAAGTACTATCAGAGATCAGCTGTGGCAATCAATCAATAAATAAAAGCACTGATGCATGGAAAAACAAACAAACACAAAGTACCCAAGTGCCATGATTACAACCTGGTTGTGCTGGAAACTCACAAGACTTGACTCTTTGGCTCCTTCAAAACCTGTATTCTCCAGATGTCGCAGAAAGCTATGAACAATGCTTTATCAAGAGTAAGTGAGGCAAGGAAGGCCACTCACTCCAGCCCCTATGAAGTTCTCATCCAGAGAGAAGCCAAGAGGAACAAAGCAGCACCAGAAACAGGAGTGTAAATTTCCACCATCAGGTGAAGTAAAGAGGTTGTCAGGAACTTAGGAGATAGGTAGAAAGAATGATGCTAAATGTAGACAAAGGCAGAGAAAATTGGGAAGCAGGGGTGAGTAGCATGGCCTCAAAGCTATTAAGAGTAAGAATTTAACTGTATTTAAAGACAGCAAAGGAACATCTAGGGCTCCTTCTCTTCCTCAAGCTGAGCCTGAGGCAGCAGTGAAGTGCTGATTTTGATAAAGCAAGCAGGACACTTGAGCACAGGCCTAGGAGTAAGGACGGTGAGAAACACATAAGGACCAAAGCTGGTGAATAGTCTTTTCTGAAATGAGAAAGGAAAGGGTGAAACTGGAGCCTTGGGAATTTAAGACAGAAGGATTGGCTCCCTGCAATTAAAATATGTCTCTTAAAAAGTAGAACCCCAGGGGCCGGAGAGATGGCATGGAGGTAAGGCGTTTGCCTTTCATGCAGGAGGTCATTGGTTCGAATCCCGGCATCCCATATGGTCCCCCGTGCCTGCCAGAAGCAATTTCTGAGCCTGGAGCCAGGAATAACCCCTGAGCACTGCCGGGTGTGACCCAAAAACCAAAAAAAAAATAGAACCCCATGAAAAGGGAACCCTCTTTCATCGTTGGTGGGAAAATCAGCTAGTTCAGCTTGGGTGGAAAACAGTAATAAGAACTTCTTTTTAAAAACTAAGACGAGGGGCTGGAGTCATAGCACAGCAGGTAGGGCACTTGCCTTGCATGTGGCCAAACCAGGTTCAATCTTTGGTGTTCCATATGGTCCGCTGAGCTCACCAGGTGTAATTGCTGAGTGCAGAGCCAGGTATGGCTCAAAAACAAAACAAAACAAAATAAACAAACAAAAAATAAGACTAGAGCTTCCCATATGACACAGTGATTCCACTTCTTGGCATCAATCCCAAGATTACAAAAACATTAATTCAAAAAACTATGCATACCTGTGTTCATTGGACTGCTTATATAAAAGCTAGAATATAGAGATAATCCAAATATCCAACAACAGATGAATGGATAAGTTAGTTGCACAACTGAAGTAGATATAGAAACTACTATGCAGCTCTAAGAAAAGATGAAATTTTGCAGTCTACTGCCAATTGGCTAGAACTGGAGTTAACTAAAATTAATAAGAGATTTATTTTATCACCAGATTATTTTGTCACCAAACACTTTGTAATACCACTCATCTGTGATATATAGAGAAACAAAACAGCAGAATAGATAGTTGAATAAGGTCAAACCCTTGGCCCTTGATTGCAAAACTGAGCGGGAAATAGAGAAAGAGGTGAATTAGTAATGGCACAAGGACCGTGAAAGGTGGAAGGGTTTGTGGACTTCAGTAGTAGTGAAGGTTCAACAAAATCATGAAAAGTAATGCCACTGTAACCATGTTACCTAAGTTCCAACAAAATAAATGCTAAAAATAATTTAAAACAATACCTGTGTGGTCAGGCAGAGATAGCACACCAGAGAGGAGTATAAACTACATGTGAATGAGGCCCAGAGTTTGGCTCCCGTCACCAAATTTCTTTTAATTGGAAAAATAGAATCCATGTGAAGGAGAAAGAGATCAGGCTTGCCAACTCTGAAACCTGCCTGTCTCCAAGAAGATGGAGGTCCAATCATCTAGCCCATATTTCCCAATGTTCAGGACCAAAATACCAAATTGGTTCACGGCACAAGTCATCAATCATGGATGTGCCACACCTTGGAAGCCCTGTCAGAAAACATGGCAAAAGGGAAGGAGGAGGACTAAAAAGGCAAAACAGGAGAATTATTCAAAAAGTGTGGTGTATATACGTATGCATGCATGTTCTGTGTAATGTGGCATGGTATGTGTTATGGGTGTGATGTGTGCTGTGTGTTGTTAGGGGTGTGGGAGAAGTATATGGTGTGTTTATGTGTGGTGGGGATAAGGATGATAGTGTTTGGGTTTTTTGTAGTCAAGTCTATAGGTTAGACCTGCCCAGGGAGCTCTGGGGTTTCCCACAGTGGTGCCCCAGTTCTGAAAAGGATTCTTGCCTTCACACTGAAGAGCAACAGCAGCAGCACAGGCTTCTCAGCAGCACCCCTGGGTCATGCTGGGCAGGGTGGGGCGAGGCTGCACCAGCCGTCTCATGAGCCAGGAATGAAAGTGTGAGGCCCAGGCTCCTAGCCAGCTCTGCCACTGCCTACTGTGTGGCTGCAAGCCCACAGCTGCCACCTCTGCCTCAATCTACCTACCCCACCTGCAAAGTGAAGTGACAAACAGCAGGACTTTACTATTCTGGGCCTGCTGAAGGATGCTAAAAACATGGACCACCTCTCCCATAAATTAAAGGCTTGGCTCAAAGAACTGTCTTTTCTTCTGCAATTCCTCAGACATTCTACTACATGAAGAACAAAAGCCTGGTTTTAAAAGTCAATTTTAAGGATGAGAGAAATTCTTTTAAAAACATTTGAAAACAATGACCAGAAATTAATTGACCCAAAATTAGGCCCTGGTTTTCTGGACTCATACTCCCTCTGAGCAGACTGGGACTGAAATCACTTTGTGGGTTTGCTCTTTTTTTTTTTTTTCAGCACCCACCACTTCAGGCAGAAAGGAAGTCCAAAGACTCACGTTATTATTATCTGGCACTAATAAACATTATTTACTTTGTTAGTATCTGTGCTAGAGCAGACTCTGAATTGTGCTCATAAAATGACATCAACTTACCAGAATTTCAATATGCTTATGGGGAAACAGAAACAATACACCTAAGAACATCAATTTCTCAAGGCAGACCCTCAATCTGGTTGGGAATCACCACAACTAGGAGCAGGGATGGCATGACACAGAAAAATATCCTCAAACACTTAGCCAACCCCAAGCATTATAGTGCTGCCTGAATAGTCCATACACAACCAAAAAGTAACAAGGTCTGCCTCTGCACATCCTGGACACCAGCAGCTACCACACAAGCTGACTCCAGGAAAGCCAGAGGACCTTAGCTTCAGCCCAGCCTGGGCATAAGAAGCTGCAAAGCAGAAGTCCCTCTGCAAGAAATCCCAGGACTCCATGTTCCTCACCTGGCCATCCCTAGGAAGCCACACAACACCCAGCTCATTGGGCCTTCCTACAATTCATGTTTACAGGAGGGATCACTCTTCTTTCATTCTTCCAGAGGGGTCACACAGGATGCTGTGGGGACCTGGGACCACTCTAGGGATGCATATTCTGAAGGTTTACAGTGTGGCCTGGCAGGGAGACACTGGAGACCCAGTACTCAGGAGTGTTTAGAGGTCCCTGTGAGGCTAAAGATTCAACTTAGGGACCTGTACACTTAAGGCACATGATCTACCCTGGAACAAACTCCCAGTCCTGAGAGTCCCTCCTCTCAAAGAGCAATGGTGCCCCTCTCTCAGTCCCAAGAGAGGTGAAGAGAAGTGGGATTCCTTGCAGCTGACATTCGAGGAGTAGTACCTTGCCAAGAAATTTCTTGTCGCCCAACTATACCAAGGGCCCCTTTCCAATGCAGGCGTGAATGTCAGTATGAAAGAGGAACTTGACGATGGTATGTGCTTGGTATGTGGATATCTATATCTTTAAGGCATTTTGTGTCCATTTTGATTCTGTATTTCCACACAGAGATATAAAGCACAAAACATTACACCTATCAGGTGCTATGCCCTGAACTATCTCAATGCAGCTGAAAGTCAATCCATCAGACATTTAATAATGTGAAAGTTTAAAGATTAAAAAACAAGTTGGAACCCAATTTCATGCCTTGCCAAAAATATGTCTATAACCTGTGAGAACAGCTGGGTGTGGAACCTCCTCCAGGAAAGATGACAGCTCACGACGCAGAGAAAAGACAAGGTCCTGGCTTTTGCTCTCATCCCTTCCTTCTGCCCTTATGTTTTAGGAGGGAGATTCCTCCTGAAATCAAATATGCCACACAGTGGCAGTAAGTTAACTGTCCTAGAGTAAGGTTGGGCCTCAGTCTTCTTTGAGGAGGCTAGTTCTGTCTGGACAAAAAGCAAAACCACACTGGTTTACAGCCTATTGTGGGCATGGGAATAGACAGCTTCAGACACGGGCTCCCAGTGCCCAGGTATAGGCTCCCCAATATTCCAAAAACAATAAAAATTCACAAAAAGCAAATGGTACTTTCTTTAAATCATCCCTTGTGTCAATGAAGAGCTGCAGCACTCATAGTTAGTTACACATCAGTCTCTTCATAAAAAGTTTTGAAAAGGTTCTGACTTTTCCCCTCTCTCTGGCAGAAAAATTATGTCACTTAACAGTAGCTCTTGTAGCACCTTCAGATAACTCAGTTCAATGTTCATTGAAGGCTGTATGTATAAATGTACAAATGTGGATCTGCTATCATGCAAAGGTAAAAATTTTTTTAAAATCCAAAAACAAATAACATACCTTGAATGGCATGTCCTAGAGATAGAAGACTCCTAAAGTAAAAATAAACCTTGCAGAATTATTTATACAGGAGCATTAAATATGTCTTCAAAAGTACCCAGGAAAGCGGGTGGCTCTTTAATTTTCACCCTTACAATACACTCTCCTGCAGGTTTTGTTTATTTTGAGGAAACATTTCACTTTTTTTTTTCAAGACATGAGGTGTGAATGATGCAAAACAGTATTTGGATATGTAAACTGAATTATTTGCATAATGTAATACTAATCACTGAGTATAAATTTTGAAGTCTGAGGAACTGAAATCAGTGCCACAGAATTTTTTTTAAATCGAGATTATAAAAGTAAAGAACCTCGCCCTTTTGTAGAATAATGTATACATTTGCATTCCATTTGTGATGAGAAATTGTCTGCATGAACTTCTGGGGAATTTTAAATAAGTGATGGAGATGTAAGCTGCTCTGCTCTGATTCCAAAGAAAGATGAAAAGGTCAGGGGCAGAGTCAAGCCAAGCTCTGCAGGCCCACCAAAGGGAGCCCAGAGCTTTGCAGCTCAAAGAGCAGAACTGCCCACCCGCACCCCAGTGTGCTCACTGCTCTTTGGGGGTCCAAGACATAAAGCAGGACAGAGAGGCAGCCACACACTCTGCCTCCACCAAATCCACTGGCTCACCAGGTGGCAACGAGCCCAAAGTCATCTATCACCTGGGAGAAGGAGGACCAGGAATTCCTCAAGGGTCAGCCACTTCTTTGCAGAACAACTTTAGAAAGAAGAGATCTTTCCAAGTTTCTACACATTATCACCCAAGCAGAATAAAAACAAGTTGGAGAAACTATTAGTCTGTACCAATACTTTATGAGGAAAGGATGAAGTAGGGAGAGAAAAGAAGTGTTGCCAGCAGCTAGTTCCACCAAAGCATCTCTGCCATTTCCACTGAGGTAGCCAGTCAAGTCCCTAATCACCAGTCACCTGCATGTTCAGAAGTCCCAAAGGCACACAGCACACATACATATATGTATGCACACAGCCACAGACACTTATGCCCTTACACACACACACACACACACACACACACACACACACACACACACACAGCCTTGAGAGTACCCGGTTACACTACTGCAACAGCTGCTCCTATTGTCTACTGCAAGTGAACTCAAACCAGCCTAAAATTTAATTTAATCTGTTGTAAACCCAAGTGTCAGGCACTTAGATGGCAGCTAAAAGCACCACTCTCCGATAACTGAATGACACTGGCTAATAATAGCCTCTGCATGAGGCGAGGTGAGCGGACATTTTGTAAACCAGAGGGCCCTGCACCTGGGAACTAAGGAAGCTGGGTCTGGCCAAGACAGCAGACACAGCAGAGACCAGACCCACTCTGACTGTGCCTTTAATGGCTGCAGAAGATTACCCTGAACTGGCGCTGAAGCTCTGCAGAGACTGTCCTGGCTTTGGCTAATGTGTAGAATGAAACTGTCCTGCTCTGGCTATACCACTCCCTTCATCTTTTGGGGTTACATATGCCTCCCCTCCTTCTATAACTGGATTTTGTGCCCTTCTTCCCCAGCCTGTAGTCAGTCTCCTCTCAGGAAACCATACTCCAATGTGACCATAGGAAGCCCAAAAGCTTTCTCTACAACACCCCCTGTAAAGCACTTTCTAATAGCTTCTTACCAACAAATAGCATAGCAAAAAGAGGTTCAAATTCAGATTATTCTTAGCTCTTCTCTCACTGAAAGGACCAGAAAACACCATGCCCTGAGCAAATTCAAGGATATCTCCCTCAATAATGAACTTTCCAAACATGAGATCTGAGCTCTACCACAGGAACATCCTTCCCCACAGGACTTTTCCCTCAAGCATCAGCCCCCACTAGCCCTGGGCCAAACCCTGGACCAAGAACTGCTCCTGTTGAACAAGGCCACTTTGCTCTTTACCGGTCAGGTAGCCCCTTTGTTTTCAGGAGAACCTCATCTTATCGACAAAACCAGAGAAATTGTAGCAATCAACCTTCAAGTACGAACTACTCCACCGCAACCACAGAAGGGCTTAGAAGCAGCCTTGTTTCATCTAGACTCCTATTGTCAGCCTTGCTGACAACCTGATTCCAGATGCCAATCATTTCATCAGTCAGTGCTTCTATATGTATTCTCAAGAGATTTAAAAAAAAAAGATGCTTTATTTTTTCTAACCACAAAATCATTATCACACCAAGAAAAAAAAAGATGACAACAATTCCTTACCATTGACTAGGGAGAGACTTGAAATTCAGAATACATCTTCCCAGTCAGCCCAGGCATCGTGGGATCCTTTGCACCAAGGCTCAAGACTGAAAACTGCCAACAAAAGCACTTGAAGGGCCACATTTCCTAACTGGGGTCACAGACCTTCCTAAAAGCTACCTTACCCTTGGGCCCAAGTTTCAGCTCTCCTGGGGACAGAAAGCACCCTGCAGGAGTCCTCCAGGAGGGTCCTTACCTCCCCTCCCAGACAGGAAGCCTTCCTCACTCGCACCCCAGCTTCATCCACACATCGAGCAAGCAGGGGCACTCCCAGCGTTCAGAACTGTAGCTGCTGTTCTTCAAAGCTACTGTTCTCCTGGGCGGTTCTGTACAGAATTCATTCACAGAGCATGTCTTGGATATACAGCTGACTAGATATGTCAGTTATGTTCCAAATGGGTTTTCGCAGGTCAAGGTTCTGCAGGCAAGAGCAAATACTATTTTTAGACAGGATAAGGTCACAATGCTTTTAGAGACAGTGAGGTCTACAATAAAACCTATTGATCAGTCTCTGGAACTAGTACTCCAGAGAGACACGGAGATTGAAACAAAAATTGCCTCACCGTTTTCTCAGAAGACTCCATGGGTAAAAAGCTTGTTGGCTTTAATATCTTTCAGGATAGAAAATAAGGAAGGAGTTACTGTGTATTGAAGTCCGTTTAGCCAGATGCAGAAGCAGTCCCAGGAAATACACTTATGGCAGAAACTCTAAAGAAGGGAAACTTCAAGGCAACAGGTGTTTGAGCCACCAAGTGAGAGAAAGGGGGGCTTCCCGACTTTGTGTAGGCAAAGGACAGGCTCCGATTTAGCATTTTGACTTGACACTATTGTGCCCAAATTCCAACTGTGCCCCTCCATCCACGGTTGCATGACTCTCATTTCCTCAGTGACAAATAGAATAAAGACAAATTTGCTTAAGACAGAATTTGATGAGAAGAGGTGTCCAAATAGTCATTTTCCTTTTATTTCCCTACCAATGTAACAGCATCCTAATAAATTCTAAAGATCTTCCTGCCCTGTCACACACTATCTTATACATGTGTATGTTAATGATTATATATAACATATATGTATATATACAGGTAAGACTGTCTTGATGTCTTTGGAAACTGTTTTTTTTTTTTTCAAAAGCAGTAAATCTTTTTACAGGTAAACCACATAAAACTCCAGTAAGAAAAATCATTCACTGCCAATGAAACTTGAGAATACATTTAGAAACCATACGAACACAGGAGCCAGGGCCAATGAATCATCAAGGCACTGAAAGCCACTAGAAAGTTATTTAGCTGGAAAGTTTGTGAATTTACTGAGGTTTTAGCAACAAACTCAAAAATAATTTACTTAGATAGGAGCTTTAAGGAAAGGCATTAATGTAATGGACTATCACATCTTAAACTTCAGCCAGAGAGCTAAAACTTGGAAGTCAATTATGTTCCCATAAATACCTCTCTAGTATTAAGTGTGCTTGTTTGTCAGGGAAAGTCGGGTCCACAGGAACTAGTGTGAAAGCAGTAGAATCTTCTTATTTATCATCTGCTCCCATCTCAAAGCCCAGCTTGCAAACAAAATATGCCATGGTAAACATAATCCATATTTCACATTGTGACATGCTGACCCCATTAGTGAGCCAAGACTGGACTAACGAGCGGCAGCCTCTCCTACATTCACAACACAACAGCTGACACATTTACACACTCCAGCCAGGGGTGCAGGGAAGAGACAGATAGAGGACCATGAAATTCTAAACTTCGCAACCAACGCGTACTCTGTCACCACTCTCTTTGGCAAGAATATTATTGTGTTTTATCTTCAAGCGATAACCGAATAGGAAAGTAATGCCTCTGGGTGGCTGCATCTATTCAGACAGTCTCTTATCTTTCTCTGGGTGAACTCCCAATTTTTAACTCTCCCTATTTTTCTATGGGGTATTTTTTTTTGTTTGCCAGAGACAGAGGACATACAAAATCTGAAGTAGCTCATTATCATTGCCCTAATAGAGCATTTCCAATAAAAATTCCCAAAACACTATAAATGAAAGAGACAGTAATTTAAATAAATTACCCTTTTTATTAAAACAATGGATCTCAAGAGTGCCTATGTCCTACAAGGAACATGTATTTCACAACTGGTTCGTTTCTCCCTTATTCTCAGTGCATGGAATAATAAAACAAAGTTTTAGTCATTATCCAGAGAATAACTTTGAATGCTCTTTTTCAGCATACTTCTGAAAATATCATTTTATACCTAATCTAATGCCATGTATAAATGATATTTGCTGGACAGTGCAGAAAATAGAAACATCTGTAGTAAAAGCAATGGTGAAACCCGAGTTTCAAAAACAAATTGCAAAGATCATATTCCCAGAACAAGCCATATGCTTTTACCTACATGATGAATAAAAAAAGAACATTTTTTTCTCAATTTATGCTGCCTTCAATACTAACAGAGGGAGAGTTCTTCTAAACATGTTGCATTAGTGCCTTTAACAAGCAAGAATTCTTAACTCCAAAATCTCAGCATATGTAGACTATGTCCGTACCGAGAAACCAGCTTTGGGGAAGAAGAGGAAAATATCACTGAATTCAGTCAGTTAATTGAATTTAAAATACCTGGTTGTTTAAATTCAACTGATTTCTTTGTCAAACATATTTCTATTTTGACATAGTTACAATGGCCCAAAAAAAGCAAGCTTAAAGAAATATGTTATGCTCCTTTAAATTTATTTTAAAAAAAATGTCTTGCGACAATTAAAAAAGATGTAGGTATCTTACAAGACTGGAAATTTCTGTTAAATTTCACCATTGCATTTTACAGCACTTTCATTTTGCTTCCAGGGATTTGAAAATTGTTTTTAAGCCTTCTGCTAAGGGATCCTTCCATTTCTATATTAGCTTCTGTCTTTTCAGGCAAACGAAAAAAATTCTGCCCATTTTGCAGGTAGGCCCTTTTCAGCAACTAGATTGCAACTAGAAAGGGAGGAAAGAAAGTGCGGAATAAGTCTTTGGGGTGAGATTCAAAGTGTGCTAGTACAAGGCAGGAATTAACAGACTCAGGAGGTCCAAATTACCCATTTGAAAGATGAGGAAACTAAAATGCCAAGAGGGTAAAGGGAGCCCAAAATCTTATAGCTTAAGAAAAGGAATCGGGGGGCCGGAGAGATAGCACAGCAGTAGGGCATTTGTTTTGCAAGCAGCCAATCCAGGATAGATGGTGGTTCGAATCCCAGCATTCCATATGTTCCCCTGTGCCTGCCAGGATCGATTTCTGAGCACAGAGCCAGGAGTAACCTCTGAGCATGGCCGGGTGTGACCCCCCCCCCCCCGCCCCAAAGAAAAAGAAAGAAAAAAAAGAAAAAAAAAGGAATCCAGAATCCCAGATCAGTGCCTCTCTGTAAGCGTTGAAACACACACACACACACACACACACACACACACACACAAATACACACCCCTAACGCTCAAATATACAAAGATATCATCTTGACACATGCACTAACACTCAAACATACAGAGCCAACAAGTCTAACTTTTTCTATTGCATTCATGGAAGAATAAATATATAGTTGTAAAACTTTAGAAATGTTTATTCCTTTTTACTTTCTTGTTTTGTAATCAGAAGTAGTTTCTGATAAGATTCTCAATTGCTCTATCTTCTTAGACACTTCCTAGATGAGAATGGCAACAGTCTGGAAACAAGGGTACCTACGGTTCTGGTCAACGCTTGAGTTTCTTTAAACAATGATTTCACCTTCTAGATACCAAACAAGTAGAATTTCTCTTCCCCTTGTATGAAATCAAGACTTGGTAAAATTTAGAATTTAGTGTAAAATCTCAGGAGGTTGGGTTCTAGCAAAAAAACTCCTGACTGGTTATATCTTGATTTTTTTTTCTCAAGATATTTTAAATAGTTTTCATTCTTCAAAAGATTTCAACTTTGGGTTGTGCTAATGCCAAAATCTCTTTCTGTCTCTCTAATCAATCAATAAGTAAGAGAAACAAAGCAGCATATGTTTATCCTTTACCATTTGGGAAGTGTACATTAATTACTGCAGATCGTCTCCTATGCGACTCCCCCTGCTGCAGACAGCAGTGCTCAAAGGGGTCTGCAAAATAAAAATGTATGGGGTAATTAAATGGATATTTATAATTAGAACTTAATAATTTGCATCAGGGACAAATGAGCTCTGATTTTAATCTGCTGCACATTTAGACCAGCCCAAAGATAGCGTAATTTGATGGTTTATAGACCTCCTCTCGGATTATGAAATAATACCAGGCCTTCCAAGACGGCGCGTCTGTGTCAGGAGTGTGTTAAAGAAGAAGATACAATGAAAATGTTTGACAATGTGAAAGCAGCCATAAATTACATGACAACTGTGTAAAAGTCATGAGGAAACAAATAAAGGGTTGACCTATAATGCGTCTGATTCATTGTGACACACACAACTCCCGGCACTAATCTCTGCCTGGCCAACACATTCTTAAGCGGGGAACTACTTAGCGCAGGGAACGTTGTAAATTATCACTAGTCAACAGCATTGATTTTTAGTCGACATTTCAATCAGGTTGAAGTAGAAATACTACCCAGCTTATCCAAGAGCCTCTTAACCAGTCTGCTGTCCCTCTGCGGTCTCCTTGGTTATGGCTTTGTTAAATTTCCATTGCTCTCACCATTCAATATTTATTACAGTGTTGTCACATTCAGGCACTTGGCCTGAAGGGTCACCAGTCTGCCTCTTGGGACATTAAATTTGTGCTTACCTTAATGAAGGCAGCACCAAAAAGGGATAAGAAACAAAAGACTGCCAGATGAGAAATGGCTTGATAGTCAAGAGAATGGAGAGAAAACTAGGAGGGCCAGAAAGCCATGGTCTTTCTTGGATCAATACAGCTGTCAATCTAGGAGCACCCACCTGAAACACCACTTAAATACTGTCCTAGGGGAAAGTAAGAAATAAATCCCAATGTGGTCCTAAACCCCGGGCCTGCAGAAATGGTGTCAAGAGAAAAGATAGAAGGAAACAAGGTCCATCAGAGACAAACCAAACAGTCCTGGGGCAGAGGAAGAACTGAACTGCGGAGTTCTTTACCTACAGCTATTCTCAGCAGCAGCCTCCACACCACCCTGAATTCAAAATACCGCTTGGCTCTATGCCAGTGACAATGCCTTATTGGCAACAGAACTGAGCAACCTCACTAGGCTCAGTGCAAGAGAGCAACCAAGGATGTACCCATCTGGTGCTCACTGGGTAGAGCGGAGGTCAGTGGGAGCCAGGGCACACTATAGGTGCCCGGATACCTCCTGACTCGGATAGTAGATGAAGGTTCATAGTGGCCCAGCCAATTGTAAACGATGGGCAGCAACAGGAAAACACTGAGATTCGATTTTGGAATACTTTCTGATGCCTTCCAGCCCTGCCTTACCACATCACTTGTCCCACCAGACATGAAAACCTCCATGAAGCCCCGGTTTATCCTAACACCCGTGATCCTCAGGCAACCTACACACATTTCCTCTTTATCTTTCTATCTCTTTCTTCCTTCACCCAACTCCAGTAAAATTCTAATTCACCTCACCTTTCGAATACCATAAAGACAATAAAAGTGATGAACTGAAAATCAAATTCACCGGCTCTTCAAAATCTTTGCTAAATTGCTTGGTAAGCCTACTTGCTGTCACAACCAAGTCACACACAAACAGCAAACCTCCTCTCTCTTTTTCACAGGCTCTCACCCATTTCTGGCTGAGCCTGGACAGAGGATAAAGTGATTCCTTGCAAAATAGGGTCCTTTACAGTTAGAATCTCTCAAAACTTGCAAGGCACCTCCAGCATGCCCAGGCCAGACACCTAGAGAAAAGATGGGAACATTTCATTTTTGCTCAGAGTCCCAAATACAGAATAGATCCAGAAGGCCCAGCACCCAGTACCGAACATCCCACTCAAATAAGGTCCAGTCAATGTCCCTAAACTCCACCACACACACACACACACACACACACACACACACACACACACACACAAACACACACATACACACAACTGGCACCAAGTCGTGAACCTTTGAAGGATGTAGCAGAGGAAAGATTCAAATTACTGGACAGCAAAAGTTTTAAATCCTTAAGAGCACCCTCAGGGAATGAAATGTTTTAACCCTCCAGGAGCCCCAATTTCCTCTTCTACCAAATAGAATATCCTTTCTGGAGGTACTACAGGAGAGAGAAGCAATGTCTGGGACACACAGTAATGTGGCATTCATCCACTCTCAGAGAGCATCCTGGGTGACAAACCCTCTCTGGGAATGGACTCTGGTTTGTCCTCCACAACAGAGCTGCTACTTCCTCAAACTCTCTGGAAACCAAATCAGAACAACTGTTCCACACTGGGCACACATCTCTCTCTAGTGATGCACGGGGAGAGAAGAACCCCAAGAACTGAGAGGGGCTGCCAATGGAAAATAAGCTTTTTTGCCTCATCAACCCACCTCACTTGCAGGGATTACAGGACTGTTTCCACCCCAATGACCGCACATGCACACATGCATACAACTTCACCCTCAAACAGAATGAGGGTCTATGGGCTTTCAAGTCCTCCCTGCCCGTCTCTCCCTTTATCCCAACCTGCTCACCCCACACACTGAGGAACTTTCTTGGGATCCCAATCCTTAAAGGAAAAGTCAATGGCACACTAGGAACTGGCATTTTTCTAGTGCTTACGGCCTCAGCGGCCAGCTGAGGGGTTTCTGTGTCGCCCCATTCGTCAGATGAGGAAACTGGAGCTGAGAGACATGAAGACACCTGCCTGGCTCCCACAGCTTCATACGGCAGCACTGCTGGGCCATTTTATTTCCTGGAATGATGAGGCTGAAAAGGGAGGAAGAGATCAGAAACAGAACTTCAGGGCTCACTCACTTCCTCTCTTGAAAGCCAGCATATCTTTCTGACCAGGGCACTGAGTAGCAGAGAGGATATTGTCTCAGAATTTGGCTGAGTTTTTGGGTTTTCTGTGGGATGAACCCAGAGATGTCCAAATTTTCTGTTTCTATTTGCTACTAGATAACTAGGGAAGAAGCTTTCAATCTAGAGAAGCAAACATGATCTTATCAAGTTTCATATGGATGGTCACAAAGGGGCTTTTCAAGTCTTTCTTTAGTGGGAAGGAACTTTTTTTTATTGTGTGAACCACATTTCAGACAGGCCTTCAAAACAACTAGAGACCCCAGCTGTCCTCTAGGTGGAATTCTAGGAACCCCTGTTTAGCCCCCACAGTCCCTCTGGTGGGAGCCAGAACCTGCCTCCTGCCAGTCACAGGGAAATCCAATGGTCTTGCTTCATGGCAGGAGGGCAAAGACAGAACAGTAAAAGAACTTAAACTGTCAGGAAGTTATTGGGCTGACAACTCTCGCTTGCCAACACTCCTAAGTAAATGCATAATGTCATAATAAAGTAAAAAACACGGCAACATACCAGCAAAGAAAACATAATTGAGAACAACACAAGCCCAGACACAAGGACTGCCCTCCACCCTGAGTGGGAGAAGCTCCCTTCCAAAGGTGCTCCCCTCCCTGCCCTGCCTTTCCTCTGCTTGGCAGGTGTGTAACTTCTTTCTCACTCACAGAGAGATTTGTTCATGGGTCTTTTCCAACAAGGAGTTTAAATTTAGTCATAAAAAATGATTGATTGACTGATAAATAATTTTAAAAAAAACCAACTCAGTGGACTCAGTACACAATTTGCATAATGTGGGCTCTCTATTCAGTATCAATACGACATGGTTCCCTATACCCTACCTGAAGCAACACAAAACTGGAAGGACCCTGAGCATTACTGGGTGTGGCCCCAAATAACTTAAAAACAATTTTTAAATTTTAAACAATATGTGTACTTATTTCTGACCAACACACTTGGGCTGCTGGGCTGCTCTGCCCCAGCTTTGCACACCTATGTTAGTTAGTACATGCATTCACATATCTGGTCGTCTGAACAAATCGATCCCCTCTCATGCCAGCCCCTCAGGTTACTGGCGTTATCACAACACGTATTTTTTCCCAGTGGCAAGCCAGCAAAGATGATAGAAACAAAGTGTGAGGCCAAAAGACTGGCCTCAACTGGTTCAGAGAATAAAAAAATGGAACTGTGTGTGGTTTGCTTTTTGTTTGTTTTTTATTTTTTTTATTTTTTGAAATTGCCTTTAGCCAAAGTCCTGAGAGCATTTGATGTTCAGTCAGCAGGTATTTTAGAAAAGAAAGAAGGAAGAGAAGGAATGAAAAGAAAGAGAAAAAAAGAGGGGGCAATAACACCACACACACACACACACACACACACACACACACACACACACACACACACAGAAAAGGCTTGGCTGCACCGAGCGCTGACACACTCTCATCTAAAGCTTGGCCCTCGGCCAAGTTCATCTGTTAATGGACAGCCACAACCAGGCCCCGCACCTCCCCCACCGCCTGACTCTCCTCTGTTCTCCTACCTCTTGGAGCTCCTAAAAACTAGACATCGATTATGTCTGCGCTTTTCCCTTTCTATTCAAGATAAACAAAGTGCTCCAAGTTCAGGGCACACCCTGGGACCCTTGACAAAACAATCTATCATTCTGTCTGCTAAACCAGTCTGGCTACACCGTGGCCAGTGAGAGCAAATCTCCCAATGTACAATTTTCCCTTTGTGCTCCCTCTTGCCACTAACCTCTTTTCTTTCCCACCTTCTCCGGAGCAGATGGACTTGACCACTTAGTTTAAGCCCCTCCTGGCAACCTTAGAAATTAAAGAAAAGGAGACCCAGCTGCCCCTCCTCCTGACCAGGTTTCCCTCCTCCTCCTTCTTCACTGGGTCCTGTGCCCCCAGACTGCTGCAGGACTCCTGGAAGACCCCAAGAATCCTTTCGACCCTCTCACCACAGATACCCACCCAGAAAATAAATTATGTGCAGGGACTGCCCCCTCTTTTGCTCCCTGCAAGGGTATTTGAAGTTGGTTTTGTTTTAAATCATATCCATTAATTTATCCTGACTTGCAATTAAATGCAAGTACACTTTTTACAACCAGTACGGAATGTATTAATTATAACTACAAATGGTCAAATGAGAGCACAGTCCTCCTAAAAATATTAATAAAATACATAATAAATAATATTAATGAAACAAAAATAGATTCATAAGCCTTGGCCTGGGCTTTTATTATTTCACACAAGAAGAAAGGCAGCCAGTGGAAGTCATTGCACACACACACACTACTACCATCCACCACTGCTAACTATTATAGGGTGGATAGTGGCGAGGAAACAGCGGTGTCCTGGTGCTAGGGATTTTGTGCAGATGTCCCCTTGAAAGGCCCATGAGCAGAGTTCAAGGCAGAGTCCACAATGTCTCATTCACAACACAGCTTCAAAAAGTTACCCACAGACCTTCCCAAGGTAGCCCAGGCAGTGGCCATACCTTCCCGCCCCCCCCCCCCGCCGCCCCTCTCTCAAATAAAGATCTCCCTCCCCACATAAAACCCCCAAGCCCAGAAGGAAATGAACCTGAACAATGGAGGACTCAGGTTTGGCCTCTCAGCCCTGATCTTGGAAGGCACCTTTCTTCCCACCCACCCCCAAACCCCAGCTAACCTGTCTCCACATCCCAATAGTCCCTCACTTCACCCCCATTTCTCCATGATCCCCCCCACATCCAACACACCCACCACACAATCGAATCTAATTAAGATCAGGAAATTTGCATTTCCTTTTCACTGTACCCCCAGTAATCACAGAAGTTCTTCAAATTTTGAGAATTTTGTTGCTTTGCTAATTATTTCCCTCGTTTTGCATTTCAAGGCACAAAGACAGTTTATCTCGCTGGTGGTCTATTAATAGTTTGAAGTTTAGTGCATCAGAAGGTGGGATGGATTTTTCCCCCTCCTTTAAAACTATTCTGTCGTTTCCAGTTTTGTAAAAATATTTTATCATTATTGTTTTTGTGGGTAGTGCTAGCGTTAACTTTCTTCCCCCAAGCCAGCCAAGCTGTGCCATTCTATATACTATGATTTAGCCTCCCCCTTTCCATTAGTTACCCTGGGCCTGGTTTACTGATTTACAGAAACTTGGTATGTGAAAAGGGGGGGGGGGGAATTCCTTGGCATAAGTATATGTTTGCTGATCAAATTTCAGATCATGTGTTGTTCATTATTATGACTTTACTTGAAAAACAGTTTGCCACAGTGAGATGGATCTGCTTTATATGCTCCCTACCCCTCCACTCCCTTGAAGGATTTTGAAAAACAGAACCATTTTTTTTTAAGTTCCATTTAAAGCATGAACTGGTTTGGATTAAAACAATGTAATGTTTCAACATTCAGTCAATTCCCTCGAAATACATTTTTAAGACGGATGCAAAGCCACACATGATTTTGAGGGAACTAATGATATTGTCCCACCAACAAAATTTAATGGTGATTTAAGAAACTAATACTTTTCATTTACTTCCTGTGGAATTATTTGTGGACTTGACACTTACACAATTTCTCCATTCTATAACAATCTACTCTGAGTCCTCAAGATTGTGCCTATCTATTAGAATGAAATCTGTACCCCATATAAGCAGAAGTTCCCAGTCAGTCTTGACTTACCATGATGCTTGAATGTAAAGTATTACTATAGCTGTGTTAAAGCACAAGCTGCTCCATGCTCATGGTTTTTTAACTCTAATACTGTAATCTTTCTTGCTGCTTCTAGGGCTGTGTCAGTGTTTACATTCCTGGAAGTTAAATAAACCGACATGGCAAAACTCCTGGATAGACTGAATAATAAGGCTTGTGATGACTAAATTGTTTACTTTTTACCTTGTATGGGAACCTTTTCTTGTAAAGTTTGGGGGAGAAATAGAGAGGGAAGGAATGAAGGGAGAGAATGTGTACTATGAGAGAGAGAAAGAGAGATTTACACATGGGCTTCCACTTACAAAGACTTCTTTCCTCACATCCCACACGATTGAAACAGGGTGCAGAAGTTCATTTTGTCTTTTTCATTTTGTCTCATTTTCTTAAATACCAGGTCATCTGAATACCCCTTTTCTCTACCACCCTGCCCCCCAAATAAAAAGTATGAACTTTTTTTTGCCTATTTTCAAATGGCAAATTATCCATTAGATTTCATCATATCTTAGTAAAGCAATTACATCAAGAAAATGATAGTGCGTGTGGAATCAATTATGCATGCAGTTGGCCGAAGACCAAAGGCTGTGAAGTCGGAGAGGGCAGAATCGCTCGACACACACAAATAAAAAGCCCCTGGATCTCACAGATGGACCCCATCAGTTCATCTTACTGCCTAAAAAGTTCATGCACTTAATAATTTATTTGTGTTCTGGATACTGTTTCCCAGCTGAATATTAACAACTTTGAACTGAGGCATGCTTTTAGTATGGTATGGCTGGAAGTCACCGAGGGGCAGTCCTGGGGTCCCTGAGAGGCTAAAATTATAGTTCTGTTTCTTACACACTGTTCGTTTTCCAGCACAACTTATTTCCTTTCATTAAACATTCCTTTTCATCAGAATATCAGTTTCAGGGTTCTGATTCTGCTTGTTAGACAGCAGTAAACTCATAGACACAAGATGAACATCAATAACACAGTGCAGGTATTTCCCAGCAAAAGCATCCCCACCCCAAATCACAGGCTCTCTCTCAAACATCATAACCCATTGGTGGGCACCTGGCTTTCCCAGCCAGGGCACTTTATGTGCCTTGAGGGAGGCACCCAGTGCCCAGAGACCAAGGCTTCCTTTAGTGACTAAAGGAGTTACAGAGCAGCTGAAAGCAGACACTCACCACCGAGGCCACAGGGCAAGCATCCTGAGCAAAAAGCTAAAGAAGCCAGCCCAGCCCAGCCCAGCCCAGCAAAGGCCCTAGTCAATTAGGGCCTGTCATGGGTCTAGAGAAGAAACCCTGTGCATTGTTAGGAAGGTCTGTCGTTTGCAGCCGTCTCTCTTCCAAGGAGTCTGATGTCTTAATCCACTGTTAAACTCAAGTCTTCCTGCCACCGCATTGCTAACAATGAAAGTGGCAGCAACTTTCATGGGCGAACAGGGACGAGCGATGTTTCTGCATGCATTTCTGTGCATATCTGGTTGGGCCTCAATCAAACACTTAAATTGTACAATCTTCCCCCAAATGAGAACGACTTCCAGCCAACACTTCCACAAACTGTACTTAATGTTAAAAGAAAACGGATAAAACATATGTAATTACTCTAGGTTAGACTTCTAATTCCTCAATTCACTAAAGGAAACTTGGCAAGAAGATGCATCATTTTGCTCCTTTCTACTGGGGCATCTGAGGAGGAGAGCCACTGAGGCAGCTAATACACAAAACATGATCAAAAGTGATTAACAACAGCTTCATATGCAAATTGCATTAATGAAGGAGTGCAAAGTCATCATGTAAATTAAATATGTCAAATCTCTTGGTGAACTTTCAATCTTGAGAAGAAAAAACACTGCTTTAATTTTTTTACATCATCAATTTTGCAAGATTGAAAAATCTAAGAATCTTGGTGCTACAAACAATTTTCACCTTTTTTTTCTCCTTCAGCAGGCTGACAGGCCAGCCTGATGTGCACCGAATGTACATGTTAATAGGCCAATCAAAAATGCAAAACAATTCGCAATTACTGGAAGGACCTAATGGTCATTAGAATTTACAACTAGGTAATGAACTGAAGTCTGCCCACACCATGCATATTCATAAAGCAATTTAGCCTTTGAAGATTAAAGAAGTGCTTAAAATTCAAATGAGCTTTAGCAAATTATCAGTAAGATTCATCCAAAAAAGCAAAGGGTTTTTCTTCCTATGATTTCCTCATTTTTTTAATGCAAAATTGTTATATCTTCCAGACTGAGCTTAAACTAAACATTGAGCTTCTAGTGAAGCCAAAGGGGCTAAGAGACAAACAGAGGCTGCAAACATCGTTACGGACTTTGTTCATAAAACTAAGCCCTTAAGAGCCAAACATATCTCTAAACATGGTAATTTATCAAAAACAGCGCAGAGTTGCTCATAGGCAATACTGCACAGGCCTCCAACAAAACAGATTAACACAAGTCCCGCCACCCTCCCAAAAAGCCTTTTTCCCCTCAAGTTGAGTCTCCTGTGTAAACATGGTATAAAAACAGCTTTTTCATCGACTGGCATTCATTTTGGAAGTTTCTGCTTCCAAAGGGAAAAAGAACAGGAACAGAGAAGATATGAGTGAGGCAGGAGTACAAGATCTGGTTTACTTCCGAGGAGTGAAAATCCTGTCGTTTAGTATTTCTCCTCCTGATGTCCCCGCTCCTACGCTGGCTGTACTGCATCCAAAAGCAACTAAGATCCAGAAAGCCATGGGGTCCAGTCAGCACCCCCACCAGTCACACCTCTTAGTAGAGCATTTTCTAGCTTTCCAATGACCCATCTAGAGAAGAATCAAACTCCCACCTTGAATCTTGAAACTCCCACCAATCCACACCTTCCTGAACTAAAGACACTGAAGAAATTCAATGGCTAGCATTGCCAGAGCAGCCCTCCTTTTCAGGCAATCCAAAACCCTAACCCAGGTGAAGACACAACAGCTCGCTCCCTCTCAGCTAGACTGTAAATTAAACTGAAGAGAAGGTCTTTGAAAGGACCAGCGTGCCCACACCCACTGGTCTACTCCTGGACCAAACAGATTTTGTCTGGTGGCCACATTTGAATTCTTATTAAAAATATACCAGTGGGGGCCCGGAGAGATAGCACAGCGGCATTTGCCTTGCAAGCAGCCGATACAGGACCAAAGGTGGTTGGTTCGAATCCCGGTGTCCCATATGGTCCCCTGAGCCTGCCAGGAGCTATTTCTGAGCAGACAGCCAGGAGTAACCCCTGAGCACTGCCGGGTGTGACCCAAAAACCAAAAAAAAAATAAATAAATAAAAAATATATACCAGTGACTTTCCCCATCATCCTGCTCCTGCTCTACATTTCCTATCCACCATACTACCTCTTACCCTGGGCTCATAGAACTTAACAGTTGATCTTACCTAAAAATGAAGAGGGAAATGAGACAGGGATGGGAGAACAGTTCAGGCCTGAGCCTCCTGATTACATACCTTTCTTATCCCTAGACCCTGCTCAGAAACATCCTGATTTTCAAGGTTTCTTTGAAATGCCAGAATGCAGGGCTGCATCCACCACCATCTGTATGAGCCACAGGTCCGCAGTCCTGACCAATTCCATTTGACACTAATGTTACTCTACATGAGTAGAGTTCAATGAGGGTTGATATGGGATGTGACAGAGTAAATCAGAATTAGATTAAAAACAAAAGTTTAGAAACCGATGCTACACTGAAGAGCAAATGGGACTTGAAAGCCAAATTTCCCCTAACTGCCTTCAAGTCATTTTCCCTATTAGAGTGTTT
Organism: Suncus etruscus; assembly: GCF_024139225.1. Taxonomy (NCBI): domain Eukaryota; kingdom Metazoa; phylum Chordata; class Mammalia; order Eulipotyphla; family Soricidae; genus Suncus; species Suncus etruscus. The sequence goes on along the minus strand of NC_064859.1, from coordinate 34,381,713 downwards.
GCCTGCCATCCCACTGCTGGCATAGGCACAATCCCACCAGAAAGAAGGGTGGAAGATCTATAGAAAGCTTGGAGATGCTCCTCTATAGATAGATAGAATACCTGTATACTTAATATACTGCAATTAACTTCTGGTCAGGTGTCTGCAGGCAACAAGCTGCCCCAAGCAGATACGAGAGGAGGGGGCGTGGAGCTGGGACAAGCACAAAAGACAGGTCCGGCAACAATGCCTGCTGTCAGCAGTTGAATTATTTTTATACAGGAATTTTTATCTCTATTGTACAAACAAGTACGTGTCTGTGCAGACTTGTTAAGCAATCCACTTGTATGTAGAATAAGATTTTTTTTCCTTTCTTGCTACCAGTCACACAGCTCCAAGATCAGAAGAAATACATAGTCTTTGAAGCTGCTCAAATGTTTTAGTTAAAAGGACAGCAGTTGTTTTCAAAGATCCAAGAGTATCTTTATCAGAATTAAATTTTCCCTTATTGATTTTTCTCCTTAACATAACAAAAACATTACATGAGAAGGTTACGATTTATTATTAAAATTTTTTCCAGCCTTTAAATCTGTCTTCACTCGCCAATGTTCACCTTTAAATGTAAAAGAATAATTTCTCTTTTTTTTTAATCTTAGGTTGGAATGGAGTAGGAGAGTTCAACTCATGAGATTTAAATTTTAGCATGGGTTAATATATTGTTTTAACTGAGAACTCGAAGACTGGGGAGGGGGTACTAAAATGAGTAGTAAAAGACCCATTGTGAGCTTCCCTAAAATGTAAATATGTCACAAAATCATGAGATCCCTTGAGTAAAGAGAAATGTTTCCGGTTGTTTGGAGGCTCAAAGAAAAATTCCACATTTAACATGTGAAAGATGAGACATGGCATTGTGTGCCAACTCAGGTAAGAACCCAAGGTACACCTGATTTCCCTGAAAATTAACTGCAGTGATTCTTATGCGGCTTTTCATGCATCATTACATATGAAGAAAATGAACCATTGTTGAACATCAGTGTAAATATCCTGATGCTTAGTAGGAGGCTTGTTTTAAGAAAGTTCAAAGAGAAAAAAAGCAGGGGGTACATAATGAGCCCCACCTTTTTGAAAAGGCACATTTGCAGGTTTCACAATAATTCCATTCTTCATTTTATTAGGATTTTTTTTAAAACAGTGGGCTTACCCCTAACTAAAACCAAGACCGAAGTGTAGGTGGAACTATTCATCACTGATGCTAACCACAGTGAAGACACAAACAGGACTCACTGTGAGTGACCAAAGGTCCCCAGGTATCCCCTTCATCAACATGCTGGCTCCCTCTGGGAATTCCCTGGCAGGGCCTTTTCCATTCTGAATAACATGCTACCTACCCGATCTGGTAAAGGGTATGCCAGGCGCCTTCTCACCTCTTTTACAGGAAGTTTAAATCTGATCCTCTCACCTTTGGCGGATCTAATTTTTTGTTTAGCACTCTAAGAATGTGGTATTCCATTTATTTCTAAGGAGATCAAAAAGCAGAAAGGAGGGCAGAAGAGAAAGCAAGACCCAGCCTCGCGTGGGAGCCACCTGTCCAGGTAAGCTTTCCAGAGGCATTGCATCAGATCCCTCACATCTGTCTCCAGGGTGAGCAGAGATTAAACACTCCCGTGCCCCGTCTGCAAACTTCCCATTTGCCAGTTCTTGGCAGCTTATTTTTCCAAGTGTTTGGTTTCAGGAAGCGTGTGTATTTTTCTTTGTATGGTTTGTAGTTCTGACAGCTGTTGATTCTGTTAAGTGAACACATTATTAAAAAAAAAAACTCTTTAAAACCTTAAGCAACAGTGGACTCAAAAATAATGATAAAATACTTTTAATGGAGTTCCAGTTGAGATTTGTTTAAAAAATAAACAGTACAAGTGAAGAATACGGGCATCCTTTAAGTCAGCGTGAGACTGAAACTAAACGGCCATGTGTGTCTGCATGTGTATGTATGTGTGTGTTTAATGGGGAAAGAGGGGTGTTGCAAATCACAGCAAATATTTACACTGTACTTTCTTTGTTCAAATCACATACTTTTAACAGGAAAAGCTGAAACTCTGGCTATTTAAGATTTTAAATATTCAAACGCCTGTAATTAGCCATATGAAACAAATTATGGCACATTTCTTCATACCGGCACATGTAAAAAATTATGGCGGTAGATTGGGGGGTGGCAGAGTTAGGAAGACAAATCCAAGAGAAAAGGATGATGTGTTCATTTTGCTATAGATCAAAGACAAACACGAGTAGAAACTCTGGCATATAGAGCATGTCTCACACACTGGGCTATCTAAGTTTATACAATTCCCTAGACTAAGCTGCATGTTAAGCTTGCTGTGTACAGCTTTATTATGGTGCGATGGTAGAAGCAGCATTAATATTCCAGCTCCGCATCTGACAGGGCATTTACATGCGCCCATCTGAGCGGCACCTGAGAGCTCTGCCAAGGTGCAGTAAGTGTGCACCTATTGTAAAGGCAAATGAAGCTCACCTATTCCCTACTGGGGTCAGAAGTGACCTCAGCACCCCCCACGCCTCAAATCCCTCCCTTGCCAACCTAACTCAATGCCATCACAGAATGACGAATGAGCTCAGAAATAGACCCCAAGTTACTAACCCTGCTAAGAACAGCAAAAGCCTTTGCTGAAATGTTTTAAAAATGCATAGGGAGTGCAGCTGGCCAGTAAAAAAGCAGGGAGACAAATTCCAGCAAACCCAATATGGAATACGTTACACTCTCAAACTGATTAGAGATACAGCCTGATGTTTACTGGCTTCAAATTGAGTTTGGCATCAAGCATACTGGCTTTAATAATGCTGGCATTTTCTTTATTATTATTTTAAATCTGCCTTTGGTTTCTAGGAGCACATGTGGAGAACTAATGCATTCTTATTCATCAGGTTACATTTCCTGGAAATGAAGTTTGTGACAGAAAATGACTCTAGTAGCAATAATATGATTCGTGCTCAAATTAATTAGGTCATTGTTGTAAAAACTACACAGCAAATTACAAAGGTAAATTTACTGATATTAGCCAGTGCTCTAGACCCTGGATGCAAAGGAGGAGATGAAGTATTTACCTGGGGAGGAAAAAGGAACAGAGGAAAGACAGCTACTCTAACCAATTTCCTATTTGTCATACAAATAAAAACACTAGTTATCCAATAAATTATATAGTCTGAACATACTTTATGAACTTTATTAAGGTCTTCCAAATTGACACATAAAATTAAAACCTGTTTCATTTGAGATAATGTTAAAAGTGGGCACTAAGTTAAAAATCTTTTTTTTTTAATCCTTGTAATAACAACACTGCTGACATAACCATGACCCAAATGAAATCTGAACAAGCAGAAAGGTACTAAAGATCCTTGGTGATTAAATCTCTTGCTAAAAAAGTGGCAAGGTGCCAGGCTGGGTCCAGCTTGATGCTAAGTGCTTTTTATTGCACAAAGCTGGTACTGCTATATGTAAAAACAGACTTGGGCTTGGGATAAATTTTGTCAAATGATTTCTTTGTGCAATAAAGGGTGTGAACAGACCAACCAAAGTAGATTAAATTAACATCGAATGATGCAACTTCTGTGCATCTCCCTAGCTGCACTGCTTCGCTTCAATTTCATATTTTCTCCCAAAGGGAAGTCCAACTTTCTTTTTTTCACACTGGTCAGGGCATGAAGCCACTATTCACCTAGGCCTCCTGATTAAACAGTTTCATTAAGAAATCACAAAATTCTGGGGTGGGGGGATAATGCTTAAGATGATTTGCACATTTGTTATATTCTCTGATTTAATCCTTCCACATTAACCAAACTACATTGAGGCTGCAGTGTGAAATTAATGATTTTCCAGGACTCTAAAATGTGCCATTAATATGCATCCAACTCGTTTCTTCCTCAAGCTTGAGGTTCCTTGTCCTGACATTGCCTGCTCGTTTCTACACCCAATTGCATTTTCCAGCCCATGGGCAGCTCCACAATTAAATGCCATATTCACTAAAAGAAAGGTGTGCAAAACAGATTCCAGATCCTTTAGAGTAAAAGGCACAACTTGCAACACAACAAGGAATGGGGTGACTTAAGAAATTATAGTACAGTGCTTTGGTGGCTTTTTCCCCCTCAGCTTTCATGGAATAAACAGAGAGAATGGGAGGGAAACTTTCCCCCTGCTCCTGTTCTTGAAATGAATACATATTTGTGTTTCCAATGAAAGGCCATTTTTACATTAACTGTCCGTAACAGCAGGAGACAGAAAAACTAACACAATCTCCACATCACACACAGGATGATCTTCATATCACGTGGACCTATTCTCGAAACTATGATTTATAAAAGACAACTAGGAAAATGCACAATGGATCTTTTCCCTGGCACTGAATGGGTAATGTCTGAAAATTTTGGGGATTTGGAGAACCTTCCACATTTTAGATCTCTTTTTTTCATTTTGGCCTCCTGAAGTAAATTTAGCAGCCATGAGGGCCACTGTGTTTAATTAAGCTTTCAAAAGTCCTCTGACAATGCCAACAATTGTAAGACACTTCTGCGGCTCAATCATGCAATCACTGTGACAGTTCTATTTACAATTTGTCTTAGAAAGAGTTTCTCTGACATTGTACTTTGACAAAACATCCAAGCTGCCAGTTCACAACCTTTCTGTGTCTTATTTACAAATACAGCTTGTATATAGGACTCCCAGTCTCCTAAACATGAATTTCTGGGTAGTGGCCTCACAAATACATAGGCAACCAAAGAAAATTTATTTATTAGGAAACATTATTCCCTATTCTCTGGATTCTGAAAGTACAATATTCATCAGTATACGGGCTGGTGGGGGTGGGAACTACAGGGGATGTTGGTAGGTGTTCCTTTGGACTGTCAGGCTAAAAATTCACTTCACCGAAGCCGATTAGCTTTTATTCAGAATCATACAAATAAAGAGAAATAAAAAATAAGTAGTCATAATAGCATACTATAATTTGTAGTCTCATTTACAATTACACTATTAAGCATACAAACACATCCTCCAGTTCAACCTGAGCTAGGAAAGAATTAGGGTACAAAAAAGAAAAAACAAGTTGATTTTCTAAATTCTATAAAGCATAACTATCTTAGACTTGGTTACCTTTAAATAAAATGCAAATGTATTTGTTTTAAATTGGTATTTGTCTCACCACTATGTAATTGTCTTACATACCTTACACGTTATTATTTAGCTATGAGGCATACTGTCTAGGCAAAAATATTTTAATATTCTAATATGTCTATGTTCATGATTTTTTTAAAGAAAACACTGCTGTAAAAAAAACTGTAAAGATTTTACTATAGTTAAAGGACTTGTCATATTTACTCTAATTCTGTCAAAAAGCAAGTAACTTTATGACAGCCAACCCTAAGTTAAATATTTCAATGTACAAGAAATTAAAACTGTAAAACTGACATTGTGGACTAATTTTTAAATATTTTCCAAAAGCAAGCAGCAGTTGCACATTCATTGATCTTCCATGATTATTTTTCCCATTATAAAATGTGAACCAAAAAAATCCTTATTTAAAATCCTGAACTGCCCGCCAAAGGCCACTGATCTCTCATGGTGGATATCTGACATACAAAGCGATTAAATGGGCTCCAGACAGTATTACCTGCCATTTTCAGTCAAAATATTTCAAAGGTTTCATTGAATGAATCACATGGTACTTTGAATATATAAATAAAGATTTTAAAAACACCCTCATCCAGATAAATGTGATATGAACACTTGTACATGGGTGAAGAGATGGAGCAGTTATCTATTGCCCAGGTAAAAATCAGCCTTTCTAAAAAATACTCAGCTTAGAGAAGCATCTGTAGAGTCAAGATGCATAACATTTTACTGACCATTTAAATAACTCTTCCTCATTCTCCTATTTGAAAACCTCAAATTTTAGACCTTATTTATCTCAGGAAGAAAATGTGTTACTGTTTCCTTCTTGCTCCCTGACTATAAAATGCACAGAACACACAAGACAACCCAAGTCCAACTTACATCACTTTAATAAAGACTTCTGCTCATGGTGCATTTCAATAGCTACCTTTTATGTGGTTGCCAAACATATTCTTCTAGAGATTCATCAATGTATCCCCTTCCTAATACAGAGCATGATTTCTCCTTTCTGTGACACAATTCAAGTATCTACTGAAGGATAACTCATATTATTTCCTTCCTCATCATAAAAAGAAAAGTGAACTTGGAATTGTGATGACATGCTTGTGAGCTACAGGCTGGGAGAACAGTGCTGACTTTTAGAACTTCATTCCAGAAGCACTGAATAGGTCAAAGCCTCTTTATGTGCATGGGTAGAATGTAAATTTCACCATAGGAAACTCTTATATTGGTGTGAATTATGAAAAAAGTGTAACTCAAAGCGAGTTACTGACATCTCTCTTTGAGATGTGACCAGGCTACTTAGGTTCCACCAATTCCAGAGTGGGAACAGGTGATTACACCCAATGAGAGGAATCAAGATTTTTCAAAATTTTTTGTGCATGAGAGGCTTGCCTCATCTGATCACAGCACCTGTGTATCCATTGAGTATTTTCAATACCTCAGATAGCTTTCATCTCAAAGAAATTATTTGGTTACCACCTATAAAACATTTTAAAGTTGCTATTGTGTTTCGCTTTGTTTTTCCTGGGTCCTGATACTGTGCTAGTTTAAAAAAAAAAACAACTGGAGTTGGGGAAAATATCTTTTCTTTCCCAACATAAATTTGCAACATAGCAGTAAAAAGCCCTAACTATATATAGGGCCTTCTCCCAGCTTTTACATTCTTCCACTAAGTACAGAGGCACAGAATTTTTGAGCCGGTTAATCTAAGACCGAATACCTATTTGGGACCTCAGTAAGAAGTGTGGTTTTAATTCTTTCTTGACAGACACTGTGTTTTGTCTTTTAAACGAGCTGCTCGATATGTAAATACGATGTTACATCACGCAAGTGTTACTCCATATTTGGTGATTTAGAAAGGCTTTGGATCTCCGAAGACGACAAATCCCCCTTCCGCTTGCTCTTGCTTCATTAATCATGCCTTACACTTCTGTTCATTTTCCTTCCAGTCACAAGACAGCACATAGAAATGGTCACTGCCATCTCCTACTGGGAGGTGGGGGGGGGGGGGAGGGACAAGATAAAATCTTAACCTACATGTCATAGAAGCTAAAGGTGGTAGATTCAAGGAAAAATATTTTGTAAATGCATCTTCCCTAGGAGCAGGTTTCTCCCTTCACTAAAGCAAAAATATTTGAGTGCTATTGTAGGAAGCATTTTTAAAAAGAAAGAAGACGTCATGTTTGATTTTAATGATCAAATTCTGGAGGGAGAGAGCAGAAATAATATGATATTTAATCCCCTCCGGACCACCAGCCTTCTGCAGTTAAACTCTGTGGTCAAACTAGGTCTAAGAGACAAGTTTCCAAGAGTCCAGTGATCAGAGGTCCTGTCCTTCTGAGAAGTGAACAAGCCTGTCTTTAGGGCAGGGGCAAGAGAAAAGAAATGTAGGAACAGGCCTGCCAGTTTCTGTCATCACAGAAGCTACACTCCTTCTGTGCAATGTGTTAAATTGCTGTTGTTTTCCTAAAAAAAAAAAAAAAAAAAAAAAAAAAAAAAAAAAAAGATGTTCTAAGGGCCCCAATCTATGCTGCTGTTTATCATTGAGAGAAAAGACTTAAGTCTCTCAGTTAGCCTTTAATTCCTTCTCCCCTGGGAAGCTAAGAAACCCACACACCTAGCTATTACCTCTCTGCTAAAATTAACAAAGGAAGGAGAGCTGTGGAAGAAGAGTGTAATTTTTTTTCCAAGAGAATTTTTACATTGTGTTAGAGCAGAAACAGGGAAAGACTGGACTGGACATTTGTAAGGGTGACATGTGGTTGTGTAAACCACAAACAAAATCAAGATACATCTGTCAAAACCACATCAGAGACAAGGGAGAGCACAGAGGAGCATTTATCATTTAGCCGAGGAGGCAGACTGCAGGGAGCAGCCGTTCCTGTCAAACCAACCTTTTGAAATTTCCAACATGCCCTTAAACTTTTCGAGTAAGCATGTCTGTGCGCTTCAGCAACTGCCCTCTCTACTCTGGCCTGGCCAGTCGAAAATGGCATCTTAAAGTCAAGGTCACGGTGTCATCCCACCACGGGCTGTGTTTAATTACAGCCCCATAAGGGCTGACAGCCAATATGGATCCAAGGCTAGCCCTGAAGCTCAGTTAACTCTTTCCACCCCTCCCAAATGCCCTGCCAGCCCAGCCCACCTCACAAAAGCCTTGGCAACTAACTCTATCACTCTGGAGGCCAGAGCAGGTATTCTGATTCAAACAAGTCACTAGTCCAACTACAATGGCCTCTGCATGGCCGCTTTGCCTCTGACTTGTCACCAAGACTAGGAATGGGCAAAGAAAACTGGGTGAGCTGTGGTGAGTGTCAAGACTCAAAAAATGAGAAGAGAAGGAAAAGGACAGGAATACAAAATCAGCAGATGAGAGAGAGGGTTATCTGGTGTGTGTACCTAGTCCACCCACATCGGACTCAGTGAAGTGGAAAATATTTATTTATGTGTGTATTCTGGATCTTAGGTAAAAAGGGATGGTTATTTTAACATTACAGCACTGTCACAGACAGTCACGGGGAGAAATACAGAATCACTCCACCACTCCTTAGTGCTTGGCTACAGCGCCTCTAAAAATGAAAAGAAAACATGCAAACAGCTTTTCTCCTTGCTTCTCATTTACCTGCTATGTGTTCCTGTTTGGGGCAAATTCCTCTAGATGACGTTGATAAACAATCGTCATCCTCTGGCGTGACCTGGATGCCAACCTCCACGGGATTGGATGCTTTTTTCATCTCGATTGGTGAAGGGGAAGGTGGCTTATCCACAGCTTTTTCTAAGCAGAGGCTGCCATTGCATTGTTTCCGTTTGTGCTCGATAAAAATAAGAATGTCCCCCAATGGGAAGTTCATCTGGCACTGCCCACACGTGAGGAGGTCATGGTCCCCTTCTGGTGCTCCCAAAGGGCCGTGGTCTGGTTCATCATCTGTAAGAATGGCTTCAAGAGGTTCGGCTGTGGTTGGAGAAACAAAAGCACAATTATTAGAGTGCCAGACAGGAGAGAAAAAAGGGATATACATACTCAACCCCAACCCAACCCAACCCACATTATGCAGAAGTCTTAGGCTCTTCCACCTAACAGCCAAAAAAAATGTAAGCACCCACGATGTACAAAAATGTGAAGGCTATCAACAAGAAAGCAATTTTATCCATGCAACAAATCAGCATGTATTTCCAGAAACTGTCTGATTTGCTCAACTCTAGAAAAAATACACACACATACACAAACACAACACATACACACACAGGTGTCTGCCTTGATACAGAGACTGTGACTGTCAAATAGTTAGCATGGCTAACATAAAGAATGCTTAAATAATAACCTTCCAAAATGCCAAAAATATTAATTGAAACCGAATTTGTTTATTTTTTCCCTTAGAGATTAAGTAGTCTATTGTGCCAAAGAATAAAAGGGTGAATAAACACACAGCCTTTGTATGTGAATGCATATACTCCTAAGTATACAATACAGAGATCCAGCTTCATAAATTAAAAAGCTACTAAACACAGAAAATTTGCCACATTTTCACTACTGTTAATAAGAAAACGAATGCATTCACCTGTGAAACGGATCTAAATAATAATCATAAGGCAGTATAATTCACACTGCCAAAAACCTTTCTGATCTCACTCTCAGCAGTGCCACAAAAATCAAAGAAATACCAAATTCATTGGCAATTCTTCTCAGACACATTAGCTAAATGGGATACTTTTGAGTACTTAAGAAAATAAGCCAATTAGTCATTTTTTCATTCTGAAGAAAGGAATGCCTAAAATATTCTAAACATGTTTGCACTTGGTGGCCCCCATCACATAAAAATCAGAATGGTCAAGCAAACGCCATATTTCAGAACAAGGCTGAGAAGTCCTTTCTTTAGACTTGAAATACTTCTCTTAATGTTGTCAAAGTTGACTAATTTTCTGAATGAGCTCCAAAATGCTTCATTATGGGACTATTTCTGCACACATAATCACTAGCGGATGGTAGAACAAGGTAGATAGGTCTTTCATTCCTGTTTCCCTTTCCTTTTTTTTTTTTTAAAAAGCCTTGAACCAAAATACTCCACCATCAATTTGACTAGCAACTATCATTTTTAACCTTCCAAAGGAGAAAGAGAGAGTTCGTCTCTGACTTCTGAAACCTTATGCTTTAAAAAAAAAAATCACAAAACACAAAACACATCCAGGATGCTGCCAGTTAATAAAACTGAAGCAGAAAATGTACAAGTCTTAAACAGTTAATCAGTCTGACCTTCTTTAGCAAGCTGCCAATTTCACATTTAATGAACTTAAAGCCACAGAGAATCAAAAAATAGATTTTAATTTGAGTGTAGAATATTGGAACAGATTTTGATAAAGTGCAAAAATCCAGTGAACTCAGGTTAAATTTATTTCAACCCTACCCAGGCTGCATATTGAGGGGGAAGATCTGGAGTAACTCCCAGATGTGCTGGGTGAAATAATATTGAGAGGGCCCAGCCTCGCTGCACCTGTGCTCAAGTAGGACATGTCATGATTTCTAGCCTCTGGTACTCCTCCCAATTTAATGTAAGGTCACTATAGGAATATGAAGGTTATAGTCTTACTAATCAAGGCAGAAAGGTAAGCACTTTGCCCAACATACTGACCGAAAATAAATACAAAATACACAGGCAGACTTTTCAAATATGGAGATAAACGGAAGTGCTTTGCATTGTATCTGTCATTTTTTTTTCTCCTGCATTTGCTTTCATTTTGACCAACTAAGGAACTAAATAGAAGTCATTCTCCATAATAATCATACTCAGGATTTTATACACTCTGACACACGTATCTCTTTATTGTCCAGCATTCACTACAAGTTGTGAGATTTCTAGCTTGTGGACTCAGGAAAATTTAATTTTACTAATGTTAGTACTACATTGAACCTTTGTGGGGGAAATACATTTTTAATGTCACTGTTAAGATTGGTTTCTTATACCCAAGGCCTAACACCTTCGTTAAAATGGAATTATTTAGGAGCAAAAGGAAATATTCTCCTAGGTATCAAACAGTTAGAGATAATGCAGTGCAAACCAGACTTGGTTAAAGTCTTCTAAATGTAGTGACTGAACTGACTTACAATCAAAACCAGGAAATGAAGTGGTAATTCAGAGGTTGCTGATTACAGCTCCACATTTCACCTAATTAATTTTATAGGAGGCAAAGTTCTTGAAAATAACAAGATGATCAAATGTACAGATATAAAACCTGTAACCTCAACATTTTCTATGCTCTTAACGTAAATTATTGCTAATTAACAAGAATTATATCCTAATGTATGAAATACGTTGAACATCGGGCTCCTTGCAAAACATTTGGCTAGAGATGTTCAGAGAAATACCAAAGTGTTCTTATTATTGCTGCTGTATTATTAAAAATCAGAGGAAATGGGGCACAAAGAAAATATGAAAATACAATTCTCTTGGTGTAGTCTAATTTGCATTGACATCTTTTCTCAGTGGCAATCAACATTTCCTTTCTGGGCATCTGATAATTTCTCTGTATTTTAATGCAAATTCCTCTTTCCCTAAAAACATTCCTAACCTCAGCCATTTTACGCCCCCCCCTCCCTCATTTCAACTCTCTCCTCCTTCACCCCCACAATGCCATCGTTTCTAAACTCCAGCCTAAGCTCCAGCTACAAAGCTGGGAGTTCAGAATTGAAGTGGAAGGGAGTAGGCAAATAACTGTAATAATTAGCCGCGCATTTTCTGTAAGGGGAGAAAGAAATGGAAATAAAATGGCCCAGAGGCAGGCTAAGGTCCCTTTCCTCTCTCTGCCAATTGCAGAGAAATATATTTAAGAAAAGGAAAGAAGGGAGGGAGGAAAGACGGAAGGGAGGAAAGACGGAAGGGAGGAAGGAAGGAGGAAGAAGGAAGGAAGGAAGGAAGGAAGGAAGGAAGGAAGGAAGGAAGGAAGGAAGGAAGGAAGGAAGGAAGGAAGGAAGGAAGGAAGGAAGGAAGGAAGGAAGGAAGAAAAACAGAGAGCCCTAAGAAGAAATGTAGAGAAGGAGCTAGGCAAAGGAGGGCTGCTTAGGGGAGAGGGGAGAGGGGGCCTAGTCTTCAAGTTTGCTTTCCAAGTCCTTCCCTTCGCTGTTGAAACGCAGGAAGGGAAAGTCAAGCAACAAAAGAGAAAGCAGGGGCGACAGGCCCGGGCAGGGGGCCCGGCGGGAGCAGAAGTGAAGTTGGGCGCAGGGACTGGGAGGCACAAAGCGAGCAGCAGGCTGACCGCGGGCTCCGGCCGTGCTCGCGCTGGCGGCCAACGAACACGTGCAGAGGCGGCGGCTGGGCCAGGGGAGCCCCGGGAGCCGGCGGGGAGCGTGGGGTTCGACTGTCACTCCCGCGCACTTCCAGCCAGACCCCGGGTGACCACGGTTTCTGGGGCCCACCAGTAGGAGAAAAAGACGAGAGGTTTGGGGAACGCTGCCAGGCAAGGCACCTCAAACGTGTGCCCCGAAATGCATTCTGCGTCCAAAGGCTCCCACTTTCTACTCGGGACGGGGCGCGGGGGGTTCAGGGGTTCCTTTCTATAAATGCCTTTTTCCTGCGATTCTCGGCACCGGGGAGCGCAGCAGCAGCAGCAGCAGCAGCGGCGGCGGTGGCGGCGGCGACTGCGGCGATTCATTATTAATGACGCTTGCTGGCCCGCATCATTATGATGATGACTATTACTATTGTGATTTTGAGGAGAAGAGAGAGCTCCAGGAGGGGGTGGGGTTGGGGCAGGGGTCGGACTGCAGAACCCGCAAGCCAACCCGCCCGCCGCAGGAGCCCACTTGACGCAGCGGGAAGGAGAAGGTGGCAGAAGTGACCCCTCGACACCAAGTGCCAACTAGCCGCCTCCTGCCCTTTGGCCTGATCCTCAAGCTCGCTCCCCTTTCCTTACCAAAACTAAACTAAAATAAAAAAAAAAAATACCCTCCCTGCAAAAAAAAAAGAGAGAGAAAACTGCATGGGGGGTTTGCAGGGGTGGAGGCCGTGCGCGGGGGGTTTGCCTCCAAAGCCCCCGGCCAGAAGCATTTGCAAAGTCCAAAAGGAAGAACAAAGACTTAAGGGGTGATGGGGGTGTGGGGAGAAAAGGAATTCTGCCTAACCGTCCGTCTCCCCCACCCCCAACCCTCGCCAGCTCGTCCCTCACCGGCTGAGCAACGTCGAAAGGGGGGTTGGGGAGGCGCTGGGCCAGGTTCAAGTTCGCCCAGCTTTTTTTTTTTTTTTTTTTTTTTGATCTTGTTCTGCCTCCTAGCGACCAAATGGCTCCTCCAGCCTGAGAAGCGGAGGATTAGGGGGTCTAAGGGGTCCAGAAGTCCGGGAAGGCTTCCTCCCTCCGCTCCGCAAGCCCAGGAAAGCAGCAGCACCCCGACCCAAGCGGGTCTGTGGTGACCCCAAACTTCTCCTTGGGGTTGGGAGAGATGCAACCACCCACCCAGCCCGCACTTGTTTCCCCGACCGACACGGGCCGGGATGGGGAATCCGGGGGAGCGCCCACAGCCTGCCCCCCAAGTCCGGTCGTTGGCGGAGCCCCCAGAGCGTCCTTGGGAGGAAGGGCCGGGCCGGCCCCAGGGCTGCGATCGCGGGCCCGGCCTGCCCGCCTGCCTTCCCGCCGGTACCTGGCCGGACTGTAACTTCACACCGCCGCGCGCCGAGTCTGCACCGTATCCGGCTCTGCCGGGGGAGTGGGGGGCGGGGGAGAGCGGCGAGGGAGGGATGCGCGGGGGTGGGGAGAGGGAGGGCCCCGCAACGTACGGGGCGGGGGAGCCTCCAAAGTGTGTGACTAGTTCCAGGGCCCAGAGTGGGGGGGGGGGGGGGAATGCAATACCTGTCCGCCACCCACCCCACACCTAGAAAGTACCTTAACTGGATAGAATATAGGTGGGCCTCTTAAAAAACAAAAACAAAAAGTCACCCCCCATTAAAATGAGAGTCCTGGAAGAGCAAGGGGGGATGATAATGGGGCCTTCTCACGCCTTTCTTTCCTGCGACTAAACTTTATCAAGTACCCACTGCCCTCTCTTTCCAGGCGTGTGGTTAAAACCTGAGACTGTCATCCATATGTGATCTCAACAGGACCGTTGTATTCCCCCCCCCCACTATCCACATCCCCACACATGCACCCTCAAAACCCAGGCCCAAGATCAAGGGTCCAATTCAAGCTTAAGGTGAGAGAAGCCCCCAGGGTCAGCGCTCTAAAGTGCACACAGGAACTTGCACCACTCTCACGTTCACCCCCGAGGCCCCCCGACATCGTGCCCCCCTCCACCTGGCTAGGCCACATCGAGGCGTCAGGAATGAGTAGCTAGCCAGGCCCCAAGGTGAGGCGGGTGGGGTGAATGGGGGGGGAGGGCACTTGGGAAAGCACGTGGTGACCTCCCCTCTGTGGACCAGAAATGGGGGAGGAGGTGGAGAAGGGGCTAGAAAAAGCTTTGCTTTACCCGCTGCTTTGCAAAAAAAATGTATTTTTTTTTAATGCTTTGGAAAGTCAAGTTTCTCCTGGCTCCAATCTGCTGCCGGCATGGCCCGGCCGTGCGGTGCGGTGCTGTGCAATGCGGTGCGCATTGTGCAGGGGGCCAGAGCAGACCTGGGGACCCGGCTGGCGCGGAGTGGCGGGCACGGCCTGCTCGCGGGGCCGGCGGCCGGTGGGCGATCGCGGGCGGGGCGGGGGGCGCGGAGAGGCCGGGCGAGGCCCAAGCCGCCGCCGCCACCCGCTCCCGGGGCTGCCGCGCCGCTCTCGGTCCTCTGTCTGTTTGTTGGCAGGAGGCTCCCGCACACGCGGTGCTTGTAAACATTCAGACACGAGATTTTTCCCAATCAAAATCCACTTCCACTTTTTTTGAAAATCTTCCAAAAAATAGTAAGAGGAGGGAGTTCCTCGCTCCCTCTCCGTGCCGCTGGGCGCTCTAAGTTTGCAGCTTGAAAGGATTTGGGGGGGATAGGCGATCAATTTTGGTCCTCCTTCTATTAATACTGTAAAAATTTTTGTGGGGGGGGGAGGCGGGGAGTCCAAAGAGAAGACCGTTGCACACACACACACACACACATATACAGCACCCCCAAAAAAATTGCCAGAAGAAACGTTTACCTTCTTTCTGCTGGGAGCAAGAGGGTTTTTTTTTTTAATCTTTTTCTTGGCTCGTTTATTTTATTTATTTTTTTTTATTGCATTTCATTTTGCGTCTTCTGGCCGCCAAGGAGCTTCGGCCGGGAGGGGAACCCCAAGACCGTGGTCCGAGCGCCCGCCCTCCCTTCTTCCCTCTCCCGCCGGCCCCCCGGCCGTTGCTCGTGCCCTTCGGCGGCGGCGCGGGAGGGCAAACGCGGGGAGCAGGCACAAAAGGCCACGGGACAAATACCCACCTCGGGCCGGAACAAAAGGCGGCAGCTCCGGCCGCGCCTCCCGTCCTTCCCCGCCGCCTGGGCTCTCCAGACTCGGCGGACTCTGGACCGGACCGCCGGGGGCCCCCTCCCCTCCCACGGTCCCCCACTTTCTCACTATTATGAAGATGACTACTTTCTTCCCCCAGGCACACCACACTGGACCGCGAGCGCACGGTGGTGGGGTCCGAGGGCCAGTCTCACTTTTCTCCCCAGGAATTTTTTTATTTTTCTAGGTTTGGACTCCCTCCCCCCACGCCACTCCATTTTCCTCCGGTGAGTGGAAACAACCCCCTTTTCGCCCCCTCCGGCTTCTTCTTCTAGGTTTGCAAGAGTTGTAACGCATCCTTAGCATTGTTCCTTATTTTGCAAAACTGAAGGGGAAAGCCTAGCATTCCTTTTTCTAAAGGCGAAAGAAGACAGCGGAAAGCAGGAAAAGAGGAGGAGACACGTTTTGAGGGTATTTTTTTGGGGTGGAGGTGTGGGGGGAACATGGTAAAATGAAATGGAAAGGTCTGTGTTATCTCCAAAAGTGTATGGTTAGAGATGGTAGGTGGGCTTTTTTTTTTTCTTAATTTTTTCTCTTCCCCCCCTTTAATTTCTTTCATCCCAACTATCGGAGGTTTTTCTCATGGAACAAAAAATTAGATGCATGCACACACCCCTCTCTCTCCCTCCCCTCGCTCTTGCTTCTTGTCCTGCGCGCTCTCGTGATTATTAATAATTATTATTACTATTATTGGGTTACTTACGCGAGAATTCCCGTTTGCTTAAGTGCTGGGGTTTGCCTTGCTTGCGGCGAGACATGGTGGGGCTGCGGGGCGGGCGGCGGCGGCGGCGGCGGCGGCGGGCGGACGACGGCTCGGTTCACATCGGGAGAGCCGGGTTAGAAAGAAGGAGACTCCAGAGAAAATATCTTCATCAGTGCCTTTTGACATCCAAAATAAATTAGAAATAATACAAAGATGGCGCAGGGAAGATGAAT
The DNA here is from genome assembly GCF_024139225.1 of Suncus etruscus. Lineage (NCBI taxonomy): Eukaryota > Metazoa > Chordata > Mammalia > Eulipotyphla > Soricidae > Suncus > Suncus etruscus. Next base: position 34,365,185 of record NC_064859.1, on the reverse strand, counting down.
TGTGGGAGAGCCGTCATGGCTTTTTTTTTAGCAAAAAAAAAAAAAGAGAGAGAGAGAGAGAGAGCAGAGAGATAGAGGGAGAGAGAGAGAGATGAAAAAAATGGCAAAAGCCCCCCTGAGCTGCAAGTTCAAGTGCGGACGTGACGTCCCTGCGAACTTGAACGTCAGGAGTCTGGATGGACAGAGACACACAAAACATGGGCAGGGCGAAGCAGGAGAGAAGGGGAGGAGGGAAGGGGAAGCTCACACCAATGGACACACATCAGGGGCTGGACATGAAAAAGAGACCAGGACAAGCCAATGGCCAGTGCGGGGCGGGGGAGGTGCGGGCGGGGGGCTCCGCAGACGCGAGACGCGGCCCCCGGGGGAGGGGCGGCGAGGGGAGGGGAGAGGAGAGGAGAGGAGAAGAGGGGAGACGAGAGGAGAGGAGGGGGCGCCGGGGCCGCCGCTCACCAGTGGCCGCAGCGAGCGCCGAGGCGGCGGCGGCGGGGCTGGCCGAGAAGAAAGGGGTGGAGGGGGAGAAGGGGTGGGGGTCGGTGGGACGTGCGCCCCGCTGCCCGCTTGCACCCCCTCCCACGCACGCGGACTCTCCCAAATGAAAGGTGCTTTTCCGAGCCGCTGCAGCAGAGGCGGCCGGCCGCCTGGGGTGGGTGGGTGGGTGGGTGGCCGGGGAAGGAGGATGCCACCCCAGGGCCGGGAAGCGCGGGAGGAGGGAGGCCAGGTAGAATGAGTTGCTCCTGGCCGCGCACACCCTCCTGCTTGCGCACACCCCACTTTTTCTCCCTCTCTTCCCACGTGCGGAGGTCCCGGGGCCTGAGCGAGCGAGCGAAAAAGAGAACCCCGATCTCTCCGGCAGGGAAGGAAACTTTGCCAGACGGGCGAACGGCAGAGTAAAAAAAAAATCCCCTCCGAAGTTGCGCGCTGAGCCCGAGCCTTTCCCTCTCCAAGTTCCAGCGGGCACCGTGGGGCGGGAGGAAGCCAAGCGTGCGGGGAAGAAGCGGCCCAAGTTGGCGAGGTGGTTAGGGTCCCCGAAACTGGCGCCCTTTTGGGGAGGGGACGAGAGCGCGAGGAAGTGAAGACCTGCAGTGGGCGATGGGGCTCGGAGGCGACCCTAGGGACGAACCGGGGGAGCCCCGCCAAGCAGTGGAGTCTGAGAGCGATCGGAAGGCGGAGACGGTGGTCTCCGGGGTCAAGGAAAGAGAAGCCGAGGGGGATTAAAAAAAAAAAGCCAGGAGCCGGGTTCTGAGTACATTCCGCCCCCCGATGGGGAGCCCCGGCCCGGGGCGAGGGAGGCGCCGAGGCGCCCGTTCACCTCTGCGGCGGCCGCGGGCCAGAGGACAAAGCCTGGGCAGTCCCTGGAGTTGCAGCCCCTGGGAACTTGCTGCAGGCGCCGCGGGAGGTCCCCGAGCCGAGTCCCGGGAAGACACACCCACTCCCACTCGGGAGCCACTGCTAGAGCCCCGGGGAAGAAAATGATCATGTTGGGTTTTTTGTTTGTTTGTTTGTTTGTTTTTACGGGCAGAGCACAACTGCCCTTGTCCTGGGGAGCGAGTGAGCGAGCGGCTGGGAGGCCACCGTTGATGGGCTGACCTCCCCGGCTTTAGTGCCGAGCTCCCCCGGCGCCCCGAGCGCAGGCGCACGCCTGGGAATGAATGCACGGTCCCCCTCTGCTCTCCCTGCGGACAATCCCGGACTGTTAGGGATGGATGACCTGTTGGCCAGAAACCCCTGTCACTTTATTGCACACACGCGTGCGCGCGCGCACACACACACACACACACACACACACACACACACACACTCACGCATACATTCAACACACGCGCTGTCAAAAAAAGAAAAAAAAAGCGGGCTTCACTCTGGCGTGGGATACTTTCAGTTTTACGTAAAATGTACAGCAACAGCACCCCCTGCGATTGGAAAGTTTATTCAGAAACGAGCCTGTAAAGTCCCCCAGCGTCTCACGCCTCCCTGCCTGCCTGCGCCAACCCGCAGGCTCCGTAGCCGCCGCCGCCGCCACCGCCGAGAGCGCGCGGCTCCACGCGAGGCAGAAGGGCCGGGGGCCAGAGGAGCGGGGCCTCGAGTCCACCCCCCCCCAGGAGGCGTGGAGGGGCCGGGGTTGGGGGCGTCGGGACGCAGGCCCCCCCGCGACACACCGACCTGCAGGTGGACGCGTGTGAGTGAATCAGCAGAGCCTCCCCGCTCTTTGCTCCGAGCTGCTCCACATCCCTGCACGCCTTCGCCCACCCCTGTGCCTAGATGGGGAGTTTGGGGGACAGTTCTCACTCAGTGAGGGTGGAGGGGTGCTGTAGTGTCAGGGAGCGCCCCAGGCAGGCCCCGGGGAAAGGCTCGTCCCCACCTTGCAGCCGCACGGAAGGCGGCTCTAGTCCAGTGCAGTCTGCGTAAAGTTTCGAACCTGTTAAAAAAAAATGACTGGTTTGCCTAGCGGGGCTACCCGGCGGGGCCCGCAAAAAGGAGAGAGAGCTTTGATGCTCAGCAGTGGGAGAGACTTGGGCGGGTCTGGATTTGGGTGAAAGAGGTTTATCATTATTGTTTCTCTCCAGGTTGGTTTGTTTTGTTTTTGTAGGGGTTGGTTTTTTTTCTTTGGGGGGGGTGGAGACTTCAAATCCTGTTTATAAAGCAATAATATTCCCAGGTTAGTGGAACTCTGCAGGGCGTGCGTTGCACCATTTTCCCCTTCACCGGAGTTCTTCAGAACAGGTCGGTGTCTGTCTGTCTGTCTGTCTGTCTGTCTGTCTCTCTCTCTCTCTCTCTCTCTCTCTCTCTCTCTCTCTCTCTCTCTCTCTCTCTCTCTCTCAGTTTACCTTGTTACGTAGCCTTGGAGTCACCAGCCCTTGATGGGTGCAGCAGGCATGGAGGAGGATATTAGAGGGAAGGTGAGGAGTGGCGAGCAGTGTGACTGGGAGGGTTTGGGAAAATAAAGAAATAAGCTAAAAGTCCCTTGGAGTCATGGTGCGAATCTTTCAGAACCGAGCTTTTGGAATTTAAATATTTTCCCATCCAACTCTAAAAGTCCACCTAGAGATAGAAGTTTACGTGGGAGAATGTGTGTTGTGAAAATAAATATGTCTGATTTATAGAAAATGGTGAGTATGGAGCTTTTGCAGGCTGGGCTCTAGTGTAAAAAGTAATGACTTTATTACCTCTGAAAGGTTCTGTGGCTCAAGTTTAACAGTCTTCTGAATTACAATTCATTACACAATTGTGTGCTCTCTCCAACCGGCTACCTAGCAGGGCCCGCTATCTGTGGTTCTTTTCAATAAATAACTGGCAACATTTTATCGATTTTCTTTTTTTAAAAAATCATAGGAAATTAAGCACTTAGTTACAAATAGGTCTGCTTTGCTATTGCACTTGTCTCAGACGTGGGTGCGGGTGGATGGGGTGGGTCCATTCGAAACCACATCTTCAAACATACATTAAAAACCCAGTTTTGCAGCTGCTTCCCTGGGTGCCGATGGAGAGGTAAGCAGCGACGTTTCCACCATTAACATAGATTTCCCTTCACCATTATAAAATGCCCAGAGTGAAATAGGAACTACCCTCCCGCCGCCCCTCCCCCAGCCCCATCTCACCCCGTCTGCAAAAGCTGAGCTGAGTTCGGGCATTTGATCTTAGTCTCGGACCCCAACTCCCTCGATCGCCCCCCAACACACACGCGCGCGCGCGCGCGCCCGCCTCCCGGGTGCTTGCCCCTACCGGTGGCACACACTCCCCCCCCCCATCGTCTGCTGCAGGAGGTTCCACAAAGCGCCCCAAAGTGGGGGAGGGGAGAGTTTGTACGTGGATTCAAAGAAATAAAAATGTGTTGCATTAAGAGGTTTTATTTTTTTTAAATATTACATAACTATTGTTGAATGATGCAGGTGGTTTTTGCAAAAAAAGATCACTGTAAACATGCACACTGGATACACAATAAGTAGATTTACCGTTCCCAAAGTGGCCTGTAGAAAGTCATAAATTATGACAACCTTAACATTCTTTTCTGACCATTCAGTCAACTTTATTTGGGGCGGCAGAATCCTGGCTGCTGCCATGGAGGGGACCCTTGCGGACAGTGGGCTTGTTTCTACCCCTTGGGCGAGAACCTACTGCAGTCCAGCAGACCCCCCTCGCCCCTCCTCCTCCCTTTTATCTTGCCCTCTGAGGAGACTCCACAGGACTTCCTGCAGTATATATTCTGCCTCTGATCTCCGTTCTTAATAGCCAAGTCCTGGTTTATGCTTTATAATGTGTTGACAAGTTTTCTAACAGACTTTCTGAAATAATGCACATAGATTCACGTCGGTTAGAAACCCACCGTATTTTTAGAGTTGAGTAGATCTATACCCTAATGTAGTGAGAGAGTGTAAATCATAGAGGATTTCATAGTCCTTTCAGTAGTTTTCGGTATGAAGTATGAGCCGAGTGGCCTCCAGACGTAACCTTTTAGAAAAAAAGACAGTGCTTTTATTTTATGGTGTAAAGTGCTTTTAGCTCCAGGGCTCTGAACGTGAATGTGGTCAACAAACAGCTCCAAGAGGGAGACTTAATACAATCCCAGCCCCTCGTGTAGAAGATCGCCTGGCACGGGGTTCAGGATGGGATGGCAAATGAAGGGTTAAAAGACTTGTCTCCAGTGAAACTACATGATTAAAATTAAATATTCACTGCCTGCCTTTAGGGGGGAAATACCTTTATAGACTTTAAGATAAATAAGTGAAGGGCTGAATGAATGGTTAAAAATATAATCATTCCCTATATTCATTCTCTCTCTTCACTCCTTCTCTTCTCCACCACCCCCCCCCAAAAAAAAGCAATTCAGAAAATAGAGAATGGGCAATCATCTTCATAAAAATAAAGCAGGTTTGGAGTATACATTTGGCATAGGCTTTGCATTTGGAATTCCTGAGGCAGAAACAACAACGTCTCAAGGTGTTCTTAAGACAAAGAAAATACTAATTTTAACAAGAAAGGGTGTTGGGAGAAGACTACAGGAAGATGAGCAGAAGAGCCACAGTCTATTCTGCCCAGATTCCTCAGCTCCTACCTCCTCTAACATTTCCTCCTGTACTCATTCCTAAGAGATCCGGACCCTGGGGTCTAAAGAAGCCTCCTGGGGACAGTTGGTTTCACGAACTTGTATGGATATATTGGGGAAGGGAGAGAGAAAGAAAAGGAGGGAGGAAAGAAAGGAGGAAGAAAAAAGAGGGAGGGAGGGAGGGAGGAAGGAAGGAAGGAAGGAAGGAAGGAAGGAAGGAAGGAAGGAAGGAAGGAAGGAAGGAAGGAAGGAAGGAAGGAAGGAAGGAAGGAAGGAAGGAAGGAAGGAAGGAAGGAAGGAAGGAAGGGAGAGAAAGGGAGGGGGAGAGGGAGGGAGGGAAACTTTGCTCTAAATGAATCTGCATATACCTGTAGCTATATTCTGAGACAGTAATTATGGGGGTGAGGAGCACTAGTCTTGCCCCCTAATATGAATATCAAAAACCTTAGGTTTAGGCAATTATGTCAATCTTATGTACTGTATTAGTAATTCCCTATGCAACGCTCAGCATGATGTAGATAGATACTCAATAAGTGGTTTTGAGTAAATAAGTGAATGAATTAGGGTAACTCATGTAACCATCCCAATTCTGTGTTTACCCCCAGAGATCAACAAGACTTTGTTTTGGCAACCCTTTATGACAGAGCATTTAGGCCTAAAAGTGAGTCTCACAAGAATGGTGAACTCAAAAGATAATTCCAAATATCAGACTAGCAAATTGAACAATTATGGACATAATGGAAGAGGGAAAGAGAAATAGCCCCAAATGCTGGAGGACATGCCTGGCATGCATAAAGTCCCAAATTTAATCCCCAGAGTTTTATGCCCTCCCCACCCCAGTATCATTGAGTTTAAACCCTCGAGGCCCCTGAGTACCAGTAGATGTGATCCCAGAGGCTGCAGCTACTAACTACACTACACTGCTAACCTAACACAACTCACAAAAGTGTTTCCCACCAGTTACTGCTTAGGTGACCACTTGCTCTCCACACTAAATAATATGAGACAAAATATTTCTATCATCTCTACCACTCTACATTACCAAAAGTCTTCCAAATAAACCAGCATGAAGAACCCAGTGCCAAATTTTGTTGTTTTTATTGTTTTTGGTTTGCTTGTTTTTGTTTTCTTGACATTGCTTTTTTGGATACAAACCTGCTTTCCCAACTGAGATCTTCTAAAAGAAAAAAAAAATACCATCAAAACAACCAAAAATATCTGTTTTCATTTTCTGTGCCCCTTCTCCCAGTGAATCTTGATTTTTTTTTTCACAAGGAATTTTTATTTTTAAGGCATGTTTCTCACTTTCAGTCTGGAAAACAAGTTTTACCTATTTGTCTCTTTGGTGAGAGGAAGGAAAGAAGGGATAAATAAAAGAGAAAGCAAACCACACACACATGCACACATATACACACCACACACACATCTGGTCTGACATTTTGTACAGCAAGTTTCAGCCCAATGTGATTTAAAACAATGTGAGTTTAAAAAAAACTCCTAAAATTTGGGTTTATAATGGAAACGCTGACAGACTCTTAATTATAGCAGCCCTGCCAGACACTACTATAATGAAATAGTTGTGCTTTCATTACTATAGAGGCACTATAGTTAAGGGTCTGTCAGTGTTTCTATTATAAACCCAAGTTTAAGAGGTTTATAACTTGGTCTATTTAAATGGCACTAGGAGGAATTCAAGATATCAGTCCAGATGTGAAGTTGTTATATAAAAGACAGAATTCAGCTGAGGAAGCTTTTATGTCTCTCTCTGTTTCTCTCTCTCTCTCTCTCTCTCTCTCTCTCTCTCTCTCTCTCTCTCTCTCTCTCTCTCTCTCTGTCTCTGTCTCTTCCTCAATTCCACCTTTACTCACCCCTGTCTCCCCTCTTATAAGTACAAAATCACAAAAATAATTTTTAGTGGTGTTAGATCATCCTATTGTCAACTACTACTGTTTCAAAAAAGCAGACTTTTATTTGGACAGATGCTTTGATATTAATGTTATACTATTTTATTATCCTAAATATATATATATATTTAGTATATATAGTATATACACATAAATAAAAGAACAAAAAATCAAGACTAAAGAATGTTGCAGAGAGAGAGATAACTATACTAAGGAATGTTGCATATACATAGAAGTATATATTCATACATATATACAGAAATATACGTTATGTTCTAATGAAAAAGTACCAATTTTCACCTCAGATCTTCTTTATCAACTATGTGGTAAAAAATAGAAGAGGCGAGTAATAGCACAACAGTAGGGCGTTTGCCTTGCATGCTGGCCACCTGGGACTGACCCGGGTTCAATCCCCAGCATCCTATATGGTCCCCTGAGCCTCCCAGGAGGGATTTCTGAGTGCAGAGCCAGTAGTAAACCCTGAGCACCACTGCTGCCACTGTATGTAGCCCCAAAACCCAAAAGAGAGAGAGAGAGAGAGAGAGAGAGAGAAACATCTTATTTTAGAAGGTAGTAGCTTTCCTGGTGATCTCTGTTTCTTCAAAAAGCAACAACCAGCTTGATTCAGTTTCAACAACTTGGGGATAGGTGCAACTTGACTTCGTCTGCATATTGGAAAAAATTTACCCTAGACTATTTAATGGGCCAGATTTTTAAATATGTTCTGTTAATCTGGAATATCACCACCATAATATGTAATTAATGTCTGGTAGCAATGAAATGATTAATAGTGGTTCTATCTTAAGAAAAACAAAATGAAGTGGTCATGGCAGTGGTGCTGGTGGCAGTGGTGATAGAGGGAGTGATGCTTGTGGTGGCAGGAGAACTAATGGAGGTGGTGGTGATGGATGATAGTAGTGTTGATGTTGGGGGTGGTAGTTCCTCAGGTAAACATCCATCAGAGGGCAATTTAAGCAGGATGGAAGAAGATGATAGAAAACTTTAATCCTTGCTTTTCCAACTTTTTTTGAGGGGGGGCACACTCGGTGATGCTCAGGGGTTACTCCTGGCTGGCTATGTGCTCAGAAATTGCCCCGGGTTTGGGGAATCATATGGGACCCCAGAGGATCCAACCGCAGTCCATCCTAGGTTAGCTGCATGCAAGGTAAACGTCCTACCACTTGTGCCACCCCTTCGGCCCCTGCTTCTCCAACTTTTGGTGCTTTAGAAGATGATTAGCATAAAAATCAGGTGACAGACCAGTGAAAATGAAGCTTACAAATGCAGGGTCACTGCTCTGAGTGTTCAGTGCCCTCAGTGAGCACCACCATCAACATGTGCTGTGGGTTGAGTGGCGTTGGCCCTAAAGTCCAGGCTTTTGAACAACATTGTGCAGCAGTTCTATCTGCATTTAGAAACCTTTTCACTTCCAGGAAGAAGATTCTTTCTTTTTCTCTGTTCTCCCTTACAAAAATCAAACCGAGTACCATCAGGTCTTGCTAATTCTTACTTCACAGTAGCTTTAGTTGATGTTCTCTCGAATTAGCTTAGGTGACAAAAGAGAAGTAGTCATCAAAACATATCAACAGGCTCAAGTTCCTTCTCTGCCAGTTCTCATAAGCTCCAAAAGTGCCGAGCTCACAATTACTCCAGATGCATACCAATCATTCCCAGAGATCATTGAATAACCAAAGCTATTCTAGTCTCTTTTTCAGAAAGTAAGACTTTTTCCTGCTAGTCTTTTTCCAGATGCACCCAAAGTAACTTTTACAGTAGAAACACTTATTTTCTTCCCAAACTCCCCACAGAGTATGGCCCTGGGAAATGGCCCAAGGTCAGAGCATCATCTTGTGTGGCCCTTAATAAAGAAAGAAATGCTTATCCCTATTTTATCTTTTTTTGGAGGCTAGGTAGATAAACCTGTCTCTCTACTCTCTCTTTTCTGGATGGGTATAATTTGCCTGTTCCTTCTTTTTAAAAAAATCCTCTGCATAAGGTCAGTTCTCTAAGTCTCTTGGTTCCTATAAAATAAAATATTTGGTGCTGAGAATTGTTATTCTTTCTTTTTTTATATAGACCATGGTACTCAACAGCCATGAGAAATGGTCCCTTCTCTAAATGACTTGTTTTTAAAGCACCAAAAAATACATCCATGTATGTAAGCACAAACATGTCGCATAAAGTTCAGGAGTCATATGTCAAAGCTATACAAATGTCCTCCGTTGTCTTATTTTCTATTGCCCTGCCTTTCCATTGCTGCTTTAAACAGTGAAATAGAGAACACATATCTCATATCTGGTCGCTACTGACACCTATATTTTATTTGCTGGAGAAAGATCTTGATGAAGAATGATAAGATTTGGTTAAGGATATCTGTAATAACCTATTGTTTTAAAAGGTTTTGTGGGGGGGTGGACACACCCTTTTCTTGGTTCTTTTTTAGGAATGGGCCCTAGCACTAAAATGGGATGCTGGAGATTAAACCATAGTGAGCTGCATTGCAAGGCAAGGGCCTTAACCTTGGTACTATCTTTCTTGCCCTGCTTTAATACTTCTATGATGTTAGTAAATAATTTGAGTTTTTTTTTTTGAACATTGAGTTTCCTGTACTAACATGTTTTATCGCAATATTATAAACTATTTCAGTATGCAAATGTATCCTTTACTAAATTACAATGTTTCTTTCCCTCAATACATAGTAGACATTTATTTCATGTATTTTCTGAATCATGGCATGAATTCAACATGTGCATTTCCAATTGCTGCTGCTAGTGAAAAAGCAGTTACTTGTGTCTACTCATTAATGAATTAAATATGCATATGCTGAAAAGTTGTATCATTTCACTTAAGGAAGTAGAGGTCATTTGCACAATTATATAGCCTATACTTTATAAACTGCAAACAAATTTGTGTAAAATGGAAGCATTTGCATGTCTCCCTATGTATATTTCTTATAACTTATGTTGCCACCAAAATCTAGTCCTGTTTGTTGGTGCTTAAAGGGCAAAGCCCTTATCATTTTCATATATTTCCCCTCAACACAGAGGAAGACCTTAGGAAATAAATGTCTGGCACAAGAAAAAGACATACGAAGCAGACTTGGATTCCCAAACACTTCAAAATTCTACTTCCGTAGATTAAATGTCCTTTTCATTATTCTCAAATCTCATATTTTTAAATGCAATAAAATATTCAAACAGCCCCAATCCAAGTGCATTGTAACTCAGAGATGAACTCTGGAGCGTGATTCTTCAGATAGATACCTTCTTTAAATATCAAGCCTCATTCTAGCTGGTTCTCATTTGAAAGAGGCAAGACTCATAGAGCCTTATATTAGCAACCACCCTCCTAACAATCCCCACAGTGATTTGGGGAGCTCAGGGAACAAGTGGAATATTAGCATGTATGCTGCAAATATGATAGGAGAGGAATCATGACCCACTCTTCTCAATAGATTAGATCCTGAACCCAGAGCTTAGTTAACAGAAGAAAACATAAGACAAGTGGGTTTTTCAAGGTAAACTCAGTTTCTGACAGTAAACATAGGGGGGAAAGGGGAGAGATACTATATGCATTAATTATTTGCATGTTAAGTACATAGAAGGGTTTTTCTAAAGATTGTAGAGATTTTTTTTCTCCCATGTGTTGATTCAGGGTCTAGAAAAATTTATCTTTGCTCATTTTAAAACATTTTTTACAGAAACTCAACTCTCCCTAATGGAAACATGCCACTCTCAATATTTTACCTTCATTTCAGCATAAGTAACTTAAATCGAAAAGCAGTCTCCAATTAAAAAAAAAACAACTATTATTTTGTTTTTTATCTTTTTGATGATAGAACTTTAATATCTTTTAGAATTCCAAGCTGGATTGTTTTAATTTCACCGTTATTCACAGTGATGGATTTCAGTCTCTTAAAATTAATGTGACAGACTATTTTTAAGTTCTTGTGTCCCAGCTATTTAACCCTCAATAAGACTGTAGAAATTTTGTAAGCAAATACATTTCTGTCCATGACATAAAGTTACATTACATTAGTTTCAGTTTAAAAAAATTTTTTGTTATTGGTTTGGGGGCCATACCCAGCAGTGCTTAGGTTTTACTCTTACTCTGCACTCAAGGATTACTCCTGGCTACTTCTGGGAGGCTATAATGAGGTGCCAAGGATCAAACCCAGGTCAACCACATGCAAAGCAAGGCCCTACCTGTAATATTGCTCCAGCTTCTTTAAAATATTTTAGAAGAAAGCATTGCACTTCGAAGCAAAATGAGTAAAAGAGTTCCTGATTTCTTAAATTTTTAGAGATTAAAGATTGACAAGCAGCAAGGAAAGAAAAATGAAGCTTGGAGTATGTATGTATATTTTAACATAATAGCAAATGCCTAAACATAGTAGGTAAACTTCACTGAAATAACATGATGGCAGTAACTTATCTTAATGAGAATTTTCCTAGTCAGAATAATAAACAGATATATGGCCTAATGCTACACGGAAAGGTAACACGTAAGTACGCAGACTTCTGTGGAGACTAATGTATGATAAGAGAGTCCTACTCACGTTAGGCATTTATGTCACCGCATATTATTGATAGTACATATTATTTTACTACGTGGTATCATTATTATATAGTCTAATTGAGGGAAAACTTCTTTTCATCCTCTTGATTTTGATAGGCACTTCCATAGAATGGAGAGGATCCAGAGAAGGCTGAGGGTAATAATTCCACCATCACTAGGAATGTTCGCTGACAATGTCTGATACCAGCTCTATGAATCCCATAGCCTTTTAAGATGTAAGAAAATGAAGTACAAAAGAAGAATTAGGATCTGATGACGAATCACAGGTGAAGAACTGAACAACTCAGAATTTCAGAGATGGAGATTTTGTTGTCCCCATTTTTGGGCACTCAGGGATTGCCACTTGAAGAGTCCATGAAGTCACTTACTGAACTAAAACCCCTGATAAGATAATGCATCAACGGCATCTTTATCCTGAGGTGGAGACGAGATTAAATTTTTCTAAGTGTAATATCAATTATGATGCTTTCTTGGAGGAATGCTTTTTGAGAGTTAGCAGAGTAACCAAATCCTGGCAGCCAGAGCCAAACAAGCCCAAGTGTCTAGCTCCATACACTTTCCACAAAAGAAGGTCAAAAAAGGCTGAAAGAATAGGTGTATCAAAGGTATCCTTGGAACTCAGAGCCAATAAAAAAGGAAAGTATTCCCTTCTGAGACCTAATTAACTTTTATATCCAAAGCTACACTCACAGCACATTTGTTCATTGCTTATGACTAGGACTAAAAATATATGTGTGCCATGGAATCAGGCTTCTAAATGATCTATTGAGTAGCTGTAAGGAATCCTCTGTTCTTCAGAGGTATTCAGTCAATGAATAAGCAAGGATATGCTATGCTAATCTCTCCCAAATATTGAATATATTCCTAGACATATTTTCAAGAAATCATGGATTTTGTCCTGCAACTTCCAAATATTCCCTTCAGATCCAGAAAATAAAAATGTTTCAGTAACAAATTTCAGGCTACAGGCTTTGCAAGGATTAGATGCCTATTAGAGTCCCCAGGCCTATATGATCCTTTTTCATGTTTTAAAGGAGGATATATATTTTTCTGTTACCTTTTCTGACTGTAAAGCAATCACAGGAACCTGCAGGAGGCACCATAAATATGCAAATTTCTGAGAGATAACTGTTTTCAGTGGTTATGCCTCCAAGTAGTCCGGAAGCAGGAGAGCAGGAGCTTCTTACTTCCAAGTAATTCGCATGTTGGTAGTGCCCCCTGCTGCAATCACAGGTTGTCCAAGAAAGGGAGTATCAAATCCGGAAGCATTTAGAGCGAGATCATATGTGAAATCATGTGTCACTTGCCCAGCTTTAAGAATAGCCAGACTCCCACTTCAGAGCATCTCTAGGGTTACATATCCACCTGGAATACTTCTTTCAGTCCAAAATACAGATTTTTTTCTCTCTCTCAAAACCTTCCAATTGAGTAGGTTCCACTGAGATTGATTTTATTTCTTAAAAAGCACCTCACACCAAGATCTTTTTTCAAAAGGAAATAGTTGGAGAATGTCCTCGAGCTTACCTCATACTAATAAATGCTGAAATAGAAGATGATCAGGCTAGCCACATGGCCTTTACAGCAGGAAGGGAAAAGTTAAGTGTTAACAGCGTGTAGAACTAGTACTCAGTTTTAAATGACTTTATTTATTAAAAGAAAATTTTGTGGGCCATTAGCTCATAGTGTGGGCTAGCCATTTTGATATTCAAAAATAAAATAAAGTAAATGAAACAACCAAGTTAAGATCATTGGAAAACTGATCTCCATGGTTCCATAGTGACTCTATTACAGATTTTCATATTAATAACTTATATATGGGGGAGCATGATAGAGCAGAATAACATGATACAATTCAGACCTGTGCCGGTCTACTGAATACATAATATGCATTTTTAAATTGCTTGAATATATATTCACATGACAGAATCTAATGGGTTTAGGAGGAGCCCTGCTCCTGATCAAATCATGAAAACTGTTATAAACTTGTCCATCATATCAAATCACATATATTTCTATTAAGATTGGTTTTTGTCTTCTTGTTTAAATACTAGAGTTGGAATAGATTTTTAAAACGTCAACTTTTAAGAAAAAGCTAGTGGGTACTTGAAACTCTAGATAAAATCACCTTGTCTTGATGATACCAGATATTCTGAATTTTTGCTGTTGAATCCTCACCAATCTTACCCCAAGCCCTCAGGCCCCAGTTTTCTTGTTTTTATTTTTGTTTTTTCTTTATGATCAGTTTCAGAAATAAAAACACCTTACAGTGCCCATGTACTGGAGTATGAATTTCAACTTGGCTCTGCAGCATCTCATCTCTGTATTCAGATGTTGGCAGCAAAAGTAAAGTGGAGGACTTAGGAAATTGCCTACATCATTTCAGCCATGAGCCTGATATCTCAGCCTCACCCAGGGTTGTGTATTCTGTCTGTTGATCTCTGACCTGAGAGCCCTGGAAGAGAGAGAGAGAGAGGGAAGGAGACAACTGGTGGATATTAGTTAATGCCAGAGCTAATTAGACATAGATCTAAAATATACCAAACATATTTATCTATTCCTTACCCAACACTTAAACTCCCATACTCTGCACTGTAAGAATTGTTAACACCCGCCACCTTTTTCTGGGTTTTTGTGCCACAGAAGGTGAACTGTTAGAAAAAGAAAACCAGTGCCCAAAACAGCAGTTGGGAATCGAAGCTCCGTTCTACCAGAACCCCTGCCATATATGTTCTGTCACTCACCTTCTAGACACTCAGTCCAACCATTCAATCTATTGAATCAAGAGACTGTTTGATCTTATCTGCATCTGTGAGCTGACTGCCAGCCTGCGTAGGCTGCATATTAAATCATCTATAGTAGCTGTATCAAGCTGGGATGATCTGTTAATTCTAAATTTATTAACCCTTGGAGTGCAGTCATCATGCTTAATCTAGTGTAGCCCGCATTTATTTTACAAGACTAAATCCTTCTTTAAGATATGGCTGTGCTGTAGGTTAAAAACAGCTAATATGGGTTTCATTATGATAATTGCGGGGAGACACTGAAAAATGCTGGTGAAGCGGCCCTCACAGGCCATCTATGTGTCTACTTCCAAGCTTGCCCCCCGGATGGGATTCACCTATGACAGAAATTTTCCTCCAGAAAGAGTTTCATCTCTGAAAGAATGCAAAACAAAACAAAACAACAACAAAAAACAGAAAGGAGGAAAGGGAGAGGATATTTCTGATAGATTCCCAGTGGTCTAAATCCAGAAATGACTCATTTCTATGGCAGTGTCAATCCTTGATCGAATGCCTGAGGAATAATCTCGAAAGGCAGATATACTTGGGGAGGGCGGAGGGGATGCTTACAAAATTCCTCAAGTAAATCAAAGTTCTTGATCAATAAGGATCACTTATTTCTGGACTGAATGCTTTTTGTATTTCCACTGTCAGGTCCCCACCAGACCCCCTACACCAAGAATACCAAACAGTTCCCACTACAAGGTATTACTTAGTCCTGATGAAGAAAGAAAAACATGTTCATTGAATATGTTAATCTGGTCTCCACCCCAACCTCCAAAGAAAAAAGATATCTATCTCTTCCACTTGCCCATTATTGATGTGATCAACATATTCATAGCTTTCTTTCCCACACAAACTGCATGGCACGCTCCCTTTTTGGGTAACCACGTGCCTGATATCTCTCTAATGTAGCCTAATAACAATTTTAGCATTCAGATGAAGCGATTTCATTCTGTGACTGCCTTTTCTATTAGATTTGATTTTGAGAAGCCCCAGTGGGTGCCTTCGAGGCAGAGATCTATCTGTGAGACTGCTACCGACTCAATAGCAGCCTGGGCTAACCTTGACCTTTCCCGGGACCCCGCTCCATCTGGTGCCAGCCTGCTCTCCTCCACCACCCCCCTCCTTCCTTGCTTCATAGTCAACATTGATCAAGGCAGAACGGAGCGCCTCGTCCCCTGGCTGGGCAGGCTCAGGAGGACAGCACATTTCAGTAGATGGAAATGATCAAGCTTCTTATGCAATCATAAATCTACATAGGAGTCTTGTGATTTGATATTTCATTCACCTCCAAAGATTTTTCTCTCCCTCCCAACAGGGATTTATAAGCTCTGTAAGAGCTCCTGGACACGGCTTTCCCCAACACCTGGAAATTATCAAGCTTGCTGCTCGCTGAATGATGCTAACAGCTCTAATGCTGCAAATTCATTTTTAACAACCCACTGGCTTTTATCTAGGATGTGTGTGTGTGTGTGTGTGTGTGCATGTGTGTATATGTGTGTGTGCCTTTTTTAAGGGGGAAAAAAAACTCTACCAAAGCAACGGATTGTACCAAGACACCAAAATAAAATCTGACTTGAATATCTTACATCTCCACACCCATCCTCATTATGTACTTGCAGAGATTTTTTTTTCTTCTGTGTGCGTTTCTGTATTCTGCTTTTTTTTTAACCTACTTAAGAGGGGAGAGATAAAGAGGAGAGTAGGAGTGATGTGTTTCTGTTTCTGTGTGTGTGTGTGTGTGTGTGTGTGTGTGTGAGAGAGAGAGAGAGAGAGAGAGAGAGAGAGAGAGAGATATGGAAAGATGGAAAGCTGCCAGATGCCAGGGAGGCAACTAGCTGTAACACTTGAATGGAGCTAAAAACCTACCTCTCCCCCCAGACCACCACATTCCTTCTTTCCCAGAGCACCCCCTACCCACCCACCCAGGCCTCCTTTTCCAAACCACTCAGCTTCCTCTCCTCTGCCTCTTTCTTCCCCCCTCTCCTCTCCTCTCCTCTCCTGCCTGCCTGTTTTCTGGGCTTGGTGGGGAAGAGGCTGGGGGGAGTCACGTGGGCAGCCCGTGGGCAGCAGCGGCAGCAGCTCAAAAGAAATTGACTGACTGGCCGCTTGGGCGCATTTCAATATATGGAAATGACCAGAGGCTTCTGCAATAAATCAGCACTCAACACTTTGTCATTTTACTAGTTCTGCTTCATTTTCCTATTTTCCTCTGCTCCTCGCAGAAGCTCATTTCTTGCATTTTACCCTGCTGCGTTTCCTCCCACCTCAACACCCCTCCACCCTCCAAATTTTGCCCCATCTTCGCCAGCCGCTTCTTCTCCCCGCCCCCAGTTCTGTTCTCTGAATCCCATGTAATTGGAAACATCCGGTCGACTGCGATTCTTTTCTTTTCTTTCCTTAAAAAAAAAAAAAAAAGAAAGAAAAGAAAAGAAAGAAAGAAATTCCCCCTTTTGCAAAAACGAGCAGTGTGTGCGTTGGTGCCTCCGATCTCCTTGGACCAGAAGCGCCCGGGAAGCGCTCGCTTGATCCCCAAGGATGGGACCTCAAACCCCTAGTGATACAGGAAAGAAGAAAAGGACTTGGTCTTTAATTCATCTCTCTCTCTCTCTCTCTCTCTCTCTCTCTCTCTCTCTCTCTCTCTCTCTCTCTCTCTCTCTCTCTCTCTCTCTCTCTCTCTCTCACTTTCCTCTCTGTATTGTGTCCACTCTTCCTCTCTCCCCTCTTCTCTCTGTCTCTGTTCTTTCTCTGTGTGTTTCTCACTGTTTCTGTGTGTCTCTCACTGTTTTGTCCTCTCTCCTCTCTCCTCTCTGTATCTGTGTTCTGTACTCTGTCTCTGTCTGTCTGTCTGTCTGTCTGTCTGTCTGTCTGTCTGTCTGTCTGTCTGTCTCTCTCTCTCTCTCTCTCTCTCTCTCTCTCTCTCTCTCTCTCTCTCTCTCTCTCTCTCTCTCTCTCTCTCTCTCTGAGTTTTCTTAACAAACTTAAAAAGAAAATGCGAGAAAAAAATAACTTGTGCCACGAAATGCCCTGTCTAGTTCTAGGTGGATTCCAGAAGAAAAGGGAAGAGAGCAAAGGGAGGAGGACTAAATGAATTTCAGGTTTTGCATCTCTTTGCAGATCTCTGGGTGTCCTTCACCTAGCCCTGCCCAGTGTCGTCTTTAAACTCCAACTGTGCTTCCCAACGACCCGCAGTTACTCAGGAGCTCCACGCAGCCTGGATTTCGTGGTGCAAATAGAAAGCAAAATCAGCCACCTCCTACCACACGCTGGAGGGTTTTGGGTTTTTGTTTTTGTTTTTAAGTTCATAGCAGTTCAGCCCTTCCTCCCGTCTCCCGGCTCCTACTTGAGGTTTCTAATCTTTCAACTCAGTCTCTTGTCCACTGGGCAGCTTTTTTCCCCTTTCGCTTGGATCCAGGAACAATAGGCATGTAAAGGGTCAGTGGACATCACCCTATAAAGCTCAGAACCTAATTAATTTTATTAAAGGAGGATCTGTTTATGCAATATGACAGCCTGGGGGAATTAACCATTTGAGAACGTGGCTCCAGTACAGCCAGGCGACATCCCTTTCGCACATCCAAAACTTGTATGTACTTCCTGCCCCTGTGATCCTGGGCAGCAACAGGATCTGGGGCTAGGTTTCTTGTTTGTTTGTTTGTTTGTTTGATTGTTTGTTTGATTGATTTGTTGATCTTGGAAAGAGCTTGTCTGAATCCTGTAGTTCCCTGGATTCCAGGGACATTCTGAAAGTCCATGTTCCCATTGCTAGATGACGCTGAAGCACCCACCCATTCAGTTTGTTGCACTGACAGCTCCAAGGGTCTGACTCCTCAAAGTGGGTGGGTTTGAGCCTCTCTTGCTGAAGTGCCTGGAAATATTCTACTTGGAAATATGTTGTATGAAATCCAATATGCTTTCTCAACAGCAAAGGAAAATGTGGCCGTTTTTAAGTTATTATTTTTTATTTTTTCCTGCCACTCTGGTAATTTGAAATACATTTTTAATAACCTCCTGGAAAACAACAATTTAATAGATCAGACATATTGTTCTTTGACTTAATATCTTTGTGCATTCCTTAATTGCCCAAGCAAAGTTTATTTCATTTACAAAGGCTAACTTTCTATCTCTTAGGAATTCTAATGTCATAGTGTTGTGATTTTTTTTTTTTATCATTACCTTGGATTTTGTTCAACAGGGATCTAGAAATGTATAGCATATGTATAGAAATAGATATGATAAAATATTCAAGAGCTCTCTGAAGAAAAATGTGCTTGAAAATAACCCCCTCTTTTATGGAATTTGTTTTGATTTAGATCTATAGATAGTAAAAGAATGAAAGAAACTGTGAATTACACTGAATATAAGATGTTTATCACTTTAATATTACACTTCCTTGCTTCCATATTACAGAGCTTTAGAATACTCCCCAAACTTTCAGATTGAAGCTCAGCCTTGTACAGTCTGAGGTCTGTCTGGAAAGACCTGCCAGCACATGCCAACTTAAAATGAGTGTCAATTAATAATAATAAAAAAGCTCTTTTATTTCTACACTCATGTAATTTAACAGGTTTGCAGAGGAACATAGGATGACAACAGTTGTGAGAACATTCCAATATATGCAGTTCTAACAGCTTTCATTCTAAGACGCCAAACCTTCCTAAAATAGAATGGCTTAACATTTCTTTTTTATATTAAAAGTCCAATCTACACTTCACATACAATTTTTTATCATAAAAATATTTGTGTCTAACAAAATGCACTTTTTGTTCTAACCAAAATGCAAACATCTTGAAACAGATTCTCCAGGCTTTGCACAGTTCCCCACTGCAATTTTTGATATATTTTCAAATGCCCTTTCCCCCAACTAAGAGGTTTTACATTCTAGATAAAAATAATTGCAATAGAAATTCTAAATAAATATTGTTTTCCAATATTGCTAACCAAATCTCGAATTCTTAAAATGCTCTCTGAGGGAACCAGGCAAATTGGGGAACTTGCACTGATATTTCTAAGTGCAGTTTGTTGTTTTAAAAACATATTGTACTGATTAATAAAAATGTGAAATAATTTGAGTTACAAATTTTGAACTACAAATCGCCATCTGCTCAAATGGGGGAAAACCAAAAATTGCCGAATATATTTTCTCACCTCTTTTTTTCATGATAACATAAACAACATTCCTGAATAATTAAAAAAAGAAACTGACTACACTTAATGCATTTTTATAGTTCAACAACTGCTTGGTGAGTCCACCTTCTGAAACATGCAATTATATTTTTTCTTAATTACTTACATATGTTCTATCAGAAGATGCAGGGTCCAGTGCTTTATTTTCCCTGTGTATTGTGAAAATCTATTTAGCTTTACTTATTAAACAACACACTCCTGGATTGATATTATTATACAATGTCCAATAGCTTGGTCAAGGGAGAAAAAAACTCAGAAGATATTCTGGGGTTGGAAAGAAAATAAAAAGATTTCCATAAGCTCAGAGTTTGGGAAAAAGCACAACCCATCAAAGAGTTACAACAATAGTAAGAGGTAGTAGAAACACTTTGTCATTGGGAAAAGGGAAGACAGAAATTAGAGCTGAATCTAGAGCCCTAAGAATACAGTTGTTGATGAGGGCAAAGTGATAGCATAGACAAGAGAGTGCTTGCCTTACATGCAACCTGTCTGGGACCAATCTCAGGCAGCCCAGATGGTCCTTGTGTCCATTTTTGAGCACAGGAGTAAGCCCAAAGCATGACAAAAACAAACAAACATAAAAACCCAGTTGTTGATAACCTGGCTTCCAGAACCCAAGGCCATTTACTATTCTGCTAACAGTAACAATAAAAAAGCTTAGAAAGGGGGCGGGGTGGGAAAATAAAAAAGCTTAGAAAGTACCAAGTGGTTAGTTAGTGTTCTGGCAAACATGAGGATAAACTAGAACTGTCCAAGCAAGGAATCTAGCAAGAGAAACATATAGAGTTGGGTTAGACATGACAGAAAAATCATTTTGATTTTTAATCACCCCAGGAATAAAGAATTTCCATTTATCTAGCTAGTTAATTATAGGAAATTATGATGAATTGTTTTCTTTCCCCTTGGGAGGGGACACACCTCAGTGGTGCTTAGAAACAGAATCTCTGTACTCAGAGATTGATTAGGGAACCATATGCGGTGCCCAGGGGATCAAACCTGGATAGGGCCCTTTTGCATTTGGGGGGAGACTACACCCAATGGTACTCCTGGCTATGTGCTCAGAAATCGATCCTGGCTAGGGGAACCATATGGAATGCTGGGAATTGAACCTGTGTCCATTCTGGGTTAGCTGCTTGCCAAGGCAAACACCCTACAGCTGTGCTACCGCTCCAACTTTTCTTTTGTATTTTTTAAACAATTGTTTGGGGGCTACATTTAGTCATTCTCATCAACTATTTCTGATTAATACTCAGATTTAACCATAGATAAAACCTAGGCCTCTTAGGAGCAAAGTGTGTGCTCTAGCCCTGTGAGTACCTTCTGCCTCTGTCTCTCTCTCTGTCTCTCTCTCTCTGAATGTCTCTCTCTCTCTATGTGTCTCTCTCTGTCTCTCTCCTCTGCCCACCCTCTGTCTATCTCTTCCACATCCTTGTTTTCTTTAAAAGCCTGACTGTTGGGGTGGGAAGGACAATACTTAATTTGTTGTTGTTTTGATATTTGCTGGGGTGAAAGAGTGGATGTGGGCCAAATCATGCCTGAGTCCTAGGCCCATACCATCCCCCCCCTTTTTTTTTTCAGAATAGGTAAAAGTCAGGGTGCTAATCCCTGGGTTGGGCGAGATGTCAAAACTGCCTTCATCATGTAGGAATGGGGTGGAAAGGGAATAAAGAACAGGCTGGAAAATGCCTCCAGATGACTCTAAACATCAGCTGCTTTCACTCTCTCTTCTCAAAGTGTAATTCCTTGAACATGGCAGCTGTTGCTTTTGTTTTGTTTTGCTTTTAATTCGTAACCAATCTCTCTAGTATATGGAATATTCAATACTGTGTATCTTGCAAAGCAGGCAGGCCCCTTCTTTCAAGTCAATGTAACACTAGGTGTCTTTGCATGTCTGCCACACCCAAGGACCTGGACTGGATGCAGAGGAACTAGAGACAAGTTTAGAGAAAGTAAGTACCATGTGCCCTGGTGGTTGATAATAGAGGAACTTACACATCTATTAAACAAGTCATACTGGACACAGGATATTAAAAAGAGATCAGGACTCCCAAAGCAGATTTCCCAAAGCTGGAGAAAAACTAAGAGGGTTGTGACAAGTAGAAATATGAGAGGAAGGGGCCAGAGTGGTGGCGCAAGTGGTAGGATGTTTGCCTTGCACATGGCTAACCTAAGACAGACCATGGTTCGATACCCCGGTGTCCCATATGGTCCCCCAAGCCAGGAGCGATTTCTGAGCACATAGCCAGGAGTAATCCCGGAGTGTGGCCCAAAAAGCAAAAAAAATGAGAGAGAGAGAGAGAGAGAGAGAGAGAGAGAGAGAGAGAGAGAGAGAGAGAGAAAGAATAGAAAAATTAACCCAAGCCAAAATCAGGTACATGATTCATTGAAGTAACTTCAGTGAAGGGCACTAACACACCAACAGACAGCTCAAGCATAGTGAGTGGAAAGCAGCAGCAAGTTTGGTAAAGGCCTCGAATTTCAGGCCTTGGAGTCTTGATTCAATTTCATAAGCCTGAAAAACATGTAAGGCTTTGGAGCTGAGGGGCAACGTGCTCTTTGGGGAAAAGAGAAACCTGGAGGCAATTTAGAGCCAGTTTAGTCTCTGTCATTCAACCCCCTTTTTCCTTCCCTGATCTGCAAAAGAAAGAGTCAATCAGCAAATGAGGCAAGTGGACCAGCTTTCCTTGCTTTCTCCAGTCATCACTAATGGTAATGTGATGTGCCCAACTAAAACTTCTGCTCAGAGCACAGAATGGCTGATTGGAAATCTTCACGTATGAGAAGCTGCTCTTTGAAATCTTCCCTATTTGAAGTATTCATGTCTTCGAATAGGATTTGTCGTTCTCTGTGTGGATTGCAAGTCTTTACTTCTAACCCTTACCCCCTTGCCCTAACTAAACCATGATCTATTCAGTACATCATTTGCCAAATCCCTCTGGCCCCCAAAAGTGAATATCAGACATGGATATTAAGGAAACAATGGTGAAGTGATTTGTTTTGTGCTACTGAAGTTGGTTTATTTGGTTGAGGGTATTTTGGGGTGTTTTGTTTTGCTGAGGGTGTGTAGAGCCACATCCTGAGGTGCCAGGGATACGAGTTTTTCCCAGCAATGACAGGGATCCTGGGTTTGAATTCAGGGCTCCAAGATGCAAAGCATGCCCAATAGCCCTTTGAGCTATCTCCCTGATTCAGTGTGATCCTGGTTTTTAGTATAATACTTCTAGTGTCACCAAGCAAGTCCTAAGAGTTAAGTGCTCCTTAAAATTAGATTCTGGGGCCGGGCGGTGGCGCTGGAGGTAAGGTGCCTGCCTTGCCTGCGCTAACCTAGGACGGACCGCGGTTCGATTCCCCCGGCGTCCCATATGGTCCCCCAAGAAGCCAGGAGCAACTTCTGAGCGCATAGCCAGGAGTAACCCCTGAGCGTCACAGGGTGTGGCCCAAAAACCAAAAAAAAAAAAAAAAATTAGATTCTGGATGCTGGAAAGATAGTTTAGTGAGTAGGGTGCTTGCATGGCACCCCAGATGGTTCTCTGAACACCACCAGGAATGATTCCTTAGCACAGAGCCAGAAATAAGAACAAAACAGAAATAAATAAGTCAATAAAAGAAGATTGTCTTTACAGGGCAGGAGAGACCAATATATAAGGCTTTGACTATGGAATTTCGTGGCTTCTCCAGTTTCTACCCAATTGAAAATAACAGTATGAAAAATGGGACACCATGCTGCATTTCAAATAGCATTCTGCTAATTAGAAAATTACCCCATATCATCAGAAGAGCTGCCAGCATTGTTTTACTATGGGTCTGCTAATATTCCATACCGAAGGCCCTAATTTTAAAATCTTGTATCTTGGCTGCTAAAATCACTGCAGGCTGAATCTTGTCAAACAGGAGGAGACTTTGTTTTCCAGTCCTGGACATGGATCATAATGGTGTCACTTTTCAATGCCTGGAATGTGTGTGTGGAGGTAGGGAAAAGACAAGAAAATTGTCTTTAAATGCTTTTCTTTCCACACACCTTAGTTGTGATCCCAGATCACAACCTGCTTCTTAAGAGAACAGAGACTGCTTCGACATTTTTAGTGAAAATCTCAAGCAGCCCAGATGGATTTCTTATGCGGGATTTAGCTCAAATATATATTTATATGAGACTTAAGCAAGCAAAATTGTAAAATTTCAATTTATTATCTGCTCCTCTGTTAAATTACTTGTTTTGGTTTAAATCAAACCTATGTTCAATAAAAACAAGCAGAAAATGTTTTAAAATAGTATGTACATGCATTAGCAAATTTAACACAAGATAATAAAGTAGGACATATGTGTGTCCGCTTTAACTAACATTAAGAGTGAACATTAATGGCCTGACTTTAAAAAAATGCTAGGGAAATCATCCTAACACCCATAGTTATGCTTTTATTTATTTGTTTATTTATTTATTTATTTTTGTTTTGGGGCCACACCCGGCCATATAGGATGCTGGGAATCAAACCCGTGTATGCCACATTCAAGGCAAACACCCTACCCACTGTGCTATTGCTCCAGTCCCCCATAGTTATTCTTAACTATTCCATTGTGATTTGGTATTATTTTTATATGGTCTTCTACTTTCAAACAGCAGATAAGAAGAGATTTCATTCATCTTACAGATCCTATATAGCACAGTTCAAGGCCAAATGAAAAGAATTCTGTATGAGAGAGTTTTCAGCCTGAACCCTAAAACATCAAGTTTCACTTTATCTGTTTAGGGTATTTTAATGTAAGATTGGTGTCTGAGAATGGCATTGATATTCAAGAGAAGTGAGACTTATGAAAAGCTATATCCCTTGGTGAAGATTTAACTCAGAAAATTAGTCTTGGTCTTTCCTTGTTCTTTTTTCCTAGCTGTTCTTTCAAAAGTGTTATATGTTTTAGGCGACTTCTATTTAAATGTAAGAACTGATTAATCCCTTGAGTTATTCTTATTTAAATTACAGACCCATAAGCATTGCTTCTCATCCTTAGCAAAAATTAAAAAGTATCAACTTAAAATTTAAACACATCTCTAAGAAACAAGTTTAATAGTTTATAGTATAGCAATTTGAGGATGATGGCTGCTTCTGAGCTCTGTAAGCATTCATTAGCCTAGTTTCCTCCCGTTAGGATGCAATAAAAATAATAATATTTGCCATTTAGTAGGGGCTTTTCACCCTCAAAGTACTTTATAGGCATCAAGTGGTTTATTTATTAATAATCTATGTTTCTGCTTAATAAACTAGATTTCTATTTACAATCAAAGGGAAAATTAGAAAATGTTTTGCTGAGATAAGTAAAAGGAGTTGCTATCAGACTATCAAATCACATATTTATTTTAGTCCTGCCCATTACATTTAAATAAGTTTCTGCTTCTCGATTAAAATTTTCAAGGTCCCAGGCAATGAAGTATAGAAGTTAGTTTTATGTGTTTATTCTTCTGATTTGGAAGAAAGAAGGCTATTTCCAAAGTCTTTTCCCCAATGTACCCGTGCAAAAAAGGAAATGTGGTCCCCAAGATCAGAGATTAGAGCATAAGGTTGTGTGTGTGTGTGTGTGTGTGTGTGTGTGTGTGTGTGTGTGTGTGTGTGTTTAAATTCATGTGAAGGGCTCCAAGCTGTAATTGGGGAGTAACTGGAACTCTTATGGTGTCAGCTCACAGGCCCTCATTTAGGTTCTGTCCCAACTAAAGTAGAAATTGTGAGAAACAGCTGTGAAGACCCTTGGGCCATCTGAACTTTGCTCTTAGCTCTGGTTTCTGACCTTAGGTATGTGTGAGATTGAGCATCCCTCAGAAGGTGCCATCTACAGGAGAAAGGAGATAAACTGGCTTCGTGAGGGAAGTTTCAGTGAGATGCAGAAACTCAGTCTTATCCTGGTACTGTTTGCAAATTGGTCTCATCTCTGCTATGCTGTCCCCAACATGGATGCTCAAATGAAAGAACTCACACTTCGGTTTGACTTCACTGTTGAAGCTACTCAGAAGGAACATTTCAAATACAGTTTAGAAACTCCTGTGAGGAGTAACAGCATGAAATGGGAGGTCTCGAATTATTCACCGCCCCACTGCTTAAATATATAAATTCATAGAACATCACATCTCCAAGCCATTAGGGAACAGGCTGTTCGCTGTTCAAACGATGTACAGAGATAATGGTGATAACCAGATATTACTTTATGTGCAATACTTGACCATTTTATATTGTTTTCCTATAGATTCTTCTTTTCAATTAAGCATGCTTTCCTCTGTGCACATGAAGTGGGTTTATTTGCTCTGGAATATTTTTGTTGTTTCTTCTAACTGATAAGAATGGGGGTAGTGTAAACATCACCTCATGTTTGTACAATGCAGCCTTGTTATAATTAAGTGTCTTTTTCAAAGGTCTCTAAGCTAGTCATAAAAAAAAAAAAATTTTTTTTTTTCAAATAAAAACTGGATCTGATCCTGCAAGCAATTCTTTCTACTACCACAGAACCCTGAATTTTGGTCATTTAAAAATGTAACCACCTCAAACAGACTCTCCTGGGGTTTTTTTGTTTTACAGAAATGGTACCTCCCCCTCTTATTTGTTCAAAGAATGGATGTATTTAAAAGTTAATTTGGGTCCTTTTAAATGGTTGAGTAGAAGTACTTGAGGCAGAAATAGGCCTCATGATTCACCTTCAGTTAAAAGTGCTAATTTCTACCTTCCGGGTTGCCTTTATAACAACTTGTCCAAATCTTTGGCATCAGAGAGCAACTTTCCAGAAGAGGGAGGAGAGAATGGCGAGAACCACGCCGCCCACCCCCGACTCCCAGCCTCCACTGGTCCAACAAGCGGAGCCATGTGCAAAATCTCTTCAGGCAGCTGGTGAGAAGAGGCTCACTTTTGCACACTTCCGTTTGTTTCTTCTGCTGGAATGTCCTGGAGGTCTGTTTCCTCACACCCGAAGTTCTGCACTCCCCAGATGGGCCTGAACACAAAGAAGGAAGACAAAGACTGGCCAGAACTCATCTCATTCTTTCCCAGAAGCCATTTGCCATCTTTCTTCTTCATCTCTTTCCCAAAACAGCCTTATATAAAATGGAATTGCTTAGTTGGCCAAGTATGGAAACAAAATTGCCATTCAAAGGCTTTTTTTGTGTTTTCTAAAATAATGGCAATAAGTTATATAATCAAAATATTTAACTGTATTAAAACTGGCTTCTGCCATTTGTGCAGTTACTTCTTTTCATTTAAAAAAAAAAAGGTGCTTTACATACCAATAGGTGTTTTTAAAATGATCTCAATGCCTATTTAGACATGCTCTCTCGAAGGTCCCTGGTTGTTTCCCTGGAAATTAATAATTGCTAATAAAAGAGCTGTCAGAACTAATGTTAGCATTCACTTTCTACCCTCAAAGAACTGCACATCAACTGATATTCACTGTCCCTTAACACCACCTAACCCTCATGGTTACAGAGTGTGCCAGAGTTGGGCTGTAAATTCACCACCATCAAGAGTCACCTCCTCCAGAGGGACAGAACAGTGAATTAGGTCCTACTAGCAGCTTCTAGATTCCCGGTGATAACAAAGACAATGTATGGACTGAGGCTCTGCATATCTTCATCCAGTTTAAAGTCTGGGGTATAAAAATAACTGTCACACAACACTGGTCCCATAACCCTGAGGAATAATGAAGGAGAGATTTGAAAGGAAACACTCAAGCTCACATCCACTTGATTTTCATATTCATTTTGGGACTACATGGATGCAAAACTTTGTGGTTTAGCCACAGTTCCATGAACCCAACATAAAATGCCAAGCTGCGACATTCAACCTGCAAGCAGAACTGAGCTCCTCCACTCTACCCCAGGACCCCTAAACTCCCACACGTGCACACCCCGAGAGACCTGGCCCTCCAATTCTCTTCTGCCTCTGCCTGACTACCTCAAGAAGGCCTACACGTAATTGAAAATAAATGAGATTTTGTCATACTTTTTGAAGATTACTAAATCGATTACTGATGAGGGTCCAGGGGGGAGGATTGGAATTGCTAAACATGAGTTGGGAGTCACTTGCAAGAACATTTTTGATTCTGGCAGTTCTTGGGCAGATGCAACTTTCTCTGAGGCCAAACAGGGGATGCGAACAGGTTCCTGGCAACCCCAAAGTAGTTGAAGGTAATATTTTGGTCATCAGATATAGACCCCCAATGAACAGTAGTTTATGACTTGGATTTTCAGAGTCAGACACGTGTCAAAATTAGAAAAGCATTCTCAGGCTATTATTTAACATTCTACATATGTGAGATACAGAATGAAGGCATGAGAATTATCTTAAAATCCCTGCTAAAGCAGGACCTGCTTTCTCAAGGCAATCTCAAGCTTTAGTAGTTCAGACAGATTCTCTAGCTGACAATTAATATTAATGGGTAGATTTCACAATGTGGCATTATCACAGGGGAGATGGGTGGGCACACCATCTGGGTTTTGGCAGGTATTAGATGTAATCAAAGGGATTACTTGGCTCAGGGAGAAATAGAAAACCTTGGGTTTATTTAGTCTCTTTCCTCTTTTGTTTGGACGCAGCTCTAGGTGTGCTTAACTATTTTCTTCTTTGTCTTTTATTTGTGAGCAGAAACATGGGGGGTGAGGAACAAACTACAATAAAAAAAAAGGGATGGGGAAAAAAAGGGATGGACACCCCACAGAGTTTGAATCTGGAGTCATAATGCATTTCCCTTCTCACAAAAACTCACCAGACATTTATTGAATGTCTACTATGTGCAAGGAACCCTAGCAAGACGCCTCTGTAAGTTTTAGCTCCAGTGATATATCAGTGTTGGCAAAGTCTCTTCTGGCATGTTAGAACTGATCACAAGGAAGGTGGAATCTGGAAAAACACAAGATGTCCAGATCCATTTTTACCCCCTTTTTACCATTTACCGTCCCTCCCCCTACCCCCACCCTACATACAGACACTCTTTTGATCTCCTAAAAGATCAAAAGAGTGTGGTGTGCCCAATTCTTTAGAAAATAGTCGCTTTACTGGATTATGCACTGGGCACATTTAAAAAATAGAGTAGGAGGGAAAGTGGGAGGTAAATGGCAGTGGGAGAGCATTGGTGGGAGGAAGAAGATACTGGTAAAGGATTGGTGTTGAAACATTAAATCCTATCATAAATAACTTGGCAATTTCAGGTTACAAAAACAAAAACAAACCAAAAAAAATACTCTAGACAGGGGACAGTGTAGACAGCAGTAGAGCACCTGTCTTGCACATAGATGATCTGAGTTTAACCCCTGGCGCCACTTATGGTCCCTTGAGTATGCCAGGAGTGATACCTGAGCACAGAGCCAGGAGTAAGCATTGTGCACAGCAAATGTGGTTCCAAAACAAAATAAAATAACACCAAAAAAAAAAAACCCACCTAGACCAAGGACCCCCATACAGGTGTTCAATAAAACTAAATGGAAGTTGTAGATTGGTTTGCACTCTTGGAGGGGACAATGGTGAGGCTATCTGGAGGTACCAAGACCGGATAGGTTGCTAATGTATCTGAATTTTGATTCTATTCTGTGGATGTGCGAGTGGCAAGTTTGTCCCCAAGATATTTTAGCCCTTGAAGAAACACTTCTGATCCTCTGAGTCCCTGGCTGAGTCTGTCCTGCCCTCCCCTAACCCAGAAGATTTTGAATTATGTTTCTCATGCATCAAGCCTGCACAGGCTGGTAAGACAGGCACAGGCTTTCCCCCTCTGAGACTAGACTTGCTGAAGAACCCAAGTTTTGTCAAGTTTGTTTCTAATTCTGAGTCCCCTGCCCCCAGAAGTCCACTATGTAGGATGCACTTACATGGGTCCCTGAATAGGTGATGGGCATGATGCCCCCAAGTCTTCTCTAAATATACAGAGCACATTTTCTCTAAATCAGTTTTTCTTTCCATACATTGACCCAAACTTGATCAATCACATTTGCAAAACAGCAAGCCATCCTAAGGACCCATTTCCTTGTCACCTTCCTTCCTGGCCCCCCACCTCCCCATCCATCCAGTCTTTGGCCGATGCCACTTTTTCTTTGTCCCATTAGCTACTCTGAGCATCTTCTCAGGTGCAACGGGCAAATGTACCATGCTTTCTGTAGACCTTTATTTTAAAAATCACTGTCACCACCCACATATTCGACTCGGGTCTTTAAAAACTGCAGGTTTCACAGAGTACCAGGGGCCTACTTCTGCGAATTCGTGTGCTTCTTGAATACAGATTTATTTAAATCCATACAATGAAAAATTCTGCTCTGCAGTCAGACACATCTCAGGCGCTTTAATGGTACCTGGGACGAAGAGTTACCAGCTTTTGGACCAGAAAGACACAGGACACCATCATCGTAGAAAATCCGAGGAACAACAGAACCAGAGTGGCAGGTGAGTGAAGGTTTCCTGAGCCCAGGTACACCCTAGTTTGCAGCCAAATCTTAATGCCACATTCTCTGGGTGGACAAGACACTTTCTACTATTTCATCCAAGTCAGGACAGCCCGACCAAGTTTTCACGGTGCAGTTGGGAGGTGGGGTGAAGGACTAAAGTCTTTGCTAAGGGGCTCCAACAGAGGGTAGAATCTTGGTCGAATCTTGGGGTGGGGGCGTGGTGTGCCTATTCTCTTTCGGGCACTTTCTAGCTTTCTGTCCTGAATCACCTTAGGGCCAACCTTTAGGGAGTGTGAGCAGGCAGTCAGGACGCCGGTGGATGTCCTGCGCCCAGCGTTGTCCTTTAGCACAAGAGCGGGCAGCCCAGGACAAAGGCGTGGGCGGCAGCTGCCTGGCTCCGCGCGCTGGGGCGGCCGTGGACACCATAAGCGCCCACCGCCTCCAGGGCCCCGCGGTGAAGGCCGGGCGCCCGCCTTTGTCTGCACCGCTGCAGAGGGCCGGGTCTGCAGGAAGCGGGCGCCATCGTGCGGCTAGAGCCGAGCACTGCAACCCGGCGGTACGGCGCTACCATCTCTTTCTGCCAGTGTAACTGGGCCCTGTTAGCCGGAATTCTCGCGGGGGACCGGGGTGTCATCGTGGCTGCTTTTTTTGACTCTTACTGTGAATTCTATGATGGATAGTGTACATTACGTTGTGTGACTATATTATAATTTCTCATCAAGGCAACTGAGCCAACGCCAGCTGAAAAGGTGTGCACTCCTTGACTATGAAATGAATGTAAATGCTATCTAACCTAAACAGAAAATAATAATAATAAATGAATGTCCATGTCTACAGATCTAGGATGCTTGTTGCTTGTTCATATCATCGCTTGCATGTCCCTGAAATATGTCTGGGACATGGCAAAAGAATCTGATGCCAGATTCCTTAGGTCTTGTCTGTGATTTAAAGGAACCTGTGTTTAGGGGACAGGTGTGAGGGGTGGTTCCTGCATCCTTGGAATTTTTTGCCATGTTTGTACATATTTCCTGTTTGAAGCATTTAATTTAAAGATTTGTGTAATGAAATGTATCTGTGGTATGTAGTGTGTGCAAGCGTTTCTGGAGCCAAATATAAAGCTAATGGCTAAAACATTCTAGATGCCTGTCCTCTGGGGAGCCTGAGTCTACATAGAAAATTCAACAGGTCTCAAAAATCTGATTAACCCACCCCTGCCAGGACTGCAGATCCAGGTTTTCTCAGCTTGAATTCCCTGTTAGGCTGCTGAGACTTCGTAGCCTTAGTGAAGGCAAAATGTATGTGGCGTCCTCACTTTGTGACCATATTCGGCAAAGAAAGGAACAGTTGCCTTCTGCTTGATTCTTTTGTTTGCCGCCATACCCTGTGGGAACCCTGGGGAAGGGTTGTTCCTGGCTCCAGACTGAGGAGTGGCCCCTAGAGGCCCTCAGGGCTCCATGCCTGGTGCGTGATATGAGGCAAGCACCTTAATTTAACCCTTGTATTATCTCTTCTCTAGTGGCTCTGCCTTACTGAAAAATTGGGCATTGTATTGAAGCTTTCAGAAAGGACATTTCATCTCCCTTCAACCTAATCTTCTGTCCTAAGCTTCCAACCCTGTCTTTGATCTCAGACTCATATAAATGTAACCTATAAGATCATTCTCCAAGATAATGAAGTTTAAACTATTTCCAATCCCATGGCCTTGGGAGCCAGGAATAGAATGAGGAGATAGTAGAAGTTTTAAGGCACTTGCCTTGGAATAACCCTGAAGTACAGAATTCTGAGCGTAGATCCCTGAACACAGAACTCTAACTAAACCTTTAGTACTGTTGGATATAGCCTCCAAACAACAACAACAACACATTGAAAAGGCCAACAAAACACAAGACACCATTTTCCAAACTACAATAACTATACCCTGTCCCTCTCTGAGAGGTCTAACATTGTAGGGGTTCAACCATCTACACCCAGGAATGGTCTTAGGTGTAGCTCATGACTGAGCTCTGGCCTGTTCTCTTCAGAACTCAGGGTGGGTATATCCTTCCAGTCTGTACCTCCTTTGCTTGAAAGACCCATGAGCTTGTGTCTTAGGCAATCTACATAGCCAAGTGGACTGTTCTTGTCAGCTAAGTAACTGTATTTGAGACAGGGGATCATGTCAGCTTGCAACAAATTCCGATTAAAGTCCACAGATAAGAACTCAGTACCATCTCCATGCTTATAGATGAGAAATCATCCTCCATCTTCTTTCATGGAGATTCTGTGACCTAAAGGGTCCCTGGACCCTATGGAGAGATCCATAGCCCCAGGTCTATCAGTGTCCTTGGAAATCCCCTATTGGCCAGATCTTCACCCTCCTGAATGGCTCAAGTGTTTTCTGCCTCCCAAGACTCTGGACAAGCCAATGTCAGAACTTTCTCCTCCTTAGCCTCTGTGCCACCTTCCCTCTCTTCACCCCAAAGAGATGTGTTGGATCCTTGAGGAAGTGTTAGGCCTTGGTGTCTATTTTCCCAGTGGGGGAGTCCTCTGCCCTCTCTGTGGGGGAACCAAAAAGCTTCCACACCTTGAGCTCCCCTTGGGCTCCCGGCTCCTGGGAAGCAGGGGTTGGTGAGAATTAATTGTAAAGTGCATTGAGAGGCACAAATGAAAACCAGTCCCGAGGCGGAGAGATTATTACTGTTGGCAATTTGGGTTTTCTGAAATAGCTCTTAGGATATGACTGTGGCAGCCCAAACCCCAGAGGTGAGCTCGAGGCTGATAGATTTTCAGAGCGGCCCCGTTTTGCCACGGCCTTCCGCTTCCCCTTTGTGCAAGCCTGGGGGTGAACAAGAAAGAGGGGTCTGGCCTGCAGAGCCTGGGCCCCTCCGAAGGTCTCTTCTGAAGGCTGACCCCTACGTTCTTGAGAGAGGGTCCCCAGACTTCACAGCATAATTTCCTTCTCACTTCACTGTTCCAATCCCGGTCTGAAATGGCAGGTGACCTAGGTGGGGGCGTTGTGCAAATTGATTTGGAGGCGATCAATGGCTCGGCCATGGCCCGGCGCGCTGCGGTGTCACGGATCTCTCGGAATCGATTCACACACCCTTCCTGCTCAGCACACCTGCCATGTCGCATGGAGAGGACGCGTGAAGTGAGAGGAAAATGATACCTTCGTTAGCCCCCCGCCTCCTGCTGGCTCCCCAGACCGCATGGCGAGAAGCCTTGTCCACGGCCTTATCTATACCGCAGGAAGGAAGAAGTCGGGTGAGCAGGGACTGCCTGGCCCAGAGCCTGGACAACCCCAGAAGATAACCCAGAGCACGTCCTCTCTCTCTCTGTCTCTCTGTGTGTCTCTCTGTGTGTCTCTCTGTCTCTCTGTCTCTGTCTCTGTCTCTCTCTCTCTCTCTCTCTCTCTCTCTCATACTTGCTCAGAGACTCTTGGTGTGTTCTCTCTCTTTAAAGACCCTAGTGGACAAAGGCCAAGAGAGGCTTCCCCAGTGTGCCTGGCGCTCCCAACGTTGGGATCCATCATCTTTGCTTGCTCCATAAATCCACAAGTCTTATTCCACAGACCTCCTTGTAACCCCACCAGAAACCAAGTTTCTTAACCTTCTGAATTGTCGCCCACACCAGTTGCCTTGGAGAAGTCTAAGGAATTATCATGGGTCACCTAAGAATAGCCCCACCCAATGTGACAGAAGAGAGCAAGAAATGGAATGGAAAGATTCCTGGAGCTGCTGACCTTTTCAATGGAACTGCAGTCCTGCACCCTGATCTTTCAGTCTTGCTGCTGTGGGTGACCATCTAGTACCAGAAGGCAACTAGTCTTATGTTATGTTCTGGTCTGGTGCAACAATCCCTGGACTGCCTTTTGAGTCAGGGACCAACTCATTGATTAGAGCTCTGGTCCCACTGTCCTTTTCGGTTGTGTTCTAGGTTTAATAGCACCCTCCCCATATAATACATCCATAGCCCAATCCTGAGCGTAGTCCTCAACACAAGGGACTTTGAAGTTGTGATTACATTAAGGATACTGACAGGATGTCTTGACTGAAATGATCTGAGTAGGCTCCAAATTGTCACAAGGCTTTTATACAAGGGTAGCAGTGGGGTAGGGTCAGAGGCCATCACCTAACTCTAAACATCAGAGTCAGAGAGAGGGGGCTGGCAAGGTGGTGCTAGAGGTAAGGTGTCTGCCTTGCAAGCGCTAGCCAGGGAAGGACCGAGGTTTGATCCCCCGGCGTCCCATATGGTCCCCCCAAGCCAGGGGCAATTTCTGAGTGCTTAGCCAGGAGTAACCCCTGAGCATCAAACGGGTGTGGCCCAAAACAAAACAGAGTCAGAGAGAGACTCAACAATGTTCATCTGCTGAAGCTGAAGATGGAAGTAGGAACGCGAAGGAATGTGGGCAGCCTGTGGAAACAAACCTGTCAGACCCTTGATTTT
Organism: Suncus etruscus; assembly: GCF_024139225.1. Classification (NCBI taxonomy): domain Eukaryota; kingdom Metazoa; phylum Chordata; class Mammalia; order Eulipotyphla; family Soricidae; genus Suncus; species Suncus etruscus. The sequence goes on along the minus strand of NC_064859.1, from coordinate 34,330,871 downwards.
AGCCCAGTGAGGCCAATTTTGAATATCAGCAATAGCAGCAGGAAACAATTTTCCCATAGTGTTTATTTTATTTTCAAAAGAAATAAAATAACCTCATAAAAATTCAGAAGTTCTATCAAAAATTAAGGAGAAGAAATAAACAGACACTCCTCAGAGGAAGACAAGTTGATACAAAATAGTCCTCTAAAAAGTGCTCAGTGAGGGGCCGGCGAGATGGCGCTAGAGGTAAGGTGTCTGCCTTGCAAGCACTAGCCAAGCATCAGGACCACGGTTCGATCCCCCGGTGTCCCATATGGTCCCCCCAAGCCAGGGGCAATTTCTGAGCACTTAGCCAGGAATAATCCCTGAGCACCAAATGGTGTGACCCAAAAAAAAAAGTGCTCAGTGGGCATTTATCATTTGGGAGATTCAAATCTAGACCAATGAGTTATCATTTAACACCTGTGAGAGTAGAAAATGCCAAAAAATAGAAAAAAATCTGTGCTGGCAGGGATATGGTGAAGAAGGAACTCTCATCCACTGCTGATGGAAATGTTTTCAAGTTCAACCTGTGTGGAAATGGTATGGTGAGTTCTCAATAAACGTCAAATTGAGTTGCCATATGGCCCAGCAATTCTACTTTGGGTTATCTACTCTTGGTACTCTAAAACATTTATTCAAAAGAATATGTGCACACCATTATTTATTGCTGCACTTAGTACAATAGCTAAGACATGAATCAACCTAAGTGTCCAACAACAGATGAATGGATTGTGAAGATGGGATACTATGAAACTACAAGAAATGATGAAATCACACAAATTGATGTAACCAGGTTGGAATGGGAAGGTATCATATTGAGTGAAGTAAGCCAGAAGAAGAAAGACAAACAGGATGATCTGACTTATATCTATAGTATATAAAATAATTGGATGAGGAAATTAATATAGTAAATAGGGGAATGCCTAGATAACCCTTGGCCCCAGAGCCTATGAAAGAAAAATATAAAAAGAAAAGATATCAAGGCAGGAAAGATGAAGATGAGAAAGGAAAGTAATGGGGGAACAGGGCTTGGGGCTTCGATTATATTCAAGACAGTGGTACAGCTGTATAAATCCAAAAGCACAGACTCAGAGAATATTAAAAATATGAGATATATGAAGTCATGAAATTTTCCTATACATGGATGTACACAAAATCTATTATGCTGAGTGAAATAAGTCAGAGAGAGAGAGAGAGAAAAACGCAGGATGGTCTCACTCATCTATGGGTTTTAAGAAAAATGAAAGACATTCTTGCAATAATAATTTTCAGACACAAGGGAGAAAAGAGCTGGAAGTTCCAGCTCACCTCAGGAAGCTCACCACAAAGAGTGATGAGTTTAGTTAGAGAAATAACCACATTTTGAACTGTCCTAATAATGAGAATGTATGAGGGAAATGGAAAGCCTGTTTAGAGTACAGGTGGGGGTCGGGTGGGGAGGAGGGAGACTTGGGACATTGGTAATGGGAATGTTGCACTGGTGATGGGTGGTGTTCTTTACATGACTGAAACCAAACACAATCATGTATGTGATCAAGGTGTTTAAATAAAATTAAAAAAATATGAGATATAGGGCCCAAGTGATAGCTTAATGGTAGGGCATTTGTCTTGCACACAGCCAACCTGGGACGGACCCAGATTCGATTCCTGGTACCCCATGTGGTCTCCCGAGCTTGCCCAGAGCGATTTCTGAACACAGGGCCAGAAATAATCCCTGAGAGCCACTAGATGTGGCCCCTCCCAAAGTAAGAGAGAGAGAGAGAGATCTAGAAATCAACAACCAAATTTTCTAAAATGCCTGTCAAGTTGACAGGCAGGGGGTTATGGGTGAGTATTTGTGGAATGATGGAGTGTGGGAAACACTGGTGATAGGATTGGTGTTAAAATATTATATGCCTAAAATCAAACTACTAAAAACTTTGTAAATCAATTTTTTAACTAAATAACAAACTAAGAAGAAAAAAAATAACCTTTTTAATTAAAGGAAAAAAATCTTTTTGGTTTTTGGGCCACACCCAGTGACGCTCAGGGGTTGCTCCTGGCTTGGGAGACCATATGGCATGCCAGGAGATCAAACTGCTGTTCGTCCTAAGTCAGCCACATGCAAAGCAAACATCCTCCAACCCTCATAATTAAATGAAAATTTTAACATATATTTTGTGTTTCTTTGAGGCCATACCTTCCATGCTTAGGACTTAACTTCTATCTTTGCACTCAAAGATCACTTCTGGCTGTGTTAAGGGGACATATAGGATTCTTGAGATTGAACCCAGATCAGCTGCATGCAAGCCAAGTCCCCTGCCTGCTTTACTGTCTTTCTAGCCCCTTTAACATATAATCTTTCTAATTTTGTTTTGGGGGTACACACCTGGTGTTGCTCATGGTTTACTCCTAGATTTGTGTTCAGGGACTAATCCTAATGGGTTCTGAAAAACCATAGGAAGGTTCTGGGGATCAAATTCAGTTCAGCCACATGGAAGCAAGTGTACTACCTGCTGTGCCATCACATTGGCCCTTGACTTACTATATAACCTTAACACAACCATCCTTATATCAATACAGTTGTAAAATAGAATTTTTTAAATTGTTTTTATAAAGAAGCCCATAAAAACAAATGCCAAGGACCTCACAACATGACCCTAGTCTAGTAGCAATGATCATGTGAATACCCTTTTGTTACCTCTTCTAGAATGATAGATAGCACAGATCTAATGGAGAACTGAATGATCCACTTGACAGTCAATTTGCTTATATTAAGTTCTTCAGAAACAAATATTCAAAAATAGATTTTTAAAAAAAAGTGCTAAGTCTATTTGATGATATACACCCACATGGTTTGTTTTAATGAAGGGGGCTAGTCTGCCTCCTCTCTCATAGTCTGAATTATGCAGAAATGGGCCTCCCTCAAAATGAGTGGTAAGCATTCACTTATTAAGTGAAGATTTATTGTGCTTGCAAAGCCCCTTTGGAGAGTTTTGGATTACTTGGACACTAAATAAACTGACAGTTTAAAAGTTCTCATTTTTTTATTTGTTTTGTTTGGGGACCACACCCCGAAGTACTCAGGGTTTACTCCTGATAGGTTCAGGGGATCATATGTGATGCCAGCAATTGAATTCAGGTCAACTGTGTGCAAGGTAAACACCCTCCCCACTGTCTATTGCTATTGCTCCAGCCCCATATGTTTTTTTTTTTAATAAATTTTTTCATCCTGTTTTTGCCTGCTATTAAATTTCGGAAATCAAAGATTTTCCCACAGGCAGAGAACCAGAGTGATTTCTCTTAGCAAACTCTTTGACTTACTGTCCAGGTTCTGACATGTTCCTTTGCCAACAGCAAATAAGTGAGAATGTTTCTAACGAGCAGTGGCACCTCTTCATATTTGTAGAAGGGAGTGTCAGCCTGAAAATAGTGGCCAAGTGTTTTGACGCAAAAAGCAAGAATTTCAGGACAACTGCAGCCAAGCAGGCTATTCTTAGATGTGCATAGGAGGCTGAGAGGTCTCTGTGTGGGTTGTTGGGAAATGGTTAGAGATTTGTGACTTTTAAGTGGTTCTTGAAAATGTTTAGAGCTGAACAAGCCCCTTGAGGATCACATTCTCAGATACCCCAATTTCACCTTATCTTCAAAGTCCTCTTCTAGTTTGGGAGATCTCCCTCAATAACTTAGGGTTCAATGTGATTTGATCCTTTTCACTCCTGGATCCTTTATTTCATAGTGTATTTATGCTTGTGTGATATTTTAATCCTTGTGAGCCACTAGGACTAAACTCTCCAGACAGGGTAGTTCATAAACAAATAAAATCTTCTTCTCCTAAGGCCCCAGCCCCTTCATGTTCTGGGGATGACCCTTTTGACTGATTCCAGTTTGGCATATTTGCTGTGTCTTCACATGAAGGAGTAAGACTGTGAATTACTTGAATTCTGTTCATGTGGCCTCCAGCTCATTACTTCAGCCCTTTCTCCAAGCCCTACTTCTTGGTGCCAGCATCAATGGAGAATAAGATTTCAGCCTAGAAATTTGGGGTAACACAAACATTAAAACCCTAGCAGATGACATCCAAAGTAGCACTGAAGTATCACCTTTGTGGAGATCACTTGAGCCACATCCCCAATTTTGCCCCTATTTTGTTTCTCTGTTCACATTTTCTCCAAATGTTGTCTTACATAGTTCTGTGGCTTTGGAATGATTGGTTATATGTCTCTCTAGCCTGGAGCCCTACTTGAAGCTTCAGGAAGCTCCAGGTATCTATTTTCACTTGACTGTTCCACGTGGATGTGATGGTGCCTTCATAATGTTGCCCCTTGCCTCCACTGAACTATATTTCCCAGTCTCTTTCTCATATACATGCACATAGGGTCTACACAAAAGGTTAATGGGAGATTTGGGAGGATGGAAGAAGAGGAAAAATCATGTTGTAGCTCAGCAATATTGTTGTTGGGCTAGTGAGTCTCTGGTTAGTGGAAAGCAGCAAGGGATCTGCCATGGCCTTTTCCAGAACCCTCCTTACCTTTTCTTTAAATCTTTCTTTTTGGGGGGATTTGGGTCACACCCGTCTGCACTCAGGGGTTACTCCTGGCTTTGCTCTCAGAAGTCGCTCTTGGCAGGCTTGAGGAATCATATGGGATACTGGGATTCAAACCACCATCTGTTTGAATCAGCTGCATGCAAGTTAAATGCCTTAACGTTGTACTATCTCTCCAGCCCCCTTCTTTAAATCTTGAGCCAGGTGTGTGTTTTATTCCATAACAAAGAGCCCTGTCTTCTGCAGGATAAACTGTCGTCCCCCCCCCCATTTCTAGTGGTTCTCTTCTCGAAACATAAAAGTATAGAGAAAAGTTGCCTCAGATATCACTTGACCCAAATGGTTGTCCCTGTCTCCATGCCCTTTTTGTTCCTCATAATATCCACCAATTGGGGTTCAACTACAGACCAAAAAAGTCACAAAACAAACTTTGAATTTGATCTCATCAACTGTGTCTCCTAACACTGTGAGTCAGCCTGCTTCTTTCCAGAAGTACTGCTGACCCTAACTCTCGCCATGTCTTTATCTCATCTGAATGACCACAAGACTCTCTCCTCCACCCCCAGCTCCCCATCAGCTAGCTCCCTTATTGCAGTGCCTTCTGTGCCTAGCAACCAGAGAATTTTGCCAGAACTTACATAGCAGCCCCTCCTTCCACTTCAGTCCTTTCTTATTATAATCAAAACACAAATCCGAAACTTTACAAAGCTCCATCTCAACACCTACGCTTGCTCTCTTGCTGGCTGTCTTAAGGTTCATGCAGTTCTCAGAGGTACACAAGCACAACCAAAGCTTTGCACCAACATTTCCTCCTGCTTGGAATGCAGACTAAGATACTTACAATAGTCCTTCCTTTACTCTGTTTAAGCCTCAACCCATGTCAAAAATGTCAAAAAGTATCAAAAATGTCATTTTCACAGGGAGATCTTGCCACTATCATATTGCTCAAGTATTCTTTTCTCATAAGACTATCCTGATCATTCAGTACTCCAACTAGGAACTTTGCCCATTTCTGGAACATCACTCAGTTCTCTTCAGAATTTCAGGCCTTTGGAAACTGTTTTCTTGCTCACTAAGGAGGCAGGAGATACCTACTCTGTCTAGAAAAAGCATAATAACCTGCAGACACATTTCTGTTCTCTTTAATTGCTTTTATTTTTATGTTTTGGGGGGTTGGAGGCCACATCCAACTCAATATATTCCTGACTTTGTGTTCAGGAGTCACTCCTGGCAGGCTCAGGGATCACATGTGGTGCTGGGGTCAAACTCTGGTCAACGGTATGCGAGATAAGTATCCTAGAAGCTAAGCTATGGTTCCAGTCCTAAATGTTTTTGATGTTTGTTTTGTTTTGAAAAAACACCAGTGATGCTCAGGGCTTTGTGCTCAGGGATCACTCCTGGTGGACTCAGAGGACCATATTGGGCTCCAGTAATCAAACTTAGATCAGCTACATTTGAGGCAAGGGCCCTACCTATACTCTTCTTCTGGCCTCAAATGAAATTTATCTTTGTTGTTGTTTTGTTTAGTTTTTGTTTTGGGGTTATATCAGGGGAGTTCAGGAGCTAATTTTGGCTCTGCAGTAAGTAATGACTCCAGGTGGGCTCAGGGGACCACATGGGATTCTGGGGATCAAACCTAAACCAGCAGTATGCAAGGCAAGCACCTTAGCCTCTGTACTATCACTCTTGCTCCTGGATTTCATCTTTTTACTTCTCCTATGATAGTACCTATCTTAGGATTTGAGATAATTTTCAGAGACCTCTAGAGCTAGAGCACATAGCTGGCAACATGGGTGGATGGTTTTCAGGGAAGCTCGCCATAGACAACAATAGGGTCAACCACAGAAACCATTGTTGGGGCTCTCTTTACCCCACCCCCATGCAATTTTACCTTATCCTTTGGCTTTGCCTCCTAACATTTTAAGATGAACTCTAGGGGCTTGGAGATAGCTCTATGGAAAAGCACTCACCTTACAAGTATAAAGCAAAGCAGTTCACTCTCATGCTGAGCCTGGACTTGGCAGCTCTGCTGTCTGGGACTCCCTATAGTGTGCAGCCTCCAGTGTTCAGTCAAGGGTGTGTGGGCACCACAGCCAGGAGCAATTTCCCAAGGAGCATGTGCAAGCAGTGCAAAGACCTCATGGTGGGCAAGCACACCACCATATGTGTGCTTCCTTGTCATGATAGCCATCATGGCAGCAAAGGCAGGGTGAGTTGTGGTGAGGACAATTAGCCCAGGCAGAGGATCTAGGCCACACTCTGCTACCAACCAGCTGCATGAGTCCTGTCTGGCCTCCTGCAAACCTCAGGTTCTGATATTCTAAAATGGGAAGGAGAGTGAGCCCTGCAGTCTGTGTGAGCTGCTGGAGGTGGAGAGAGATGCTAGTGAGGACCATGACCAAATGGGTGTTAGCCAGGGTATGTACACCCCAGATCCCACCACAAAAAGAAGGAAAGAGCAAGAATTTGTTTGGTTTAGGGAGTCACACCAGATGAGGATCAGGGGTTACTCCTGGCTCTACACTCAGAAATTACTTCTGATGGTGTCCAGGTACCATATGGAATGCCAGGGATTAAACTAAGGTTGACCATATTCAAGGCAAGCACCTGCTATATTATTGCTCTGCCCAGGGGCAAGAAATTTTTTAAATTTAAGGGACTAAGAATGAAACTCTGCAGTAGAGCATTTGGCTTACCTGTATGAAGACCTGAATTTGAATTGGCACTGAAAAAATAAGAGAAAAAAAGATCCAGGACCAAAGGTAGTTGGTTCGAATCCCGATGTCCCATATGGTCCCCCGTGCCTGCCAGGAGCTATTTCTGAGCAGACAGCCAGGAGTAACCCCTGAGCAGCGCTGGGTGTGGCCCAAAAACCAAAACATAATAATAATAATAAGAGAAAAAGACAAAACCTAAACTAAAGAGGACACTGAGAGAATGTAGGTGAATAAATCCTGGCAAAAGTTAACCAAGAGAAGAGAGTCAGAGTAGGCTCTGTGACTGCCAATAGCAATTCCTTTATTTCTTAAAATGTTTTCTTCCTTCTTACTTTGGGGGCAGGGCACACTAAACCACACCCAGCAGTGCTGTTTCTGGCTCTGTGCTCAGGAATGCTTAGTTGCACTACCAGCAGTTCCAGGGATTCAAACTAAGTCCAGTAGGATGCAAGGTGAGTGTCTCGGCTCCTGACCCAGAAAGAAATTTTCATATGTCCTCTGCTATTCTGAAGATGTTCTCTTCCTTCTGCTTGTTTCTAATACTAGATAGGACCTCTGGCCATTTTCTTCTCCTGCAAGATCATGCTGGTGTCATGCCATTTGTATTCCTGGCAGTTCTGAAAACTCAGCCAACATCCCCCTGGCATACTGGTGAATCACACCAGAACCTGGTGTCTGGCCACCCTTTGAGAAACCTGTTTCTCTACTACTCTACTTCTCTACTACTGCGGCACACCACTCATACCAGGTTTATAAAATGACAGCAAAGTAGCAACGGGGTGGGGGCTTGGGGGACCTGAGGACTTGGGCACTTTCCAGACAACTCTGGGCAAAAAAGTGCTGACGTTGAGTGGGAAGATTTTGTTCTGCTTTAAACTACTCAGATAATTGCTCAGCAGCTGCTGAGTGTAAGAGCAGAAGTACTTTGTCTTAATGCCTTCAGGACATGCCATGAGATCATCGAGGCTCAAAGTCCTTCAAGACACTTTCTTGCTAAACAGAGGTGCAATCAGAGCTGCTTGGTGGTGAGCAAGAGCTGGGTTCTATTTGGGGGCTCGTACAGGACTGTTTCTGAGACCCAGTTGTGAAGCTGGTGTCTTGATGCTTTTGCTGCTAAGGCTCTCAGCCACTGAAGAGCCTTTCAAAGACTCGCTGTTTCCTTCCACTGTAACATTGCATCTGTCTGAAGCTTGTCCACTAAGGGTTGTAAGGATTCCAAGAGGTACTTGCTTTGCCCTCCCAGGATCTGTCCCTAGTAGACCAAGCAGAGAGGAGAGAGAAATCAGCATGTGTGACGCTACAACCAAGTCTTGCATTGTGCTGTTTCAGAAACCTCCATTTGAAGGCTGGATAGAGCCAGGGTCACTTTTTGAGATGGACCCTCTGGGATGTCATTAAGTAACTTCAGAACAGTATAAAGGAGGAGCCAAAGAGATGGTGCTGCTGCCTTGCACTGCAGTGTGCACTTGCCTTACACTCTGCCAATTTGATTCAACCCCCCCAACACCCTATATGACCCCTTCCCTCAACTCCACCATGAGTAATCCCCAAACTGCCCCTATCACTGCTGGGTTGATTGCAAACCAACGAGCCTACAAACAACAATAAAACTTCTCTAACTATGCAGATAGACTTACAGGATTAATTCTATGCTGTGTGTTTTTTAGTAAAAACATCAGCAATCCGAAGTGGAAGGAATGACTGCTGCCCCATTCCGAAAGTTTTACCTAACAGAAACTGGGCATACTGGCAGCCATGGGCATACCTGGACCCCCAAAACTTTGTCTGAAACATATCTGATGCCAAAATTTAAGGGTTATCCCAAACGACATGTCTAAAGATGTGTTGATCCAAGAAAAATCTCAAGAGGGAAAATATGGTCTATGTTAAGGTTCATCAGTGCCAATATACGAAGATCAGAGAATATGGGAGAGGGAGGTCAAGAGATGGTGTGATGTTTTGGAATTGTGTGCCACCAAAACAGACTCGGGTTTGATAAAACTCAGGAGCCAAATTTTCTAAAAAGGGAACATGCATAATGCTTAAAATTTTCTAGGAACAATGTCAAAATGCTAGAAACTTCAGGAAGGCCTAAGAGAGGAAAAACTAGAGAGGTCCAGGGCCCTGCACAGAGACAGGCTGCTGAGTTTGGGGTGTGCAGGAGGGGCCAATGTCAGGAGTGGTTTTCAATGGTCATCTCCCTGAGCAGTCCTGAGAGAGGGTCCTTCTAAGGATGAAGAATGTTGACTTGCTGATGGATGCACCTATTCAAATTTGTGCCTCTAAAAGATAGTATTCTCACAATCTTCAGAATGGCTGAAAGGGAATTGGATTGGAGCCAATGGCATCAGGCTTTTGTTTCAATGCACAGTCCCAGAAAAAAGTGGTGAGCAACTGACCTATGAAGGGGACATGAGGAATGGAGAGAATGGGTCCCCTTCTTGGAAGTCTGCTCTTGAGAGCTATTTGAGTGGTAGAGCAGAAGAAATCAGATGTAGGGACTCATAGGATGGGAAGTGAGTCAGTATTCCCAGCAGCATGCTTCTGTTTGGAGCTGAGGAGGCTGCAGTGTGTACTCAGCTCATAAGGTCCCAGAACACACTTAGGGTCCTTCTCTAAACTCATATCCTGTGGCCAACCCTCTGCCAATCACAGATTGGACCCAATGTCTAATAAATAAAATACACAGAAGAATTATGGAATGTCACTTTCAATATGTGATTATAAAATGATAGTGTAGTGGTTAGGGCACTTGCCTTGCACACAGAGGACCTGGTTCAATTCTCATCACCACATATGGTCCCTCAAGCATTGCCAGGAATGATTACAGAGCACAGGGCCAGGAATAAACCCTGAAAACCACCAAGTTGGCCAAAAATACTCCAAAATATAAAAAAATAAGATATTGACCCAATATTTATTTATAAGAAACTGTCCCTCATCTGGTTATCACTTTCAGCTTATTACTTATTTCCAAGACCCCCTTTGTTGTTGTGATAAGGAGGATCATGCACACCATTGGCTATGGTATTATACAATTGTTGGTAGTGTTTGCACATTTTCCTTGTGGTGCACCCATGCATTGGCATATGACACTCACCTTAGGGACTCACTTTAGATGGTATGCTTGCACACACCCATCGATGTGGACACTTGGGTATAGTACTGAGCTTCATAAGTACAGTGGACTGCAGGGCAGAGCTGAGATGATCCTTGGCCTAGTGCTTGCAAGTAGATATTCTCCAACCAGGCCACATCCTGAACCTACTCTTTGGGCCCTTTCATTCTCCTAAGAGTCAGCTGCCATATTATGAGGATCCTTTTGTGGATTCACATGGCAAGACCAAGCAAGCTATTGAGTCTAGCCAACAAACACTTGCAAGCAGATCCATCCAATTGTGTCTCAAGAGGCCTGTAGCCCCAGTAATTGTTAGGAGTCTGTTGAAAGCCCAGTGTCAGAGGACTCATGAGCCATGACCTGCTTCCTCACTCACAGAAGCAATATCTGCTCTGAGATGACATGATCTGATGCTTTAAACTACTATGTTTCCCAATGGTTTCTTATGTAGCAGTAGGCAACCAACATGGTAAGATAATATGTCCACTAAAAGTAAGAGAATACAGATTTCAAGTATATTTGAAGAACTATAATACTCATATATAAACTTAGATTTGCTAAATATAAATGATATCAATGTTTTCATGTCTCAAATTCCTTAAGTACCTTTACCTAGTTCCATCCTTATTTGTATATATTTGCAACCTCTTATAGGGCACTTCTCAGATCATATAATACTTTTTCTTTTTGCAAACCTATGGGCCAGAGAGATAGTACAGGAGTTTACATTGTACAGAATTTACACCGGTTCAATTCTCCAGATCACATATGGTCCCCAGAGCACCACCAAGAGCCTTTCCTGACCACAGAGACAGAAGTACAGCGCTGAGCACCACAAGGTGTGACTCCAAAACAAAACAAAAAACTATTTTGCCTAATGCTTAGCATAAAAACTAGAGATTTTGGTGATCTTGTGGCTTTTATCAAGTTTTACTCCTCAGAGGTGTTCTTATGTAAATTAAATCCTGGTAAACTGAAACTAGCAGAGGCAGAGAGATTAATAAGAAACTTTTTACTTTTTCCAGTGCTTTTGAGGTTTGCTCAATGTAGAAGTGCTTCATTATGCTCCAGATTTACTTCATGTGGAATGTTTTAAAACACAGGAAGGGTAAAAAAAAATACCTACACATTTAGAACATACTTGGATTTGAGAGGTATACGAATAGCTTTCTTCTAACTGCTGTAGATATTCCACAGATTAATAGATTGATTACCATATTTTTTGGTATATAAGACGACTTTTTTTTTAATGCATAATTTTTTTTATTTAAACACCTTGATTACATACATGATTGTGTTTGGGTTTCAGTCATAAAAGGAACACCACCCATCACCAGTGCAACATTCCCATCACCCAAGTCCCAAATCTCCCTCCTCCCCACCCAACCCCCGCCTGTACCCTAAACAGGCTCTACATTTCCCTCATACATTCTCAATATTAGGACAGTTCAAAATGTAGTTATTTCTCTAACTAAACTCATCACTCTTTGTGGTGAGCTTCCTGAGGTGAGCTGGAACTTCCAGCTCTTTTCTCTTTTGTGTCTGAAAATTATTATTACAAGGGTGTCTTTCATTTTTCTTAAAACCCATAGATGAGTGAGACCATTCTGCGTTTTTCTCTCTCTCTCTCTGACTTATTTCACTCAGCATAATAGATTCCATGTACATCCATGTATAGGAAAGTTTCATGACTTCATCTCTCCTGACAGCTGCATAATATTCCATTGTGTATATGTACCACAGTTTCTTTAGCCATTCGTCTGTTGAAGGGCATCTTGGTTGTTTCCAGAGTCTTGCTATGGTGAATAGAGCTGCAATGAATATAGGTGTAAGGAAGGGGTTTTTGTATTGTATTTTTGTGTTCCTAGGGTATATTCCTAGGAGTGGTATAGCTGGATCGTATGGGAGCTCGATTTCCAGTTTTTGGAGGAATCTCCATATCGCTTTCCATAAAGGTTGAACTAGACAGCATTCCCACCAGCAGTGGATATGAGTTCCTTTCTCTCCACATCCCCGCCAACACTGTTTATTCTCATTCTTTGTGATGTGTGCCATTCTCTGGGGTGTGAGGTGGTATCTCATCGTTGTTTTGATTTGCATCTCCCTGATGATTAGTGATGTGGAACATTTTTTCATGTGTCTTTTGGCCATGCGTATTTCTTCTTTGTCAAAGTGTCTGTTCATTTCTTCTCCCCATTTTTTGATGGAGTTAGATGTATTTTTCTTGTAAAGTTCTGTCAGTGCCTTGTATATTTTGGAGATTAGCCCCTTATCTGATGGGTATTGGGTGAATAGTTTCTCCCACTCAGTGGGTGGCTCTTGTATCCTGGGCACTATTTCCTTTGAGGTGCAGAAGCTTCTCAGCTTAATATATTCCCATCTGTTAATCTCTGCTTTCACTTGCTTGGAGAGTGCAGTTTCCTCCTTGAAGATGCCTGTAATGTCCTGTAGTGTTTTGCCTATGTGCTGTTCTATATATCTTATGGTTTTGGGGCTGATATCGAGGTCTTTAATCCATTTGGATTTTACCTTTGTACATGATGTTAGCTGGGGGTCTAAGTTTAATTTTTTGCAAGTGGCTATCCAATTGTGCCAACACCACTTGTTGAAGAGGCTTTCCCTGCTCCATTTAGGATTTCCTGCTCCTTTATCAAAAATTAGATGGTTGTATCTCTGGGGAACATTTTCTGAGTATTCAAGCCTATTCCACTGATCTGAGGACCTATCCTTATTCCAATACCATGCTGTTTTGATAACTGTTGCTTTGTAGTACAGTTTAAAGTTGGGAAAAGTAATTCCTCCCATATTCTTTTTCCCAATGATTGCTTTAGCTATTCGAGGGTGTTTATTGTTCCAAATGAATTTCAAAAGTGTCTGATCCACTTCTTTGAAGAATGTCATGGGTATCTTTAGAGGGATGGCATTAAATCTGTATAATGCCTTGGGGAGTATTGACATTTTGATGATGTTAATCCTGCCAATCCATGAGCAGGGTATGTGTTTCCATTTCCGTGTGTCCTCTCTTATTTCTTGGAGCAGAGTTTTATAGTTTTCTTTGTATAGGTCCTTCACATATTTAGTCAAGTTGATTCCAAGATATTTGAGTTTGTGTGGTACTATTGTGAATGGGGTTGTTTTCTTAATGTCCATTTCATCCTTATTACTATTGGTATATAGAAAGGCCATTGATTTTTGTGTGTTAATTTTGTAGCCTGCCACCTTGCTATATGAGTCTATTGTTTCTAGAAGCTTTTTGATAGAGTCTTTAGGGTTTTCTAAGTAGAGTATCATGTCATCTGCAAACAGTGAGAGCTTGACTTCTTCCTTTCCTATCTGGATTCCCTTGATATCCTTTTCTTGCCTAATCGCTATAGCAAGTACTTCCAGTGCTATGTTGAATAGGATTGGTGAGAGAGGACAGCCTTGTCTTGTGCCAGAATTTAGAGGGAAGGCTTTCAGTTTTTCTCCATTGAGGATAATATTTGCCACTGGCTTGTGGTAGATGGCCTTCACTATATTGAGAAAGGTTCCCTCCATTCCCATCTTGCTGAGAGTTTTGATCAATAATGGGTGTTGGACCTTAGCAAATGCTTTCTCTGCATCTATTGATATGATCATGTGGTTTTTATTTTTCTTGTTATTGATGTTGTGTATTATGTTGATAGATTTACGGATGTTAAACCAGCCTTGCATTCCTGGGATGAAACCTACTTGATCGTAGTGGATGATCTTCTTAACGAGGCATTGAATCCTATTTGCCAGGATTTTGTTGAGGATCTTTGCATCTGCATTCATCAGTGATATTGGTCTGTAATTTTCTTTTTTGGTAGCGTCTCTGTCTGGTTTAGGTATCAAGGTGATGTTGGCTTCATAAAAGCTATTTGGAAGTGTTTCTGTTTGTTCAATTTTATGAAAGAGTCTTGCCAAGATTGGCAGTAGTTCCTCTTGGAAAGTTTGATAGAATTCATTAGTGAATCCATCTGGATCTGGGCTTTTGTTTTTCGGCAGACATTTGATTACTGTTTTAATTTCATCAATGGTGATGGGGGTGTTTAGATATGCTACATCCTCTTCCTTCAACCGTGGAAGATTATAAGAGTCCAAGAATTTATCCATTTCTTCCAGGTTCTCATTTTTAGTGGCGTAGAGTTTTTCAAAGTAGTTTCTGATTACCCTTTGAATCTCTGTCATATCAGTAGTGATCTCTCCTTTTTCATTCCTGATACGAGTTATCAAGTTTCTCTCTCTCTCTTTCTTTGTTAGGTTTGCCAGTGGTCTATCGATCTTGTTTATTTTTTCAAAGAACCAACTTCTGCTTTCGTTGATCTTTCGGATTGTTTTTTGAGTTTCCACTTCGTTGATTTCTGCTCTCAGCTTTGTTATTTCCTTCTGTCTTCCTAGTCTTGGGTCCTTTTGTTGAGCATTTTCTAGTTCTATTAGCTGTGTCATTAAGCTACTCAGGTAGGCTCCTTCTTCCTTCCTGATGTGTGCTTGCAAAGCTATAAATTTTCCTCTCAGTACTGCTTTTGCTGTGTCCCATAATTTCTGATAGTTTGTGTCTTTATTGTCATTTGTTTCCAGGAACCTTTTGATTTCCTCCTTGATTTCATCTCGGACCCACTGGTTATTGAGCATGAGGCTGTTTAACTTCCAGGTGTTAAAGTGTTTCTTCTGAGTCCCTTTGGAGTTCACAAATAATTTCAGAGCCTTGTGGTCAGCGAAGGTAGTCTGCAAAATTTCTATCCTCTTGATCTTATGGAGGTATGTTTTATGTGCCAGCATGTAGTCTATCCTGGAGAATGTCCCATGTACATTGGAGAAGAATGTGTATCCAGGTTTCTGGGGATGGAGTGTCCTATATATATCCACTAGGCCTCTTTCTTCCATTTCTCTCCTCAGGTCTAGTATATTCTTGTTGGGTTTCAGTCTGGTTGACCTGTCCAGTGTTGACAAAGCCGTGTTAAGGTCCCCCACAATTATTGTGTTGTTGTTGATATTATTTTTCAGATTTGTCAACAATAAGACGACTTTTTAACCCATTAAAAACTTCTTAAAAATCAGGGGTCATCTTATTCACCTGTATAAGGCATGCTGAAGCTTACTCCAACTTCAGTGACGAGTGATCTGCCCCCACCCTGCCACCACATCCCATCCAGTTGCCAGGCGTCATCACTCAGTCCTCTGCTTGTCCCTATTAATCTTTTAGGGCACACAGAGGAGCTGAATTACTGACTGTCACATCTTATCCAGCCACCGGGTATGTGGCTTTCCAGTACTCAGTCCTCTATTCAGCTTTTATAGGACTCAGAGGAGGGGGCCGGGCGGTGGCGCTAGAGGTAAGGTGCCTGCGCTAGCCTTAGACGGACCGCGGTTCGATCCCCGGCGTCCCATATGGTCCCCCAAGCCAGGAGCAACTTCTGAGCGTATAGCCAGGAGTAACCCCTGAGCGTTACCGGGTGTGGCCCCAAAACAAAAACAAAAAAAAAAAAAAAAAAAAAAAAAAAAACAAAAAAAAAGGACTCAGAGGAGGTTGTTTGTCTCCCTCTAGCTGTCTTATTAATCACTGCACTCTAGCCAGCTGCTCTTGGAGGAGCCCCCTCTCCGTGCTCTCAATGTAGATCACAATTAAAAAATCACAGTCACTCACACTCCAAATGACAAATGTAAAATGATTGTTGGCACTCCAAAGTCTAGCTTTATTAGATGAATACTGTTAATCTTTGAGGGTTCAACTCTTTTTCTCTTATATTTTTAAATTTCCATTTGGTGTGCATTAAAAGAGAGGTAGTCTTATACAGCAAATATAGCCCAACCCAATATTTTAACATGAAAAGTAGGGGGTCATCTTATATGCCCAGTCATCTTATATGCTGGAAAATATGGTAGTTTGGCAAGTACTGCTCTGCTCTGCCATTTCCTGTGGGACTTTGGACAAATCCTTTCTCATCTTTGGACCTAGAAAAAAGGAGGCAAGATTGTATGATTTCTAACTTCCATTTTGTATCTCTAATGTCTATGAAACAGAGAAGTTGTGCTCATTCTGAGTTTGAATCTTAATTCTGCTTCCAGAGACCCTGAGGAACTCAATTTGGTTCTATGAGTCACAATGCTGCAGAATATAAAAAAGGGTTCTTTGAAAAATTAAAAATAAACATGCCAAGCATATGTTTAAAGAATGAAAAAAGTAGCCATGACCAATGTCAGGCTCAAATAGGGAATTACAAGAGAAAAATATAGGGCACTGGATCAACTTTCTAAAACATTCCAGTTGGGAACACTATTATCTATAGTGATCTTTAAAAATATCTCTCTGGGGGCCCGGAGAGATAGCCCAGCAGTGTTTGCCTTGCAAGCAGCCGATCCAGGACCAAAGGTGGTTGGTTCGAATCCCAGTGTCCCATACGGTCCCCTGTGCCTGCCAGGAGCTATTTCTGAGCAGACAGCCAGGAGTGACCCCTGAGCACTGCGGGGTGTGGCCCAAAACCAAAACAAAACAAAAAAAAATCTCTCTGGACTCTGCTCAGGTGACTAATTTCTAATCTTGACTAACCATGGACATTTTTCATTAGCATAAAATTTTCCCAAAGCTTTGAAATTTCACCAGCACACCTCATATTAATTCTGAATTTCCTGGTCTCAATACCTGCAGAAAACAGTGATTTCTCTTTTCTCCCCCCTTACATTCACTGGCCTGTAATTTGAGTCTTATTCTTCATACCCAGACTCTCCTTTCTTCTCAAACAAGAGGGTTTGCTTTAGTTTTGACCAAGCCCTTCATCTTCCTGATTTTTTCTGCTAAATCTTTTCTAACTCTTTCCTTTTTCCAACATAAATAGTCCTTGCTTGCTCATTGTCCCACCCTGCTTCACCTCTGGCTCCAATTAGAGCAATATTTATTTTTCTTTTTTAAGAATCTTTGTGGCCTCTACTCTTGGGAAATGAGGCAACCCTGCTCGTGTTAAAAGCCCTTTATTATGGTCACAGAAAATCTGCTCTGACAAGATCCACATCGACAAGACAGTGTTCCTGGAGATCCTTCCCTCATTTTATCTGTCATCTCACTTTCTAGGTCACATCATTTCTTAGCATCTCAAGTATTGTCTGTTTATATATATTTTAAAGAAATGGAAGGGTGGAATGCCAAGTGTCTTGTAGTGCTGGAAGGTAGAAAACTCTTCTATTTTCACCATAGAAGATGCCACAATTCTGGAGAAAGAACAACAAATAAAGGCACATACTGTTTTCTTTCAAGAATCACTTAATTTTTATGAGCATTTTAGTTCTAGGCATGCCAAAGCCCAACTGTAAGATTCAGGTCAAACTATGACGGGAAAAATGGTCTGACTGTTTATTGGAATCTCTGAGGAACATCAGTAAAACATAGGAACAACAGAACAGGAAGGAGTGGAAGCCATGACTTCACAGTGACCATTTTAAGTTTCATGATCTTGGGAAGAGGTCACACAGTAGGTCAACCACAGTAGGTTGACCCATTCTGATGTATTATTTCTTTGCCTAGTCTTAGCATAATAATGATCTCTATGTGCTGAGTGTTTGCACCATCGGTGTTGTGCTAATCATGTGAGAACAGATATCACAAGTATTCTTCTCAACCACTCTTAAAAGGGCACATTGTCACCACTATGTTTAAAGCCTAATGAATTTGCAAAAAAAGGATCAGAGTACAAAGCTGAGTCAGAGCAGTAGATCTTAGGGTCCAGTTTTGCCACTAGGTTTGACTTGTGTTATGGGTTGAATTGTGTTCCTTCCTTCCAAAAAGATCTGCATTTGTCCTAACACCATGTCCCTCAGAATGTCACCTCATTTAGAGATAAGATCTTTTACACATAGTTAAAGTGACACCATTAGGGTGATACCTAATTCACTATGACTCTCTTTCCTACAAAAAGGAGGATTTGAGGGCCAGAAAGATAGCACACTGGTAGGTCATTTGCCTTGCATGCAGCTGATCCAGTGGTTTGACTCCCGGCATCTCATATAGTCCTCCAAGCCTGCCAGGAGTGATTTCTAAGTGCAGAGCCAGAGTAACCCTGAGTTCTACCAGGTGTGACCCAAAAACAAAAACAAAACAAAAAAAAAAAAATAAGGAAGGATTTGGACCAAAGATAGACATACAGTGAGGGAGGATACAGGAAAAAGATGACTGTCTTGAAGCCAAGGAGAGACTTGAAATTGATTTGAATTCCAGACTTTTGACCCCAGCACTGTAAAATACAGTTATGCGACTAAAGTCTACCACTCTGTGTGACTTTATTACAGCATCTCTAGCAAAATAATACAGTGATCTTTCTTTAAAGCAAAGTTATTTGACTGTCACTTTGCTGGACCAGAATTTGCCTTGTATGCTTTTAACCCAGATCCAATCCCTCGTACCTCATGGTACCACCAGGAGGACTCAAACATCTTTTTAGTTGTGAGTCTCACTGGGTGTCACATATTTTACTTATAGAGTTCTAGCATGATGCAGATGCAGTGAGGGAGTGGTACTTTAAAATCTTCTGGGATCCCACTTTGACATGGAAATAATCAAATAGCGGAGAAAAAATTCCTAGTCTCACCAACCTTATGCTTGTAAGGCAGGCACTCTGCAGCTAAGTCATCCACCGGCCTTTTTTGTACCTCCAATCCTTCTTTAATGGCTTCCATTCTAATCTAGCTATTTGGGAATATCCATTGCATATTTCTATTCTAATATGCATAATTTCATAAGAAGATATATTGGTTTCCAAGAACTCCTATAACAAATTAGCACAAATCTGGTAGCTTATACACAAACTATAAAAATGTATTCTTTTAGTTAAAAGGATTAAATTTGATTAAATTAATTCTCTGACTACCATCGACTCCTTCTCTTTGCCTAGGGCTCCTTTCAGTACAGTGAAGCCAGTGTTAAGAATAGGTTGAGAACCATTAGCAAGGTCACCTGCCTTTCAGCTTATCTCAATTCCAAAATTTGAAATCAATTTATATCTAGGAATGAGACCTAAGTTGAATATTTAAGTCCTCGAGCAATAATGAACATTTGATTCTATTTAAGAAACAATTCCAAGGCTGGAGAGATAGCATGGAGGTAAGGTGTTTGCCTCGCATGCAAAAGGATGGTGGTTCGAATCCAGGCATCCCATAGGGTTCCTAGAGCCTGCCAGGAGCGATTTCTGAGTATAGAGCCAGGAGTAACCCCTGAGCATTGCTGGGTGTGACCCCGCCCAAAAAAGAAATAATTCTACCTGGTGCTACTCTAGGACTTCCAAGCCCAGGTGGTAAAGAGAGGGCATTGCTTCAAAGCTTATGAACTTCTAGGATGATATTGCAGACTAACTTCTATCTATTTTGGTGTCTGTTTGCCAACTCAGCTGACAAAATCTAGATACTATATTTTTTCTACAGACAATATTGAGTCATGGGGCCAGAGCAATAATCTAGAAGGTAAGGAAATGGCTTTGCAAACAGTTAACTCAGGTTCAATCCCTGGTACTCCATCTACATTGGGTTTCCCAAGCCTACCAAAAATGATACCTGAGTGCAGTTATGTGTGCTCCCCCAAAAATACTTAGTCATGTATTAAGAATCCAAAGAACAATGACTGGTGAATTAGGCGCATTAGTTTTAAAATAGAGTCTAAAAAATATACAATATGGTCCACTTTCTTTTAAAAATACTAAGAGGCTTATAGTTATTAAGATGAAAAATTGCCTGAAAGCTATTATGTTTAAAAAAATGAAAATAGAAGGTACAAAAGAGTCTGTTTAACAATGAGCCAGAAATATAATACCGAGCTATGTTGCTTGCATGTGGTCAAATCTAGTTTGGTCCCTGGCACCACATGGTCCCTTTCGCTCCACATGGACATAGCCAAAGGTCACTCGAGCACAGAGCCAGAAGTAGTCTCTGAACATTGCAGAATATGGCCTAAAAATAAATGGGGATTGGGGTTAAAGAGATAGCACAATGTCTAGGGTACTTGCCTTGCACATGTCTGACCCAGCTTTAGTTCCTAGTATGCCAGTCTCAAGAATGCTTGAGCCCAGCCAGGATCCCTATGCACAGAGTCAGGAATAAATCCCTGAGTAAGACAGGTATGGCCTCAAAAGCAAAATTTAAAATTATTTTTATTTTGGATGGTTTAGGAATACAGTCAGTGGGGCTCAGGGCTTATTCCTGGCTCTATGATCAAGAATCACTCCTGGCAGTCTCAAGAGACCAATATGGGGTGCTGGAGATCAAACTGAAGTCTTGCACATGCAAGGCAAGTGCCCTATCCACTTTATTATCACTCCTACCTAATAAATATTATTCTTGTAGAGAATGTATCACTTGAGGCCAATTTTATAGAAAACAAATATGGTGATACATTTAGAAGTAACAATAACAATACAATAATATTATAATATATATTATATATAATAAATATTGTATGCTAATCTGTACTACACTGTTGTAAGCATTTAACATATTTTCAACAGTCAACAGTTCTATGTAAGTCATATTCCTTATTTGCCATGCTTAATTTATTATTTAATTATTAATTTATTGATTGATTTTGGGGCCACAATCAGTGGCACTCTGGGATTACTCCTGGCTCAGCACTCAGAAATCATCCCTGGCAGGCTGGGGGACCATATGGGGAAGCCGGGAATCAAACCGAGTTTCTTCCCGGTAGGCCGGAAGGTAAGCGCCCTACCACTGTGTTAATCTCTCCGGCCCTCTAATATTTCATTTATTTATTTGGTTTTTGGGCCACACCCAGTGGCGCTTAGTCCTGGCTATGCACTCAGAAATCGCTTCTAGCTTGGAGGACCATAGGGGACGCAGGGGATCGAACCGAGATCCGTCCTGGGTCAGCCACATGCAAGGCAAACACCCTACCACTGCACTATCATTCCAGCCCCAATTTTTTTTATTTTTATTAAATTTTTCTTTCTTTTTTGGGAGGGAGTAAGAGATAAGACCCAGCAGTGCTCAGAACTTACTTCAGACTCTGCAATCAGGGATCACACTTGGCAGTGCTCAGGTCCATTTGAGGTGTGGGAATTGAACCTGAATCAACCATATGCAAAGTCAACCCTGTATTCACTACGCCAATTAGTTAGCAATATTAACATTCACATACCGGAGGTAAAAGAACATTTTATTTACATATGTGTATCTACAGAATAGCACACATACAAATTTTAAGTTAAGTTTTACCTGCTTTTGTTTTTGTATTTGTATTTGGGGACTTGGTAGCGTGGAGAGGTACATATTTGATTCTTACCCAAGTATAATCTATTTTCTTCAGGAAGAGTCCCCCCTACCCACTTTTTTTTTTTTTGCTTGTTTGCTTTTGTTTTGTTTTGGGCCAATGCAGTGGTGCTCAGGGTTGTACATGACCCTGAGCTTAGGGATCACTTCCGTGGAGCTTAAGGGACAATATCAGGTGCTGGGATTGAACTCATGTTGGCTAGATGCAAGGCAAGAATCCTACACACTATACTTTCTCTCTTGCCCTATTGTTGATTTTTGGGGGGGTCACACTGGTGGTGCTCAGGGGTTACTCCTTGCTCTGCACTCAGAAATTGCCCCTGGCAGGCTTGGGGGACCATATGGAATGCATGGAATCAACCACCGTCTCCTAGGTTGACCAAGTGCAAGGCCCTACTGCTGTGCTATCATTCCGGTCCCCCATTACTTACTGATTTTGGACTCATATGTTTTTACTCATTCAATTTTGGGTCATTATTTCATCAGATTAAAAAATCTTTCAAGGAGTTAAAAGTTGCACAGAAAGAGAAGAAAAATATCTGCAGGCAAGGGGGAAGATGGGAGGAAAACTGGGATTATTGATGGCGGGAAATGTGCACTGGTAAAAGGTGCTGGACATTGTATGACTGAAACTCAATCATGAACAACTTTGTAACTGTGTATCTCACAGTGATTCAATTAAATAATTATATATATATATACACACACACATACACACATATATATGCGTATGTGTGTGTGTGTATATATATGAGTTGCTCAGAGTTTCAGGGGGAACAGCCAACTTCTTCATTTCCAAGATCTGCTGTGTACTTCCTGCTTCTCTCACTGGGGGCAAATAAAAAGCAGGAGATTTAAGAGACAAATTATCCCCAAGAAAGCCCCCTAGAACAGAGTGCAAATAATTGAAAAATGATAACAAGTGGCTGAAATGTTTGGAGAGATAACTGTGATTTATCATACAGCACATAAGCACAGACGTGAAATTGTAACTACAGACTTCCCTTAACATCTGGGTGACCTTCAGAGCACCCATAAAACTTCCACAGCACACACGAAAACATGCAGTTCTGCTTGGAAATGGACCCCAATTTGTATTCCACGTTGTCAGCTGCACCCTTTAATTTTTCTTGTTTTGTATTTTAGTCCGTCTTGAGAGGCATGTCGTAAAAACCAAAGCAAACACTAAAAACAAATGCAGTCCTGCCTGAATCCTTGCACTGTGAAGTCCAGGCAAGCTACAACTTTTGAGTCTACGTGTGAGGATGCAAAAAGATTATTTTCTGTAAGATATTCTTTTCCCAATATATTTGCTAAAGAGAGGGGGGAAAGAACGTTTTTCTTTTTTATTTTTCATTGTTATCAGCCAGTTGTTTTAAGTTTCTGTCTTCATAGTATTTTCTCTTCTTATAGCTGATTTTCTCACCATTCTGTGACAGAATATGAGACAAGCACCTTCATGAAAGAGATAAAGGTTTCCAAGAAGAGCCTCATGTTCTTTTGGTATGGAAATGGGGGTTGATGCTTGAATTGGTTTTGTTTCTTTTATTTATTTTTTTTTTAGTTTAGCAGCCAAGAATTTAAGAGTTAAGACTGATAAAACTGCATTAAGATTATCTCACCTACCCCGAGTGTGGGAGAAAACATGAGTCCAGAATAAATTGCTTTTCTCAAAATAGAGAGTCTTTTCTGGCTTTATTCGGTCTGAGAACAAAGCTGAAAGGTAGGTGGGGCTTCCCCCCTCCAACATCTGCTTCTTGGATTTCTGGGAGGCTCACAAAACTGGGAATCTCCCCAGCACCTTTATGGATGAAGTAAGTATTTGGGCACCTCCAAAGAATAGAGGACAGGAGGTGGGGTCTAGGCAGCCCCAAGGCACCTGTGAATCCTTGATACTGCTGTACCATCCAAAATCTCTAACTGCCAATTGGCCTCTGGTCTCCAACACAACAAGGTCCTAATCAATATCTGTTGAATTACAGTTAATCTATCTGGAGGTGTTTTAAAAACATTATCACTTCCACAAATGAAAATATTTTTTCAGGTCAAACCAACACAAATGCCAGCAAAGCTCTTGTGTGCATATTCCATCTAGTGCTTGTCCCCACAGAGCTTTGCCAGTCTCTCTGTTTCCCACATGCATGGAGTACTCACAGAGCTCCTTGGATTGTTCTTATCCAAATGAACTGCTTTAAATGTCCTAACTGGCCAACCAATTTTCAGTTCTTTGAAACAGACGTCTTCCTAACTCACCATCTTCCCAAAGCAGGCTTATTATCCAGAAAGATATTCTGGAACAGTGTTTGTTTAAAATTTTAAATTACCATTTAACTGCACCCACCATGGGATCATGGACCAAAAGCCCAAATGGAGAATAATAATTTTTTAAAACAGCTCTGTGTAAGAATGACCTTGTGAAAATGTACTTTGCACATGTTCCATTGGTGAGTTTTTACTGTGTTTTTTTAATGGAAAGCCGTCGCTTTAGGAGATAATATAGTAACCTCAGTTAATTCATATGCTGCTGTTTAACTGGAGTCTGAAAGCTGAAGGCCACGAGGTTGTGCTGTAATGGAAAAAAGCTTTTTAACTAAAAGCCAGGAGACCTGGGTTCTAATATCAGCTGTGAGGCTGCCTCGCTGTGAGACAGTGGGCAAGTCACTTAACCTGCCTGTGTCTCAGTCCCTTCATCTCTAAAATGGGGATAATGGCCCTGTCCTTCGACCACTACAGTTCTTGAAAAGATTAATAGTAGTGATAGAAATTTTCATGCATCAGGAATTAATAGCACATTATATTTTCTGTGATTTTTCTATTGGATAACTTTTATTTTTTTGTTATTGGATAACTTTTTGTCTACTGTCTCTAGAAATCAGATACGTAGTATGGAACTCACAAGCCAAGGCATTGAATCAGAGCACCCAGAAATTCTAACCTAACGAATTGAATTTCTTGGGACAAGCTATGTAAGTTTCCTAATGCTTAGTAGATGCATCAATAAAATGGACATAATCACTACCTCTTCCAGTTATTGTAAAGTATAAAGGCATCATGGAGACTAAATAAGCCTGAAAAATATTTTTTTGAGGTTGGGGATTGAGTAGCACTTGAGACTGCATCTGCCAATGTTTACAGACTGACTCTTCCTTGCTCTATGCTCAAGGACCACTCCTGGTAGAACTCATGAGATCTTACATTATACTGGGATCTAACTGGGACCAGCTGCATGCAAGACAAACACCTTACCCCCACCTCTGTCCCAAATGCTTTATTGGGTTTCCATAGTGTGCACTTAATAGCACCATGACTAATATTCCTGAGGCTAAGCTTTTAAGAAACTTTTCTTTTATGGAAATTGCATTCATATCTATTGTTCTACTCTGACTGTAGTTAAGTAGCTCATCTCTGAGTATGTTGGAAAGAAAAGTCTCCATTTCCTGACTGTGTTGTCCAAAAGATTCAAGTAGTATTCAACTTTGAGAATTACCCATTTCCCTCTGAAAGTTCTTTACAAGAAACAGAAAGGGTGTAGGCACAGGTTACATCTGCTGCATACTGGAATGGACGTGACAAGCTCCAATATTGACTGAATTGACTGTAAAGCTCAAGTCAAAAATAGGATCTTCTGGAGAAGCTCAAATAATTATGAATGACTCTACACTTGAAACACAAGTACAGAGTCAGAGAGAGAGAGAGAGTACAGCAATTATGACATACGCTTCTCATGTTCCCATCCTGGGGTCAATCCTTGACACAGCAATGCCTCCAAAGCATGTTCATGGCCTCTAAAGATCCTTTAACACCTTTTATATGACCCTGGCGGTACCCTGCACCACAGGACCTCAGTAACTCTGCACTCTTGGGTACTAGCACTAAACTGCATGCCCAATGAGCCAAGTATCACCAGAAGTGGCCCTTAGGCTCCCCTAAGAACTATTTTATGATCACCACCTAAAACAAACTGAAGTCCACACAAATTTAGAAATTTGAAGACAGAGGGACTAGAAATTCCTTACAATTGTCTTAAAAATATGAATCTAGTTAGGTTCATATTAAAACTGAATTAAGTACATATATCATAATATATACATATACATTTCTAATATATACTTATATAGTAATTTATACATAATAGCATATTAAAGTACTAATTTTATAAAATATGTATTTAGAATCAATAAGCATTGAATACAATTTAACATTTCAACCACCTCTTTGTGCAGATTTAATTTCCATTAAACATTCATCAACAAAAACCAAATCAGGCCAGAGCTGTGGCACAAGCGATAGGGCATCTGCCTTGCATGCACTAGCCTAGGACAGACTGCAGTTCGATTCCCTGGCATCCCATATGGTTCCCCAGGCCAAGAGCCATTTCTGAGTGCATAGCCAGGAGTAACCCCTGAGCGTCACCTTGTGTGGCCCAAAAACCAAACCAAAACAACACCCGAATTTATGACCTAGTCTTCTTCATCAAGTTTAGAGCAGTAATCTCCACTCTATACTAGAAAAGTTATCACAAGTGCTAGGAATAGAGCTTAGTAGCAGAGTACTTTATTTGCATGTGTTCAATTCTTAGTACTGCAAAAAGATAAAAAAAAAAAAGAGTTAGCAAAAGTTCATACAGCAAATGTATGTTGAGGACATATTGTGTGTCAAGCAAGCAAACAGGGAGCTTGCATTTCTATGGGAGATACATGAATGAGAAAGATGAATGAGTAAATAGAAAGTAGACAGTGCACTTGGATTAGCTATGCCAATCGCCCACCCTCAATTGGAAGATAACATCAATGTATTATGAAAATGAGGTTCAAGCTTATTTAGGAGGGACAAGTCAGCCAAATAGGTGGATGGGGATTAAAAGAAGGTCCAAATAGAAGGAACAGTTTTTGGCAGCACCCATGAACATTTTTCACCACAATGTCCCCAGTTTCCTTCCCACCATCCTCCCTGCCTGCTCTGTGTATTGAATGGAAACTATCTCATTGAAGATGTAAAGTGTAGGATCCTAAATCAGGAGCCTGTGAGATAAAGAAAATGGTTGAAGGGGGTTAAAAATTGGAGACTGGCAGTACAGATGATAGATAACTAAATCATAGATTTAGTTATGACACCATTCAAGCCATCAAGAAGTAGAGAAGGGTTAGATATGATTTTAAGTAGCCAGGAATAAAAATAAAGATTTGAGATACACCATAAAAATCATAGAAATCAGGAAGACCACCAGGAGAGGGAGGAGAAGGAGAAAAATAAGAGGGTCTGGATAAAAGGCTAACTAAAATATGCAAATTGGTGGCAGAGGAAATTGAACAAAGATGTGCTATAGAAGTAGGAAGAAGGAGGGGCTGGAGAGATAGCACAGCGGTAAGGCATTTGCCTTACATGCAGAAGGTCACTGGTTCAAATCCCGGCACCCCATATGGTCCCCCGAGCCTGCTGGGGGTGATTTCTGAGCGGAGAGCCAGGAATAACCCCTGAGCATTGCTGGTGTGACCCAAAAACCAAAAAAAAAAAAAAAAAAAAAAAAAAAAAAAAAGTAGGAAGAAGGCAAAAGAGTGTCATTTTTTAGACCAAGGCAAGGGGTCTTCAAGAAAAGATTAATATGATATCAAATACCCAAGTTTTGTGGATGGGGAATTAAGGATGGTCACTAAAGAACATAAGTTTTCTTTTTGAGATGATGAAAACAGTTTAAAATTTGTTGTGATTAACAGCCAATGTGTGTGTGTATATATATATATATATGTATAAATATACATATAAACACTCATACAACTTAACACAAAAATGAGTCAATTCAAAATAACCAAAGCACTCAAATAGATATTTCTCCAAAGAAGATACACAAATGACTCCAAAGCACATAAAAAATGTTTGATGTCATTTGTCTTTAAGGAGCGCCAAATCAAAAACACAATAAAATACCTACCTACACCTTTTAAGATAATTACTTTTTTTGCAGGGGGAGAGGTTTGGGTCACACCCAGTGGTGATCAGGGGTTACTCCTGGCTCTGTGCTCATAAATCGCTCTGGCAGGCATGGGGAACCATATGGGATGCCCGGATTCGAACCACCACCTGTCCTGAATCGACTGCTTGCAAGGCAAATGCCTTACTGCTGTGCTATCTCTCCGGCCCCAATTGCTTTTTTTTTTTAAGAGTTGGCATAGATTGAAACCATTATATTCTGTTTTTAAATAATTTTAAATTATTTTAAATTTTAAACAGTGCAACCACATTAAAATGTAGTGTGGCAATTCCTCCAAAAGTTAGAAATAAGATTTTAATATATTCCACCAATTCCACCTGTAGTGGATATACAAAATAACTTAAAATTAGGACTCCAAAGATATTCTGTTCCATAATAATAGCAGTATAAATCACAATAGCCAAAAGAATCCAGTGATGGTTGGATGAGTTAAGAAAACAATCTATACATACAGTGGAATAGTATGCAGTCTTTATTGCTTTTAAATATTTTTCTTTAAACACCATTTTTACAAACATGATTGTAGTTGGGTTTCAGTCATAAAAATAACATCCCCCTTCACTAATGTAACATTCCCACCACTAATGCCCCCTATGTCCCTTCTTCCCCACCCCCTGCCTGTATTCCAAGACAAGCATTCTATTTCTCTCACTTAACACTATCATGATAGTGTAGTCATCTCTCTAACTACATTCAACACTCTTTGTGGTGAACTTCATATCAAGAGCTGGTCTTTCCAGCCCTCATCTCTGTTGTTTCTGGGCATTATTATAATAATGTATTTTGTTTTTCTTAAAATCCATAGATGAGAGAGACTATTCTGTGTCCATCTCTGTCCTTCTGACTTATTTCACTCAGTATAGTGGTTTCCATGTTCATCCATCTATAGGAAAATTTCATGACTTCATTTCTTTTTATGGCTAGTTTGCAGCCTTTAAAAGTAAGGAAATTCTGGTGCATGCTAAAACATTAGGTTAAGTGACATAAACCAACCACAAAATGCCAAGTACACAGAGGGAGGGGGACAAATAGTAAAGACAAGAGCCACCCACTGAGTGGGAGAAGCTATTCACCCAATACCCATCAGACAAGGGGCTAATATTCAAAATTCACAAGGCACTGACAGAACTTTACAAGAAAAATAAACATCTAATCCCATCAAAAAATGGGGAGAAGAAATGGACAGACACTTTGACAAAGAAGAAATACAAATGGGGCCCAGAAAGATAGCACAGTGGTGTTTGCCTTGCAAGCAGCTGATCCAGGACCAAAGGTGGTTGGTTCGAATCCCGGTGTCCCCTATGGTCCCCCGTGCCTGCCAGGAGCTATTTCTGAGCAGACAGCCAGGAGTAACCCCTGAGCAACGCCAGGTGTGGCCCAAAAACCAAAAAAAAAAGAAGAAGAAGAAGAAGAAATACAAATGGCCAAAAGACACATGAAAAAATGCTCCACATCACTAATCATCAGGGAGATGCAAATCAAAACAACTATGAGGTATCACCTCACACCACAGAGATTGGCACACATCACAAAGAATGCGAACAAGAAGTGCTGGTGGGGATGTGGAGAAAAAGGAACTCTTATCTACTGCTGGTGGGAATGCTGCGAACAAGAAGTGCTGGTGGGGATGTGGAGAAAAAGGAACTCTTATCTACTGCTGGTGGGAATGCCTTCTAGTCCAACCTTTATGGAAAGCGATATGGAGATTTCTCCAAAAACTGGAAATTGAGCTCCCATATGATCCAGCTATTCCACTCCTAGGAATATACCCTAGGAACACAAAAATACAATACAAAAATCCCTTCCTTACACCTATATTCATTGCAGCACTATTTGCCATAGCAAGACTCTGGAAACAACCAAGATGCCCTTCAACAGATGAATGGCTAAAGAAACTGTGGTACATATATACAATGGAGTATTATGCAGCTGTCAGGAGAGATGAAGTCATGAAATTTTCCTATACGTGGATATACATGGAATGAGTGAAATAAGTCAGAAGAAGAGAAAGACGCAGAATGATCTCACTCATCTATGGATTTTGAGAAAAATGAAAGACATTCTTGCAATAATTTTCAGAGACAAAAGAGAGGAGGGCTGGAAGTTACAGCTCACATCATGAACCTCATCACAAAGAGTGATGAGTTTAGTTAGAGAAATAACTACACTGCGAACTATCCTAACAATGAGAATGTATGAGGGAAGTAGAAAGCCTGTGTAGAGTACAGGCGGGGGCGGAGTGGCGAGGAGGGATATGTGGGACATTGGTGATGGGAATGTTGCACTGGTGATGGGGGGGGTGTCCTCTTACATGACTGAAACCCAACCACAATCATGTTTGTAATCAAGGTGTTTAAAAAAAGATATTAATTAGGGCCCGGAGAGATAGCACAGCGGCGTTTGCCTTGCAAGCAGCCGATCCAGGACCAAAGGTGGTTGGTTCAAATCCCGGTGTCCCATATGGTCCCCCGTGCCTGCCAGGAGCTATTTCTGAGCAGACAGCCAGGAGTAACCCCTGAGCACCGCCGGGTGTGACCCAAAAACCAAAAACCAAAAAAAAAAAAAAAAAAAGATATTAATTAAAAAATATATATATATCTGTTACCCCTCCCTAAAGACAAATGCTAATCTTACCTGGATGGTCAGACCCTCCCACAGCTGGGAGGGGTCTGTGGTTGGTAATTAAGAGACGCCTAAGGAGGTGTGAGGATCAAACTCAGCTGGGAAGATAAAGGGGTAGAAAGGAGACACAAGATGGAGGCAGAGGATGCAGAGAGGCTGCTTAGTTTATAGGCCATGTGAGAACTATGCACCTGGTGATTAGGGCCTTGTAATAAAAGCTGGATTTCTCCTGAAACTTCATCTGACTGCTGTGGATCATTTCCTTGCCGTTACCCTGATACCTACAGACCTGCTGGCTGAAGGGGCTGCAGGCACCGGCCTGCAGAGAAAGGCCTCACCATCCATCCATCCACTACTAGAACTTTATAATAAATATTATATATAAATTATTATATGAATTATATATGGATTATTTTATATTAATATAGATAATATACTATTATAATATATTAATAATATTATAATTTTTTTTTTGGTTTTTTTTTTTTTTTGGTTTTTGGGCCACACCCGTTTAACGCTCAGGGGTTACTCCTGGCTATGTGCTCAGAAATCGCCCCTGGCTTGGGGGGACCATATGGGACGCCGGGGGATCGAACCGTGGTCCTTCCTTGGCTAGCGCTTGCAAGGCAGACACCTTACCTCCAGCGCCACCTACCCGGCCCATAATATTATAATTAATACAACAGTATTGAGCACCACCAGGTGTGGCCCCCAAAAATCACAGAAAATAAGTAAATATATAAAAAGTAACATTTTAAATAACAAGTTTTAAATAAAAAGTGAGTTTGTTAAGGAAGCAGAGTGGAAAAAAGGAGGGAGAGAATCTTGAGTCATTGGTGGAGGGACACTAATACCAATGGTGAATTTGGAGTTGAAACTCTGGACTAAAAAACTCTATGACTGGGGCCGGAGAGATAGCATGGAGGTAAGGCATTTGCCTTGCATGCAGAAGGTTGGTGGTTCGAATCCTGGCATCCCATATGGTCCTGAGCCTGCCAGGAGCTATTTCTGAGCATAAAGCCAGGAGTAACCCCTGAGCACTGCCAGGTGTGACCCCCAAAAAATACTAAAAACTCTATGACTAAAAGCTTTGTAAGTTAAGTGCTTAAATAAAAATCTTTAAATTCACAATAAAGAAACACAGAAGATGTATAACAAATGCCCAAAAACATCTGAACCTGAGAACTTATCTTCAGTAGGAAGGTGGTAAGGGGTTAAGGCAGGGGAGCATTGGGACCAATGGTAGAACCAAGTGGCCTCAGTGGTGGTGTGTGGTGCATGAATGTTTTATGCAGGAAACCCTTATTTTGGGTTATGTTTTGGTTTTTTGGGCCACACTCAGTAGCACTCAGGGTTACTCCTGGCAGGCTCTGGATGTCCAGGTTGGCTGGGTGCAAGGCAAATGCCCTACTTGCTGTGCTATCACTCCAGTCCAGGAAACCCTATTATAAACCATTTTGTAAACCACACAGTGCCTAAAATAAGATAGTATTTTTAAACAATTTAAAGAAAAAAATTATAAGAACACGTAATGTTCGTATACAGAACCTAGAATGGTTAAGTTATGAAGACAAAAGATAGAAATGAATATTGCCAGGGGTCAAGAAGGAGAAGGAGATGGAAGTTACTGGTTAATGGGTTCAGAATTTCACTTCTAGAAAAGAAAAAATTCTATGGATGTATGGTAATTACAGTGTACTTCATTGTTGTATACTCAATATAATGAACTGTGTACTGAAAAAATGGCAAAGATGGTGAAATTTATAGATTGGTTTTGTTTTATTTTGCTTTCCTTTGCTCTGCTCTGTTTTGTTTTGTTTTGGGGCCACATTGGGCTATTATCAGGGCTTACTTCTGACTCTGCACTCAGGAATTACTTCTGGTGGAGTTTGATGGAACCATATGAAATACTGGGGGTTGAACCTGGATTGGAGGTGTGCAAAGGAAGTGTCCTACCCACTATACTATAACTCTGACTCCTCTGTTTTGTGATTTTGCTACAATTTAAAAAAAAGAGTGGTAACTTGAGAGTCATTGTGGTATCGATTGCTCACTGTGAACGAAGTAAAATGTGAATATTGTACATTTTATTTTTGTGCCACAGCCAGCATTGTTCAGAAGATATTCCTGGCTCTATCCTCAGGAATGACCCTTAGCAGGGATCAAGGGTCTATACATGGTGGCTAAGGATCAAATCAGATCAGCCACATGCAAGGCAGCTGTACTATTTCTATGGTGCAGTATTGTACATCTTAAATTGTCATGATGAATGATGTGTGAATTATGTCCCAATTGATATGTATTTAATTCTAATAATAGACTAATAAGAATAGAAATGATAGTGTTCCTATGACAGTAACTAGGTGGTTGTTACTGTTAGTAACGGCAGCTTGTGTGGCAAAATGGAGGTGGATGCTAGATGCTGGAGTAAGCTGAAGCAGAAAATACGGAGGAGAGAGACTACTTTAAGGATGCACTGCCAGGAAGAAACCTTCTTCTACCAAGATTGGCCAAAGTTAGAAGCACCAAGAAAAAAAACTGGGATGAACATGTGGCTGATGAAGGGCTGCTGTGAAGGAGAGGTTTGCACATTGAAAATATTTAAGAGGCCAGTGGGATAAGCTCAGTGGCTTAGAGCTTACACCTGCAAATTCATGTTTTGTTTTATTTTGTTTTGGGACCACATCCAGTAGTGCAGGGTTTAGTCCTGGCTCTTTACCTATCAGCATACCTGGCAGGGCTGCAGGGTAGGATTATATAGGGTGACAGGGATAAAACCTGGGTCAGCAATGTACAAAGCACACAACCCACTGTCCTATTGCTCCAAATTCCACATCTGCAAATTTAATGCCTAGCACCGACACAAGTACCAAGCATGGTTCTGGCAGCTGTGTTGTTTGAGCTTGCCCTCCATGAGCTCCAGTGCAATAGCAGTTTCCAGCCCTGCTACCATGAGGGAACACCACAAGTAAATAGGTAACTGGCCACCATGAGCACCATCAAAGGTTATGCTTGACATTATAAGTAAAAAAAAAAAAAAAAAAAAAACTAATACATCAATACTATTGTAAGCTGTGATACTTCAATAAAATAATAATTGAAAAGTGTTTTGAAAATAAAGGGTTGTGGGGCCGGGCGGTAGCGCTAGAGGTAAGGTGCCTGCCTTGCCTGTGCTAGCCTTGGATGGACCGCGGTTCGATCCCCCAGCGTCCCATATGGTCCCCCAAGCCAGGAGCGACTGCTGAGCACATAGCCAGGAGTAACCCCTGAGCGTCACCGGGTGTGGCCCAAAAAACAAAAAAAAAAAAAAAAGAAAAGAAAAAAGAAATGAAAAGAAAAAAAAGGGTTGTGAGCATCACAACCAGAAGATAATTCCTGGGGACTACATGTGTAATTCCATAAAGCTCCACAACTCAAGAGCTCATGAGCACCAAAACTAAACTCAACCCCTGGTGCATACAAGCACCACAGCAAAAGGACCATTTCAGTAACCTGATATGCAGCCCCCAGCAAGCACTACAACTAAATTTACAAGCACCGCAGCTGGGGAAATGTGTGAATCTTGGTCATTGCAGCAACAACAACAAAAGAAGAAAAAGAAGGGGCTGCGAATATGTGGTTCTAATGAGTAAAATTAAAATATTGAAGACAAGAATCTAACAGAAATACAAAGATTGATTTTATGAGAGAACCAAAGGATAGCTAATATTTCTTCAGAATCCAAGGAAGTCACTATAGAACAGTTCAGGAATGAAGAAAAGGAAGAATGGGTTAAACTGTTTTCAGGATTCAAGAAGCTGAAAGAATCAAGGTAGTAGAATGAGAAGAAACTGAAAATAGGGAGGACTTGTGTTGCAAGTCAGCCCTTGATGGGGTTGACTGATGGAGGGATGGAGGATGAGGTCTTTCCCCTCCAGCTCGGAGCAAACATCTGCCACCCTGTTCAGCCAATGGTGCTGAGGTGAAGTGATGGGTAAAAGGCTAGCAGACAGTCAGGCTTGTGAAAATATTAGCTTTATTTGGTGGACAAGACTGAAGCCAAAAGCCTCAGCATCAGTTCCAGCCAAAAAAGCCCCCCACTCCCACCCCCGCCTTCAACAGACCCTTGCTTTTATCCTCCAGAATCAGATACCACACAATGGTGGTATCAGGTACCACCCAATGGTGTGAGTAGAATCAGGTACCACCCTAGGGTGGGAGTAGAATGCTAGGTCACACCCTAGGGTAGGGCACAATCACCGATCAGGGTAGGGTCAATAACATAATAATCCCATTGAAATGTTTACATACACAACAGACTTGAAGTGTCTCTTGGAGAGGATGAGGGGGAACTGAGTGTTGCAGGCTTGTTAGGGTTGACAAGAAATGAATGTAAGTCCTTGCCACTCATCCATAGGAAATCCAGCTTTCCAATTTTTCTACTTAAAAATCAGCTCCAGAATTTCTTGTTCTGAATTCCACAGCAGCAGAAGTGCAGCTTTCGTTTTTTCATGGGACATTACCAAATGATGTCTGAGATTCTCCAGGCCACTGTGGCAAGCTTTCTACAATAGACCCCTAACTGCTTTTACTAGCCCAGTTTCTATTTCTTTCTTTGTAACCAATAATCTATAACCATACTATTTGTTCTTCCCTATTTACACTTTGCATTATTTTTTGTTTTGTTTTGTTTTTGGGCCACACCTGGCGTTGCTCAGGAGTTATACCTGGCTGTCTGCTCAGAAATAGCTCCTGGCAGGCATAGGGGACCATATGGGACACCGGGATTTGAACCAACTACCTTTGGTCCTGGATCGGCTGCTTGCAAGGCAAACGCCGCTGTGCTATCTCTCTGGGCCCACTTTGCATTATTCTGTGTTTGGGTTTCTAGATTAGAAAGCTAAGTGGGGAAATCTTATCTATCATGAAAAACCAACCTTAATTATTTAGATTATGAAACTTTAATGATTCCTTGAACTAACTCGGTTCCACAACTGGATGTAGTTTCTTTCTTCCATGTTTCTTTGACTAACAGTTATCTCATTTCCAATCCTTGATAAACAAATTAAGAATAGAGACAATGTCTTATACATGGCAAGTGTTCAATGTGTCTTTGAGATTCTCATTTTTAATAAATCAGGGATGTGGTATTTAAGAAGAGAAGCCATGAACCTGAAGGAAACTAATTTTTTAATTATAATTGCTT
The DNA here is from genome assembly GCF_024139225.1 of Suncus etruscus. Lineage (NCBI taxonomy): Eukaryota > Metazoa > Chordata > Mammalia > Eulipotyphla > Soricidae > Suncus > Suncus etruscus. The sequence goes on along the minus strand of NC_064859.1, from coordinate 34,295,432 downwards.
TATTTAAAGACCATATTTTATCTTTACATAATTGCTTATAATACATGTGTTTCTGTACTCATGTTCCAACAATAATCTCATCACCAATGTAAAATTCTCTCCACTATTCTCCGTGAATTTCCACTCATTGCAATATACAATAATTTTCACAATTTTCTTTTTGCTATACTGTTTTTTGTTTGTTTGTTTGGGGGCCATAGCTGGCGTTGCTCAGGGGTTACTCCTGGTTCTGCATTTAGGAATCACACCTGCTGAGCTGAGGAGACAAAGACGACTTCTTTTTAGGCAATGTGGCAATAACTAGTGAGCCTGTAAGCTTCATCCATCTTCCTTCCCCAAACAGACACACACATTATATTGTCACTTTTTTTTCACTGTGGTAATATATATACAGACATATAACAAAAGTTATCATATTAACTCTCTTTAAGTACACAATTCAAAGCCATTAAATAGTCATAATGCCCCATACTCAGTCCCACTATTTATTATCCAAAACTTTTTTAGTGTACCTACCCATCAAACAAGAACATTTCCTTTTCTCTCCCTCCAGTTTAACTTTTACTCTACTCTCTGGCTTTATGAATTTTCCTGTTCTAAATACCTTAGAAAGTGGAATCAGAAAGCATTTGCTATTTGATGTCAGGCTTATTTCAGTAAACATAATGTTTTCAAATTCTATTTGCATTATATGTAAAAACTTCAATTCTTGTAATGGCTAAAGAGTACATTCTATTATGTGTATGAAATTTATTTTGTTTATCTATTCTTCTGGATACTTTGTACCTTTGGGATATTATAAGTAATAGTGCTATTAACATAATGTGTGAATATGTTTTTGAATCTATGCTTTTTATTCTTTTCACTATGTATCTTGGAGTGGAATTAAAATTGCCGGGTCAGGTGGTTTCTGTGTTTAATATTTTGAGGATCAGTTAAACTATTTTCCTGATGGTGACTTCATTTTACACCTCACCAGCAATATATGAGGGTTCCAGTTTATCTATATCTGTAACAATCACACTTGTTATTTTTCTCTTTTAAAATTGTGATATTCAGGGTTGGAGTGACAGTATAGTGTGGGTAGGTGGGTAGGGCATTTACCTTGCATAAAGCTGATCTGGGTTTGATTCCCAGCATTCCATATGATCTCCAGAGCCCAACCAGGAATTATTTTTGAGCACAGCCAGGAGTAACACATGAGCAAAATCAAAACAAAACAAAATTATAGCCACTTTAGACTTTTGAAATAGTGATTCACTCTGGCTTTGACTTGCATTTCTCTAAAAATAACCATATCTTTTTTATCTTTGGTCATTAGCATATCTTCTTTGAAGAAATGTTGGTAATTTTTTAAATTAGGTTAACATTAGTTTATAGGTAGAGAAATAGGAACCCTAATACACTGTTTTTAAGTAAATGAACTGATACTATTTCTTTTTTTAATAATTTTTTTTTTTTTTTGGTTTTTGGGTCACACCCGGCAGTGCTCAGGGGTTATTCCTGGCTCCAGGCTTAGAAATTGCTCCTGGCAGGCACGGGGGACCATATGGGCACCGGGATTCGAACTGATGACCTCCTGCATGAAAGGCAAACGCCTTACCTCCATGCTATCTCTCCGGCCCCATTTTAATAAATTTTTTTAATTTAAACACTGTGGTTACAAGGTTGTTCATAATACAGCATTTTTCTCCTTTATTTAAACATCTTGATTACATATATGATTGTGATTAGGTTTTAGTCATGTAAAGAACACCCCCTTCACCAGTGCAACATTCCCTCCACCAATGTCCCAAATCTCCCTCCATCCCACCCACCCCCACCTGTACTCCAGACAGGCTTTCCAGTTTCCTCATTCATTCACAAGATTGTGGTAGTTCTCTGTGTAGTTATTTCTTTATATATTTTTTATTTAAACACCTTGATTACATACATGATTGTGTTTGGGTTTCAGTCATGTAAAGAACACCACCCATCACCAGTGCAACTTTCCCATCACCAACTGCACTCACCACTCTTTGTGGTGAGCTTCATGGAGTGAGCTGGAAGCTTCAGCCCTCCTCTCATTGTCTCTGAGGATTGTTGCAAAAATGATTTTTATTTTTCTTAAAACCCATAGATGAGTGAAACTATTCTGCGTCTCTCTCTCTCCCTCTGACTTATTTCACTCAGCATAATTCCATATACATTCATGTATAGGAAAATTTCATGACTTCATCTCTCCTGATGGCTGCATAATATTCCATTGTATATATGTACCACTGTTTCTTTAGCCATTTGTCAGTTGAAGGGCATCTTGGTTGTTTCCAGAGCCTGGCTATTGTGAATAGTGCTGCAATAAATATAGGTGTGAGGAAGGGGTTTTTGTATTGTATTATTGTGTTCTTAGGGTATATCCCTAGGAGTGGAATAGCTGGGCCGAATGGGAGCTCAATTTCCAGATTTTGGAGGAATCTCCATATCGTTTTCCATAGAGGTTGGACTAGACGGCATTCCCACCAGCAGTGGATAAGAGTTCCTTTCTCTCTACATCCCTGCCAGCACTGATTGTTCTCATTCTTTGTGATGTGCGCCAATCTCTGTGGTGTGAGGTGGTATCTCATCATTGTTTTGATTTGAATCTCCCTGATGATTAGTGACAAGGAGCATTTTTTCATGTGTCTTTTGGCCATTTGTATTTCTTTTCTTTTTTTTTTTGATTTTTTAAATTTATTTAAACACCTTAATTACATACATGATTGTGTTTGGGTTTCAGTCATGTAAAGAACACCACCCATCACCAGTGCAACATTCCCATCACCAATGTCCCAAGTCTCCCTTCGCCCCACCCGACCCCCGCCTGTACTCTAAACAGGCTCTCCATTTTCCTCATACATTCTCATTATTAGGACAGTTCAAAATGTAGTTATTTCCCTAACTAAACTCATCACTCTTTGTGTGAGCTTCCTGAGGTGAGCTGGAACTTCCAGCTCTTTTCTCTTTTGTGTCTGAAAATTATTATTACAAGGGTGTCTTTCAATTTTCTTAAAACCCATAGATGAGTGAGACCATTCTGCGTTTTTCTCTCTCTCTCTGACTTATTTCACTCAGCATAATAGATTCCATGTACATCCATGTATAGGAAAATTTCATGACTTCATCTCTCCTGACAGCTGCATAATATTCCATTGTGTATATGTACCACAGTTTCTTTAGCCATTCGTCTGTTGAAGGGCGAAACAACCATTTGTATTTCTTTTTTAATCAAAGTGTCTGTTCATTTCTTCTCCCAATTTTTGATGGGATTAGATGTTTTTTTCTTGTAAAGTTCTGTCAGTGCCCTGTATATTTTGGATATTAGCCCCTTATCTGATGGGTGTTGGGTGAATAGTTTCTCCCACTCGGTGGGTGACTCTTGTATCCTGGGCACTATTTCTTTTGAGGTGCAGAAGCTTCTCAGTTTAATGTATTCCCATCTCTTGATCTCTGCTTCCCCTTCTTTGGAAAGTACAGTTCCCTCCTTGAAGAAGCCTTTAGTCTCAATGTCATGGAGTGTTTTACCGACGTGTTGTTCTATATACCTTATGGTATCAAGTCTGCTATCAAAGTTTTTAATCCATTTCGATTTTACCTTCATACATGATGTTAACTGGGGGGTCTATGTTTGCTTTTTTGCAAGTGGCTAACCAGTTCTGCCAGCACCACTTGTTGAAGAGGTTTTCCCTGCTCCACTTAGGATTTCTTGCTCCTTTGTCAAAAATTAGGTAATTGTATGTCTGTGGGACAATGTCTGAGAACTCAAGCCTATTCCACTGATCTGAGGGTCTGTCTTTATTCCAATACCATGATGTTTTGATAACTATTGCTTTGTAATACAGTTTAAAGTTGGGTAAAGTAATGCCTCCCATTTTCCTTTTCTCTAGGAGTGCTTTAGAGCTACCGTGTTTTTCAGATTTGTTATTTCAGTTTGGAGTTTTCTGATTTCTGTCTTTGTGTTCTGTTCAGATCGATCTATGCTTTCTTTGAGTTCTTCAAACATCTTCCATATTGCTATTTTAAGTTCCTTATCCCAGAGGTTAATCAGGTGGTTGGAATTTATTAGGTCATCCGAGCTATCGTCTTCATTCTCTGTGCGTGGTGTTTGCCTGCGAGGTTTCCCCATTGTCATGCTTGTAGTGTGTTTTTTCCTATGTGTTGTGTTGGGGTTCATTGGTTAGAAAGAGTGCGCTGCCGCTAAGCGAAGTCTTCTGCTGCCTCTAGTTGACAGTTTTTGAGGGTGCGCTCCCTAGGCCTCTGAGAAGACCTTCAGGTATTCAGAAACACAGGTAGACAGGCATAGGAGAAGTTTCCCTTGAAGTTCTCAGAGTGAACAAAGGCACAGCAGGGCGGAACCTCCGCAGGCCAGAAAGCTCAGCTTATTGGATGGCGACCCCCCACAACCAGAATTTACTCACTGGGCAGCTTCAAAATGCAGTTTTTTGGGGGTGCGCTCCCTAGGCCTCTGAGGAGACCTTCAGGCAGACAGGCACAGGAGACGTTTCCCTTGAAGTCCTCAGAGTGAACAAAGGCACAGCAGGAACTGATACTATTTCTATGGAAAATAGTAAGGAGAAAATTTTGTTATTTTAAAAATGGGTTTGTTTTGTTACTGCTAAGAATGCCTTTTCCCCTTCATTTTTTCTGCCACTTGTCTTGTATTTGGAGGGGGGTCCATTCTGTGCTTGGGGACATTCCCATCAGAGCTCAGGGAGACTTGTGGTACCAGGGATCAAACCTGGCCCTCTACAAGCAAAACAGAATGTTTGTGAGCACTATAAAAAAAGGAGGTTGACCCTGGGAAAGCACATGTACAAACACTACAACAAATGTGTGTCACCAATTGCAAACCACACAAAAAGTGTGAACACCATGACTGTGAGTGACCACCAATTACCACAAAGACAACCACACACAGAAAGCAAGGGGGGAATGAAAATAAAAATATATTAAAGCAGCATTCTTGGCAATTCTACCCCTTTGATATTAAGTACTTCCACAGTACCTCCTTCCAAGCTGCATACCAGGAGAGAATGCTCTGGGAACCAGCCAGCTAATAGTTGTCATCAGTGAAATTCTGATACTACATAACAGCACCTAGTAGTACAGTGCCACCTACTATCAAGAACGAGAGATGTATTCTGTCTAAATTTTAAACACCCTAATCCTCTCCCAAAAGGTGGTAAGATTCAGAAAAATCACTACAAAAAGAGCTGGAAAAGAGGACAAGAACAGAAAGGTAAAATGCATTATGATGGTTTTTGTTCACAATATTGATCCTACCTTATTTAGCCTGTAGAAGTGAATTACTAAAAAAAAATTGTCTTTTGGGCCCGGAGAAATAGCACAGCGGTGTTTGCCTTGCAAGCAGCCGATCCAGGACCAAAGGTGGTTGGTTCGAATCCCGGTGTCCCATATGGTTCCCCATGCCTGCCAGGAGCTATTTCTGAGCAGACAGCCAGGAGTAACCCCTGAGCAACGCCGGGTGTGGCCCAAAAACCAAAAAAAAAAAAAAAATGGTCTTTTTACTAGAATGTTTATTTCTAGAAAGCCATTCATTGTTTTCTGTATCCTAGGCAATTTTAGTTAAGTAATTTTTTTAATGTTATTTTGAAGGGAAGTTAAATTACTGGCATGTTTGGGGTACTTGTTACCTCTAAACCCTGCCCTATGGGTACTTAGAGGCTTTTGCTACAATGCATTTTATAAATCAAGTTGAATATAGGTGCAAAGGCATATAAGGGTCAGGTTGTCTGGGGGGCTGACTCCTTTTGGCTCTGTCATTGCTGCACTGTCCCTTATTTCCCACTTTGCTTGCTTGCTTTCTCCTTTATCCAACCCACTATTTTCTTATTCATTGGGTCATGAAGGGATCCTTGCAAAGGGTCAATTTCTGCCCAGCATGGTTCTCATGGAGATACGAATCACCATCAGCTGCAACTCCAAAAAGTGGATAAAAATTATAGGATGTTTTTCTCAAAGGGAGTTACAGAAATAGAATGTGTCACAACCATCCAGAAGATTGAGACTTGATCAACACTTGAAGGGAATGAAGCCACAACTCCTGGGGCTGCATCTTTGGTCAAAGGTAGCCATTATCCTGGGATGATTAACTCCAGTGTCTTTCCTGAAAACAGGTTCTTCATTTGTCAGATGAAAATACAAAATCTTCCATTTCCAAAGAAGGCAGCTACTCAGAATACTTTTACCCAACAAAATAATTTTCTTTTCCACCTCCTGCGTCTGGAGGTGGCACTGGTTGCCTCATGGGGCAGACGCTTCCGTGGAGAGAAATATTTTATCCTGCACTCATGTTGCTTTAACACTTAGTGCTTTGTCTTTTGGAAGACTTTAATGGAAAATGGTTTTTTGATATCTCATGGTAGATGGATTCATTTTTTGTGTAGCTAAATAAATTTATTATGAATGGCCTGCAAAAATATAATGTGAGTTATACCTACACTTATTGCAAAGTATATACATTTTATCAATGAAAAGTCAAAAACAATGGTTAAAAGCAGTTATTCTATAAAGGAGAAATTGAAATAAAAAACAGAGTTTTAGCCAACATGTACCAAAGTATATCAACTACACTCTTGCCTTTTATCTCTGTCCCTAGCCTGACTTCATTCTTGACTTCATTCTAACATAATTTTCAGCTCAAGATACTGACACTTCTTTTGATTTGATGACTGTCTTCCATAATAGTGGGCTTTCTATTTTAGCCTTGTAGTATTCCCTTCCATACTTCTTTCAGACCTTTTCAAGGCTTGATTTTGAGGTTAACCAGCTGTGCAATCTTGGGTAAGTCAGAGCCAGGAGTAACCCTTGAGCATCATCCTTGGTATGGCCCAAAAACCAAAACAAGAAAAAAGAAAAAGAAAATATTAAATTTAAATACATATTAAATTCATGATACATTTTATGAGTACTAATATAATATATTTAATTTTCTTATCATTTTAATTTAAAAATCATATTTCTTTTCATAACAAGAGCAATTTATGATCATTAGAGAAAGACATTGGAAGAAATAAGAAACATTTGTGATTATATGTACTGCAGCAGCCATATTCTATAAATGCTGCTTTTCTAAAATGCTTAGGTACTTGTTTCAGGACGCTAAAGTGGGATTATACTTTTCTGATTACCTGATGATACCATTTATTTCCCTATGTGGAAATAGGCAACCTCTTTTGAAACCTGCTAATAAAAATTGTTATGTTGAGCCAGAGCAATGTCACAGTGGGTAAGGCACTTGCCCTGAAAGTGGCCAACCTAGGTTTGCTCTCGGTCATCCCATATAGTTCACTGAGCCTGCCAGGAGTAATTTCTGAGTGCAGAGCCAGAAGTAATTCCAGAGCATTTCTGGGTGTGGTAAAAAAAAATTCTGTTATGTTTGACTTTTCTAAAAAATTAATGTATTTGTTTTTATTGTTCTCAGTGATCAATCTTATAAACTAACTAGAATCTATTTAAATAGATGATACATTTTGCACCCCTATTCAAGAGAACTATGTTTTGATCAAAGGAGAAAGGAAATTTATTATAGAAAAGTCATAGTACATACATTTGTTTTTTTTTTTTTTCCCCACCCCTACATTTGTATTAGTGTTAATATTCCAAGGATCAGGGAACTTGTATTTATTTTTACTCAACTCTGACTCAAAAAGAGATGATATCATGAACTGACAAGGTGTCTAATGATTATAAAAGCCATATCTATCTTCTTAATACTAATCTTTTCCATATTACAGTAAAAGTTCCATTACACTAAAAATTGTTTACAAACTTTTGAATTAAATCTATAAAATTTGTATTAGTCAGTCCATAAACTTTTAATGAGTTACAATTCATAGTTTAAATTTTTAAATGATGATAAAAGTTCTTCATTACATGAATGATAAGAATCTCAGTAGAAAATTTTTCTTCAAATTAACATAAAAATTCTGTGATTCGGGGCCGGGCGGTGGCGCTAAAGGTAAGGTGCCTGCCTTGCCTGCGCTAGCTTGGACGGACCGCGGTTCGATCCCCCGGTGTCCCATATGGTCCCCCAAGCCAGGAGCAACTTATGAGCGCATAGCCAGGAGTAACCCCTGAGCGTTTCCGGGTGTGGCCCAAAAACCAAAAAAAAAAAAAAATTCTGTGATTCATCAATTGTGATAGACCATCAAGAAATATTGTCTGTCCTTTAGGGAGATCTGACCATATCTCCTGTTAGTTCTCTGTCCCTTCACATTTAATTTTAAAAAAGATAAGAGAGACACTTAGGAAATTTCCTGGAAGAGTTGGAGTTCAGTTCTACAATTATACTCAGCTCCTCTTCTGAGAAGAGAAATGGAAAGAAGACACAGTCTAAGACACTCTTATGAGTGCCATAATGCTTCTGTGCATGTGCCTTTGGATATCAAAATTCATTTTCATATCCCCTGACATTGCTGTCTCATTAAATGGAAGACAGAAGTGATTCTTTCTTTGAAGGCAGACTTTGCTCAGCCTCAACATGAAGTGATAAGAAAGGATGCAATTCAGAATGTCACTCATGCACACTGCAGTTGAAGACAGCCCCCAAGAGGGACCTGTCTGTTGAGTCAACTGCATCTTTGGGGTCTCTCTTTAGTGTTACAGAAGTTGAACCCTCTAGGTTGCATTCTTCTTCCCTCTATTACTTAAACTAAATTTAATTATTCTTTCCATTTTCACTTTACAACTTCTCTTTCCCCCTGAGTATTCATCATGGTGCTTCTTTTTACTGTATCTTAGGCCTCCATCTAAGGGAACTGCAAATCATGTTCTGAAGGACTTAAGCCAGGATTAGAAAGGAGACATCAGCTATTGTTAATGAGACACTGTCCCTGGGGATTCTCACACATCCTTTTCAACAGGACAAGGGCCTGTGACCATGGTTCCTTCTGTTCACCATTGAGGCTTACCTAGAAGTCAAAGCAGTTTTGGAGGCTATAAGGATAGTCCCAATTAGACAAAACAGCCCTTGTTTTTGATAAACATATGCAGAATCTTTGCTTTGTATGTCATGCCAGGAAGCTGTCATTCAGCTAAGTATTTTATCAAGTTCAACAGCTACTCACCAACTTCTCTTTCCCTATCCCTCAACATTTCTGAATATATAAAACACAGTTTCTATGGCTAAGTATTTGTATTGTAAATCAAATGCTACTAGGATCCATATATTACTTCCCATGGGTCATGGTAGAAGACAAAAATGTAAGGTGTAATCAAACATTTAAGAAAATATGAATAGTGGGGCTGGAGCAGTGGTGTAGGGCGTAAGGCATCTTGCGTGCGCTAGCCTAGGACGGACCACGGTTCCATCCCCTGGCATCCCATATGGTTTCCCAAGGCAGGAGCAATTTCTTTTTTTTTTTTTTTTTTTTTTTTTTTGGTTTTTGGGCCACACCCGGCGGTGCTCAGGGGTTACTCCTGGCTGTCTGCTCAGAAATAGCTCCTGGCAGGCACGGGGGACCATAGGGGACACCGGGATTCGAACCAACCACCTTTGGTCCTGGATCGGCTGCTTGCAAGGCAAACGCCGCTGAGCTATCTCTCCGGGCCCCGCAGGAGCGATTTCTGAGCGCACAGCCAGAGTAACTCCTGAGCATCACCGGGTGTGGCCAAAAAAAAAAAAAAAAAACAAAGAAAAATGGAAAAGAAAATATAAACAGTAATGAATGTGTCACCCAACATTCAAGATTTTACTGGGAACAGAGACATAGTACAGCAGGTAGGGTGTGCCTTTCACATGGCCAAAATGTGCCCCCTGAGCACCACCAGGAGTGATACCTAAGCATAGATCTAGAAGTAAACCCTGTACACAGCTGAATGTGGCCCCAAAACAAGAACAAATTTCCTTTTTTTTTTTTAATTTGGGGGGGGAGTCACACCCGGTGAAGCTTGGGCGTTACTCCTGGTTCTGAACTCAGAAATCTCTCCTGACAGGCTCGCAGATCATGTAGGATGCCAGTTGTTTGCCTTAGGCAAACACCCTACCTGTTGTGCTATCATCCAGCCCACAACAACAAACCACTGAATGTGCTTCACTCAGATTTTAATAATTTATTATATTTTATATTTAATATATTTTATATATAATTATTATAATTTACTGCAGTTTTTTGTCTACAATTTAGGCTACTATTTAGTGTTTTGGTTGGTTAATTCATTGTTTTATGTTTTCTTTTCTTTTAGGGGGGTGTTTTTGACTGCTTGCATATTTATTTGGGTTTGGGGCTATATCTGGCAGTGTTCAAGAATTAGTCCAAGCTCTGTGCTCAGGAGTAACTCATGTCAGTGCCTGAGAACCATGCCATGAACAGAATTGAACCTGTCTCTCCTGAATGAAAACCATGTGCTCAGCCTATGGAGCTATCTCTATGGTCCCTGCTTAGTATTTTTAATGTAGGATGGAAAAGATAATTAAGCAATTTATGTTGCCTTTACTCCCTTTCCCCTTTCCCTTTGGGTAGGGCTTATCTTACTCATTCAGCAATCAAATGCAGAGTACCCACTTTGTGCTGTGTACTGTGTGGAGTATTGGGAATAAGTACTGATAAAACACTGTTCCTTCTGGTGCTAGAGGGATACTAACCCTGACCATAAATGCTCATTATTATAAATAAGGAAAAATGGTAAATTTTAGAAAGAAAGCCCCATAATATCTCTCAGTTTGAAAACTCTAGTTTCTGGGCAGAAATGATAATATGGCAGGTAGGGTGTTTGCTTTGAACAGTCAATCTGGTTCAATAACTGGCAACCCATATGGTCCCCCAAGCCAGTGTGTGATCCCTGAGAAATGGCCAGGAGTAATCTCTGAGCTGACAGGTGTGCCCAATCCTACCCCCAAATAAAAACTAGATTTCTCGGATGGGAAATAGAGCTGAGAGCACTCATTTGAGATCCTGGGTTTGTTCCCTAGTATTACACACAAAATTAATTAACTAATGAATGATTTTTTTTTGTTTTTGTTTTTGGGTCACCCCCAGCGTTGCTCAAGGGTTACTCCTGGCTGTCTGCTCAGAAGTAGCTCCTAGCAGGCACGGGGGACCATATGGGACACCGGGATTCGAACCAACCACCTTTGATCCTGGATCGGCTGCTTGCAAGGCAAACGCCGCTGTGCTATCTCTCCGGGCCCTATATTCTTTTTTTTTTTTTTTTTTGGGGGGGTTTTGGTTTTTGGGCCACACCCGGCGGTGCTCAGGGGTTACTCCTGGCTGTCTGCTCAGAAATAGCTCCTGGCAGGCATGGGGAACCATATGGGACACCAGGATTCGAACCAACCACCTTTGGTCCTGGATCGGCTGCTTGCAAGGCAAACGCCGCTGTGCTATCTCTCAGGGCCCTAATGAATGAATTTTAAAACTTCTGAGACTATGACCAGAGAGCTGAATGCCCAATGGCCATCCAATTTATGCAAATGACTCTTATCTCAATCATCTTTTTTTTTGGGTTGGTTGGTTTTGTTTTATTTGGGGGCCACACCCACCAGTGCTCAAGGGTTGCTTCTGACTCTGTGCTCAGAAATTACTCCTGGCAGGCTCTTCAGGCCACATAGGCTGCTGGCAATTAAATCCTAGTTGGTTGCATGCAAGGCAAATGCCCTACCTGCTGTGCTATGGCTCCTGCTCCTCACTGATCTTTATAACATATTCTTTTCTATTGGTCAGCTGAAGGACAGGCTTTAAGAATTTTTCTGGATTGGAGTTTGTTTTTTCTATTTCTGTTCCTGGCTATCTCACCCTGTCTTTTAAAACATGACAGAAAACGGATTCATAGCCAGAATTACAGAGGGCCTGACAACTCAATTTTGCCACCCAAGAGTGCTTATTAAGCTGCCACCTGTACACAACCCTGTGCTATATGCTCTTGCTAATAACACATGTGAGTCTCTTCTCCCTGCAGGTCCTTGGCACATACCAGATTTACAGCAAACAACAGCTCAGAAGCCCATGGTTAAGTGTGGGGTTAGGGCCTTGTAAGAAACTTTGAGTGTGTGGGGGAAAGAGGCTGATAGGGGTTTAAGGTTAATTATATCCTGGGGAGCTCTGATTCTTAGAGACTTGGTGAGAAGGGGCTGGCTGGGACCACCTGGTGGCTAATGGCACTATTCTATATTGAAATCGCCCTAATGTGTCAATAAAGAGATAATTTCTTTAAATGATGACATAGTTGACCACAGAACTCCATTGGTGCTCTGGAGACACGGTTAAGATTGGGTAACACTGGAGACAACAATTAAGATGGGGTGGGGGTAAGGGAGTTATGAGTCACACACAGACACTTACTTGCATGCAGGGGCACACCCCCAGCACTGAGCCAGATTGCCTCTGGGTTCTCCAATGCCCATAGTAGCCATTATAACCAAAAGTTAATTACTCTTTTGGTTTTTTGGTGAAAGCCCATTTGAATACAACCAAATCTAAAAGCTTGGAAATAATTCAAATAAGAATTTCTTAGATTGTGAATCAGGCCTAGAGGAGAATGTGGCAATGGCAAAGGTTAGTTCTGAAATGGTGTCCTGAATGTAGAGAATGGACTCTCTGAATATTTGCTACATAAAAACTCTTCCCCATAAATACAAGAAAGGTAGACAAGGCTACTGCCTGTGAGACTGGAAACTTGTTTTTTAGCCTAGGTTTCTAAGAAAATGAGGCTGTTATCTTAATTTTTGAAGATAATGTGAGACAATGACTATTAAAATATTCTCAGTTATTTAGAGCATTGTAAATGTGAAAAATATTGCTATTGGTGCATTAGATAGCACTAATATGTCAAAAAAATCCAACAACTTATTAAGGTTAAATAGAATGTTTTACCCATTTTTGTTGCTGTTGTTGCAGTTCTGAGGATCAAATCCAGGCTCTCACTCTTGAGGCAAGTATTCTATTACTGAGCTATCCTCCCTATGAGATGTTCATACTTCTTTGAAATATAGGTTAAAAAATATAGGTTAAAAAAAGGGGGGGGGATTTAAGGAGGACAAAAGAAGGAGAGTTCTTAAAGTCAACATTGTGTCAGTTTGCCCCAAAATTGAAGAAATGCAGAATACCTTTCAGAATTAAAGCAGGGTCAGACTCAGAAAAACAAGATTAGTTGTGTTCAATAGTCTTTTCCTCATTGCATGATCTCTAATTTTATCTACAAGGGATTAATAAACACATGATATTTTGGGTTTATTTAAGGCCTTTAAGGAGTAGCAACAAAATAATTTCCATGGTTCTTGATGACATTTTAGGGGTGCCAAGGGAGTAGAAAGAAAAATATTTTATTTTATTCCATCTCTCCTCCAAGCCTCTTGGTACACATATTTGACAATATGCCCACCAGCATAGCCCACCTGAGTTCAGTAACCATGTGCCCCTGGGCCATCTCCAATCACAACTATGCAAGAATAATGTTTCCAGAGCATCAGTGCTAAGCATAAGTTCTACTGAGTGCAAACTCGGAAGGCAAATAATCAAGGTGTTTACCTGATGAATGAAGAAGAAGGAGAAGGCAACATCACTTCAGATATATATAGCATTTTCCCATTAAGCCATGGAACTTGGCAGTATTAGTCACCGAAACAAATGCATCTGCCCTAAGGTGCATACAGCTTTGCACGGGAGAAACTGGGAGTCCAGGCTTCCTTTTTTTAAATTACAGAAGAAATGATTTGGAAACAATATCCCAGGTAAATTAGACATCTAGCTACTTAATGAGAGGCTTTGCTGGGACCTTCATTAATTATTTTGAAAAATTGAGTCAGTTCTTGCCAATAATAATCATTCTAATCACATCTCTATGATTTTACAGGCAGAAAATTCTATGGCTAATGGCCAGACCCCATTGTCATCTTGAGTTTAGCATTGAAAATGGTTCTGAGTGCTTCCCACAGAGTAACTAGTCAAGTTCGAGATCTCCTCTGCAGCAAAGTGTAGGCATTCCATCATTCTGCAATAAAGCAGAGTAAAATAAGTAGGATTTCATTTAACTTGTTTTTCTCTTTTTAGATTAGGTTAAACGGCCAAGATGCTAAAAGCCTTCTATCTTGAACAAATAGAGTGTCTCTGTCTGCTGACTCTGACCAATCTAGCTCTAAGTCATATTCTAGAAAGCGTTTGATAAGTCTTAAGTGTGTGGAGATGGCTCATGTGTCTTGCTAAGAACAGGGCAGGCAATTTCTACTGAAAAGATGTCTGTGCTCTTTGTAAGTGTCTTTCTACCTTCAGGGGTATTTTTAAAGGCAAAATTGAGTGTTTGAAACTATAAATATGAGTATCAAACTACACTCCCTAGTTTGGGGAGAAAAAAGTTTGAAAACAAGTTAGAATATCCATTTATTAGTAGGCTCCCTTTGAAACACAGGTGTTCTCTGCTCTGAAGTGACACAGAGAAGTCAAACTTCACATTAAAAAGTGGAAAGCACAATGTGGAACAGGAAAAGTAGAGTTCATTTACCTGATACCAAACTTCTCTCCACTTGCTTCTAACATAAACTTGACCCCAAGGGTCAAGACCATACTGCCCCTCTTCCCTTCCAGGCTAATTGAGGAGGCAAATTCTGTTCGAATTTATTTCTTTTCATTTAAGCTTTGATCCTAGTTAAAACATAAGTAGCTGTGATTGGGGAAATATCTTAAATTATCAGCTTTTTAGCATCCACTGGGAGGAAAAGAGCTGGGTGCATGTCACTATGATAAGAAGAGCAAAGAAAGATGGGGAATAAAGTGGGATCACAAAGAATCTAAGAGCCAGTAAACAGCTACCTCTCTCCCAAGACCAGATGGAGACTGGACCCCAAAACTGGATCTTTTTTAGCAGTCAGGTATACTTTTACGTATGATTCTCTCCACCCAAGAATCTCAGAAGCATATTAGCTGAACAATGGGACAAGTTACCATTCTACTAAAAGATAATTCAAATGTTGGAGCCTGTTCTGCAATAAAATATAATGGCTAATCCTCAGGGTTCAGCCTTTCTGTTCTAACTTTAACTAAAGAAAAAGTTTAGCCTTGTTGAAGCTATTATCTGTTCCTAAATTGCATAGTATATAAAATGTAAATGTGATCACACCACTCCTAAATTATTATAACAATACGCCATTCTGTTTTCTTCCCCCTGACATTTACAAAATTCATTTGGAAGAGTGGGATCTACCTCACAGAGATTAGTGATAAATCATGTATTTTTAATGAATATCAATAGGAGAAACCCCATGACATAGCCCACCATCTAATTTGATTAAACTGTGCTTAAGGCAACACTACCTCTCTGGCTAGGGAATAGCTCCATAATGACTTTGTGAGCATTATTGCAGGCTGTTTTAATGATTTAATGAACTGCCTCTATATTTAGTTCAATAGCCTTAAAATGATTAGTGTTTAAGAAAAATTAGCTCACTTTGATTTGATTCTATTTGATGGTAAGTTTAAATAACCTAACCCTTCCAAACACAGTGGAAAAAAATCCTAGAAACACAGCCAGCTAACTGCTTGAAAACATTATGACCATCATTAATAACCGTTCATTTATGTTTAGCTTCAGCATCCAGCCTGACATGCTCATCCGAGGAGAGGGGCTATAGGAACAAGGGCTAATGCTGCATGTCGTCTTCTCTTGCTAGGACTATAAAGGGAAGAGAAAATGGAAGAGATGAGAGACGCAAGTAAAGGCTTCAGTTTCCTATGTGAGGCTAGATGGAATTTTGTATAGTTTAGGTCCAAAGTGAGTATATCTACACTTGGGAGAAGTTCCAGGTTTCCAGAGGAGGAGGAAAATTGGTGTGAGGGTTTGAATCCACCTCTCCTGCTGTTATGTGGGTAGCCCGTGTGAGTAGGTTTGAGTGGAGTGGTCAGAAAGCTTTCTGGGACTCTCTGATCTAGTCAGGGAGGCTTTGTGCTAAAAGGACTGAAGCAGATGGCAATTTTTAACAAGGGTAAGTGATCAGAGGGTTGGTGACACAGCAGAGACCAGCGCCAGTCTCTTACTCCAAAATAAACAGAGCCACAGCACACAAAAGGCAGTTTATTCTATAATATCCTTGTGATTCACCCCCATATGTCCATATCCCAAAGCATGGAAAAATAAATTGCAGTATTGAAGAACAGATGTCCATCCCTCATCTGAAAATATCTAGGCCTATCTTCTCCTGTTTGTATAGGACCTGGTATTTAGAACCTATTTCAAAGGACACTTACCCATAGAGAAATTTGTTGACTGAACTTCAGGATAATACTTACCAAGTGTTTACCAGCACTTGCCAAATGACAGATGATGTTTAGTTTTCATACCAACACTAAGAGATAGGAACTCTGATAATCCCCACTTTCTTCAAAGAAATTTTGGACATACCAAGTAACTTACTTCTGATCATACTGCTACCAAGTAACTTGCCTCTGATCATACTGCTAAGGGTTGGGATAGGAGGTAGATGGAAATGACCCATGAACCATGGTCTTGGTTGCAGGTCCAGTTGCTTCTACCAACCCTGTCACCTTGCCTTTCATTTCCTATCTGTGCTATATGAGATCGAAGTGGATTCTGAGTCAGAAAACAGGGACAAATTTCAAATAAATAAATAAATAAATAAATAAATAAATAAATAAATAAATAAATAAATAAATAGAATGTTAGAGGACAGTTGGTGAACATCCAGTGACTCACTAAATGAGGCCATTCACCCCAGCCTTCATTACTCAGAGCTGTCGCAGTAGATTCCCAGGCCTTGGGAGCAAGAAAGCAATCCACTAACCATCACCACTCTTTGTCCTTGGGAAAGGAGGAGAAATATTTTAAATGAACCATAGCATCTGATGATAAAGCCCTGTATTTTTTGGGCATATATTACATACCTCCAAATGCCTTGCATCTTCTCTCTGACTCTCTGTTCTTGTTCACTCTTTGTCCATTCCCACTGCCTACCCTATCTCACACATAGATCTGGGTATATACTCACACCTAGCAGGTAAACACACACATACTACATGCACACACTTTCCAGTCCTGTTTCAAGAACAATATTGAACCACTCGAATGAGTACCACAATGCAGATGGACAGAACAGGGCTCTCTCCCAGGCTCTTTAACTAAGGGAGAACACAGCCTATTATGGAAAATGGACTGAGTTACAGTATCCACACATCCCATGACTTGACTCATTCTTTTCTAGAATCCCCAGACCCAACACTGATTTAGTATCATCTTTGCAAAAATGGCATCTTCTTCACCAGGTCTCAGAGTCACCCCTTGTCCTTCTGACAATACTAGACTTTAATCTTCCTTCCTCATCTCCCCACCAAAACACCACCCCATAATTTATTGTTTATATTTTGCAAGACCTCTATTTAATATACTTGGTCTGGACTCTCATATAGGCAACTGAGGAAAACATTTAGCTTTTTTTCTTAATATATACAGACAAAATTTAGTATCTATTTTATGCCAGGATTTTGGTGGTAGTGGAGCTTTTTTATTTTTAGGGTCACATCCGTGTTGCTCAGAAGTTATTACAGGCCCTTGCTCAAAAACGAACCTGATGGTGCTCATGGGACTATATTCATACTAGGGATTCTCAGGGGTTAGCCATAGCAAGAAAAATATCTCATTTGTATACTATCCCTCAGACTCTTTATTTTATGCTAATAAAAACTTAAAATGTACCTGATTTTTTTATACGGGTATTTTATTTTATTCACTTGTTTTCTGTTTATGGGACACATCTGGTATTGCAAGTCAGCCCCTGAAGAGGTTGACTGATGGAGGGATGGAGGATGAGGTCTTTCCCCTTCAGCTTGGAGCACGCGTCTGCCACCCTGTCTAGCCGACGGTTCTGAGGTGAAACGGCGGGTAAACAGCATGCAGACAGTCAGGCTTGTGGAAATATTAGCTTTATTTGGTGGACAAGACTGAAGTCCAAAGCCTCAGCATCAGTTCCTGCCAAAAGCCTCTCGCCTTCCACAGACCCTTGTTTTTATCCCCCAGAATCAGGTACTACCCAATGGTGGAAGCAGAATCAGGTACCACCCTAGGGTGGGGGCAGAATGCCAGGTCACACCCTAGGATAGGGCACAATCACCAATCAGGTTAGGGTCAGTAACATAATAATCCCCTAAAATATATACATACACAACAATCTGGTGGTACTAAGGAGTTATTCCTGGTTCTGTGCTCAGGTATTATTCCTGACAGTACTCCAGAAACTATATGGGTTGCTAGGTATTGAATCCAGGTTGGCTGCATGCAAAGAAAATGCCCTACTCATTGTGCTATCACTCCAGCCTATGCACAGGATATTTATTTTTATTTTATCTCTTTGTCAGGAGGTGTATAATTGGACTATACCTAGTGATGCTCAAAGGTCACTCCTGGAGGTTCTGGGGGATCATGTAATGCTGTAGGTAGAACTTGGTTCAGTCACATGCAAGGCAAGCATCTTAACCCTTACACTACCTCTCCCTCTGTTCCTCTCTTTCTCTTTTTCTTTCTCTCTCTTGGTTTTGGGGATACACTCAGTAATAAGCTCAGGACTTACTCCAGGCTCTGCACTATATGTGTAAGGCAAGTGCCTTCCTGCTGCATTATAGCTCCAGCCCCCATCTCTTTCTTTTTTAAAATCTTGTTACTGAGATATATTGGTTTATAATAGCATTAATGTTTTTGCTTTGTTTTACTATCCCTCCACAACCACTAATGTGCTAAAGATTGTCCACCGCTGTCCTGATATCACTTCAGTACACCCCCATGCCCCATGCCCCTTCCTTAATTATACAAATTCTATGGTCAAGGTCTAAAGGATTTGCTGTCATGGACCACTGTGTGGTCATTTATTGATGAGAGAGTGGAAATTCTTACACTTAACAGGAAAAGAGAATGAAGTAAGCCACAGGAGACACTGGCTATATGCCCCATCTTAAGAGTTCGATAGTGCATGCTCATGACCACCCATGTTGCCATCCTTTTTCCAAACAGGGATGCCCCTGTCACCACAGCACCCAAGTTTAAAAATACATAAAATCTTAATTTCTGTACACAATAACCTCATGTGTTTTTTGTTGACTCATTCAAAAACAAATACAACGACTACATGAGACTCCTGTAATTGAAACCCAGCCCACATCTTCCAGATTGCTCTCTCTACCCCAGAGTGACACATCAGCACAGACCCAGATAAGTGAGGGCCAATCTGAAAAGGAATTTAACACCTCAGCCACAGCTCACATAGAGGGAGGTTCTGCCCAGATGCTCTCTCTGGATGTTCTCAGCCAGAGCTCTGGACACTAAAATAAGCACATAGCGTCAGATGAGGCTGACATGTGCTCTGGGGTGAACCAGAGACTCAAGATGTTGCTGCTAATAACTTTCCTTGTAATCCACTCAAATCTCTAACTCTTGGTGGGGAGGGGATCAGAAAAAAGCTCCCGGCTATGCATATGCAATATCCAATCAAAATTAAAAATTACTTGACCTACATTTAGGTCTTCTGACTCTGGTTGTGAGCTCTGTGTTCTTGAAACAGCTGCTGCAGAGTTGAGAGTTCTAACATTATTCTTTTTTTTTCTTTGCTTCTGAGAGATCCCTATAATCATAAATCCAATTTTTTAAACAGAAAATATATAAAGTTTCATGCAGAAGACAGATCTTGAAACTTTGAAAGTGTATGGGAAAGTGAAATACCATGATTTGCTTTAAGTGAGGAGTCTCATAAATCTCCCCCCCTTCATTTCAGCCTTCCCTGACAAGTAGAAACCTTGCCCTGAAAACTGGGGTAAACGCTCCACATCCTGACTTCAATGTTGGATATACAGATTCCAGGATCTTTAATACAGAAGCTTGATACCAACAACAGAGACTGTGTGAAAAATATAAGTGTGTTGGCACTACAGACAATGTCTTGGATTGGACGATCTAGCTTGCCTGGAGCCTAGAGTTGGTCTTGTGCCAGGAACCTTCAGGGGTCGGGTCTTTTTGTATTTAGGCCAAGGTTATTTCTTTCCATGTCCCTCATATTTTGGTGGGCCTATGCAAACAACAATTGCCACTCTAACACCATTTTTGCTGTGCTCCTTTGACTCTAATCCTTAAAAAGAACCCAGTTAAGATTTGAGGTTAACTTAAGCTAATATGCATGAATATGGAAATGTAAAAAAAATGCTATGCCTGTAATGTTTAAGGAGTTATGTAAGTTTTATGGCTTTAGATTGCCTGTGTGCTGTTAAGAAATATTATAGTGTGTTACAATCTTAATGTTCTTTGGATGAAATTTCAAAGTTGGGATATCAGCAAGGGGACTTCTGAGAATTATGTTATGTATTGTCCTTCCATTGTAACTTTACCTTGTCCTCCTTCTTTGCATCCTTGTTCTCATAATTAAAAATAAAAAAAATTAAAAAAAATTATTTTGGGGGGAGACTTCACAAAAGATATCACAGAAATTCAAAGGATTGTCAAAGACTACTTTGAGAATTTTGATGTCACTAAATGAGAAATCCTAAAAGAAATGAATTACTTCCCTGGATTCCTATAATCTACCAAGGTTGTATAAAGATGATATTGAATACCTGAACCAACCTATCACTATTGAGAAAATTGAAATTATAATCAAATGTCTTCCCCAAAACAAAAGCCCAGTTCCAGATGAATTCACTAGTGAATTATTTTAAACCTTTTAAAAGGAACTATTGCTAATCTTTTCCAGATCTTCCAGGAAACTGAAAAGAAACATCCCCAAACAGTTTCTTTTTTTGGTTTTTGGTTTTTGGATCACACCCGGCAGTGCTCAGGTCTTACTCTTGGCTCTATGCTCAGAAATCGCTCCTGGCAGGCTTGAGGGCCCATATGGGATGCCGGGATTCAAACCAGAGTCCTTCTGCATGGAAGGCAAATGCCTTAACTCCCTGCTATCTCTCCAGCCCCTCCCAGTTTCTAAGAAGCAAGCCTCACCTTGATACCAAAAGCAGAGACATCACCACCAAGAAAAAGAGAGAAAATAATCACATTTTGATATCTTTGATAAACTTAGATGTGAAGATCCTCAACAAAATACTAGTAAATAGAATTCAACAATTTCTCAAAAAAAGATCATATACCATGACCACATAGAGTTTACCCCAGGGATGAAAGGATGATCTAACATACACATCAATCAATGTAATACAGCATATCAATAAAATAAAAAACAAAACTCATAGCAATAAATGCAGAGAAAATGCCCATTCATGATAAAAACTCTCAAAAAAAGAGGAAGGGGGAGGGGCTGGAGCAGTGGCTGTATATCCAACATTGAAGTCAGGATGTGGAGCGTCCTCTGGTTTCACCTCACAATCAAAGGGCAATGCAGGGAGCCCTGTCCTGTAAGCAGGTCGTTGTTGTTGTTAAGTCTTCTCAGTGTTAATGGAAGTCTCTTTTGAGCAGGACAATGTCTGAGCAGTGTAGAGTCTTCCTTGGTAGAGGATTGTTTCCAGGTGATGCTATAGACCAGCCTGGATGTAGCCCCCCAAATAATTTTATCATACAAATGACATTATGAATTCTTAACATATCAACAACATTGTACTTGATGAATGTTTAGAGAGAGATAACAAAACATATTTTGCTGCCACTAAGAGTGAATACCATGAGTAAAAAATTTTAATTTGTTATTCTCTTAAAAAATAATCTCTATTGTTAATACCTAGTACTCATTACATAGAAGTATTCAGAATGATGATAACTGTATTGTACATTACCTTTCAGTTAATTTTATAAGATGCACTATGCAAAGTACCATGTTGTCTACTGTGGGTGTTATTAATATAGTCTGAGGGAAGGAGATCATTTTTGAGGCTCCTGCTTTCAAAGAGATGATTACAGAAAGATACACATTTAACTGTGAAACTATTTTTTTAAAAAATTTTTTGTTGTTGGGGCCAGAGTGGTGGTGCAAGCAGTAAGGGCACTTGCCTTGCACATGCTAACCAAGGGCAGACCGAGGTTCAATCCCCTGGAGTCCCATATGGTCCCCAAGCCAGGAGCAATTTTTGAGTGCATAGCCAGGAATAACCCCTGAGTGTCACGGGTGTGGCCCAAAAACCAAAAGAATTAATTACTTTTGTTTTGTTTTGGGGCCACATCCAGCGGGGCGATCAGAAGTTACTCCTGGCTCTGCACTCAGAAATTATTCTTGGCAGACTCGGGGGATCATATGGGATGCTGGGGATTGAACCTGGGTCAGCTGGGTGCAAAGCAAATGCCCTACCCCACTATGCTAAAGCTCTGGCCTTTTAAAAAGTTTATTTTTTAAGGTAAAACTATATTTCTACCATCTGAAAGTAGTAGGAATTATACTATAATCCTGTGAATCTGATTAGTGAATCTGATTTCAGATTGAACTCTGTAGGCCACTGCCCTAGGTCTTTCTAGTTAAAATAATTTCTATTAGGAATAAAAAAAGAAATGCTTCTTCTTGTTTGTTCATCTCTTGCCATCAAGTTATGTAAACTGATATCACACTGAAAGTACTATAAATTAATAGATCACTCCTTATGGCATATGTATATATGTGAGATTCTAGATTTCTCCTAAACTAAGTTCAAAATTTTAAAAGATTTAAAAGCCCCCTGCCTGTCCCTAAGCCATTTTCAATTAGTCTTTACTTCTTGCCTCTTCAAACTATGTTTTTCCTGTTTTATTTTTGACTACTAACCTATCCAGTTATACTCTCCTAATATACAGGCCTATATGAATGAGACTTACCTAAGAGCCTGGAGATAACTCGCTTTATTGAGCATATGCCTACTATGTGCCAGCCCCTTGTATTGGATCTCTAGCACAGTATGGCCCTCCAAGTACCACTGGGGCTACTTCCAGGGGTCTCCCGCCAACTCCCCTAAGTGTGTCTCTTCCAAAATTGCTTGGTGTGTGGCCTTAAAATAATAAATAATCGATGTGGGGGGGCCCAAGCGATAGCACAGCAGATAGGGCATTTGTCTTGCATGCAATTAAACCCAGGTTTAATCCCCAGTATCCCCTTCCATATGATCCCCATGAACCAGCCAGCAATAATTTCTGAGCACAGAGCCAGGAGTAACCCCTGAGCACCACTGGGTATGGCCCAACACTCCCCCCACCCCCACACACAAAATAATCAGGGCTGGAGCATTGGTACAGAGGCTATAGAGTTTGCCTTACAGGCAGCCACCTGGATTCTATCCCTGGTTTCCCATTGGGTCACCCAAGCCTGCAGAGTTAATTCCTGAGTGCAGAGCCAGAAGTAACCTTTGAGCGTTGCTGGATGTGGCCCAACCCCCCCCCCAAAAAAAAATTATGTAGAAAGAATTTCTGCCTCTGTGATGACTCATACTGAGTTCAGACTGAGACAGTTTCTGGTTATGAATTCTGTCATGCTTCATCATTATTAACTATACTTTTGAATGTGTTTTTAGTAAGTACTAACTTAAGAGACTATAACTGTAAACAACCTCTTTTTATTATTATTATGTGTATCTTATTTGTTAGTATGCCATATGCCTTTCTAAACTGATGATTGAACGGGTATAATAAAGTAGATTTATATATAAAAGTGAATATAGTACCTATGACCTTTTCTGTGGTAAATACTAGTTTCAGAAATAAAAGAGGCTACAAGAAATTGACTCATTTATCTTGTAGTTTTGTAAAAAAAAAAAAAAAAAAAAAAAGAAAACTGGGGTAAAGAGCTGGATCAGTGGTTTTGGACCCAAAAGGGAAAATCTCAACAGGTTTCCTGCATGTGCAAAGTCACTTGTAATTGAGTATGTGTCAACACAGATGTAATTAACTCCCAGCCAGGACATATTGGAAATGATCCCAGAAAGTTGGGACAAAAGAGAAAGTGTTAATTTCTCAGCAGGAGGGAAAGTGCCTTTTAACTGCATTGGATTATGGCTCAGGGCCTAGTGAATTTTCAGATGATCCATTTCAGGTGGGCTAGAAACAGGTGGCAATAGAAATCAATAAGTCAGTCCCTGCCTAGAAGGCTAGAAGGCAGAGCACAGTGTCCAGCAATCAACACCACAAACATTATCTAATTATTTGATTACCAGAATCCCTGGCTTGGGATGAAACAACACGAGTTGTCTTGAGAATTTAACATCAGTTTTCTATGCAAGAATGAAACCAATTTTTAAAAGTGTTTAAATTGTGTTGTACATTGATTTGATAACTTACATGTTAGAGAAATTTGAGAGTCTCACACTCAAAATGATAATGAGATCCCCTAAATCAGAATCTGCCCTCCCACCCTCTAAAAGCCACAGAGAAGCTCAGGGAAAGCAAATAAAGCACATATAAGCCAAACCCTCAACATAACTAATAAAGGGGCTGGAGTAATAGTCCAGTGGGTAGATCACTTATTTTGCATGAAGCCAAACCAGGTTCAATCCCCAGCATCACATATGGTACCCTGAGCCCAGCCAGGAATGACTTCTTATTACAGAGCTGGGACTAATCCAGGTATGACCCAAACACCACTGTAAAGTAACTATAATCAGTAGACTAAGAACAGCAGGAAATTCAAATTGCTTTCTAATGAAAGATGGATAATGCTAGATAGGTAATAGTTAAAGATAGATAAAACATCATCCCACCAGTTGAAATGATGAAGATGATGACGTATTTAGGCCAAATTGTGAAACTATGGACTGTATATTTGTGTCTCCCATACCCCAACTCAGTCTACAACAAAGAGAGGAAGCTTTGGGAAGCAATTAGATTTGTTCTTATGGTGGGATTAGTGTCCTTAGCCAAGAAAGATAGGTGTTGCAAAGACAGTACAGAGGTTATGGCACTTCCTTTGCCCACAGCTGACTCTTGATCCCCAATACTGTATATAGTCTCCCTAGCACTTCCAAGAGTGATTTTTTTTTTTTGGTTTTTGGTCACATCCGGCGGTGCTCAGGGTTTACTCCTGGCTATCTGCTCAGAAATAGCTCCTGGCAGGCACGGGGGACCATATGGGACACAGGGATTCGAACCAACCACCTTTGGTCCTGGATCGGCTGCTTGCAAGGAAAACGACGCTGTGCTATCTCTCCGGGCCCCCAAGAGTGATTCTTAAACGCAGAATTAGAAGTAAGACCTAAGCACTGCTGGATGAGCCCCCACCCCAATAAAAATTAAAAGAATCCAGGGTGCTTTCCAAGTACACCATTTGAAGATATAGGGAGATCATTAGTAAGCCAAGAAGAGAGTCTTCACCAGGAACAGAATTGGCATCTTAATTGGGAACTTCCTGGCCTCCAAAATTCAGAGAAATAATTATCTGCAGTTTAATTCACCCAGTCTATGATATTTGATGGTGGTGAAATGTTTCTCATGTTTAATATGAGTTTGCCTCCCCACATACAACTAGCTCCTGACAGTAATATGTCAAAGAGATAAATGTAAGGCAATATGACATTTCCCAACAAATTGTCTTTTGTATAATAGTGGTTCTAATCCCATTCATGATTCCTTTTATACCAAAACAATTTTATATAGGCTCAGTCCCTCTCTAAGTATTCAGAGGCCATGAAGCACAGTTCTTGCCTTCTAGGCCCTGCTGACCTAAGTGGAAAATAAAACTGGATACTAAAAACAATGGAACATTACACAATAGCAGGTGGTTGCCTATTAGGTGGGGCTTATCAGACAGCATTAATGCTAAGAGAGAAGCACAGCCCTTGGGGGGAATGTGATCCTGGTAATCCTAATATGTTTAATTTTATCACACTTCATCATCAAGCAAGCAATTACACATATTTTATTAATTTAATCCTCCGGCTAACTAGCTGAAGTAAGTGCTATCATTGTCTCATTACAGATAAAAAACCTGAAGGCCAGAGAGCCTAATTACTTGGTCCAAGTTTTCATCTGGTTAGAAAGGGAGCCAGGCCTCAGGTCCAGAACTTCATAATTCAAGGCTGGTGTGCTTCAATAGAAGCTGCTGAGAACAGGAGAGGAAACGTGCTCACTCGAGACCTTTAGTGTGCTGAGAAAAAGGCAAGAGCTAGTTCTTGACATTCAGAAAGACTTACCAAAGGAGACAAGATTAGAGCAAAATGGTACAGGGTGGTTGTGAGGAAGACAGAAAAGGAGAATTTTAGGCATAGGTCACACTTTTTTTGAGCTGTCCTAAGGTCCCTGAAGTCAGGCTTTCAAGTGTCAAGGCAAACAAACAGAAGCCCGTGTCTGTGCTGGCTCAAAATTTTAGAAAGCCCAAAATTTGTAATATTAAAGAAATAAAAAACTACAAATGATAAATGCAAAATACTCTTAGGGAAACATCCCCTTAGAAGTCCTTGGGAATCATAACCCTGCTTCTGGTATTCAAAAGCCTCCAGATTCTATCTGCTATTCTGTCCCCAAGGCTGCAAATGTCTCCTGTCCCTTTCCAGGACATGATCTAGATAAAGGATCTCGGTTAGTCAGGATTAGGTCCAGTTCTCAGTAATAACAACCACAGTTGCAACAACAAGAATTGTATAAATGAAAGGTGAGATTATTTCTCCCAAAACAAGTGTTGACTGTGGGGTTTGCATGACAACTTTGTGATCTTCAGGGATTCAAGCTCCTTTTGTCTCATTGTTCCATCATCCTTAATGCCTGGCTGCTTCTCAGTGGTCCAAATAGCTGCTTGAGTATAGCAAATCTATTCCAGACAAGATAAAGGAGAAAACACTGGAGGGAAAAAAATTGTCTACTTTTCTCCTTAAGGATATATTTGGGAGTTGCATACACCTCTTAATCCATTTGATTAGAGTTCAGTAATTATTTTGAAGGAAGAAGGGAAAATGTAAATCAGTAAAAATGACTAGACAATTGATCCCCTTTGAAGAAGACTGTGGTATTCCCCAGTAAGTTTGCTAAAAATGGAACTGGTAATGATGATACTATAACTCACAAGCAAGAAGATCACATCCAAGAGAGAAATGGTTCGTGTATGCACCCCACTTCAAACCAATAAGAAGGAACACGGAAAATGCTCAGTTCCAAAAATCATCATTATCTTCAAAGCCTGGAAGAACCTAAATCAGGCTCCTTTGATGAAGATGGATTCAACTCTAAGACCTACAAGTTACTATTAGATAAGTGAGGTTAAATTGATTATTGACTGTCTAGATCTTTAAGGACTCTTCCAGTTGCAAGTAATTCATGTTGTCTCTAAATGGTCAGGGAACTGAGCAGGTTTAACCTCAGCTGAATCTCAAGGTTTCAGAGTGGGAGAAGATCGTATTCCCAAAGGAGATTTGAGAAGCTATTAGCAAAAAATGGAGATTTTTGCCAATTAAGCAAAATCAACATCATATAATTTTAAGAATTAAATGAGATAAATGGCAGGAGTCAAATACACATATATAATGGCTTAGGAATGACAACAGAATTGAAAATTAAAACAGAAACTTCAGGGACCAAGTGATGGCACAGGTGGTAGGGCATTTGCCTTTCATGTACTAACCTAGGACAACTGCGGTTCAATCCTCTGACATCCCATAAGGTTCCCCAAGCGATTTCTGAGTGCATAGCCAGTAGTAACCCCAGAGTGTCACCGAGTGCGGTTCAAAAATAAAACACCAGAAACTTCAGAGCAAAGGCCTATAAAAAGGCATTACAGAGGACAGAAAGAGTTGAGAAAAGAAGGAATAGATGGAAATAAATAGCAGGGCAAAAGAGAGATGTTCTAAAATGATAATATGTGAGTTCCCCCCCCCCCCCACACACAACTCCTCAGAACAGTTTAGCAGCTCCGAGTCAGGCCCTAGGCAACTTGGTTGATCAGGGTTAAACCTAGAAGTGAGAGCAATGGTTGACAGGATAAGAGCCAAGATATCAAGCATGGCTTGAGATGAATCAGAATTTACCCAGAAGGATATAACTGACAAGCTCATTTCAGAGACTATAGACAGAGGGGTGCTGAGAGTTTAGTAAAAACAAGATGTGGAGGCCTCAGGGACCAGCAGGAGAGCAATAGTTTCTATCCCCTTACCTGAGGGACTAGGGGATACGATCCTATTGCTGAAAGTTAGTGAGAGTTAAAGGAGTCTCTCAGCAGCTAGAAAAGCCACAGAGGAGTTCCACCCCTGCCTGAACCATAGCTCTTTTCTCTTGCCTGCTGGTCAGCCTAAAGCATAGGTGATCATTTGTTCAGGCCTGAACTCCCCAGGCACAAATGGAAGTGGTGTTCTATAGGAGTGAATCCAATGACCAGTTAGCTTTACCATATCAATGACTATTGGAAGGTACCCTCAATTCTCTTGAATCTCCTGCCCCCCAACCAGAGCTTCAGGAAATGAAGATTGCTGGTTTATCTACAATCATAACTTCCTAGTAATGGAAGAAAACAATTTTCAGGTCAAAAAAGTATGGAGGCTAAGAATTCTTAGCAGACCCTCATTTCTCAGGAGTATTAACCTTAGGGCCGGAGAGATAGCAATGAGGTAGGGCATTTGCCTTGCATGCAGAAGGATGGTGGTTCGAATCCTGGTATCCCATATGGTCTCCCAAGCCTGCCAGGAGTGATATCTGAGTGTAGAACCAGGAGTAACCCCTGAGCGCTGCCAGGTGTGACCCAAAAACAAAACCAAGAAAAAAAGTATTAACCTTCCCTATCTATCCCAGAGTCAGCTGACCTTCATGAAACCCTTGCCTTACAGGCACCACATCAAATCCAGTGCAAATGGGAGCATGGTTAGCAGTGGGGGTGGCACTTGGAAATCTGGAACAGATTTTGAATTTTGAATTTTCAGGTGGGAGTCTCTAGGAAGCTTCATGGCCACATACATCCACAATTATCTCTCATTTCTTATGCTGATCTATCAGTTTGGTCTAGTGCTTTTATGCCAGGTTTGCCCCCTAATTCCCAGCAGACTGACCAAGACACTGCTTCCAACTGTAGTCTGACAACCTGAGGTCCTTTCCCAGAATGGTCTTAATCCATTGTAGATGGACTTCTAAAAATTTGAAGAGGGCTGTAGTGTGGGGGTTTAATATTCTTCACCCAATGTATCACTTACTGTGTGCCCTTGACTAACTTAGTCAACCTCTCTTCCAACCTCTCTTCTCCCTTGTTTCCTTATTCATGTAACAGAAGGTGTGAGAGCAATAGTACTTGTTTTTAAAGTTGTTACAGGGATTAAGTTAATTACTGTAGGGTAAATCGTACTTACAACATATTTGGCACATGGTTGGGCACTAAAAGCTAGCTTTTTTAAGTGTTGAGGATAAAATCCTGGACCACACATAGGTGAGACATGTGCTCTGTTCTAGAACCAATAACTTTTTATCTAGTATAACTTTCAAATGAATGACATTGAGTTGCTTGTAGCAGAAACAAGGGCTGAATTCAGGGGGAAAAGTTCTTGAATTAATCTACTCTTCTGTGAGTGATAAAGGACCAATGTATTTCTTAATTATGTCCTACTTGGGTTTCTGTAGGAGGGGAGAAGGGAGAATTCTCCCCAGGAGGTTGATGATACAAAACTATCCTCCCCTTCTACATGTGCATTTTGTAATTGTACACATTGACCAAAAGCAGAGAAGTTGTTGAAGATGTGTCTGGAGACAACAAGAAAATCTTTAAGAACTGATATTAATCAATTATTAATTAATCTTTCAAAATAATCTATTGGCAATCAGTGTGCATGTGTGTTGCTGGGGTTTTTTTGGGGGGTGGTCACACCAGGTAGTGCTTAAAACTTACTCCTGGCTCTGCTCAAGGCTTACTCCCAGCCCTGTGTTTGGGTTTCATCCTTGGGCACAAAGGAATGATAGGGTGTCAGGGATGAAACTTGGTATTGGTGGAGTTGGTCACAAGTAAGGCAAGCATTTTAACTACTATATTCTTTCTCCAGCCCAAACTTAGCTATTTTAAACCAGTACAATGAGCAATATTCTCCCTATTTCTCCTTTCAGTCTCTGCCCTCCCTGATAGTCTATGTAGATGACTTGGCTCTGAGACTATAGTCCAGGAACTCAGTGATGTGAGAAATTGAGCTTTCCTAACCATTTCTTAATAAAGCAGAAAATTAAATAAATCACCTTCTTCTCTGTCATAAAAATCCCATAATTCCATTCAATATATAAAAATATTTCACTCTCCAGGGCCCTATTTTTTACTTCAAAGTAAAAGAAAAATCAACAAAGGTTCATTTAAAATATGAGTATCAAAAATTTTTGGTTTGCATTGTTTTGTTTGGGATTATGCCCAGTGTTGCTTACTCCTAGATCTGCACTCAGGGTAACACTCCTGGTGAGGTTCAAGGAACCAACCATAAGGGGTACCATTGATCAAACCCAGTCAGCCATGTGTGCAAGGCTGCTATACTGTCTACCACCCCAGTATCAAAATTTTTTCATGGAACTACCATATGACCCAGTGATTTTATTTTTGGGGAGCTATCCTAAGAACACAAAAATATAAATTCAAAAAAGATATATGCACACCTATGGTCATTGCAACACTATTTATAGCAGCCAATCTTTTGGGGTGGGGGGTGGGGCACACTTGACAACACTCAGGGCTTACTGTTGGCTCTGTGCTGAGATGACACCTAGAAGTGTGTGCTCAGGGGACCAACAACTCTCCCCACAAGTAAGCATAAGGATCCACCTTCAACTAATACTTATTTCAAAGAAACATGAAGTCATCCCAAGTATGGAAAAAAAAGTAGAGATAGGTGGTAAAGTTTTGAGTCCAGGTGCATTTTAACTTGACTTTTGGCCAGGTTCTTCCACTCACTTCATCAGCAAGCCAAAGACCTCCCAGAATTGAAATCTTTTTGCTGTTGTTGTTGTTCTTGTTTTATTTTTGTTTTGGAGCCACATCTAGCTGTGCTCAGAGCTTACTCCTAGACTCTTCACTCAGTGATCACTCCTGGAGGGTTTAGGGGGCTTTATGGGGGTCACTGAGGAAAGAATATGGGTCAGTAATGTGAAAGGCAAAGCCCTACCTGCAGTACTATCTCTGCATTCCAGAACTGAAATATGATCATTCTCTGCTTTCAGACAATCAGAAATTACATACACTCCCTTGGTTTTTACCTATGTAAACCACTGTATCTGCCAAGTTAGGGTTCAAGCTCTGCTTAGGTCTGTGTTTTCCAAACTATAATTCTAAAGGCTTAAAATCAACATGGAGCTGTAAAATGCCAAGACTTGATCCAGAAGCTGTAAAACTCAAGCTGTAATCCTGTAGTTGCAAAGCTTGAGTTGTAATGCAGTTGCTGCAACTAACCTTCAGTTTCTGTATTATATGTTTGTATAGGGTACAGTAATGGATATCTACCACTTGACAGTACTCATGTCTAGCTTTTTGCTTTGCTACCACACCTTTTTCTAAAGTTGGTACTCACTGACCAGCCATGACTGGAACCCATGGAAAAATTATATCATTTGGGAGATGCAGTTAACTAAAGTATCTGAGGGATTAATCATAAGCAAAACTTCCACACCTTTCTTATCCTGGGATATTTTTCTGGTGTTTGAAAGCAACTTTCTTTGCACGTTTATTAAAACAACCCCACTAGTGTCATCTTCTGCCCCTAGTGGTCATGATACAAGTTGCCGGTTTATTCTAAACAATTCAGTCCCTAAACTTTGCCCCATCTGTGTTTGATTAATCTTCAGTGGTACCTTTTGGTCCAGTCACAACAGATTTTTATTGCAACAGAAAAAATTAAACAGGAGCAACTGTGACTAAAGTTAATAAGATTGATTCTTTAACAGAGAAGTTAATCGTAGGTGCACATTTAAATTTCTCTCTCTCTCTCTCTCTCTCTCTCTCTCTCACACACACACACACACACACACACACACACACACACACACATATGTACATAGACAAAAAGACCATCTCATGGTTCCCACACTAAGCCCATTGAATACAAACCTCTGGGGAATGGGCCTGAGCTTGGAGAATTCTCAAAACTCCCAGGTAATTCTGACAAGTAATCAGGATTCCAATTCAGAACTTTCAAAACTCTTTTAGAACTTGACAAATGACAGCAAAAACTGTCTCCTTGAAGCCAGCCCTCCCAGAAGCACCCACAGTCTATGAAAATGCTGTCCAGGCACCAAATAGTTTCAGTCTTCTCTTGGGGACTTGCTTTTAGATCACATGGCATAGAGTTTGGAACAACCTCAATGCTGGAAAATTTGTGTCTTTTGACAGTGATTTGAGTTTGAATAAAATTCCTAAAGTGATTCTAAAATCAAACCAGCTGAATGTGCTGGGCCATTTTGCAGGATAAGCTGGGTAAGGCCATTTTTGGTCAAAAACAACATATGGCCAAGGGGATGGATTTGTCTCGTGCGCCTCATAATTGACTCAAAAGGCAATTCCAAAAGAGGGCCACAAACATTTTTATTAGTAACAGCTGTATTGGAGCCTGTGTGCTGCTCCCCAAAGTATCGTCTTGAAAAGACAATATTCATCTGGATGTGTGAGGTCTGGCGGGACTATTAAAAAACTGCCTCATTACTTAAGGGTCAAACCCACATTTGGAACTGAGAGGGGGTAGGAGTTGGTTGGGGGGTCAGCAGCAGACAGACCCTGTGTTTATGGAATTCTTTCCATCATCAGCACTGTAAGAATTATATTCACCACATCTTAGAAGGACCCTATTTCAGGTGAGAAAAGAAAATTTGGCGCCCACAACAGCCAAGAGTCTCTGCTCGGGAGCCAGGGGACTTTCCTTCTTGGGAACCTCTATGACTAAATATTGTGTAGTGATCCTGTGCTGCCATCTAAACTCTCATAATGAAATTCCCTGACATTATAGCAGATAAATCCTAACTGGTGAGAAGAACAGACTGATATTCTCTAATCATTGAATCGTCCATCAATTGGACTTTATTTCCAGCTCCAATATTTTGTAGCCATTTTCTTTCCCAGGTGAGAGCTTATTCTTTCCTCACTCCTCCTCAGTCTAATATGACCATTAACTATTGTACCTTCTATCTGGAGGCTCTTGCATCTGAGACTGTGTCATACAAAAGAACACAGGTTTCATCATACCCATATATTAATTTGTTTCTTCATTCATGTGTTCTAGGCAGGGGTAGACATGGGCTTGGAGGCATCTGAAGCTTACAACAGTTTCAAAGATCCACTTTAAGGCAGGAATGCAACACTGAGTACAGACTAAGGTACAAGAGTATCCTTGGAAAGAATATCCTGAAGTTTAAACTTCATTACTTCCTGCTACCATTGTGAATATTTCCAGGCACTGTTCTGAGCTGTGAAGCTAGAGTCATGTAAAAAGCAAAAGCTTGTTTTTGTGAAGCTGATATTTGAAATAAATAGAAATAGGAGCTCTAGGAGCCAGAGAGGTAGTAAACAGGGGCTAGATTTCTGGCGACTCCCGGCACCACATGGTCTCCTGAACATCACCAGGTATAGTCCTGGAGGCCTCCAAGCACTGCCAGATGTAGCCAAGCAACATTTATTCTTCAGACTCTAGCGCTGAACCACCAGCTAGGTTCACTAAATATTGTAGGGATGGACCCCAAGCCCAAAAAAAGGAAGGAAGAAGGGAAGGGAAGGGAAGGGAAGGGAAGGAGAAGGGAAGAACAGAAGGAAAGAAAAAGAAAGGGAAGAAGGAAGGAAAAAAGAAGGAAGTAAAAAGAAAGACCAAAATGTGAGAAAGAGAGGAAGGAAGAAAGGAAAAAGAGAGAAAAGGAGTGATAAAATAGAATTGGGGGATCCAGGGCCGGAGAGATAGCCTTTCATGCAGAAGGACGGTGGTTCAAATCCCAGCATCCCATATGGTCCCCTGAGCCTGCAGGAGCGATTTCTGAGTGTAGAGCCAGGAGTAACCCCTGAGCGCTGCTGGGTGTGACCCAAAAAAAAAAATTTAAAAAAAAAAAAGAATTGGGGGATCCATGGTTAGATTTGGAAACTAAGGAGCTAAGCAAAATTAAACCGGTTTCTTCATTTCCAAACTTCCCTTGCTTGCATTGTTGTCCAGTTTTACCTCTTAGAGAAGCTTTTTGTGAAGTCTCCCTATGGATAGTCCTGTGAAAGCCACGTGGGGAAACCTGGCTCTGTAACTTAGAACAGTTTAGCCTATGATGTCACCTGCTGTCTTCCATGACACTTTCTGCTTGGGAAAAGCAGCTCGGGTTCTTGTGCTAATGAAATAATTGAAATCATTCTTCATGATTGTTGCTTTCTTTGACTGTTTCAGGCCCTTGGAATGCTTATCTTATCTCTGCTTTCAAGATTGTAGATCATAAATCTCAAAACACATGGGTCAAAAGCTTTCCAATCATGCTTGACTTTTGCATAGACTGGATACAGTTTAAAATAAAAAGAATCCACCTCAGGAGGAATTCTCAACTGTAGGTATACCAAGTCTCAGAACACTCTGTGGCTTTAAAAATCATCTGTTAGAAACCAGAAGAGTCGGCCTTTGGGGTCATAAATCCTCCCTTGGCACCTCCCCTCCACCAGAGTGGAAGGCTCTGGTGCAGGGCCTTACTCTCCAGTGGTAAGAATTATATTTGTCTCGGGTGCTGGTTCCAGAGACATCTGTGATGGCAGCCCATCCAGCTCTGTTCTCGGGAGCTAACTTTAGCAGCAAATTCTGCATCTGCTGGCAGAGTTTGACACAGCATATGTTTTCCAAAGCAGCCTTTCCCAATAGCTGACTCCCTTCTCATGTGAGGACGTTTAATATATCCTGAGAACTAATCATCTCCCACTCTTCCCCAATGTGGAAGTTATTTTTAATTACATCCCATTTAACAAGCAGTCATGTCTGGAGCCCATCTTTTGACTTCAAAATAAATTAAAAAAAATTTTCTACGACTCACAATACATTTTACCTCTGGGCCAGCACCTCTCTCCAAAGAATGTTCTTCTTTCAATGTGCTTTATATATGTGTTAACTCTTCATCCTCTTGAGGGGGTGAACTACCAGGGTACCACAGCATAGTGGTCATCTCAAGGTGTCCACACTTTACTTGACACGACTTTCTTCAAAGGGCAAAGCTGCACATCTCTTCCCTTTGAGTGTGGCCTATTATTCTTGAAAAGATTCTAACAAAGACACTATAGCCAAGTATCTGTGTGACTTCAGCCTGGATTTTAAAAGGTACTGAGGCCCCTCGTTCCCCTTTGCTCATCTAGAGAAAACCAACTGCTACAGCATGAAGACATTCAGGCAGATCTGTACAGAAATCCATGTGGTGAGGAACGAAGGCCTCCTGCCAAGTACTAGCAAGGAACTGAGGATTCTGCCACGATCTTATGAGGACGCCATCTTGACTTCAGCCACTGTCAAGTCATACGAAGACTGTATCTTCAGTAGACAACTTGATTCAGATAACATGAGGAATCCTGAGACAGAATTCAGAAAATCCAGCAAAGTGCTAATATTCCTTTTTTTTTTTCTGGCCAATCCTGTGATGCTCAGGGGTTACTCCTGGCTGTGTGCACAGAAATTGCTCCTGGCTTAGGGGACCATATGGGATGCTGGGGGATCGAACTGAGGTCCATCCTGGGTCAGCCGCATGCAAGGCAAATGCCCTACCGCTGCACTATAGCTCCGGCCCCAAAAGTTCCAACATTCTTTGGGGTTTTCTATGATGCTCCCTGTGGTATTTGTCATTTTCATAAATTTTCACAGTTTGGCTGAGCATATAACTACTTTAGTAACTGGAAAAAGGTCCACAAACTTCATCCTGTAGGTAAAATTAATAATTAATATAGTGGAGCTGGCTTTAGCCCTAAAATCTGCTTTCAAGGTTCTCCACACCCTAGAGATGAGGAAGATGGTTCCCACAGCACCACCTGTTTAAATCTGCCTGCTTCCCACATGCCCTACAACTAGTACTGCATATTCGAGACCTCCCTTCATACACCTCTAAATCACTGCCCAACCATCACGGTTCTTGACAACAGAGTCACATTCCTTGAGGCGTCATTACATAATGAACAGAATTTCCCCCTATGTTAGTATCTCTTGGACGTTATCTCAGAACAATAAGAGACTCCATGAACCTCACACCTGGCTCCTATAGGAAACTGCTGCCAGATGCAGGGGGTAGTCTGAAGACATCCCCAAACCTATTATTGAATTTGGCTAGTCATGTTGGCATGTGTTTTTAGAGTAGATTCTACATCAGATCCAGAAAGTTTCCCTCGTTTTGATTATCTCTGCTATCTGTGGTAAATAGAACAACTGGATGAAGCAATGTAATATAGTAAAAGGAGAATGCCTAGATCACCTTGATCCCAGAGCTTTGGGAGGAGAAAGACAGAGAAAGAAAGAAATCAGGGCAGGAAGGAAGAAAATGAGAAAGAGAAGTAATGGAGCAACAGGGACCAAAACTTTGGTTTATATTGGTGATGAGGGAAAGTGGCATAGCTATAAATTCAAAGCACAGACTCAACAACACTGAAAACATGAGATCTAAGCTGCAACAACCAAACTTAGAAATGTGCCTGTCAAGGTACAAGTGGGGGCTGGGGAATCAGGGATGATGCAGCATGGGAACACAGGTAGAGAGTTGACACTGATGGTGGAATTGGTATTGAAATATTATATGCCTAATAGTAAACTATCAATAACTTTGTATCATTCTTTGATTGAATTTAATATTGTTTTAAAAATGCTTCTTTTTTTTAAGAGTAGCTTTAGACTGAGAAAAGGCAAGGAAAAGTTAAGATGTCCTCCCATGTTCTGCACACACATGAGCTTTCTTCATTACCACCATCTACCACCACACAGATATATTTTGTTAGAGCTGAGAAAACTACATTGACACATACTTTACATTAAGGTTCACTCTCAGTCTTATACTTTCTATGGGTTTTGACATTTGTTTATGACATCCATTGGAATGACCATCATTAGAATTGCATAAATTTATTTTTTAATTAGAGAAGTACTAATAATATTGTTTAATTTGTTTTTATTTCAACTGTTTTTATTGATGCACCAAAATTTATAATTCTGTTAATTATATTTTTCATGCATATATCATTCCAACACTTTATCACCAAAAAGCCTGCTTCTCTTTACCCATGTCCCTCAGCTATTCGATGCAAGTTTAGTTCTATAGACAAATTTTCTTATTCCAAAGATTTTAACCAGTTGTTGTTCCCTTACTGTGTTTCTTTATATCCCATATATAAATAATTTTTTTGGTTTTGGGGCCACACCCAGCGGTGCTCAGGGGTTACTCCTGGCTGTCTGCTCAGAAATCGCTCCTGGCAGGCACGGGGGACCATATGGGACACCTGGATTTGAACCAACCACCTTTGGTCCTGGATCGGCTGCTTGCAAGGCAAACACCACTGTGCTATCTCTCCGGGCCCTAAATATTTCTTTTTAAAAAAATTTTATAAGGACTGGAGTGATAGCACAGAGATAGGGCATTTGCCTTGCATGCTGCCAACCCAGGATAGACCTGGATTCAATCCCTGGTATCACACATGGTCCCCCGACCCTACTAAGAGTGATTTCTGAGCACAGAGCCAGGAGTAACCCCTGATCACTGCCAGGTGTGGCCCGAAAACCAAAAAAATATTATTATAAAGTTTTGACACACATACACACAAATGATAAAGATAAGCTCCTAAAATTCCACAGAGTAGTAAACAATGATAAATTGATAAAATAGTTTTTGGGGGTGTTTTGTTTTTGGTCAGACCTGGCAGTGCCCAGGCATTACTACTGACTCTCTGCTCAGAAATCACTCCTGGAAGTAATGGAAGACTATCTGGGATGCTGGGAATCAAACCCTGGTCTATTCGGGGTTGGCTGCATACAAGGCAAATGCCCTATCACTGTGCTATCACTCTAGCTCCAGATAACATAATTTTTAATGTATATTTTTATTTAAAAGGCATGCAACTTTTAAACTTAATATTATAAATAATTTTATGATGACATATTTTTAATTTTACATAAATAGATAAATTTAACAAATGTAAAATTTGTTAAGTGTGAGGGGAATTAAGAATTAAGAAAATTAAAGCTGGAGCCAAAGAGATAGCATGGAGGTAAGGCATTTGCCTTGCATGCAATAGGTTGGGGGTTCGAATCCCGGCATCCCATATGGTCCCCTGAGCCTGCCAGGAGCGATTTCTGAGCTCAGAGTCAGGAGTAACCCCTGAGCGCTGCCAGGTATGACCCCAAAAAAACAAAACAAAACAAAAAACTTAGAGCTGGAGAGATAGCACAGCAGTAGGGCGTTTGACTTTCACGCAGCCAATTCAGGACGGACAATGGTTCGAATCCCGGCATCTCATATGGGCCTGTGTTAGCCAGGAGAGATTTCTGAGTGCACAGCCAGGAGTAACCCCTGAGCTCCACTTGGTATGACCCCAAAACAAACAAACAAAAAGTTAAGAAAATTGTAAGGGGGTGAGTTTCAAAGTCATAACCCATGTAGAGTTTGCCTTGCACATGACCAACCTGGGCTCAATCACCAGATATACTCCATCTGGTCTCCCAAGCCTGCCAGGAGTTTTCACTGAGCTCAGAACCAGGAGTTACCTCTGAGCATCACAGGGTGTGTCCCAACAAAAACAAAAGAAAGAAAAAGAAAATTATATGGAAAAATCTGAAAAATCCTACAAAAGTATAAAAGTTTGTTTTATCCTAGGAAAAGGAATGTTCTATTTATGTTAGAAAATATTATATTATTGGTAATGTTTAACATAGAGTATTTCCATTGCTCTGAAAAGGTGTGTGTCTACTATATATCCTCTTCCACCTACTCTCTTGGCAACCACTATTTCCATACCTTTGTCTTGTCCTAAATGTCTTAGAGTTGAAATTATATACTATGTAATCTTTTCAGATTGATTTCTTGATTGTCTGGGGAGTCCTAGCTCCATAAAGGGCAAGTTCCTTAACCCTGTACTGTCTCTCCAATCCCTCAGACTGGTTTCTTTCACATAATATACATTTAAGTTTCCTCTACATGTTGGTTGGTTTGTTGTTTTTGTTGTTGTTGTTGTTGTTGTTTGTGGCAGTGCTGAGAATCAAAGTCAGGACCTCACACATGTCAAAAATCCCCAGTATTATCATTTCCTCTGAAGGCTAACCAGCTAACCAGGTTTTGGTAAATTAATAAGTCTCTATAA
This sequence comes from Suncus etruscus, assembly GCF_024139225.1. Classification (NCBI taxonomy): domain Eukaryota; kingdom Metazoa; phylum Chordata; class Mammalia; order Eulipotyphla; family Soricidae; genus Suncus; species Suncus etruscus. The sequence continues at coordinate 34,256,329 of NC_064859.1, read as the reverse complement.
AGATCCTTGTGCAGATTTGTGTATAAATATACTGCAATGCCTTTAGGTATATACCAAGGAACAAAACCACTAGATCATATGCTAAAAGTCTGTTTATTTCTGAGAAATTGCTAAACTATCTTCCAAAGTAACTCTACCATTTTGTATTCTCACCAGCAATGAATGAAAATTCTACTGCTCTTCATTCTGTGCATATATTTTGGAACATAAATGTAGATAGAGAGAGATAGCTCATTGTTTTAATTCACATTTATCATAAAATGGTGTAGAACATATTTTTATATGCTTCTTTTCCATCTGTATGTCTTGCTGATAAGGTTTCTGTTAAGGTTTCAGTGCTTTGTTAAATTGTTCATTTTCTTGAATCTGAAAAGATAGTATAGTGGTGAGGGAGTTTGCCTTGCATGTGGCTGACACAGGTTCAATTCCTGGTACTTCTATGGCCCCTGAGGACTACCAGTGGTGATTGCTCAGTTCAGAGCCAAGAGGAAGCTTTGAGTATCTCTGTGTCTGATTCAACACTAGATATAGATAGGTAGGTAGATAGATAGATAGATAGATAGATGATAGATAGATAGATAGATAGATAGATAGATAGATAGATAGATAGATAGATAGATAGATAGATAGATAGATAGATAGATAGACAGATGATAGTTTATTTTCTTATGGTTGACTTTGTATTTTTTTTTCTGAGTGAGGGGTTTTGTGTTACTTAGGGGCTAAGTGCTTAGGAGCTACTCTAGATCTGCGCTCAAGAATAATTCCTGGAGGTATTTGGGGAACTGGAGATCAAAGTAGGCTTGTTACATAAGCAACTTAACCTCTATACTATTTCTCTAACCATTAATGTTAAGTTTTCAGAGTCCCTTGCATTTTGTGAAAACCAGTTCTTTATGTCTTCCTCTTCGTTTTCTATAACCTCCACCATCATTAGGCAACAGCGAGTCCATCAAACATTGCACTAATCTGGACCCTAGTCACTTTTTTATTTGTTATTTTCCTACAAAGCACTTTGACCCCCATTATAGTGAAAGATCTCTTTTTATACATGAGGAAGCTCTCAATTTTTAATCTTAATAGCTCTATTGAAAAACTTATTTCTAAAACACATGTGTAAGTGTGCATATTAGTTGGGAGGTGGTCGCTGTGCAGTGACTGGCTCTCAATGGCTTTCCTAAGAGAATAATGGCTGTATTTATACATCACTGAAACTCACTTTTCAAAATTGCTCTCCAACTATATTGCACAGCTCACAAGTTATGCATAATTTTCAGGGAGGTGTGGCTATTGAATATCATCTTTCAGAAAAAACAGAGTTAAGATGCTTTTCTTATATTGGACTTTGTCAAGCCTTTAATATGCTAATATTCATCACACCATATTAGATTAGACATGCTACCTATGCACCTTGAAGTCATAAGACTGCAAAGCATCTTGTGGAACTAGTGATATATGAACACATGGTGTAAAATCTGCATAAGATCTTCTCCTGCCATAATCCACCCCAAAATTTTTTTTAATTTTAATGTAATACTTATCCTACATCATCCAGTTCACTCAGGCTTGACTCTTTTTCCAACAAATCCTAGAAACTGGCAGGAAAATTATTCCTTAAAAATACAAATATGAGGTTCAAATAATCTTTATACCAAAATCAGCTTGTGGGCCTATTTACTCTTAAGGACAGAAAGACTAAAACAGATATTTGTTGTCAAATCCAAAATTGCTCTCCATCATTAAACTGGAACCAAGATCTCCTACCTTAAGCCTCAGGAGTCCCAGGGGTGCCAAGAGAGAGAATCATCATAGTCAAGGCCCAAATTCCATCTCTCTCTCTCTCTCTCTCTCTCTCTCTCTCTCTCTCTCTCTCTCTCTCTCTCTCTCTCTCTTTCTCTCTCAAAGCACTGCCATCAAGAAAGTGGGAAATGAGAGTGGGGAGAGAGGAGAGAGAAAAAAACTTTATTCTTTCAACATTGACCCATTTTGTTCAGGTCTAACAACTCAAAAGCAGCAGAGTCATTGAAACACTATTGTAAAACTATAACACTCCTCAATTACTTCTTGTTGGCCAGACAAGCAAACCTATTATTTGACAATGCATCATGCTCTGAGATAGTAAACTTTATCATACAGAGGTCATGAGAAAAAGACCACAGGTACAGTTTGCTAACCTCTACTAGATAATTTTTCACAGTTATCATCCGAGCACTGTAAAAGCACAAAAGATATGTTATCTTTGGGCTCAGTTTATTATAACGTGTGGGTGAAACTCCCTATAAAACCACTTACTAGGTAACTGTTGCACATTCTCCTGCACAGAAAGTCAAATCAGTAAAACATCTTTTTGACAGTGTCTTTTTAAGTGTCAGGAATAAAAGGACGTGCTCCTAAAGGAGCGGGAGCATGCTATTTATCATCCCCTCTCACTTTCCCACACAGACACTCACAGATCCCCATCGCCTCTCTGCATGCCAGACACACTCAAAAGAATCCTTCTCAGTAGTCTCATTTCTTTTGCAGCTGAGTGTTTCATGGCAGAATTGTTCCTGGATAGAGCTGCAAGTAAGATTAACTCCAGGTACTAGAGGTGCCAGCGTTTCAAGTACTAGTTATGGTATTTTTTTCCCCAAGAGTCATAATATTGAGTAAGACCTGGAAAACACAAAATAAAGGATGATGGATTCACTCTGCAAATGCTCTCAAGTGTCTGAGATTTAATATTAGTACCTAAAAGAGGTCATCATAAGAGAACTCAAAACTTGAGGTGTTTTTTTTTTTTAAAGCTCCTACCTCTCTTTTTCTCAGTAATGTCTTCACAGTCCTCAGGATTTGTGGGATGGAGAACAAATTTTGAATAATTAAACCCCAGGATGTATAATGACATCCCAGGAAACTCAAGAGTTCACAATCCTATCCCCCCAAAAGAAATGCCAGTTGGAAAATGTGAAATGCTTCCCAGGATGCATCTCTCCTCAGAATTTTTTCTTCCAGAAGCCCAGAAAGTCTGAGGGCCTCGTTATCCATTCAAGGCCATGAAGCAGCTTTCTAAATTGGTCCACACAAAAGCAATGATTTTCAAAGGAAACCGACAGGGCTGGGAAGGGAGTGGGCAGGTTAGTATGTCTTCCCACAAAAGTCTGCTGAATAAATATTGATGGACTTAGATGTTCCAAATACAAAAATAGGGGTTGTAGGAGAATCTGCAGTGTGCGTAGGAAAAAGTTCTAAAATTTTTGAATAAATAAGACTTTTATACAGAGAACAAAGACCTATTAGAAAAATGCTGAATTGAATGTCTCTGAGTTAAGTTGTTTCAACATGAAAATATGCTTGAGGGTCAAGAAAGGAGGGAGATTATATAGAGTTTCTCTACCCAGAGTACAGCTCAAAAATCAATGGAAGGAACCTGAAATACAATCATAGGCTTTAAATGGCTAAGTAAAACCTCATTTACAAGTCATTTTCCTATATCCAACTACATTAAAAGGCTTCTGAGGTCTTTTCTAGTGAGTTCCCATGTTCAATATTCATTCAATAAACATCTGTGTAGCTCCCTCTTTGGATTGGGTACATAAGATTCAGGAGTGAAAGCCATAACCTATAAAATCCTAGGATTAGAGATAGATGTAAGACCCATTTTGAGCATAGTAGACATACTGAAGACCAAGAGACTAACAAAATATATGCTTATAGATGGCTAAATAGTAGAGGTTAGGCTTTCATTTTACTTGTGGCACCATGTATTAATCCACTGCACCATATATGGTCTCCCAGAATCTCCAAGAGTATTGCTAAGCACAGAGCTAGGAATAAGCCCTGAGCACAGCTGAGTGAGACCAAAAAATCAAAGACAAACAAATATAAAGCTCAAAATAAAATGACATTTGAGTTGAGGTATGAAGGTAAGGGGGAGTGAACCAGTTAGAAGGAGGTAAAGGAAAAACATTCAGCACAAGGACCAAGACTTAGAGAAACAGAGTGTGATTGCAGAACTACAGGTTATCTGGTTTGCCTGAAAGAGGTGTGAAAATTGTTCAGGAAACCACAAAATTCATTTTTTGGCTAAGGAATCTGAATGACTTTATGGGAGCACATTGTTTAAAGCTGAGTCTTGAGAAACAAGGATAGAGGGATAGCATAGCAGGTAGCATACTTGTCCTGCACACTGTCAACCCAACTTCCATCCTGGCATCCATATGGACCCCCCCCCCCCAACAACAAAACCAAGAGTAATTCCTGAGTACAGAGCCAGGAGTAACCTCTGAGTGTGGCCCCAAAACAAAAGCAAACAAACAAAAAAGAAAACAAAGAGAGAAAAACCCAAGTCCTGAAGAAACAAAAACCAACACCTAAGAACAGGTCATCATTTTTTTTATTAATTAATTTATTTAAACACCGTGGTTACAAACTGTTCATAATATAGTTTGGTATTTCTTCTTTCACAATTGCAAATAGTTCATGGTTGAGTTTCAGTCATACACACACAACACTCTTCACCAGTGCACAGTTTCTGCCACCAATGTCCCCAGTCCTCCCCTCCCCTGCCTGTGTCTAGGGCAGACATTTTTTATTCTCTATCTCTGTGTGTGTGTGTCTCTATATATATCTATGCATCTATCTCTTCCTCTCTCCTTGTCCCTCTCTTCCTTTCTTTTTTCCTTTCAGACACTACATTGTGATATTGTTGCTTAAGGGGAATCATGCCTATCACTTTATCTCCAGTTGTTGTCCAGAGTGATCATTTCCAACTATCATTGTCATAGTGGTACCTTTTCTGCCCCAACTGCACTCTCCAGCTTTATGTGTCAATCTTCCTACTATGGGCTGATCCTCCTGGCCCTCATCTCTATTGTTTCTAGATATTAACACAATAATATATTTTTATACCCCACAAATGAGTACAATTATTTTATGTCTATCCCTCTTCCTCTGGCTCATTTTACTTAACATAATACTCTTCATATCCATCCATGTATAAACAAATTTCATTACTTCATTTTTCCTAACTGCTGTGTAGATGTACCAAAGTTTCTTTACCCATTCATCAGAACAGATCATCTTAAACCAACGATCTTTTCTTTTGCCCACAAATACACATTGTAGGCAGAGATAGGAGGGAAGGCTGGCCTATGCTCTATACAGAATTAGTTAGGGTGACTCTCAGAAGATTGGCTTACACAACCAGTACCCAGAACTTAGGGGTAGGAGCCCTGAGATCTGCCTGGGCCCTTCATAAGACTGGGCTTCCCTGTCATAGAATGAGGTGCAGGACCAGAATAAGCATATCAGAGGCGGAAAAGAGCACATATCTTCTGACTTGACCAGAAGTGCTCTTTGTCAGTGGGCAACACAGCCCAGAAACAGTCACACAAGCCCAGTCCAATCAAAATGAGGAAGCTTTCTCTCTTGATTGGAGAGAAGTGAGTTTCTGGTAATGTACAGTGATAGGAAACATTATGGAGTCCTTCACTGGGTTGAATGGAACCCCCGCCCCTAGCCAATTCACTTCTACAGCATCAGAATGTGACTTTTTTGGGAATAGGGACTTTGCAGCTGTAGTTAAGACTGAAAGGATGTATTTTTAAATACAATGATGGGTGTCTTCATAAAAAGACTGTTGAGAATACAGGCAGGGGTGGGGGGGGGCATTGATGGTGGGAATGCTGCACTGGTGATGGGGGGTGTTCTGTTTATAATTGAAACCCAACTACAAACATGCTTGTAATCATGGTGCTTAAATAAAGATTTATAAAGTGAAAAATATATATTTAATATTTAATTATTTAAAAAAAATAGATATGGAGACAGGGGCCAGAGAGATAGCACAGTGGTAGGACTTTGCCTTGCATGCAGCCAGTCCAAAATGAAAGTTCAAAACCAGTATACCATTTAGTACCCCATGCCTGCCAGGAGCAACTTCTGAATGCAGAACCAGGAGTAACCCCTGAGTGCCACCAGATGTGACCCCCCCCCACACAAAAAAAAAAAGATATAGAGTCCAAGGTTAGGGTGCATGCCAGGCCAGATCCTGGTTTAATCCACATGGTCTCCTGAGGACTAGCAGGTCCCAGATACACAGTATCTGAGTAGAACACAGACTTGGAGCCCTGCTTTGTACTAAATTGGTTTTCTCAATAATGGTAGAAAGAGGCCCATGTGCCTTGATGGGCTTGGCCTGCCGAAGTATATCATAAGAATATAAAAGAATAAAGACAGATGAGAGATACATGAAGAGAAGATAGCCACCTGAGAACAGAGGCAGAGATTGGGTTATGCACCAGAAGCGAGAAGAGGCAAGAAAGGATCGTCTCTTCGGAAAGCCTTTGGAAGAACACAGCTATGCACACACCTTGATTTTGGACTTCTGGCCTCCTTGCCTGTGAATCTATTGCTGTTGTGTTAAATTTGTGAGTTTGTGGGAATTTGTTACTGCAGCCCTAGAAGACATGAGCCTCTGGGGTTTGGTTTGGTTTGGGTTGGGTTGGTTTAGTTTGGTTTGGGTTGGCTTGATTTGGTTTGGGAACAGAGGTCAGCCTACCCACCAGTAGTAGTCAGGGAATCTAACCTGAAATTCTCACAGGCAAAACCTGTGTTCCAACCCTTTGAAACAACACCCAGGACCTCCCTAGTATGTGATATCCATGGAGATATCTACCACAGTGAGAGGCTTGAAAACTGAAGTCTTGAAGAGGAAAAACTGACTGAAAGGTGTAGGGAAGGTCTGATTTCAGAGTTCACTGCAATTTTGAGGTGCAGCCAATAGCAGGACTGTTGTACTGAGGCTGTGGATGAGGCTGGGGCAGGAGATACAGTTTTCAACCCTGGCCTGGCCATCAGCAAGCAGTTCCACACGAGTCAGACATCCTCTGCATTACCACTTCCTCTGGGGACTGAATCAGGTGACCGCATATGTTTCTACGTTTTAATTATTTATAGTGCACAGGCTAAAGTGGTGTACAAGCTGCCTAATGACTCGGGGTGATTGAATCAAAGGGGAAGGAGATTCGAGCTCTACATGGAGAGTTTCTAATAGTCTTCTCTAGAGTTTACAGCTGAAGGGAAGAGCCGTTCCCTCTGCTTTCTAATAGACTAACAAACCTCTCTAAATCTTCTGAGACCCCAAAGGTACCCGCCAGTTGCTCTTTCGTTTGAGAGCCAAAATGAGTACAATAAGTTTTGTGGCTGGCACAGATGAAATTAGGAATTTGTTAGTGAAATGTTCTATACACTGATTTTCCTGACAACTCTCTCATGGACGTAGATAGCAGTCCCTCATCAACCAGATGCCAATTAAAGGAGAGCAGTCGTTTCACTCATCAAATATTTCCACTTGGCTCAAAATTGATTCCAAACAATCCTGGGGTTCTTGGGGAGACTTTTCATCTTGTTGTTTGTTTGTTTGCTTTTTACCTAACTCAATGGCATTTTAGGTTTTCTGGTTAAGGCGCTCAACCTTTGCTGCAGCACTCAAAAAGAAATTATCTCTGTTTTGTTGGCCTCCCAGCCCCCTACACACCCCTTGGTAGGGCATTTATTAATTTAGATTTCCTGGGAACTTGGGTCCCTCCTGGCCAGGAATGGTAACAAAATCCCATTAAAGATAATGAATTTTTTTTTCTCCTAAACTTTTTTGGGCTGATTGTTTCTCTGAAAGGTGCAGAGGGACAGAATTTTCTTTGCAAGGCACTAAGCAGAGACCATTGTGGATGAGTCCTTAGAGGACTCTTTGGGGATGAGGAGAAGATGGGAAGAGTAACAAGAAGAGACTCCCTGGGGCAGATAGAGGGTGGGGGAGCTAAAAGAGTGGAAGAAAAGTGGTGCAGGAAGAGAAAGACACAAAAATTTTAAGTGCAAAAAAAATTTTTTTAAGTGCTCTACAGGTTTGAAGAGGAGTTAGCACCAAAAATTACAGTTGAGCCCCTTGAGGATAGAGGAGCTGCCCATCCAGAAAGGCAGACTGGGAACAGATCATGGAGCAGTCAGGGCAGACTTCCTTGTAGAACCAAAGGCATTTCCAATCTCATCTTCATCCTCCAGAGGAGGGTCAGGTCATCTTCTTGTAAGAACTTGCAGTATGGAGCAGAAGGGTCTCCACTTTTATATACTAGTCTCTAAAGAAAAACTAATATACATTAGATAGATAGATAGATAGATAGATAGATAGATAGATAGATAGATAGATAGATAGATAGATAGATAGATAATTTGGGAGGTAGAAGTGGCTTGTTATTATACTTGTAATTAAAATTTAAGCCCACTGATTTTGTGAGTTACAGTCAACAATAAAACCAACAATATAGCTAATATTCAGTGTTCTTGTATGCTAAGAACTGTGTCATGTTTGAGACCATTTGCTTATATAAATCTCACAAGTTCTCTGGAAAATTGGTATTTTTTATGAGAACACAAAGACATTGTTAAAATATAAAATGTGGGGCCGGGCGGTGGCGCTGGAGGTAAGGTGCCTGCCTTGCCTGCGCTAGCCTAGGACGGACCGCGGTTCGATCCCCCGGCGTCCCATATGGTCCCCCAAGCCAGGAGTGACCTCTGAGCGCATAGCCAGGAGTAACCCCTGAGCGTCACCGGGTGTGGCCCAAAAACCAAAAAAAAAAAAAATATATAAAATGTACCCATGGTCACTGAGAGTCAAGATTAGTCTCTCAGAGTTCATCCTTTTCACACTTACACTCCAGTAGACCATAGTGTAGACTATCATGACAAACGTTAGGAAGAGCTAAATCAATTACTCACAAAGTCCTTCATTAGGACCTCCTACTCATGGTGGAGTCAGGTTTCCAAGCTCATATTTAAAGCAGAGGAATATCAGCAAGCTTAAATCCAGTTGTGGCAACTGAGGCAATAGAGATGACCCACATAGGCTCACAAATGCCCTATGGCAAAATCGCAAACCTAAGCAGAATATAATTGTAGTTTGGAAGTAGCACCTTAGCCTAACCCCTGGCATACTACAAGGATGACTTAGGAATCAAGAATCTAGTTTCCTAGCACTAAACAGTGACTCTATCCAAACCAGATGGTGCACCTAGAAATATCCAGGAGTGCTGCCCACAGGGAGAAGGAATTCATGGAAAAGTTGGGTCCCTGTTGTCTGCCTAGAAAACTACGGAGAAAGAAGCATGTTGGCCTCGCCATCACCTACTCTGAAATGTCGTCCCCAGATGCCAGACCAGGCCTGGGGAACACAGAAGAAAAATAGGTGTGGATGAATCCACCCTCCAGGGGCTGAAAAGTTGATCTGAACAAATAGTAGAGGAATTGGAGCTGCACAGAGAGCTGAGCTGCTGGAGGACTTCTTATTTGTGTTAACAAAACAATCAAACCTTTCCTTAGATCCCTTTATGGCAGAGTAAGAAGGCTTTGGGGGCTCCTGGCGTACCTGTCACCAAGCATTTGCATTTCACACTACAAAAACCCTTTAGATTAACGACCTCCCTATCTGCAAGATATTCTTGTCTTAATAGTCGAGTTATGTGTAATACCAATCCCACCAAGATTAAAGAGGAAAGAATTTCTGGTACGAAATTTTGCTAATGACCGACTAAGACATAAAATCTTGCTGCAATAAATTAACGTATGTCTTCTAATATGGACCTACTGATTTACTTGACGGAGAATTGCTCTGGAACCACACACCTGGGCATCATCAGCCCCCCCTTAGAGGTGGGGGTTTTATATTTATGTTCAGCTGCAGTGAACCCTGAGGACAGCCATCTGGCGCTGCAAGTACCAATAGCCCTGAAGTGGAGAGTGGCATTTCTGTAATGCCACCAGCAGGAATCTTGAAGGCAGGGGAGAGAGGAAAGGACACCTCCTCAGGCTCGTAATGACCACCCACACACCCCGCACTCCCCCTTACAGCCCTAGAGGCAGCAGACATTTCAGCAAACATTTTTGTGAGTCTAACTTACCTTGAAAAAGCTAACACATTCCATGAGTGTACATGGCAGTACAGCAAGACAAGATGCCAGAATAACCTGGCCCCTGAGCATGATAACTCTGATTCTCTGGTGATTTAAATTTTATCCCAATTCTACCTCTTATTTTCCATTGGACCTCTCATAATTGATTTCTTGTGCCTAAGAGTCCCTGTCTGTAAAAATGGGACTATTCCTACACTTCCCACTTAGAATAGTTGCTGCCAGTGAGAAGACATTAGATCTTCTGCCTTCTCTTTTTTTTCTCAGGCCTCTAGTCAGTGAAAATAATTCAACCTCAGAGATCATCCTAACATAGTGGTCCTCCTCAAGAGGAGCTCTGAGGACCAGAAGCTGTGCAAGTTGTTATATTATGGAGTCAGTGACTTAAGCCTTGAACACTGTTAAAAGGAGTATTACAGGGCCCGGAGAGATAGCACAGCGGTGTTTGCCTTGCAAGCAGCCGATCCAGGAGGTGGTTGATTCGAATCCCGGTGTCCCATATGGTCCCCGGTGCCTGCCAGGAGCTATTTCTGAGAAGACAGCCAGGAGTAACACCTGAGCACTGCCAGGTGTGACCCAAAAACCAAAAAAAAAAAAAAAAAAAAAAAAGGAGTATTACATATTACATCACTAGTAGGTAAGCCTCATCCCCATGCCAGCTTTAGGCTAGCCACTAAACTTAAAGGTTCTCCCCACAATAGGCATCTCTTTTGCTCCACTAGCTTGAAAGTTCCCAGGTTTTGGAAAACTAAATGCCTGAAAACTGATGTTTCTAAATTTTGTCCCTTTTAGATTCCCCCACAATCTTTTTCTGATGCTAACAACATTCAGTTGGTTGCTAGCCACCAGCAGACATGAGTTTAGCTTGTTCTACCCACAGATAGTGATCACCAGAAGGGGAATCTCAGAAATTGGGTCCTCAAAACCTTGCAAAACTCCAACTCTGTGCCTCTGTAGCTCGATTTCTCTGATTTATTTAACTTAGGAGAAGTTCTGCCCAAGTCTAACTGGGAAAAAGAAAAACAAAATTAAATAGAACTTTTACCATCTCTCTCCATTACACACATTCCCCACACGCTGATGAGGACTAGAAACCGTACACCATCTGATCACCTTCTGCTAGGATCTCATTTTTTGAAGACCTTTTCTTGGGACCCTGGATATTGCCTTAAACTAAATGGTTCCTGTAATATAAACTGGTTAAAATCATCTACTAACTCCCAACTGGAGCACTGGTCCAGTTGAACCCTGCCACATTCCCCATCTCAACTCCTTAGGCCGGGACTTGAGCCAAGTAAATGGCCTAATGACACAGTTCTTAGAGATTTTTTTTCTGCTACTCAAAAGTTTATAATTTTTAATCACTATCATAATATTAGCTCTAGCATACATTGTTTTTTAGCATATAGCTGTCCAAAAGCCCACAATATTTTAGGACCACAATAAAAACGGGTTTTTTTATTAGTATTCATTTGGTTTCTCTCATTATGTAAGCAGAAAATATGTTCCCCAATATCCCCACACCCTGGTATGTTTGTCTGTACTACACTGTCCTCCTACCTCCACAAAGAGGGTTAGTAGGACCTGTGGAACTTGATAGGTTTTCATTCCAGAGTATGTGCTATCCAATACTGCATAAGGTATTTTGCACAGTAATTATGTTCCCTAATCAGTTGCATTTGATTTTAAATTAATCTAAAGATTATCTTGGATATTTCTGACCTGGACCTGAAAAGGGACAAGAGGCACAATCAGCACTCTTCCTTAGAAGTGGTGGTGTACCAGGAACTAAGCTCCATTGGGAGATTTATAACACTGCTCTGGCACCAACTTGTGCCAGTTTTGATATGACAATGAGGAAAGGAAAACTAGACCTAAGACCAGGCTGTCCTATCACATCACCTAACACTAAATGAAAATCAGAAGAGATATTGTCCTTTGAATTGTGAAAAATAAGAGCACCAACAACAGAAAACCAACTTTGGCAACCGTGACTGAACAGAACCTACCTTGGGACTAATAAGAAAAACTCTACCCTAGGCTGTAGCCCAGGATACATAAAAAACAACAACAACAACACAACAACAGATGTCTTATTGCAGAGGTCCAACTTGGACAACAGAGACTGAGCAGAACCTTTGGATCCATAATATCCTAGGCTTCGGTTTAGGGACTGAACGAAAACAGGGAGCAAGTGTTACAGAAGACTGAACACCACAACAATGATGGATAGGAACCTCTATTCTAGAACCTAGAGACTCTATCCTAGATCCTGACCTATAACCCGCGCAAATACCAAGATCGCTAGCTACAGTGGCTTGATTTTCTCACACACAACGGAGAGGAAACTTTCCTGGCATCACAAAAAAGTCTTTGGGATGGGGTAATGAATATATATGGAGCCAGGGGTTGATTCCATGACTGTATGCTTCAAGGATGGAGAAACCCTGAATCTCTTAGGCCACAGGAATTCCCTTTCTTCCCCAATGCTTACTGTGCCTATTCAAAAAAAAAAAAAAAAAAGTGGGGGGAACGCCAAACACTGCCACTCCAGCACCCATATGTTTTCTTGTTTTGTTTTGATTTGTTAGTATTTGACATTATTTTCTGTCTCTTTTTTCTTTCACTTTTCTCTTTCCTTTTCATTCTTGTGGTTATTATTTAGAGATTTATTTTTATTTTCCTTTTTATTTATTTGCCGGGTCCATTTTTTTCTTTTTCTTCCATTTTTCTTTTCTTTTTTTTTTCTGTCTCTTCTTTCTTTCTTTTTTTTTTTCGGTAGTTGTCACCAAATTTTTTCTCCCTTTTTCCTTATCCTTTTTTATCTCCAATGATGGTGGAATGGATGCTCAATCTACAACAAGCTGTAAAGTGGAGACCAGTTGCACTAGCATTCTGGGGGTAAGGGATGCGTACTGGGAACAGGAGCGGAGGGAGGACAGCACTGGTGGTGGGAATGCCTCTCATTCATTGTTACTATGTACCATAAATGATGCAGTGAAAGATTTATAATGCATTTTGGTCACAATAAAAATTAAAAAAAAAAAAAAGAAGTGATGGGGCCGGGCGGTGGCGCTCGAGTAAGGTGCCTGCCTTACCTGCGCTAGCCTAGGAGACGGACCGCAGTTCGATCCCCCGGCGTCCCATATGGTCCCGCAAGCCAGGAGCGACTTCTGAGCGCATAGCCAGGAGTAACCCCTGAGCGTCACCGGGTGTGGCCCAAAAACCAAAAAAAAAAAAAAAAGAAGTGGTGGTGTGTGCTCTAAAATGCTTATGGAATGGGCCATGCTGCTCAGACCTGAGCTCAGCCTTTGGAGCCCACAGCAGTCCCTGGAAAGAAAACAGACTTCAGCACCTGCAGGAGCTAACTTCTGCTAATAACCTAAATAAGTATAGGAAAACCGAGTTCCACTTTCCCAACACCCTAATTTCATAGAGTTCTTGACAGTTACTATGTGTCCAAATTTCCAACAGACTGTGCAGTAATAATTTCGTACTATTTCATACTATTTCATAAGCCACAGAGTTGGTGTGATTTGTTACCAGAAATATGAAACTCATAAACTCACCTTGGCCTTCCTAAAACACCATTTTTAAAAGAGAGTTTTATGTCTGCCTTCTGTTTAGCTTGGTCATCTTTTGCCTTTTCCCCCACAAATATTTCTCAAACATCTCTTCATTCTTAGTTTAGATTGTATTTCTCCCAATCTATTTTGAAAACTTGGCTCATTATCTTACTCTAAATTGTTAAATTTTTTTCCAAAAGGATCTAAGAATGGAGAAAGGAGAGTGTCTTCAACAAAATTTTACTGGGAAAATGGAAGCTGTATGCAAAAGAGTGAAAAACTCTTTAACACCATGTACAAAAATTAATTCAAAATAGATTTTAAAAAAACCTCTTTGTAATACCTAAAACCTTAAAGTACATTAAGAAGATAACATATGTAAAACATTCCATGATTGTATTGCTAGATATATTTTTAGGGACTTGATTACAACATCAAGGGAAATATAAGAAATATAAAAAAATAAAGATATGAGTGTGAGTGACAGCACAGTGGGTAGGACACTTGCCTTGCATGCAGCCCACCCAGGTTTGATCCCTGGCATCACTGATAGACCACCACCCCCCAGCCTGCCAGGAGTAAAACAGAGTGCAGAGCCAGCACTAAAACAAACAAATAAAATAAAAAGAAAAAAAATAAGAAAAAGAAAAAGAAAGTAAAGATTAAAAATTGAGACTACAGGGGCTGGCGAGGTGGCGCTAAAGGTAAGGTGTCTGCCTTGCAAGCACTAGCCAAGGAAGGACCGCAGTTTGATCCCCCAGCGTCCCAATTGGTCCCCCCAAGCCAGGGGCAATTTCTGAGCGCTTAGCCAGGAGTGACCCCTGAGCATCAAACGGATGTGGCCCGAAAAAAAAAAAAATTGAGACTACATTAAAGGTTTACCAGACCCCTGGCTCCTGCTGTCTTTTGTTGCCTCTGCTACTGTTTCCCTTTTTCTGGTCCCTTTCCTGGCTGACTCCTTCCTTGCCCTAAGCAAACCCTCTCTTGGCCTCGGGAATTGGCTGTAAGTCTTCTGGCCTCCCTGCTTTGACTCTATCTCAGTTAAACCATGTTTCTAACTTTCTCTCAGTGAGGTTTTCATTGGCCCTAACAGTTATAAACTCAGGACTTCTCATGCAAAACATGCACTACAAACCTCTGAGCTTGCCCAGCCCACTAGAACTCTCAATTAAAGTGAAGTATTTGTTAGGTTGAGGAGCAGTTAGGGCATTACCTAGCAGGTACCCAAACCAGCTTTAAAAAAAAAATTTTTTTTTTGTTTTTTTGGTCATACCCAATGGCACTTAGAGGTTACTTCTGACTTTGTGCTCAGAAATCACTCCAGACAGGCTCAAGGAACATTATAGATGCTGAGTTTTGAACCTGGTTCAGCTGTATGCAAGGCAAATGCCCTACCTACTTTCCTTTTCCAGTGTCCACAACTTCCCTCCAATCATCACAGACTGTCCCTTAAGGCACACATTTAATACATATTGTTTGTAGCAACACAAAAGCAAAAAAGATTGTCAAAACTTAGATCAACAAGGATCAGTTTGAATTAATTATTATATCTCTCCATGGTGTTACTGAAGTCAGTGTCTCAGGATTTACTGGACTGTGGTTGGTGCTAAGTGAGCTTTCTGTGTTACTGTTTGGGCTCACTGAGGTTGATAAATTACTACATAACTTTTCTATCAGATTTCTCGTGATGATACTAACCTGACACTACTATAAAATCTTTAGGTGTCTAGGGGGTGAATATGACCATAAGTTCTAAGACTTAGAGATCTCAAATAAATTTGATGAATTGCAAGTTTGGTCAGGATAAGTCTTGGAGCTTAACCTTGGGTCTTTTCTGTGGGAGAGTGTAGGATGTAGCAGTGGACTGATGTAGTTCTCATAGAAAGGGAAATCTGTCCCCACTCCTACTGAGAATACCACAGAGGTATCAGCTGGGTTCAGACTACCTGGGAAGTATTGTCAGCCATTATTTTCTTTGGGAGCTTGGTAGATGAACTGGGTTGTTTTTCTGCTGGGAAGATAGTGGATATTGGGAGACTGATGGGTTTTCCAGCAGCAATCAACCCAGTTTGTTTGTTTTTTTATTTGAAACTATTTTTTCTTTATTTAAACATCTTGATTACATATATGATTGTGATTAGGTTTCAGTCATGTAAAGAACACCCTCTTCACCAGTGCAACATTCCCACCACCAATGTCCCAAATCTCCTTCCATCCCACCCCACCCCCACCTGTACTCCAGACAGGCTTTCCAGCTCCCTTATTCATTCACATGATTATGGTAGTTCTCGGTGTAGTTATTTCTATAACTGCACTCACCACTCTTTGTGGTGAGCTTCATGAAGTGAGCTGGAAGTTCCAGCCCTCCTCTCATTGTCTCTGAGGATTGTTGCAAAAATGACTTTTTATTTTTCTTAAAACCCATAGATGAGTGACTATTCTGCATCTCTCTCTCTCTCCCTCTGACTTATTTCACTCAGCATGATAGATTCCATGTACATCCATGTATAGAAAAATTTCATGACTTCATCTCTCCTGACAGCTGCATAATATTTTATTGTGTATATGTACCATAGTTTCTTTAGCCATTCATCTGTTGAAGGGCATCTTGGTTGTTTCCAGAGCCTGGCTATTGTGAATAGTGCTGCAATAAATATAGGTGTGAGGAAAGAGCTTTTGTATTGTGTTCTTGTGTTCTTAGGGTATATCCCTAGGAGTGGAATAGCTGGGTGGAATGGGAGCTCAATTTCCAGATTTTGGAGGAATCTCCATGTCGCTTCCCATAGAGGTTTGGCTAGACGGCATTCCCACCAGCAGTGGATAAGAGTTCCTTTCTCTCCACATCACTGCCAGCACTGATTGTTCTCATTCTTTGTGATGTGCGCCAATCTCTGTGGTGTGAGTGGTAGCTGTGGTAGCTCATCGTTGTTTTGATTTGCATCTCCCTGATAATTAGTGACGAGGAGCATTTTTTCATGTGCCTTTTGGCCATTTGTATTTCTTTTTTATCAAAGCATCTATTCATTTCTTCTCCCCATCTTTTGATGGGATTAGATGTTTTTTCTTGTAAAGTTCTGTCAGTGTCCTGTATATTTTGGAGATTAGCCCCTTACCTGATGGGTGTTGGGTGAATAGTTTCTCCCACTCGGTGGGTGACTCTTGTATCCTGGGCACTATTTCTTTTGAGGTGCAGGAGCTTCTCAGTTTAATGTATTCCCATTCTGTATTCTGCTTCCACTTGTTTGGAAAGTGCAGTTTCCTCCTTGAAGATGACTTTAGTCTCAATGTCATGGAGTGTTTTACCGATGTGTTTTTCTATATACCTTATGGTATCAGGTCTGATATCAAGGTCTTTAATACATTTGGATTTTACCTTCGTACATGATGTTAACTGGGGGGGTCTATGTTCGCTTTTTTGCAAGTGGCTAACCAGTTCTGCCAGCACCACTTGTTAAAGAGGTTTTCCCTGCTTCACTTAGGATTTCTTGCTCCTTTGTCAAAAATTAGGTAATTGTATGTCTGGGGGACAATGCCTGATAGCTCAAGCCTATTCAACTGATCTGAGGGTCTGTTTTTATTCCAATACCATGCTGTTTTGATAACTATTGATTTGTAGTACAGTTTAAAGTTGGGTAAAGTAATGCCTCCCATTTTCCTTTTCCCTAGGAGTGCTTTAGCTATTTGAGGGTGTTTATTGTTCCAGATGAACTTCATAAGTGTTTGATCCACTTCTTTGAAGAATGTCATGGGTATTTTTAAGGGGATCGCATTAAATCTGTGTAATGCTTTGGGGAGTATTGCCATTTTAATGATTTTAATCCTGCCAATCCATGAGCAGGGTATGTGTTTCCATTTCCGTGTGTCCTCTTTTATTTCTTGGAGTAGGGCTTTATAGTTTTCTTTGTATAGGTCCTTCATGTCTTTGGTCAAGTTGACTCCAAGATATTTGAGTTTGTGTGGCATTATTGTGAATGCAACCCAGATTTTATTCCCAGCACTACAAGGTCCCATTTATGTGATAAATGAGATAGTCACCTTAGCCATTAGTAGTCACACTTCATTCTTACATTTGAGATTTTGACATATTTTCTTTATATTTCCCCTTCCCACTCATCCTATACTTCTTACCAATAAAATAGTTGGTTTCATAATGAGAAGAAAGGCCTTTTACAAAGTTCATTTCTTGATCAAGTAAACTGATTCTTCAAATGTTAATCAAAAAATAAAAGTTTTAGCTCAATCCAGTGAGATCTTTTATTTTTTACTTTTTAAATAATATCTTTATTTAAGTACCATAATTACAAACATATTTGTAGTTGGGTTTCGGTCATAAAAAGAACACCCCCTCCCTTCACGAGTGCAACATTCCCACCACCAATGCCTTCCATCTCTCTCCTTTCCCCTGTATTTGAAACAGGCATGCTACTTCTCTCACTGATATCTTCTAAACACCAGGTGTGTTAGGTACAATGGGAGCCAGGATTTAATCCAATAGATCTTAGTATAACTGAAAATGCCTTGTACTAATTTCTCTCCCCTATTATCTCCTTGAACTCTTATGATAACTCTAAGACGTCACCACTATCTTTACTCCCTTTTATTAGTGGGGAGAATCAGGGAGTTTCAGCTACTTGCTAAGTTTGTATAACCAGAATTGAAGCTGAGCAAGCTATTAGAGATCACAAGTTGCTGACCACCAGATGGGGAAAAGTGTGTGGGGATAGGTAGCAGACAGACCACCTAAATCCACATGACTATCCTTTGACTATGTCTGGGGGCATAAGGTGTGCAGAATCCCATCCAAGGGTGTGAGCAGCTGGAAGCTCTTTTTTGTTTAATGTTTAGGCTTTTGACTTTGAACTTATAGTTCATTCCTGGTAGGGCTCAGGATGTCATATGTGGGATGCCAGGAATATAATCAGGGCACCTACATGGTAGTCAAGTGCTTTCTCTACTGTACTTTTTTTTTACTTTTACTCTATCTCTCAGGCTCAAATGGGAGCTATTACAGGGTGAATAGAAAGAGAATATGGAGAGGGTGAAGTTGGGTTGCCCAAGCAAAACAGTGGAATGCATGTTTGGCCTTGGAATATAAGAGGAATGGCAAATAAAATAGGGTTCATTAATACTATGCCAAGAGAGAGCCCAGGTTGGTCAATGAAATGTTTGGTAAGTTCATAATAGTGCCTCTGCTTTGTTCAACTGGTAGAAAGAACCAGCCCTTTCTACTAACTTCTGGGATGTGGATGGAGGGATGGGGGAGATCAGAGAATTTTTGCCACATAATGGCCAATTTTTCAGTGAAGCTATTGAAGGGTCAGCTTAAGCTCAGTCCCCCACCTTCACCAGACCCCTCTTGCTACCCAGAGGCCCCTTGCAAAGCCTCTTTCTAATTCTCTATTCATAATTTTGACATCCCTCTCCTTAAAATCCACCTCCCCAAATCCTGTAAGTTTCTGACCCCTGCCCCCAAAAAACTGAATCTGCCCCCTCTGAATACTAATCATCCCCTTGTGCCAGCTTCCAATGCCTAGGGCTTAAGTAAAATTCATCTTCTTTAA
Organism: Suncus etruscus; assembly: GCF_024139225.1. NCBI lineage: Eukaryota > Metazoa > Chordata > Mammalia > Eulipotyphla > Soricidae > Suncus > Suncus etruscus. The sequence continues at coordinate 34,237,261 of NC_064859.1, read as the reverse complement.
ATTCTTCTTTTGACTTTAGTTTCTCTTCCTCTTTTTTTTTTAAAGAAAGATACCTTGTTTTTTTGAATATCCTAATCTATTCTTATCTTCTTGTTTTCATTTTGCCACCTAGTTATATTTGTTACTGTCAAACTTCTGCTGCTTTTCATACCATTTCGCTCTCTCTGCTGTACCTCATAATATTTTAAAGTGTAAACAACAACAGAGTCTGGTGAAATGAAAATAGAAAAATGCTATAAGACCCTATCCATCATGTACTGGGCCTTCTGCTCACAAGAGCCCCTGTATGGCCCCTTTGTCTCTGGCTGCCTTCTCCCTCTGCAGCTCTTTCTCTCTTAACTCTGTACCCAGTTTTCCTGCATATTTACTTTCTCTCTAATTATTTTTTCTGATAGGCCTAATGTCACTGCTCTAAGTCTTGTTTTTTTTTTCCTATAAAATCAAGCTTCAGGGTCCATAGAGAGAGGACAATGGTTAGGGTGCTTGCTTTGTGTGCAGCCAACCAGAGTTGGCTATTCAAGCACCACATATGATCCTTTGAGTCCTGCCAAGAGTGATTCCTGAGTGAAGAGACTAGAGTAAGCCTGAGCACAAGTGTACCCACACACAAAATAAATAAATAATGCTTTACTTTCTCAGTATGACTCTCATTAAGCATGTTGGCAAACTGGGTGATTACTCCAGGAATCCTAAAACATGGGCCCCTGGGAGTGGTACCCTGAGATGGGTAGGGAAGGTAGCAGAGAGGTAGGGGCCATCTGAAATATGCAACTAATAGAGGAAGTCACTGTGCAAATATCACCCCACATTCTATGGCTTAAGTTTGTCTTAGGTGGCCAGGCTTGGTGCTGTAGCCCAAATTTTATTGTTATCTGTTCCCACAAACCCAGACCCATGTCTTTTAAATCTTATGGCAGCACTCTGACTTATTTATTTAGTACCAAGGGTCATGGGTCTTCAATAGCAGAAGAGTGACTAGATTTCAGAATAAAAGCACCTGGTAGGAAACGATCAGTTTGTTCCCATTGCTATAATGTACCAGAATAAGGGGTCAGAGAGATAGCTCTCAAATGGCTGGCATGCACACTTTGTATGCTGGAGCTCTAGTTCAATCTGCCCTCTGAATGGTTCCTTGAACACCTTAGGTGGAAAGAGGGGAAAAAAAGGTAACTAAATAATTATTTGCTATATAAATGGAAATCCCAAGAAGAGAGTCCCACCTGAAAATGTGGCTTTCATCATCCCTGTTTACAAAAATTGTCAAAGAAAGTCCACCCTCCCCATTTCCCTTGCCATTGTTAAATTGGACAATGTGCCTTTTGTGGGCTACAGTCTCACTCTCACCAGCTATATCATATTCTCACCAGCCAAAAGAAGCAACACAGAGAAGACAAACACACACAAACACACACACACACACACAAATTGCATTAGTAACAAGTTCTAGGTCACGACATTTTCCTTAGGTCAGACACTTTTCCATTTCTGAACACATTTTTTTACCCTTCCAAGTCAAAGCAGCCAGACAAATGACCACAGGCCATCTCCCACCATGTCAGGTCAGCCCACAACTATTAGGGTCTTACTTAAGAACTGGCTACTTGGTTCACAGAATAGCAGGATTCTTGCCGGGGCTACTAAAGATCACTGTCAGCACATGTATCATAGGCACCATAGCATTCTCAGGACATAGTTAGAAAGCTATGTAAACAGAAAGGTCACACAAAGGATGTTATCCATAGGGAGTCAACAGCTGGACCTAGCTTGGATGTTCAGAATAAATATATATCACTGTCCAGCATCAGACACTGAACCTTGAAGTGTTTAAAAATGGACTTAATAACCCCGAAGATAATGAGTACGAGTGACAAGCTCCATCTAAATAAACTCACAAGGAAAAAATTAACTCATAAGAATTTAAAATAGAAATCACAGGGCCGAAGCAGTGGAGCAGGCAATAGGGCATTTGCCTTGCATGCGCTAACCTAGGATGGACCACAGTTTGATCCCCCCGGCATCCCATATGGTCCCCCAAGCCAGGGGTGATTTCTGAGCACATAGCCAGGAGTAGGCCCTGAGCATCACCAGATGTGGCCCAAAATTCAAATAATAATAATAATAAATCGGGAAAAATAAGTTGCTATTGTTGTTTATACATGGGCTACCTCTATCCAGAAAGTTTCAGTTACCCAAGTTCTCTGTATCAAAAATCTGAAGGTTTCTTATGAGATAGAAGTACAGCTGTATCAAGAGGTAGTTTTAACTTCTTGAAGATCTAAAATTCAGTATGTTTTCCAAACTGGATGAACCTTTGAATTTTCCCATCAACAGTGTTTGAAAAGGTCTGATTCCTCCACATCCCTGCCAACACTAGTTTTGTTGTTGTTTTGTTGTGTTGCAATACCAGGAATCGAACTGAGGGACTAACACATGTAAGGAAGTACTCTACCACTTACCCACATCCCCAGTTCCTGACCATGCCATGAGATTATTATCTCACTTTCTGATTAAAACTATCCTTGTAAGTCTGTAATGTTTCCACTGCTTTTTCCTGATACTGAGCATTTTTATGGGTTTATTGGCCATTTGCTTATCTTATTGGAAGAAATATCTACTTATATCATTGTTAATTGAATTATTGTAGCATAGAATTAAAAAAGTTATTTATGTATTCTAGAAGTTAGTTTATAGATATTTGTAAGATATGCTTGCTTGTTTTACATGAATTAATGGTATTGGTTAATCATTTTCATTCCCTTTGCACAATGTTTCCTTGGTTATTTTCTACTTTACTGGAGTTAGAGAGCTAGAACAATGAATGGGACACATAGCAGGCCTGGGTTCAATTCCCATCACCACATATGGCAGGGGTGGCGAACACGCGGCTCTTGAGCCGCATGCGGCTCCCGGCCAAAATGAATGCGGCTCTTTCCTCTTATTCTTTTGTGTACTGTGGCTCTTTGCCAAGTTTGGATTTTGTTCTGCTGCTTCTGAGGAGGGACCTCTGAGGAGAGATCTCTGAGCGCGGAGTCCCGTCCCCAGGCTGCGGCATCCTGTCTCCCATTCCTCAGAAAGAACTGCATTGACCAGCGAGCGGCGGTGGGGGGGGGGGGGGGGTGGCTCATGTGTCACATGTTGGGTAACATCTGGCCGTTAGTACTTATTGTAGAGGACGCAGCACACCCTCACCATCACTGCAGGATTTTGACCTTCACTCAAACTGGCAAAATGCAATATGTGTGTAATAGATTATTGTTAAAATTAGATGCTTTTGTGTGAGTGTTTGTCTGTTTTGGCAGGTCACTGCGTGGTGTGGCTCTCTGACTCTCACAGTTTAAAATTTTGGCTCTTTGTGTCGAACTTGTTCATCACCACTGACATATAGCCTTCTGAGCACTACCAGATGTAGTGCTCTGCTCTACTCAGATGGTACCTGAGTGTAGAGTCAGGAGTATCTCTGAGCATCACTTGGATGTGCCTCTCAAACATATATGTGTGTGTACATATATATATGAAATTAAAATTGTTTTTAAGACATTTAACTTATGTACTTCCTTTACCTTGTTTTAAGAATAAAAGCAAGTGTGTTGGGGGCCAGTGAGAGACTACAGTAAGTAAGGTGTTAGCCTTGCATTCAGTTGACCCGTGTTTAATCCCCAGCACTCTCTATGGTCTCCTGAGCACAAAGCCAAGAATAAAGCCCTGAACAGATCTGGGTATGCCCCTCCCAAAAAAGGAATTAAAGCAATTGTATACTTTACAATTGATAGACTTGCTTGAAGACATCTCAAGGTCATCTTAACTAGTAATGGTTTTGATGACAAAGGAAGGCTGGGAAGAAAAGAAACCCATTGTCACTGTCAATGTGATTTTAGAGCTACTGAAAGTAAAGTGTGGGAAATATTTCAGTAGATATTTTCTAATGTTAAAAAAAAACTAAATGTATTATTTTGGCAGTCACAGGAGGTCCCTAATAAGACACCTAACTGCTAACTGTTCATTCACTAGAGAGATCAGTGACTCTTGAAGTCCTAATTGACCAAAAATCCAACCACAAGGTGTTAACAAGAGGCTAGAAGCTCTAGTCTTGCTTTCAACAATCTCTTCTACAACACTGCAAATGGATAGAGAAAATTCCTTGTAAACTAAAATGACATCTCTACCAATCTACATTAAAGAGCAGTTTTATAACACACAATACACTACATCTTGCCGAGACTCTCCTGAGCCTAAGGAATAACCCTAACCCTAACCCTCTCAAGACCCACAAGTTGGTTCAGATACACACAGAATGATGGGCAGCATTCATGGATACTGCAGTCAGTGCTCAAGGAAAGAGTGACCAGTCTCTGTCTTTTACACCTATATAACCAGGGATATAGACTACCCCAGAAATCCATAATAATAAATAATTGCACTGAACTAAGTGTCATGCACAGTTCTAGTCACTTTATATATAATAGCTCATCCAATTCTCAAAACGTTTCATGCAAAGACTTTCATTCTGTTCATGTTCATGTTAGACATGAAAATACCAAGATTTTGAGAGGAAATTGTCCCAAAACTGCCCAATGTCACATAACTAAGATTTTAGTGGAAGGAATTGGGCTCCAGAGTGCTCTTACCTACCCACTGGGCTTTGTTTTACTTTGGACCCACACCCCCTAATTCCAGACAACTTTGTAAAAATGCAAATGAAGAGGGACTGGGTGGAAAAATTAAATACACCACTCTTTTTCCTCAAGTTAAATTCTTCTCTCCTCCACCTTTTCCTCCTCTAGCTTCTTTTTCTCTGACCCCGCCCCCAGTGCTGAGGATCAAATCCAGGAACTCATACATACAAGGCAAATGCTCTTTACATTGAGTTATCAACTTGACAGATATAAGAATCTAGATGTCTTCTACCAGACCAGATATTCAATTCAGAAATCTGGGATTGGAGCATGCCAAATGAGCATGCTTTGCTGGCAGGATTTCAGGCCTGTGTTTGAATCCCAGCAAACTGCACAGTGCCCTGAGCACCACAGGGATCAACCATCAGTAATCCCTGAGCACTGTCATGTGTGACCCCAAAATAAAATAAAGACTATATGCATAACAATTCTACTTTTGGGGAAAATGTGTTATTTATAGTAATATAAAATATGTCTAGTATTATTTTTACTGAATTAAAAATATGTAAGTGTATTTATTCTAATGTCTAATATCTTAAATATAAATAAAAAGAGATAAAAAATAAAGCAACTTTGAGTTACCAATATTTCTAGTTCTGAAAACTAAAATTTGGGAGCCTCTGATCTTGTTCAACATTTACCAACCATATTCCAGGAGTTGGTAAATTTACTGTTTAGTAAAAAGGAGTTCTTGATGCCAGTACAGTAGTACAGTAGATTGGACACTTGTTTTGCACATAGTCAATCGCTGGCACTTCATAACGTCCCCTGAGTACTACCAAAAGTGATCATTGAGCACAGAGTGAGAAGTAAGCCATGAGCACTGCTGGTCCAAAAACAAACAAATAATAGGAGTTGCACAATAAAATAATGTCCCTCAAATATCTAAATGGAAATGAGTGTGATCTCTATGGAAAATAGTATAGAGAGACCTTAAGAAACTAAGAGTAGATATACCAGGACCAACAATAACGACTCCTAAACATTTAAATATTAATTTGAAAAATATAGCACTTTCCAGGTTCATTCCGCAGGGACCAGAGAGATAGCACAGCGTAAGGTGTTAGACTCAGAAGGACAGTGGTATCTCATTGTTTTGTTTGTTTGTTTGTTTGTTTGTTTTTGGGCCACACCCGGCAATGCTCAGGGGTGACTCCTGGCTGTCTGCTCAGAAATAGCTCCTGGCAGGCACGGGGGACCATATGGGACACCGGGATTCAAATCAACCACCTTAGGTCCTGGATTGGCTGCTTGCAAGGCAAACACTGCTGTGCTATCTCTCCGGGCCCACCCAATGTTCTTAATACCAATATCTTATTCTTCATTCACAAGCTCAACATTTTAAAGCACCAGTTTTACTTTGACTGAAAACTTTAAAATGTGAATCTAGTACTAGTTCTTCATTTTGCAGATAAAATCAAGTCTCAGAGAAGTCTAATGGTTTGCAATAAATTATTTTACTAATTACTTAGATTAAAACTCTGGTGTTTGGGTCACTAATCTAGCATCCTGTTCTTCATTCTGTCCCAGTCCTCAACTTCACTGGAAGGGATTAAAGCACTGGCATCATTTTATTTCACCAACCAGTGTTTCAAATCTATTGTCTTTTCAAGATAATCCTACAAAATCCAGTAGATTAGCAGCTAGAGAGATAATATAGTGGGTATACATACCTTGCACACAGTTGATCTGGATTCAATCCCTGGCATTTCATATGTCTTCCAGCACAGCCAGAACTGATTGCTGAGCGTAGAGCCAGAAGTAAACCCTGAGTACAGCCAGGTATTTCACCCCCCCAAAAAAAAAATCCAGTGAAATATAGATTCCAAAACCTACAGATTTCACTTTTTTTTCTTTCTTTTTTTTTGTTTTTTTTTTTTTTGTTTGTTTGTTTGTTTTTGGTTTTTGGGTCACACCTGGCAGCGCTCAGGGGTTACTCCTGGCTCTATGCTTAGAAATCACTCCTGGCAGACTCAGGGGACCATATAGGATGCTGGGATTCAAACCACCAACCTTCTGATTGCAAGGCAAACGCCTTACCTCCATGTTATCTCTCCGGCCCCTATAGATTCCACTTTTTATAGGAGGGAGGATTATTTCTATAGTCCAATGAATACAGCAAACAATGGGAATGGAGTTGTAAATAGAACTTTTTGGTTAGTATTGGTACAGGAGTTAGGGAAAAAAAGTGAATTCGTGTGGAATAGTTTGAAATCTTTGAAGTATTTTATCTTAATCACAAATCTGCAATGGGAATCAGTGGCTTTTGGAAAGACTACTACAAACATGAATTAAACAGTTTTTATGTTAAAACTGCTTCCTTATGGATGTCCCAGTTTCCTTGGAGCATTGAGTAATTTCTTCTCCCAAACGATGAGTTTGTAACTTAGTACATTTCCCTATTTATCCTGGTTTCCAGGAAGCTTTAGTCAGGCTAGAGGCCCCATTCAGAGAGCCACATCATCGTCATGATATTACAAATGGTTTTCAATTCCTGGAGATGGGAGATAATCTGTGTCATATGGGATTAGGGAAATAATGTTTTACCTCTTGGTCGGTTATTTGTGCCATCTGATGAGTCACAATGAAATTAGCAGCCATTACCAAATTCCCTCATGCATCCTCCCACAACCTCCTATTTAAACTCATAGTTATAGTAACGAAGAATCAAAATGGTCATCAGATTGTTATTCTGCCTTCTGTCTCTGTATTTCCTATGTTAATATGATCAACAATTATGAGAGGGCAATATTAAACTGCTTTTATCCCTTGAAGGAAGTGCACAAGAAAGCCTGGATTTTCTAAGTACATTCCAAAATCTCTGAAGATTTTATTCATGCAAGGTAAGTGTGACCTTCAACTAAACTCAAATCTATAATTTAAAGTGGCCTCTTTGACTCAAAATCCGTTCCATTTCAATGCCAAATGGATCATCAGCTGTTCTCCAAGTAATATTCGCTCCAAAGGAAGATTCTTGTGACTGATCAATGCACATTTTTGCATTTCTGCTCACAGACTTAAGTTCTGCTCTCCAATATGAGGCTGCAGCTTAATTGACGGAGGAATGCAAAAAGAGATTTGCAGGCGTCTGACTACTGTCGACTCATTGACTTCCCTCAGAGAATTCTTTCACTTGTCTTTTAAATTTTCCTTTCTTGTCAAAATTGCAGGTGCAGATAAATGCTGGAATCTTATTTCAATCAGAAAGTGCCAAGAACAAGAAAAGATGGAGAATTTTGATTGTCGTTTAGGACAGAGCCTCAAACAGCTGGAGGCCTTCCATTCTCTTTCAGCTTCCATCCATCTAAGGAGAAAATGCACTAAGGATTTCGGGGTTTGTGTTTTTTTGTGCGGGGGAAAAATGAGAAAATTCACAGTGAATTGAAGAACCACACTCCCCCCAAATAACATTAATCTAGAACGCTCTGGTGTGGGGTGATGTGAGGGAGTTCCTGAACGTGGTGGGTTCGACCCTGGGTCAGGGACTAAATGTTACCCCCATTCCCCGACCCTCCTTCCCCTGCTGAGTCTATGAAATCCCAAATTTCCTTTCAGGGAGCCTGAGACTCGCTACAGCCAGAGCCACACCAGGCAGGTTTTCTTTCTCCAGATCACAGGTAAGAAGCACTTCAAACAATGACTGAGTAAATCTGCATGGGATTACCAAAATAAGCCTTAGTGGGATGCAATTGTTATTCAGAGCCTTTTCTACAGGAGGTGTCAAACGGCTCGTTTTAGGGGTCCCCCCCCCCGCAGGTTCAGCAACCTGTAGTCGCACCTGCCGCCCACTGCTGTTTCCAGGCCGTTCCCCCAAGTAGCCTGCACCCGGGTTTTGCATCGCCCTGGCATGGGGCAGGCCTTCAGCAACGTAGTAGCCTCTCCATGTTCAAGTGTGAAAATGGCAAGATATCTCTCTTAACTGGATTTCCCTCCTTTTCCGTTGTTGGTTCCAAACTCCCAATAACTTCCCCATGGCAATTAAACCGCTCAGATCCGCGTTCCCAACAGTAACTGCGGCCTCAGCCTCGTGTTCTGCCAGAGACCCGGTCCGGTTGCAACCCACGTTTCAGAGGGAACCCTGCCCTCGAACCTCAATGGGTCTGGACCAAGACTCTAAACTGCTGTCTAGCTACCAGTGTCAACTGATACGACGTGAAGATGATCAGATCTTAGATTAATCTGATTGCTAGACATATCATTTAAAATGCATGTCACCTGTTTTCTTAAAACAAACAAACAAAATAACAGGACTTCTGGAATCGTTAGAGTGGTCGGTGTGGCCCAAGTCTGGTTCTAGTGGTCGACAATGGCTGGGGCTCCTGTTGGGTGCAGACCTCAGTGACTTCACCCACGAAATGTGTCAGTCCAGCCGATCCCTAACCCACCCACCCACCCCCAAGCATCCCCGGGAAATCCCAGAGCGAGTCGCAGAAAGAGCAGGATCTGGCCTTGGCATTCAGCGCACAAAGCCGATCCCTGCCAGCCGGACGGACTTTGCTGCCCTCTGCTGGGGCATCCCGGTTCCCCGGGTGGCCGGCCGCCTCTGCCTGGTCCTGGGCCCAGCATCTGTTCCAGCATCTTTCTTTGGCCTCTCACCTCCCTTTCCTCGACATTCTACTCCCAGGAGTAGGAGTAGGAAGGAGAAGAGAGAATAAGCCTTTCCCAAAAGAAGACGAGGACCGGAGAAAGTCATTTCTCTTTTAAGATAGCGACATGTCTTTCAAAACTATGTGAGTGTCATGACCTGTTCCATCCACTTAGCACCTGGCTAGCATCACCTGGACATGTGTGAAGTGTTTTGGGTTACCAGGCTTCTCCATTGGAAGGATTGGGTTTAAAGATTCAGACCAGGAATCTGTTTTTTAACAAGCTTGCATGTGATTTTTTTTTGTTGTTGTTGTTCCTGGGAAAGTTGGGGCTTGGAGTGGCGCTTTTCAAACTTGAAGGTGCTTACTGACAATTTGGGATCCTGTGAAAGGTAAATCTTGACTTACAAGGCAGGGTGACATCCCAGGATATGGGTGCTGCTGGCCCTCGGCCACTTGTGCAGGAGGCCAGCGTGGACCGGATTGTGTGCACTGCCCCATGCTTCACCACCTCCACCCCCATCCTTAGCACCACACATGCTCTAGTTAAAATCACCAGGAGTTGCCTCCCACTCTCCTCAGGCTTCTCTAAAAAGCAAACTCAAATCGTTATTTCTTTTGTATGGAAAAGCAAGGACGCCCCCTTTTGACTGTTCATCATATTTCCCATAATATGCCAGGAAAGGAGCAGTAGGTATATTTCTTTCCAACACAATCGGTGTCATCCTATGGATTAGGAAGAATTCCTTTCCCTAACAGATGAACTGCTCAGCCCCTTGTAAGGAGGCAGTGCTGGCATCCCCATAGTTGAATCTAAAGACACAACAAAGATGACCCATTCTGTCTATCAGATTTGCCCTTGAGAAGATGACCCTCCCAGCTCCTGAGTCACACACAAGGGGCACCAATGCTCAAGAAGCATGTGGCTAATTGTCTTGAGGACTGTCCACAGTCCCCAATATTTGAACTTAGTTTCTGTCTTTATTTCTTTATCCTTTCCTCCTTGGCACCCAGCAAACATTTCTAAGGCTATCATATCCAGACTCATCCTAGTCAGGCTATTATTGCTTCTCATTGTTCCTGGGATTTTTTTGTTTTGAAGTCTCAGGGAGGGGAATATAGTGGATAGGGGGCACCTAGCTTATAGTACCTTCAGTAAAACTGTATTGGAAATTTTATCTACCTATTGGTAATTTTGGATTGACCCATGGTGTGTCTTAATGTTCCAAGATTGTATCCTTGATGATGCAACTTTCAGATTCCCAATGAAATTGCATTTAAAAAGCAAAAGTCCTTCTGGAGGAGGACAGTAAATGCTCCAAACAAAATAAATGCATTAGAAAGTAAAAAATAATCTAACTGCTATCTATTATCTATCTGCTCCTGGCTTAATTTCCAAGGCTTGGGATATGAATCTAGCATCTATCCACATAGTTTATATTCTGGAAGATTGATGGTTGAGGGTGTGAGGGCTGTTTATTTAGATTTGTTTGTTTCAAAACTAAGGAAATAACCTATTTTCACCATTAAACCTTCCAATTCTCACCCCTGCCTTTCCTAAGGACTCCTATACTTAGCAGCACAGCTCCCATTAAAGTCAAATTTCCTTAGATGAGGAAGTCACTGAATGCCTAATTACACATGCAATGCTGGAAAAAAAATATATTAAGACTGCATTTACATTGCCAGCCTTCTTTTCCCATTACACAACAGAAAGATTTATCCTTTCATCTAGTATGTGAGCATTACTCTTGCAAGCTTGTAGTTCTATGTAACATATATTAGTATATCATTCACTATTAGCACCAAACTTGACAATCTCGAAGTTATGCCTCTCTCAATGTTATATATAGTCTTTCTTCTGAGCTAGAAACAAACCAAACTAAAAATAATCACTGAATCCCACATCCTGGCTGTCACTTACCCAGACAGAGTGACATTGCAACACCCCGGGCTCCCACAGATCTCCTGTGAGCTGTGTGGATTCCTGCCATGGGCTGCACCCACACAACGACCAAATGCAAGTCTCTGGCAGGAAGCCCACTTAAACCTTTACCCAGAGCCACGCTCAGGGGGTGCTGGACAGGTTGCTTCTGCCTTGGGAATAAGTGAGAGACTTATGATCCAACTTTGTTCAGGGCTCAACCTCGGGTGAGACTAAAAGTGACCCAACATCACATGTGGCACGCAGGGCTGCTCATTTCCAAATGCTTGAAGCATCTGTGCAGGTGTTTCCATCAGCACCAAAGCCCAATACTCCCATCCTGCAGCTCCAAGGTCAGAAAGAAAAGCAGCAACCTTTAATTGGGCTCCTGCTGAAGACTCAGTTGTGGGGGTGTCACCTGGTGTCTCTAAATGTCAGCAGAGACAAGGTTTGATAGATGGATAACTTAGCCCTCAACTACTGGGAACTGCTACTTCAATGCTTGGATCACCTCCCAACTCACATTGCTCGCGGGTTCCCGATAAATGCGGTGACAGACTGTTGAGCTGAGGCAGCCTGGGGGGGGGGGGACAATTTGCTGAGTGGCCCAGCAGATGTCACATGTCACACAGCTTCAGCAGCTCCCCTGGGGCGATGATCCAGCTTCCTGAGCTCCTGGCCCTGTGCCTCCTGAGATTCTTCCAGAAACACCAAGTTGGAACAATTCTGCACCTCCAACACTGACATGAGGGGACTTGGGGAGGGGGGCTATGTCTGGGGCTGGCCCTGGGGGTTTCTGCTTCTCCTAATTCCTGTTGCAAATAGTCCCCAAACCAACTTCCTAGCCTCTAATGTGCATTTCATGTTTGTTGGACTGGAAATAAGAGACGAAACCTCATGAAGAGTCTTCCTGAGTTTCACAAGAAGAGATTGAAGGACTAGAGCGCAGTAGAGCAGGCAAGATTCTGCTTTACATGCAACTGAACTGGGCTTGATCCCCAAGCAACACATATGGTCTGCCGAGCCTTGAGTGTAGAACCAGGAATATCGGTAACCCCTGAGCACTGACATTTTTGGCAGGGGTGGGCAATGGAATCTGCAGATGAGTGGCACTGACCAGCTCTGACTTCTTAGAGCTTAGCATCAGCCAGTGACCCCACATGAAAGTTGTGGCAGGGGGGTTGGATTTCCCAGGACACCCCAATTCTTCTCAGGCTGGAGGCGTGGCCCTCCCTAAAGTGATGGTCACTATCTCTGCTCATTGAGACAGTTCCCTCTCTGACACCTACAAATATATACAATGGAGTAGTGCTCATTTCTCCTGGGGCAAGGGGAACATCCTGCAGTGCTCAGGACTTATTCAGCACTGTGCTCAGAAGTGACCCCTAGAGGTACTCAGGGGAACATATGAGGTGCTTGGGATTTGAACGAGGGTCAGTTTCATGAACAGATAGACTAGAACAGATTTCTTTTTAACGAATCCCATATCCAAATTTCCCCCACTGTTCCAGCCTTTAGCACCATTGTTTTTAAACTAATTGGTCTCAGAACCACTTTACACTTTTAAAATTATGGAGTCCAAAGAACTTTTGATGGGTTATAAGCTTTGTGGGATATAAGATATATATTTTAGATATGTGTGTATTCTATATACTGTATATATCCTATATATAGTGCACATACACATATATATGTTCATGTACATATAGAGAGAGAGAACGAGAGAGAAAAAAGAATGGGCTAGAGAGATAGTATAGGGTTTAAGACACTTACCTTGCATGCAGCCAACCCAGATTCAATCCTTGGCATTGCATAGGGTCCTCTATGCATTGTCTGTGTTCTCTCTAAACACAAAGACAGGGCTATGCCCAAAGTCTCTCACAACACACACACACACACACACACACACACACACAAGAAAAGAATAGAAAAAATAAAAGGAAAAGCAAGCCAAGCTACTTGTTAGGGGTGGGTATTGAGCCCTAACAGGTATGACAGAAGTATCTCCTTCATCCTGTTACCCCCTCAATGACTGAATCCAATCAGGTTCAAGTCATTCCATGATGACTAGAATTGACCAATGCTTACCACTGCTTATTCTCAGCCCCGTGTGGCAACAATAGAAAGAGAGTTTAGAGCTGTGAGACCAGTCACTAAACTCTGTTCCTACGGTGATTTTTTTTATTTTTTGGAAAGCCCGATTTATGGGATATCTACTTAGAGTAAATGAGTTCTTCACATCCTATGCATGCGCACGCGCGCACACACACACACACACACACACACACACACACCTCCAAAATGTCCCCATGTGCAGAAGATTACTCTGCCTCTGCCTTCTCCCATTCCAGACAATCACCATCATGTACTTGTTTCAGTTCTTCAACAACACAACACAAACATGCTCGCTCATACCACTATACCCCATTCCTGAGCAGGGGTGATGAGCATTTATAAACTCAGGTGGCCAGTGCCTTGCTGACTGTCTGGCAGTCTCTCTCCTGCCAGGAAAGTGCTTCAGAGTCAGATGTTATTACCATTCCCTCCTCTAAGCAGTGACAACCTACCCCAGGTCACTACTAAGAGCTGTCTCTGAAGACAGAGACCATAGGAAACAGCTGAATTCCAAGGTGGCTGGAGACTGCTGGATTTTATGTAGAATTGCCAGAGACAGCCAGTGTGATCAAAGCAAAGGGAGGAAAGCCATCTAGTGTCAGCCAAGAAGGCTTGGGAAGGAGGGGGCTTCACTCACAATGTGAATCATGGGGCCATTGCAAGTAGAGGATGGCATTGCCAACTAGCCTCTATGAAGAACATTCTCACTGCTCCACAGCAGACTGACAGTAGATCTGAGAGGGAAGCAAGACTGACAGAGAAGGGAGGTGATCCCAGGTGGAGGTGGTGAAGAGCTGCCAAGGGAAAAGCTAAGAGGCATTCAACCAGGTTCTTTTGGAAGATGGAATTGCTGTGACTTGAAGCAAGATTGATGTGAGAAAATTTTTTAAAATTAGGGATAACGATTCCTGACCATTCAACCTGAACAAAATCTAACTGAACATATTGAGATGGAGATGGAGGTCAGAGCAGGCTTGAGGGATAAAATCAAATTCTATTTTTTTATTGGGGTAGGAGGTGTATACAGTGTGGGAGGCTACTCCTGACACAGTGCTCAGGACCATGTCAGGCGGTGTTCAGGATAGGAGGACAATGCAAAACCTGGCACTCCCACCCCAAATTAAAGGCACTTTTGGACTATCTCTCAGGTCCTTTGGACTATATCTCAGGTCCCTCAAGTTCTATTTTGAAGAGGTCCAATTTAAGATGCCTATTGTACTTCCAATTGGAAGTGTCAGATACACAGATGGGCTTATGCAAGCACGGACTCTGGGGTGTTGCATATTGGAGCTATAAAAAGAAGATAGATATATGTACAGATATAGAGATATATAGATTTAGTATATATGAATATATATATATAATTGGTAGACATTGGCATGTGTTGTTGATTTTTAAACCCAAAGGACTTTCACCATCACCTAGAAGAATATAAATGGAGAAGATAAAAGAAAAGAGAGGACAGAGCCCTCAGGCTCTGTGACTTTTAAAGGTGAGAAAAAGGAGAAGGCAGAAAAGCAGACAGAGAGGTAGCAAGAAAGAGGAGACTATACTGCAAAAAGAAGGTGATTAATGGTAACGAATTCCCCTGAGAATTCATAGCAAAATGAAGATTAAGAATGGACACTGAATTAACTAAAGCTTTGGACCTGATAGAAACAATTTCAATGAAATAAGGAGATAAAAGTTTGACTGGACAGTCAGAGGGAGAGAGACACGATCCAGAATGTCTCTCTGTATTTGCATTCTGAAAAAGCAAAGGGAACAACAAGTAACCAAAGCAGCAGAAACTGAGATTTGTTCTACAAAACTGAGTTTACCTGGAGGTAACAGAAGAAAGGAAGGGTCCTTGGCATTTGTGGAGGGAAGGGGGCACTCTGGTGGTGGTATGGTGTTGGAATGATTCTGCAGTTAACTATCACTGATAGAAACAGTCCCATGGACAGTACTAATAATGTAAATAAGGGTGCCTCAGTGAAAATGGGGAGAAAAATAGCTAAAACAAAAAGTCTAACTGGAGTGGTTTGAGGGGAGGTCTGGACTTGTTTTTACTATTATATTTAATTTTTCATGGAGATATTGAGATTTACAAATTGAGCCTAATAGAGTTTCAGTCATACAATGCTCCAACACCAATACCACTTATTTGTGGGAACTTAACCTCCACCAAGGAATGGACTTCTACCCATAGCAGAAGTCTTTTTTTTTTTTTTTTTTTTTTTTTTTTGGTCAGAAGATTAAGAGCCAGAGAATGAGCCTTTATTCTCAGGCTAAACAGTATATGACTCCCTACCTTGTAGCTGCTCACCCTCCAATAGGAAAGAGATAGGGGAAAAACATGCAGTCACCCTCCTCCTAAGCCTTCCTCCCCTTCCCAGGATTCATTGTCATTTCTCGCTATGGTCCCCCTCCTCTCTTCAAAGTTCTTTTCCCCACCAAAGTTTCTGAAGACCCAGTACCCCACTTTTTACAGGAAATAAAGTATGACTGAATTTTTAAATAAAGTGACAACAGTACGATAACCACCAAACTAATTGTTATACAGAGGATGGAGGAGCAGTCTGATATCTATAAGAGTGTGGCAGCTAGAAAGCTGTCAGGTAAATGAACTGATATAGCAACCAAGGCACAGTGGAAGACAGAGACCAATAATCAGACAAAGCAGGAAGCTGTTTCATTTCTGCCAAAGAAATCTCAGGAATTGAAGGTATCAAATACTTGTGAAGGGTTCTATCCCTTCACGGGAGTAATTTCTGAGCACAGAGGCAGGAGTAACTCCAGAACATCACTGGTGTGGCCCCTTCCCAAAAGAATAGTCCTTCATCTTCCACAACAGGAAGCCAATAGATAATCCATAAAATGGAAAATACTGAGCTGCTATGTTTAAAGTAAATATACATGCTTATCCATATCCACGCATGTGCCCGTGTCTAAACCTGCATGTGTATTCATACAGACCTTACACTTGGTTGTTGGCTGCAGACCAAGTTTCTATTCACCATGAGAAAGATGCTGCAGCCTTCCAGAAATTTGTTCTCATCTGCCCAGAAGTACACTTTGAGAATGCAAGGCTGTCGTGTGCCTGGGAGATGGGCAGTGTGGTTGGTCATAAGTGACTAGAGCAAAGGCAGAGAGATAGTACCGGGGTAGGGGCACAGGTCTTGCATGCAGCTGACCCAGGTTCACTCCCTAGCACCACATAAGATCTTCTGAGCCTAAATAGGAGTGATCCCTGAGCACAGAACTGGGAGTAAGCCCTGAGCATCACTGGGTGTGGCTCCTAGACAACAACAAAAAAAAGGAGAAGTAGATCTCATAAGTTCTTGGTTACTCTCACTTCCTAAGTCCGTGCAAGCTAAAACATTAAACTCACAATGTTTTCATCCCATGCCAGCTCACCCTCCCCACCTGCCTGTAGCCAGAGAGACTCCAGAGAGGGTCACTTCTTTTCTCCTGTTCCTAACTCCTGGAATGGTTGGATGCTAGGACTGGTCTTCTTTTCTGGCCTCCTGTACTGGGAGTCCCTGTACTAAAGCTCCTTCAATTGGGAGTCTCTGTCCCTCTAGCTGTCTCTCCCTGTCAACAGTCCTCTGCAAGACCAGCAACCACAGGGGAGAGCTCTCTTGTATGCTCTCATGTTCCCTCTGTCTCTGTCTCTCTGTCACTCTCTCTGCTCCTCCCTGTGTCTCTCTGTGTCTCTCTGTCTCTGTCTCTCTGTCTGTCTGTCTCTCTCTCCCACCCTCCCTCCATGACCTCTACATAGACCTCTTCCACAGCGCCAGCCCTGGGGGGTGGACTCATACTCTCCTAAGGTTCCCCTGCCCTGTGGACTCTGGGTGCTTCCAAAGGAACAGAGTCTGCTCTGAGGCAACTCTGGATTTACACTGCCCTCCCCACCCCCAATACATTCCTTTTGTCCTTTTCAAATGGGCAGTTGGAGGCTGGGAAACCATCTCCTCAAATTGTCACAAGTGAATCTCTGGGATATCCCTCATTTGCATTAAGGGAGGGAAGGGATGGGGCCAGATGGTGGTAGGGCGTAAAAAGTCTGTCTTGCACTGCTAGCCTAGGACGGACCGCAGTTCGATCCCCTGCTGTCCCATATGGTTCCCCAAGCCAGGAGCAATTTTTGAGTTCATAGCCAGGAGTAACCCCTGACCGTCACCAGTGTGACTCCACTCAAATAAAGGGCGGGGGGGGGGGGGGAGAGAAGGGAAGTCATAGTCCTCCATAAGACTGAATAAAGTAAGAATAAAGAGAAAATGTGAGAATTGGGACAGCAGAGACGATTAAATCTTAATACACTTCCTTGTGGTCCCCATCTTAAGCCTCATCATGCTTTTTGGGACCACAGGGCAAGTGCCTGTGCTACTTCAAAGATCACCACGAGTGTTAGTATATAGAGAAATAGAGGCACAGCTGAAAGATGGACAAGTGGTCAAGAGGTATTTTCTTCTCTGAGGACTGTCCAGAGTGAACCCTGAGCACAGATCCAGGAATAACCCCTGAGCATTGTGAGTTTGACCAGCACACTTCTGCCCCCCAAAAAAGAGAGATTATTCTATTCCCTGGCCTCTTCCTACAGGCCTATATGCTTCACAGAATGACCCAGTAGACAGGGAGCAGCAGTGAAAGACAAGGAAGTTAGTACAAGAGCAAGCAAGGCCTTGGGAAGAGAGAAGGGAGGAACTGTGGCAAAGGTGGAATCTTTGAGAGGAGCATGATGCAAAGCGACAGAGAGCCAGGGCATGTGTAACCTCCAAAGCAGGTATCTTTGATGAGCTGGAAGCCATTCCAGCTGATTGTTTTTAGTTGTTCAGTGAAACAAAAAACCAGGGTCAACAGCTCAGAGCAAGAAGGAGAAAGTGATACTGATTGATGAGAGTGGGGAAAAAAAAGAAGAAACACTCAACAGTGACCATGTGCGGGACAATGGGGCTCTTGAATTAACTCAGTTGTGGGCTCCCCTCCAGCACATCCAGCTGCTCATGTGCAGGCAGGTAGTTGGAGAATGTCAGGTTTCATCAAAGCCGAGGGAAACATGGAGGGAAAGTGAGAGCAAGTACATAAGGATGAAAAGTTAGGCAAGAATATGAACCATGAACTGAGTGAGGTAGGGAGTAAGGACTCAGGGAGGAAGTAAGGCAAAAGGGGAAAGTGAGGAGAGCTAGGGTTGAGCAGAGGGTTTAGTAGAGCTGGGCAATGCTAGAGCATGCAACAGCTTTCCACGCAGACGTACATACCCACCGTGGTACACTGGCTCCCACTGTTCCTCCTCTAACCCGTTCGCATTGCTTATTTATTTACCCTTCTGTTTAGTCAAGTGGAGCTTAAATTAGTAGTCTCTATCTCTTCACTGTTCCCCTGCCTCAATTTCTCTCCCTGTGAGAACCACAACTCCCCAGACCAACTTCACTTTCTGTGAAGAGAAACTTGTTTTCATTTCCCTCACTTTCCTTCCACGCTCGAAGTGATTTTCTTTCCTTACCTCCATGCACCATCTCAAGGCTCAGAAGAAACTTTCACTCTCCAAACATTGATTACGGCACCTTTCACATCTCTCAGGGTTGTGTCCAGCTTTTTCTGGTGACTGCACCATCAGATCAGGATGGTGAATTGTAAACAACTACATTTACACACAAAAAAATTTTTTTCAGGGCAGAGAACCAGTCTAGTACAATAACATTTATCAGCAAAGAGATATGGTCAGAGTGGGAGTCCTATGAAAGTGGTGCAATTTGAGAGCATATATTGCCCATAGCAATGCAGGGCAACAGCTAACTGTCCACCAACTCTAAAGAAGTACATCTCCTGAGGAGGAGTGGATTACTCTCCTTTAAGAGGATGGGAAGAATTTGTTCCCATAGAAATTCAAGATATACTCCGGCATCCAGTTTTTCAAATTTGCTTTAAAATAATTGTCCTTTTTCCATAAATAGCAATGACTTTATTGGTTCACAGAGTGCTCATTGTTCATCAAAATTCGTTCTCTTTCTTAACAATGGCAGTGTCTTGGCTTGATATTTAGCTTAGTGAGAGAGCATATACCTTGCATTCAGGCAATCCTGGGTTTTATCACTGGCATCACAAAAAAAAAAAGATAAAAAGAAAAATCAAAAGTATCTCTAATTTTCTGCTTGATGCATGGCAACTATAGTACAAACAATATCCACATCCCTGGATGTAGCTAAATGGTAGAGCACCTGTTTCATATGCATGAAGGAGAGAAAGAAAGAAAGAAAGAAAGAAAGAAAGAAAGAAAGAAAGAAAGAAAGAAAGAAAGAAAGAAAGAAAGAAAGAAAGAAAGAAAGAAAGAAAGAAAGAAAGAAAGAAAGAAAGAAGAAAAAAAAGAAAGAAAGAAAAGAAAGAAAGAAAGAAAGAAAGAAAGAAAGAAGAAGGAAAGGAAGGAAGGAAGGAAGAAAGGAAGGAAGGAAGGAAGGAAGGAAGGAAGGAGGAAGGAAGGCAGGCAGGCAGGCAGGCAGGAGGCAGGCAGGCAGGCAGGCAGGCAGGAAGGAAGGAAGGAAGGAAGGAAGGAGGAAGAAGAAGAAGAAAGAAAGAAAGAAAAGGAAGGAAAGGAAAAAAAAGAAGGCAGAAAGGAAAGAAAGAAAAGAAAAAGAAAGAAAGAAGGAAAGAAAGAAAGAAAGAAAGAAAAGAAAGAAAAGAAAAGAAAGAAAGAAAGAAAGAAAGAAAGAAGAAAGAAAAGAAAGAAAGAAAGAAAGAAAGAAAGAAAGAAAAAAAAGAAAGAGAGAAAGAAAGAAAAAGAAAGAAAGAAATAAAATGAAAAAAGAAAGAAGAAAGAAAGAAAGAAAGAAAGAAAGAAAAAGAAAGAAAGAAATAGAGAAAGAAAGAAAAAGGAAGGAAGGAAGGAAGGAAGGAAGGAAGGAAGGAAGGAAGGAAGGAAGGAAGGAAGGAAGGAAGGAAGGAAGGAAGGAAGGAAGGAAGGAAGGAGATGGACAAAGTTAGTGTTAGAAACTTGGAATTGTATCGGTATCCCAAACCACAGTGCCTAACAGGTAAAAGATGTGGGGGTAGGGGTCTGAAAGAAGAAAAGTGTGGGGCAGGCTAAAGGTGGGGCAGGGGTGGGAAGAAAGGAAGGTAACAGGAAATTTGTGGCAGGAAATGAACACAACTGAAGGGATGGGTGTTGGAGAATTGTATGATCAAAACTCAACCATCAACATCTTTTTAACTCTGTATCTCAACAGTGATTTGATTAAAAAAAAATAGTGCCAAATAAAAACTATCTTTTCCAAATTCCCTTGCAGCAAGATGTGGCCGTATGTTTAGGTCCTGGGCCCAGGACTGGAAGTCCTGAGGTTATATCCCAAAAAGTAAAGAATATGTCAACTCTTCAATCTTTCATGTTCCCACTCTTTTACAGAAAGACACAAATGGGGGCAGTGGGTGGGGGGAGGGAGAAATCAATCTCCCTAGGCCTAGAGGATCTTGTGGAATCCAATTCAGTCCATCATTATGACTGTCCTGGGCCAACACCCAGAGGGAAATAAAGTTCTATTTTATTCAGCATTATTATTTGGGCATTTGTTATGTACATTTGAAATGGTACCCTACCATACATATCTTTTTCTCTTTTTTTTTTTAAGTGGGACACATCCTTCAGGTAGTTGCTGTAAGAATTGCTCACAGTGGTGCAAGGTCTCATAGCTGGAATTCCTTCATAGAAAGCATGTGCACTGGCCTTTTAAGTTACCTCTCTCACCCCTCATCCAACTTCTTGTTTTATGAGCTTTTTTTTTTTTTTTTAACAGATACACAACAAATACTCAATTTGTGCTTCCAGTCTTCATTTCAACCCTGAATTCATTGTTGACAAGATTACCATCTTGGTGGTTTTCTCTTTAATAATAGGAACTTGAATTTTACACCTAAGGGAAAGACAACCCTGTCTTAATGTCCAGTGTCCACAATTACAAAGACCTGATATCAAAAGACACCAGATTTCAGGTGATAAATTAATGTCTTTCAATAACTAAAGAGCAAGTATTGGATAAAATAAACAATAATCTTTGAGTAGTGATCTTTAAATAGAGTTAGTTGCTTTAGTTCTGACAATTTCAATAGAATGATTTTCTTTTCAAGATGCCATCTTGCCCCCTCTCCATTTGTGTTGTTATTGCTAAACCACCCCATTTTAATTATCATTTAATTATCCTTATCTACAGTTGAGTGCCCCCCTTCTGTTGGAAAGCCTATTTTATATAAACCAAACCAATGGGTAATTACCTATCAAAAGCTGATTTATCTAAATTCCCACTGAAACTAGACGAGGCAGTTCCTTTAAGTCATAAAATCATTCAAAATTAGATACATGGGAAAAAAGATAGCATTAAATTTGGATTTATAGAATACCAATCTTCCAAGATTTATCTTCTAGAATATATGTGTGACAAATATTACAGTTAAATTCCCTCACCACTCCACTTTTCTCCAGCCCACATTTACTTGTTTTCTTCCACTACAGAGGCTGAAAAAAAAATTTAGGCCTTTCATTCTGGGCACCATTACATTCCCTTGCAGTAAGAAGATACCACATAACATATTGTGGTCAACAAGACAGACACAGAAATATTGTATTTTAAAATGCAAATTATCAGTTCTTTCCATTCTAGATATATACTCAAAAATTCAAAACATGGATGTATCAACACTTGTATACACATATTCATAGAAGAATTAGTCACGGTAGTCAAAAGGTGAAAACAATTCAAGTATTCATCAATAGATGAGAAGGTCAAAAAACGTGGTCTACAAGCAATGGAATATTAACCAACCATTTAAAAAAAAAGGGAGGACTGGGAAAGAGTTCATAGAGTTAGAGCACAGAGTCACAGACTTTGTATTTAAAAGATGAGCACAAAGCCAGGAGCAACTCCTGATTACCACAAGCTTTAGCCCCCAAACCCAAAATAAATAAAAAAGAATGCACACGTCCATGTTGATACACATGCTAAAACAGAGATAAACTGTGGGCATATTATGCTAAGTGAAATCAGATCGGCACAAAAGGCCAGACAGTGTATAATTCTATTTGTATGAGTCACCTCATACAAATATATTAATATAAATATATTAATAAAGGCATAAATCAAATAATGTTAGAATAGCCCAATGGCCTAAGCACATGTTTTACATGCATGCTTGTGTGCTTAAAGCCCTGGGTTCTATCCCCATCATTATGAGGTCTCCTAAGCACTGCCATGAATAAGCTTTGCACATGGAGTCATAAGAAATTCCTAAGCACTTCTAAGTGTGGCTCAAAATCTCAAGAAAAAGAAAATAGACTCTAGGTGACATGGGGTAGGGAGGGGACGGGGGAGTTGTTTAATGAGTACAAATCAAATTCTTTGGGGTTTTGTTTATTTTGTTTAGTTTGGGAAGGCAAACTTACTCATAAGTCTGTTTAGAGATCACTCCTGGTGGGGCTCAGGGGACTATATAAGGATGCCAGGGAGTGCACAGTCTTTATATGTAGGATGCTGAGCAAGTTCCTGAGATGGATGTTGGTAATGATTCAGTACTTAAAGCCACTAAATTGTAAACAATAAAATGGTTTAAGTATTTCATTATTTCAGTTTTATTTTTTTTTTGAGGCATATCAGGTAATGCTCAGGGGTTACTCTTGGCTCTGTACTCAGCACCTGGAGGTGCTCAGGAGGTACTGAGGATCAAACCTGGGTCAGCTGCATGCAAGGCAAGCACCCTACTAACTATTAATATCTCTCTGGCCACTCTTTATTCTTATTTTTATGGAACAAATTACAAATATGGATCTCTTGATTCTATATTTTCTTGATGATTCAATATTCTATTGACTTTAAATAGCATTGTAAGGACCAGAGCAGCAACACAGTGTGTAGGGAAAGGAAAAAACAGACACTGAGTCAATGAATGCAGTGTCAGCCCTAAGTAGCCTCCCACCCAATAATGTATTTCCTTTAACCAATGCTCTAACTACTCTTCTGAACCAGAGATTTGAGTCCTCACAAAGTGTCCTGATAGGATAGACCCCCCAAAGTGGAAATTTTTCCCCTTTATCTTCCCCTACATTATTTCTTCCCTTAATCTTTTCTGAACTTCATAAACTAAGAAAAATGGCAGTTTGAAGCTTTCACTGATTGCTCTTATAGAGCAAGGTCTCTCTGGTCTGACAATATAATCAAACAGTGGTTCCCAGTCCTCAATCCTTTGGGGAATTTGTATTTTGATACAATTGTGGAGAAACATTATCTTCCAACAGACCAGATCTTCATCTCAAGCAACAGGAAATGAGGCTATGATTTAGCTCATTTTTCGTTTAATTTGTACTTTAATAGTCTGATAAGACTTTAGGTTTAATGGAATGTGTGTCCACATCCCCCAAACAATATGGGAATGATAAGGAGATGTCTCTATTAAAACTAAGATTGACCCCCCAAAGCAAATGGTCTGAGAAGCTATTGTCAAAAGAAAATTTATTTATTCCCTCGAGTAAAATAAAATACAGCTAATCTGTAAGATAAAATTAAGGCATGGCTTTATAAAACACATTAGGAGCATATGATTATTTTTAAAAAATCCCATTCTTTTATAATATGGCATGGTATAGACATAAATTTAGTTGCAACTATGCTATAATTATATATTTACTTGAATACGGACCAAAAGGCAGCATCAAAAATTTAAAAGAATAACTGTTATAATCAGTCAATATGATTACAAGACTTATTTTATATCTTTAAAATTTCCTTCAGTATTTTTACATATTGTGTCAATAATTTTTCCCCAATCTACTGAATAAGATGAAAAAAAATTCTCTCCTGTATTCAATACAATTGTAATATGCCTTCCATTCTTCAGGGAGAAACAGTGATCATTTATATCTAGTTTGACATAGTAAGAAGTTCCAAAATTAAATATAAGGTCTTAAATAATTATATTTCTCTGATAAAAATGGAGGGAAATTAATCTTTTAAAGAATAAGAAAATAACATTTTCCAGAAGATACATACTGGTCAGTCTTTTCCTAACATGAAAATACTTGAAGCCCTGCTACTCTGACAAGCACTTCCATTATTAAGAAGCTGAGAGGTGAAGTTACTCTTTGACTTAAGAGAATATTTTATTGGCAGAAGCTCCAAAGAGAGATTTTCTTTAAATATTCACTGTGTTCAGTGTTCCCTGTCACCTCAGGGATTTACTGAGAATGCCAAGAAACTCTGTTCTGCATCTTTAGGCAAAGGTTAGCCATTGCAGGGGGTTGGAATGTATGACATGTTTTCTTATGCCTGACATGCTTCTGTCTCTGAATATCTCCCCCCACCCACACACACACACACAAGTTCTTTCAAACAGTCTAAACAGCTTTAGGATAATGTAGCTCATCACAGTGTATCAGAATATGCCACTAACATCAAAGCTCACTATTTCCTAAGCTCACAAACACGTCCATTTTCATAGTCATAAATGCTAGGAAGGGGCTGGAGCAGTGGCACAAGTGGTAGGGCATTTGCCTTGCACGCAACTAACCTAGAATAGACCGAGGTTCTATCCTCCCTGGCATCCCATATGGTTCCCCAAGCCTGGAACAATTTCTAAGTGCATAACCAGGAGTAACCCCTGACCATCACTGGGTGTGGCCCAAAACAAACAAACAAACAAAAAAGTGCTAGGAAGCCTGTGTCATGGAATTAGATATAACGTAACATCCAAGAAATCAGGCATTCAAAGTTCACTCTTTTCCCCATTTTATCTTGAATTTTTGACTTGAGATATATGCCAAAATATATGGCTTTCCATAACCTGTGCTCAATATCTTTTATATATATGGAAATTACCTACTAACAGAACAGAAGTTAGGATGGAGAAACAAAATTTTGTTCTGTAAAATATAATAAAGAAGGCAAAATGGGTATTCAAACCTGAGAAAAGGCTGGGAAAATGTCCTTCTTGTTGCCAGATTGTTCCTCGTGGGTCCCTTGTGCTTCTGCTCAACCTATTACAACTTTTATTTTGGATTATTTGTTCACATGCATACAATTTTTGTTTGGGAGGGGTTGATTTGGGTCACACTGTACTCCTGCTAATGCTTGAGGGACCAGATGATCACAGGGATCATATTGGGATCAGTTGCATGCAAGGCAAAGGCTTTAACACCTGTACTATCTCTCCTGCCCTCATGTGAATATTCTTAGGAAACAGACTTTCAGGACAGAGGCAGTTAGTTTGCCAGTCAGGATAAAAGTGTTCATGTCTTTCTGGAGGGCAAAGTTGGGGTTAATCTGCAAACAATTGTTTTAAAACAAAGCAGGCACAAAGTCTCTGTTGTTAGGACAAAAACCCATTATATGCACAGCATAGCATAGGCCTGACTCCTTTCATTTCCACATGGGATCTTGGGAGCAAGAGAACTGAGTGAGAGCACAAACCTCATGCTTCTTATTCAATGAGGAGGAAATAGAGGCTCCTGTGGTTATTTCATACAGGATAACTTCAGGCAGGCTAACACTTGAGAGCAAGACCTACCAAGGGGCAGCTGAATCTGGAAGACAACCATAGAGTACATTTGGGATATCCTTGAAATGGTCACAGATTTGCTCTGTATATTGGCTAACTTGGGAAAGTATACCAAATGTGCTCATAGCTTTGAGGTAGTCCAGATCCTGCTCTTTGCAAAATAACAAATTTTGGAATTTCTGCTTCTGTCTTCTCTTGCCAGCTTCCTGATAATGCCCCAACCTCCATCAAATATTCTATTAAAATGGAACTTTCATCTTTATTCTTCTAAAGCCAATTATTTGGGAGCATGAGTTTCTTCTAAGTCATCTAGAATAATAAAAAGAGTCTTCTGTTTTTCAGAAGCATGCTGTTTGGGTTTTTGCTGGCTTTTGGTGAGAATTTCCACAACATACAGAGCCTCAAGTATTGAAATTCTTCATTTTTCACCTAAGAAGGTTCATGCATGTCTTTTTCCATTATACACGAAATGGAAAACACAACTAGTTAGCCTGCAAAATAGTAAAATCTCAAGCACTTCATAATTCTTGACTCTTCTTAACAAGAGATAACCCACTGTTAGGATGAGAACCCTCCTTACCCATAATAAAAGAGAATTTTGATTTCACAAGTTAAACAAAGAGGCATGGAGGATGGTTAAGTATTTGTGTGTGCCTCACACTCATATGTACTTATCTCTGATGATTTACTAAAATAAACCATTCCCTGCACTTAACAGCTGACATAATTAATATGAACTTTAGATCTTCATTAATAGTGCCTCTTGAGTGCCTAATAAATGTGATGACACTCTGAACAACAGCCATGTGGATGGTCACACCCTTCCTTTGGGAGCTATTCTTGTGCTCATGGAAGATCAGAGTTTCTCTGAAAAATGATGTGATTAAGAAAATGAAAAGTGAGATATTAAAAAATTCCAACTACATCAAATAACCAGTTAGAAAATAATAAAATATCCAAAAAATAATATCTCTGAATTATAAAATGGATCTCAAAACCAAGTCAGCCAATCCCTAAGAACATCCTGTGATTTTTTTTTAACCCTGCGATTTTTTAAGTCAATTACTTTGCATTAAAAGTGTTCATTTTTAAGGGGCAGAAATAAGTACAGAGAGTAAGGAAATGCGTTTGCAAGTGGCCAACTTGAGTCCAGTCCCTGGCATCCCACATGGTTTCTCCTAACACTGCTAGGAGTGATTCCTAAGTGCAAAATCATGAGTAAGCCCTGAGCACTGA
Organism: Suncus etruscus; assembly: GCF_024139225.1. NCBI lineage: Eukaryota > Metazoa > Chordata > Mammalia > Eulipotyphla > Soricidae > Suncus > Suncus etruscus. The sequence goes on along the minus strand of NC_064859.1, from coordinate 34,210,214 downwards.
GGATGTGGGCTCCCCTCAAAGTGTTAAATTTTGTGGTCCAGAGAGGTACTACAGTAGGTAGGGCATTTGCCTTGCATGGGAATGAACTGAATTAAGTCCCACACACCCCATATGGACCCCCAAGCTCACCAGGAGTGATCCTGTAGTGCAGATACAAGAATAAGCCCTGACCACTACAAGGTGTTACCAAAAAACAAAATAATAAATAAATAATAAACAAGCAAATAAAATTGTGAGATTGTCTGCCTAAGAATGTTAAAACTAGAGGCCAGAGAGATAGTACAGTGGACAGGGTGATTGCCTTGCACTCTTCCAACCCAAGTTAAATATCTAGCATTCCATATGGCTAGTCCCACAAGAACCTCTTGGAGTGATCCCTGAACACAAATTCAGGTATAAGTCCTGAACACCAGCCTGTGTGGTTCCAAAAAAAGGAATGGTAGAACTATGACAAACCCATGATAGATGGGGCCAAAGAGATAGCACAGAAATTAAGTATTTGCCTTATACACGACCAACATAGGACAGACCCTGGTTTGATTCCTGGCATCCCATTTAGTCCCCCAAGCCTTTCAGGTGCAATTTCTGAGCATAGAGCCAGGAGTAACCCTGAGTGCTGCCTGATGTGACTCAAAAACAAAAACAAACAAACAAACAAAAACATGGTAGAACCTAGCCATTTCCATAAGTAACTGAGCAGTATTATTTACACTTGTATAAGATGATTTTGCTCACACAAATAGCTAGGATGTAACAATATTTTATATTCTATGACTATGGTGGATAGCTTAAGATATTTGCAGTGTCAGAGCAATAGTATTGCAGTTAGGGTGTTTGCCTGGTAGAGGAGGATTTGAAACCCAGCATCCTATATTACTCCCTTGCAAAGATGAACAGATTTTTAAAGGACAGTATGACAAAAGTAATGGAAAACTGGCACTGTCATATTTTGTTATCATATTTATCTAGAAGAGTAAATTGATACACCCTCCACACAAAACAATTAAGCTATAAATATATCAGGATAGTTGGTGGGTGTTATTTAAAGCCAGCTGGCTGTGCTCAGGACTTACACCTAGCTCTGTGCTCAAGGATCACTCTTTGTAGGTCTAAAGGGGACCCTATGTGTTTCAGGGGATTGAACTAGGGTTCAAAAGTTGTCTTTTCCCTAGAATTCTTTCTCCTGAATGTTTACAGTTAAAACCTCAGAACCCCCAGCTAACACCATGTACAAAGGTCAAATCCAAATGGATTAAAGACCTTGATATCAGACCTGAAACCATAAGGTATATAGAACAACATATAGGTAAAACACTCCATGACATTGAGACTAAAGGCATCTTCAAGAAGAAAACTGCACTCTCCAAACAAGTGAAAGCAGAATAAGCTTCTGCACCTCAAAGGAAACAGTGCCCAGGATACAAGAGCCACCCATTGACTAGGAGAAACTATTCACCCAATACCCATTAGATAAGGGGCTAATATCCAAAATATACAAGGCACTGACAGAACTTCACAAGAAAAAAAATCTAATCCCATCAAAAAATGAGGAGAAGAAATGAACAGACACTTTGACAAAGAAGAAATACAAATGGCCAAAAGGCACATGAAAAAATGTTCCACATCACTAATCATTAGAGAGATGCAAATCAAAACAACTATAAGGTATTATCTCATGCCACAGAGATTGGCACACATCACAAAAAATGAGAACAAGCAGTGCTGGCGGGATGTGGAGAGAAAGTAACTCTTATTCACTGCTGGTGGGAATGCCATCTAGTCCAACCTTCATGGAAAGCAATATGGAGATTCCTACAAAACCTGGAAATTAAGCACCCATACGATCCAGCTATACCACTCCTAGGGATATACCCTAGAAACACAAAAATACAACACAAAAATCTCTTCCTCACACCTATATTCATTGCAGCACTATTTACAATAACCAGACTCTGGAAACAACCAAGATGCCCTTCAACAGATGAATGGGTAAAGAAACTATGGTACATAAACACAATGGAATATTATGCAGCCCTCAGGAGAGATGAAGTCATGAAATTTTCCTATAGATGGTTGTACATGGAATCTATTATGCTGAGTGAAATAAGTCAGAGGAAAAGAGATAGACGCAGAATAGTCTCCCTCATTTATGGGTTTTAAGAAAAATAAAAGAAATTTTAACAATAATTCCCAGAGACAAAAGAGAGGGGAGCTGGAAGGTCCAGTTCATGACATGAAGCTCACCAAAAAAGTGATGAGTGCAGTTAGAGAAATAACTACATTGAGAACTATCATAACAATGTGAATGAGTGAGGAAAGTAAAAAGCCTGTCTCGAGTGTGGGTGGGGGTGAGGTGGAGAGGAGGGAGATTTGGGACATTGGTGATGGGAATGTTGCACTGGTGAAGGGGGATGTTCTTTTCATGACTGAAACCCAACTACAATCGTATTTGTGAACAAAATATTTAAATAAATATATTAATTTAAAATAAAAACCTCAGGAGAGTTGTTTTTTTGCTTTTCTTTGTTGTTTTGTTTTGTTTTTATAAAGGAGATGTGAGATGTGTGGTGACGGTGTTTTGACCACATAAGGTGGTACCCAGGGGTCACACCCATCAGTGCTCAGGCGACCATGCAGTGCTGGAAATTGAGTCCAGGTTTCCTGCATGCAAATCCTTTAAACCAGGCCTTTGAACTAACTCCCTCAAGAGACTTTTTCATGAGATTGAAAAGTTGAAGTTATTTTTATGTGTATAAGTAAAAGGTAAAAGCAAGCACTTGCATAATCACATACATTTCAGTATATCTGTTAGAGGATCTCTTTTGTGTGGGGGCAACAACAAGATCAGCAATAGCTTCTTTTTCCCTTGGATTTCCCCTGGATTTCTCTTTAGCTGTTCCAGCTCTGGGTCTAGGGGGTTGTGGGTTTAGATCTGTGAAGTTATTGGTTTGGGGTAGAAGTAACCCTAAACATTGCCAGGTGTATCCTAAAAACAAAAACAAGATGAAGTTAATGGCTTCTGCAGGATACCAATATAGGGCCAGCAGCAGTGAGAACTGATGGAGGCTTTGACTCATTCTTGTGGAATTCAACTGGCTTGACATCCTCTTGAATTTCAACTTGCTCCCTCCTAGTTTGTGTCTACCTTCATTCTCCAACTGAACACAATAAAATCTAAAGACAGATACCTTCATTTCCCAACTGAACATAATAAAATCTAAAGACACATGGTCCCAAGAAAGTGAGGCAGACAGTGACATTGAGGTCCTCTTTGTGACTCAGAAATACCATTTTGTACCCAGTCACTCAATTGCACAACAACACACAATAAACACTTCCAGACAGCAAAGGTCATAGTGAGAAAGCAACAAAGGACTCCACCAGCTTAGTGAGCAAAAATGGTAGTGCTGAAGATCCAATCAGTATCAACCAGCTATGTAATTTCTTTGCTAAGTACTTTAGAGAGAAAATGTTGAGGATGTTCAAAGAAAACAAAGAAACCATGGAGCAGACTGCCAATAAAACACAGGAAGATATGAGAGCAGAAATGAGAAAACTTCAAACAGGAATGATAGAGCAGGGGCTGAAGTGGTAGCACAGAGCATAAGGCATCTACCTTGCATGCACTAGCCTAGGACAGACTGCAGTTCGATCCCCCGGTGTCCCATATGGTCCCCTCAGCCAGGGGCAATTTCTGAGTTCATAGCCAGGAGTAACCCCCGAGTATCACCCCCCCCAAAAAAAAGGAAATGACATGAATGACAGAACAGAAAAACTTGGTAGGACTGGAGCAAAAGCACAACAGGTAGAATGTTTGCCTTGCACGTGGCTGACCCAGGTTTGATCCCGAGCATCCTGTATAGTCTCTCAGGCCTGCCAAGAGTAATTAACAACTCTGTAAAATTAAAGACAGTAATTAAAAAAAATTATAGCAGACTCCCAAAGGAAATCTTTCAGGCCTGAAGGCAGTGGTGGGACATAGTGAAAAATCTAAATGAAATGAATGTCTCACCAAGAATCAAACTCTCATTCAAATTTGAAGGAAAGACAAACAACTTCATGGATAAGCAGCACTCAGGAACTTCATAAACTCAAAAGCAACTCAAATTTCTTTGGTTTTCTTTCTCTTTTTATAGTTACTTTACTTAAGCACTGTGGTTTACGAAATTGTAATTGTTCATGATCGAGTTTCAGTAATAGAATGTATACCACCCTTCACCAGTGCACATTTCCCACCACCAATGTTCCCAGTTTCCCTCCCTCCACCCCCACATGCCTCTAGGGCAAACATTTTACTTCTTTTACTCTCTACTTTCTTTTACTCTTTACTTTCTTTTTTTCCCTTTTAGACATTGTAGTTTGTAATATCCTTAATGAAGGGTACCCTATGCATATCACTTTATTTTTCCTCATAATGTTTTCCATGGGTTTGTGCTAAATAGCCTTGACTATTTTGAGGAAAGTCCCTTCAAGTCCCATCTTGATGAGAGGTTTTTTTTTTTTTTTAATCATGATTGAGTGCTGGACTTTGTCAAATGCTTTTTCTGCATCTATAAATTTGATCATATAATTTTTATTTTCCTTAGTTCATATGGTGTATTATGTTGATTGATTCTCATACGTTAAACCATCCTTGTATCTCTAGACTGAATCCTACTTGGTTATGGTGCATAACCTTCTTAATAAGCTGTTGGATTTTATTTGCTAGAATATTTTTGAGGATTTTGCATTTGTATTCAATCAAGGATATCAGGATATCAACCTTTAATTCTCTCCCTCCCTCCTCCCCTCTCTCTTTCTCTCTCTCTCTCCTTCTCCCTCTCCTTCTCCCTTTATAATGCCTATGTCTGCTTCTGGTATCAGAATGATGTTAACTGCATAGAAACTATTTGTGAGTGTTTCTGTTTCTTCAATTTTCTGGAAAAGCATGAAAAGTATGGGCAGTAGGTACTCTTTAAAAGTTGGAAAGACCAGGGGACCAAGATCCCCCCAAACCTGGTGGGTCTTCAAGGCCACGCCTGGTTAATCGGGCCTTGGGGGGAGGGGGGGAGAAATTCCTCGCTATGCATCCAAAAACTACAGAGGCACGGCTGGGCTCAGAACACTCCGCATGCCAGGATTTCTGGGCCTTTGACTGGTATGTTGGGGGCTCTGGGCAGGACAGCTAGCCACAGGCCCCCTGGGCTGACCACCTAGTCCAGGGGACCAAGATCCCCCCAAACCTGGTGGGTCTTCAAGGCCACGCCTGGTTGATCGGGCCCTGGGGGGAGGGGGGAGAAATTCCTCCCTTTGCATCCAAAAACTACAGAGGCACGGCTGGGCTCAGAACACTCCGCATGCCAGGATTTCTGGGCCTTTGACTGGTATGTTGGGGGCTCTGGGCAGGACAGCTAGCCACAGGCTCGTGCCCCCGCGTGTACTTCATGTATTAAGAGTATTCCTTATTCTTATGTTATGTTTTACGTATCCAGAATCTTCATTTTGTATTGTGCCCTTTCCCACATCCCTACAAAGCTCTTTTTTATTCCTTTACTCTCTAACCCCCCCAAACATCTCTAATCTACATTACTCTTTTTAACTTCAGTAGTGTACAAGCCTTATCACAGACCAAAGCCCTGTATTGTGTGTAACAACCCCAAACTGTTTCAAGATACATAAAATGGACACGTATTTCTTTAGAATATTTTGTGTTTTTTCTCTGACAGCTATAATTCTTACTAAATGTTGTCTTATATAGTGACGATTCTAACCACTTTTTATCTTCTCTTTTTGAGCTGTTTAACAAGGAATCTTAGAGAAAGAGTCCCCCAGATTAATGCTTATGATTGAACCATATCATGGGAATCATTGGAATTGTTCTTATCACCCCCATATGCGCCAAGAACACCACGTGGCATTGCTCTTTTTTTGCATAGGCACATTAAAATGGGAAAATACTATACATACAAAAAAGATCCTATCTAATAGAGATTGGAACAGACAAATCTTATAGTGCAAAGGGACCTTACACCCTGAACATTGACATAACGACCTGGCACAGACCTCAGAAGAAAGGGCATTTCCCTGAACCAGGGAAGCCATCCACAAAACATCCAGGCTGGTCTATAGCATCACCTGGAAGCAATCCTCTACCAAGGAAGACTCTACACTGCTCAGACATTGTCCTGCTCAAAAGAGACTTCCATTAACACTGAGAAGACTTAACAACAACAACGACCTGCTTACAGGACAGGGCTCCCTGCATTGCCCTTTGACTGTGAGGTGAAACCAGAGGACGCTCCACATCCTGACTTCAATGTAGGATATACAGATTCCAGGATCTTTAATACAGAAGCTTGATACCAACAACAGAAACTGTGTGAAAAATAAAGGTGTGTTGGCACTACAGACAATGTCTTGGATTGGACGATCTAGCTTGCCTGGAGCCTAGAGTTGGTCTTGTGCCAGGAACCTTCAGGGGTCGGGTCTTTTTGTATTTAGGCCAAGGTTATTTCTTTCCATGTCCCTCATATTTTGGTGGGCCTATGCAAACAACAATTGCCACTCTAACACCATTTTTACTGTGCTCCTTTGACTCTAATCCTTAAAAAGAACCCACTTAAGATTTGAGGTTAACTTAAGCTAATATGCATGAATATGGAAATGTAAAAAAATGCTATGCCTGTAATGTTTAAGGAGTTATGTAAGTTTTATGGCTTTAGATTGCCTTGTGTGCTGTTAATAAATATTATAGTGTGTTACAATCTGGGGACTTGAGGGACAAAGTAATTGTACATGGATTCTGTTTTATTTATCTTAATGTTCTTTGGATGAAATTTCAAAGTTAAGATATCAGCAAGGGGACTTCTGAGAATTATGTTATGGATTGTCCTTCCACTGTAACTTTACCTTGTCCTCTTTCTTTGCATCCTTGTTCTCATAATTAAAAATAAAAAAATTAATTAAAAAAAAGTTGGAAAGAATTCATTAGTGAATCCATGTGGTCTTGGGCTTTTTATTTTAGGAAGCCTTTTGATTACTATTTCAATTTTTTCAATAGTTATAGGTCTGTTCTGGTATTCCAGATCATCTTTGTTCAACCTTAAGAGGTTATAGGATTCCAAGAATGTATTTTTTTTTCTTCCAAATTCTCAAAAAGAATAAGAATAACCAATGCAGCATGGATGTGGGAGAGTCTCCATTCACTGATGGTGGGAATACCAACTTTTCCAGCTATTTTTGGAAAACAATATGACATTCCTCAAAAGCTAAAGAAGTTAAGCTTCCATTCTACCCAGTAATACAACTCCTAGGTATATGTCCTAAAAGCCCCAACACTCCATACAGGAAAGGCATCTGCACTCCTATGCTCCTTGCAGCACTATTTACAATAGCCAGAATCTAAAAACAACCCGTGACCAAGAAGATATGAGTGGATTAAAAAAAATGATGATACACTTACACAATAAAATACAATGCAGCTGTTAGGAAAAAGGAAATCATAAAATTTGCTTATACATGGATAGACATGGAAAGTATTGTGCTGAATGAAATGAGTCAGAAAGAGAGAGACAAACATAGAATGTTTGCACTTATCTTCAGGATATATATAAATAGTATTCATATAGTTTGTTTATAGTTCATATATATATAAAATATAGTATGAGAATAATACCCAAAGCCAATAAAACTTATGAGGGGGAAGTTCAGTTATAACAAATATGACAATAATAGTTAGAAATTATCACTTTGACAAAAACTGGGAACTGAAAGGAAGTAAAGAGATATTCATGGTACCTCTTCATGACAAACCATGATTTCTAAAAGGAAAAATGAGGTGAGGAGGGAGGGAGGGAGAGAGAAAGGTGCCACAGAGGCAGGCTTGGTATGGGGAAATGGGGGATGGGAGGGGAACTGAGGAAATTGGTGGCAGGAAATGAACACTGGTGAAGGAATAAGTGTTGGAACATTGTATGACTAAAACCCAACTATCCACAACTTTTTAACTGTATATCTCATGGTGACTTAACTTTTTAAGTCTATCAGAAAAATAAATAAGAAGTCTTAAAGGTTTTTGTAATGCTACTTTGTGAACAATTGATTTTAAAACTACAAAAGAGGGGCCGGGCGGTGGCGCTAAAGGTAAGGTGCCTGCCTTGCCTGCGCTAGCCTTGGACGGACCTCGGTTCAATCCCCCGGTGTCCCATATGGTCCCCCAAGCCAGGAGCAACTTCTGAGCACATAGCCAGGAGTAACCCCTGAGCGTTACCGGGTGTGGCCCAAAAACCAAAAAAAAAAAAAAAAAAAAAAAACTACAAAAGAAAAACTATAAAGATACATTATTTATAAACTACAGAAAATACTTCCCTATAAGACAAAAAAGACAAAAAAGGAGGTATTTTATTAATAACTTCAAACCCTTTCCAATAAATTATGAGTTATTTTTCAAAAAATGTTTAAAGACATTGACTTACCAGAAGCCTATAGATTTTGATCTTTACCATCCACATCTATAATTTTCCTCAGATTAAATCTCTATGATAAATAAGTGTGCTCATATGATTGTTTTCAAACATACTCCTAATGTCTGGGACAAAAAGAAAATTTGGTGTAATAGTTAATCCTAGAGAATAAAATTAAGGTTGCCTAGTGGAAAGAATGCATAACACTTAAGATTTCTTTTTTTTAGGGGCCAGAGAGATAGCATGGAGGTAAGGCATTTGCCTGGCATACAGAAGGTTGGTTGTTCAAATCCCGACATCCCATATGGTCCCCTAAGCCTGCCAGGAGTGATTTCTGAGCGCAAAGCTAGGAGTAACCCCTGAGTGCTGCTGGGTGTGACACACACACACACACACACACACACACACACATTTTCTTTAAAAAAAAAAAAAAGGAAATACTGGTCTGGGATTTTCAAAAATTAAATGTCCTGTATAATAAAAGTATGGGAAGGAGGTGTTTTAGTGTTTTAGAGTTATAGTAGATAATGTGCAAATGCTACCTGTGATCCTTTAAACATTATAACTATTTAAATAAGCCTGATATAGAAAAGATATATTTGAAGCAATTGAGTCATTTGGAATAAAACATTAGAAAACTACTAAAAAGTTTGTCAAGGGTGATAAGGATATTGTGATCATGTAAAAAAATAACCTTATTTAGATACAACTATTAAAGAAATTTGAAATGAAAAAAAAAAAGAGATTTCTTTCTTTTCTTTTTTTTTTTTTTTTTGGTTTTTCGGGCCACACCCGTTAGATGCTCAGGGGTTCCTCTTGGCTACACGCTCAGAAATTGCCCCTGGCTTGGGGGGACCATATGGGACGCCGGGGGATCGAACCGTGGTCCTTTCCTTGGCTAGCGCTTGCAAGGCAGACACCTTACCTCTAGCGCCACCTCACCGGCCCCTCTTTCTTTTCTTTTCTTTTTTTTTTTTTAAAGAAAATTGGGATGGGAGGAATTGGTGGAACTCACCAGCAAAGTTCAGCTGTTTGCAGGCTTCCCCCAACTTTGTGGGCCTGAATATTCTGTATTTGGCCCAAAGATCAGATTTGATAATGCCAGTGCCACACAACTGCAGTGCCCAGGGAACCGTGCTGTGCCTCTACATGCAAAGTATGCGCACCAATCCTTTATGTTAGCTCGATGTCTCCCTTATTTATACTTTCAAGCGTTGTAACATGTGAATCTATTGGAGGTCTTGGAGGGGCATACTTGACAATGCTCTTGGCTCTGCTCTCAGGAATTATTATTATTATTATTATTATTATTATTATTATGGGACCATAGGTGGTACCAGGGATAGAACCCAGGTCAGCCGCTTGCAAGGCAAATGCCCTACCCACTGTACCATTGTTCTGAGCCTCCTGTGAATTTATTACCTGATCAAAAAGAAAAAAGTACTTAAAAAGTTTAAAATTTGGGGGGCCAGAGAGATAGCAGATCGGTAGGGCATTTGCCTTGCAGCCGACCCAGGATAGATGGTGGTTGGAATCCTGGCATTCCATATGGTCCCCCAAGCCTGCCAAGAGCTATTTCTAAGTGCAGAGCTAAGAGCAACCCCTGAGCGCCACCAGGTGTGACCGAAAAACCAGAAAAAAATTTTTGTTTAAAATTTTGATTTGCATCTCCCTGATGATTAGTGATGTGGAGCATTTTTTTATGTGCCCATTGGTCATTTGTATTTCTTCTTTGAGAAAGTGTCTGTTCATTTCTTCTCCTCAATTTTTGATAGGGTTATATGTTTTTATTCTTGTTAAATTCTGTCAGTACCTTGTATATCTTAGATATTAGCCTCTTATCTGATGGGTGAATAGTTTTTCCCATTCTGTGATGGCCTCTATATTATAGTCATTGTTTCCTTTGAGGTGCAGAAGCTTCTCAGTTTAATATAGTACTACTTGTTTATCTTTCACTTGTTTGGACAGTTTGTTTCCTCCTTGAAGTTGCCTTTAATCTCAATGTTATAAAATGTTTGACTTATGTGTTATTCTATATATTTTATGGTTCCAGGTCTGATATCAAGGTCTTTAATTCATTTTGATTTAATCTTTGTGCATGGTGTTAGATGGAGGCCCGAGTTTGCTCTTTTGCATGTGACTGACCAGTTGTTCTAACATCACTTATTGAAGAGGCTTTCCTTGCTCCATTTTGCATTTCTTGATAATCAAAACAACAAAGAGGTTCTATTTGACACCACAGACACTGGCACACATCACAAAAAAACAAGAACAATTAGTGCTGGCAGGGATGTGGAGAGAAAGGAACTCTCATTCACTGCTGGTGAGAATGCTGTCTAATCTAGCCTTTATGGAAAACAATATGGAGATTCCTCAAAAAAAAAAACCTGCAAATTGAGCTCCCATATAATCAGCTATACCAATCCTAGGGACATACCCTAGGAGCATAAAAACACAAAACAAAAATCCCTTCCTCACACCTATATTCATTGCAGTGCTATTTACAATAGCCAAACTCTGGAAACAACCAAGATGCCCTTCAAACGATAAATGGCTAAAGAAACTGTGGTACATATTCACAACGAAATACTATGCAGCCATCAGGAAAAAAATGAAGTCATGAAACTTTCCAATCCATGGATGGACATGGAAACTGTTATGCTGAATGAAATAAGTCAGAGAGAGATAGACACAAAATAATCTCACTCATCTGTGGGATTTAAGAAAAATAAAAGACATTGTACAAATACCCAGAGACATTAGAGATGAGGACTGGAAGGACTGGCTCACTACATGAAGCTTACCACAAAGAGTGGTGAGTTCAATTAGATAAATAACTACACTGACAACTATCATGACAATGGTAGTGAGTGAGAGAAATAGAATGACTGTTTCTAATACAGGCAAGGAGTGCGAGAGGAGGGAATTGGGGGCCATTTGTGGTGGGAAGATTGCACTGATGAAGGAGGGTGTTCTTTTGTGTGTGTGTGTGTGTGTGTGTGTGTGTGTGTGTGTGTGTTTTGGGCCACACCCGTTTGATGCTCAGGGGTTACTCCTGGCTAAGCGCTAAGAAATTGTCCCTGACTTGGGGGGACCATATGGGACCTGGGGGGATCGAACGGCAGTCCTTCCTTGGCTAGCGCTTGCAAGGCAGACACCTTACCTTTAGCGCCACCTCACCGGCTCCAGGAGGGTGTTCTTTTTTATAACTAAAATCCAACTACAAACATGTTTGTAATCATGGTGCTTAAATAAAGGGTTTTTTTTTAGGGCCAGAGAGATAGCACAAAGCTAGGGCTTTTGCCTTGCATGCAACCGACCTAGGACAAATAGTGATTAGAATCCTGGCCATCCCATATGGTCTCCAATGCCTGCCAGGGACAATTTTTGAGTGCAGAGCCAAGAGTAACCCCTGAGCGCTGCTGGATGTGACCCAAAAAACAAAAACAAAAAAAAAAAGTTTTTGTTTTTTTTTTTTAAGTTTAAAATTGCTGGTCCTGGAGTTAAAAAGCTTACCTTGCACTCCAAGCCAGGTTCAATCTTCAGTATCCCATATGGTTCCCTAAGACTGCCAGGAGTGATTCCTGAGTGCAGAGCAGAAAAATCCTTTAGTACTGCCAGGTGAGCCCCCACCAAAAAGTTCAAAATTCCTTAGATTAAATTTCTCATACTTGCATGTGGAAGCAGACATCTTTGTTCCTATTTCTTTAAATAGGGTTCATTCTGCTTTCTATATATATGAAATTTTACATATCATAGGGGACTGAAAGTTAAAGGAAAGAGGAACTTAGGTGGTTTCTCTCTAGAACCAGACCTAAACAGAAGAAAACATTTGGTTCTCACGTGCCCTTTATCTCTGGCTCTTTCTCACACTCTCTGTCAAAGGATTCCATCTATAGGACATTTAGGCAACAACACTGTACGGCACTCAGAATGCTGAAGATAAAGGAGTTCTGATTTTTGTAACCAAAGGAATTAAATTAAAAAAAAGTGCTTTAAAGAAATGGGGGGCCAGAGTGGTCACACAGCAGGTAAGGTATTTCCCTTGCATGTGGCCGACCCAAGTTTGATCCTGGCATCCCATATGGTCCCCCACGCCTGTCAGGAGTAATTTCTTAGTGCAGAGCCAGTAGTAGCACACACAAAAAGAGTTCTGAGGTCGCTCTGTAATCAACATACATCATTGGTGATGCAACCAGCATCCAGTAGATTCTAGCAGGTGTAGCTCCTCTCTAAATTGTATATAAAATTGACTAATAGTCACCCTGCCTAGATTCATAGTCCCCTAAGGGTTCAAGAACCAAACTTTGAAAATAATAAACAAATTTAGAGAACCAAACTAAGACCAGTTGTAAACATGACCATTTTTATTTAGTTATTTATTTTATAATATATAAGCACCATGATTATAGACATGATTGTAGTTGGGTTTCAGTCATATGATGAATACCCCCTTCAATAGTGCAACATTCTCATCACTAATGCCCCCATCTCCTTGCCCCTTCGCCTGTATTCGAGACATGCACTCTACTTCTCTCATTCATTAACATTGTTGTGATAGTTGTCAGTGTAGTTATTTCTCTAACAGCACTCACCACCCTGTAGTGAGTTTCATATCATGAGCCAGTCCTAGCCCTCATCTCTATTGTCTCTGGGCATTATCACAATAATGTCTTTTATTTTTCTTAAAAACCATAGATGAGTGAGACTATTCTGTGTCTATCTCTCTCCCTCTGACTTATTTCATTCAGCATAAAAGTTTCCATGTCCAGCCATGTATAGGAAAATTTCATGACTTCAATCTCTACTGATGGCTGCATAATATTCCATTGTATATATGTACCACAGTTTCTTTAGCCATTCATCTTTTGAAGGGTATCTTGGTTGTTTCCAGAGTCTGGCTATTGTAAATAGTGCTGCAATAAATATATGTCCATTTTAATAATGATATATATCTTCAGAATTTTTAGTATGGAATGGTCTCAATTATATAGTAATAACAAACATTTATTACATAAGTCAGTCATTGTTCAAAAATCTTTAACATAGGCTGAGAAATAGCATTATGAATTGAGCAGATACTTTGTATCAAGAAGTCCACATTGGTTCCCCAGAACCACAGAGTCCCCTAACACCACCAGGAGAAACCTCCAAGCACAGATCCAGCAGTAACATCCAGGAAACACACACACACACACACACACACACACACACACTACTTGGGCCCAGACTTACCAAAACCCATTTTCTTCATAACCTCACAGTGATTACTCTCACTGTGAAGAACTATGAAGATAGGGCAAGGCATTTTTATGACCTCCACTTTAAAAAATAATTAAGGAACCTGAGTCAGATAGAACAGAGATTAAGGCACTGGTCTTGTACATGGAAAACTTCAATTCAAACCCCAGAAGCCCATATGCCCTGTCCCCATCCCTGCGAAATGATCCCTGAGCACAGAAACATAAGTAAGCCCTAGCCCCAACACCTTTAGTCCAAACTACCTCCCTAGAAAAATATTAAGGACCCAGGGAGAATGTGATTTGCCAAAATTACAGATAAGACAAGGTTAGAATCACAGTAAAATGACTAATTATGACACTCTAGTTTGCTTAACCCTAGCTAACTCTGTGCACACATAAATGCGTTATTTTTTTAGTTAATGTACTTTTCTTTTTTTTTTTTTTTTTTTTTTTGCTGGGACTGGAGAGATAGTACAATGGGCAGGATTGCTTATCTTGCATATGGCTGACCCAGCTTTAATCTGCAACACCCCAGATGGTTTCCTGATGGTTCCACCAGGAGTGATTCGTGAGTGAAGAGCCAGGATTTAAAACCTGAGCAGTGTCAGATGAGGCATCAAAACAAAAACAAAATTGTTTTTTAAATAAGTACATAAACATATTCTTATTTGACTGTACATTCCTTATAGAATATTAGCCAATTCTTAAGTATAAGAAGTTAGAAGAATAGTCCATTAGCTTTAATACTTCTGAATTACTCTTTTTCTTTCTTTTTTTTTTTTTTTTTTGGTTTTTTTGGGCCACACCCAGCGGTGCTCAGGGGTTACTCCTGGCTGTCTGCTCAGAAATAGCTCCTGGCAGGCACGGGGGACCATATGGGACACCGGGATTTGAACCAACCACCTTTGGTCCTGGAACGGCTGCTTGCAAGGCAAACGCCGCTGTGCTATCTCTCTGGGCCCTGAATTACTCTTTTTTTATTATTTGTTTCTGGACTTATATTTCTGGGTATCTCATTGGAGTTGGCAGTTGGCACAGAAGTTGGAGTTGGCTTAAGCTTTTGTAACTTACCTGCATCTAACTATTGTGACAATTCACTTCTTCTATTCACAACATTCGAATGACTCGTCTCTTCATTCACCTTTGGCCTGGCTTGCTTCCTTTTCTTTAAGCTACTTCTGTATTCTTTTTCCCTTTAGATGTATTTCAATCTTGTAAATGTTTGTTTGACAGTAATTCTCAAATTTGCTCATAAGTAGAACACTTGAAACTATTTTTGTAAAAGAAATCAGCTAGGAAATCAAAATGACAGGCCACTCAAAAGTGAGAAGCAATTACTGAGTATGTGGGAAAAGATAAAGCTTAGACCCAAGAGATAGAAGAAAAGGTAAGCCACTTGCCTTGCATGCAGCGGTGACCCTGTGACCCCATACCATGTAAGGTCTCCTGAGCAAGAGCTAGAAATAAGTCCTGAGCATAAATTAACAAACTATGTTCACTAATCTATGATCAAACTACATGTGGCCCAAAATAAAAAAATTTAAAAACCTAGAATAAAAAAATAATGATGTAGGGGCCGGCGAGGTGGTGCTAGAGGTAAGGTGTCTGCCTTGCAAGTGCTGGCCAAGGAAGGACCATGGTTCGATCCCCCGGAGTCCCATATGGTCCTCCCAAGCCAGGGGCAATTTCTGAGCGCTTAGCCAGGAGTAACCTCTGAGCATCAAATGGGTGTGGCCCCCCAAAAAACAAAAACAAATAATAATAATAATTAATAATAATGTAATGGCATCATTTTGTTTGGGGGAAGAGACACATTCAACAGTGCTCATGGGTTATTCTTAGGAGTACTTGGGGTACTGTAATGGGCTCCTGCTTGCAAAACAGGCACTCCAGTACTTTGAGCTTTCTCTGGCTCTAAAGTGAATGTATTAAATTATTTTAATGAATGTCAGAAATAAAAATGTGCTCAGAGGGGCCGAAGAGATAGCATGGAGGTAGAGCATTTGCCTTGCATGCAGAAGGACGGATGGTGGTTCAAATCCTGCCATCTTATATGGTCCCTCGAGCCTGACAGGAGCGATTTCTGAGCATAAATCCAGGAGTAATCCCTGAGCACTACCGGGTGTGACCAAAAAAATGTGCTCAGAAATAATTTATGGAGTGTATCTTTGATATGAGTTAATGAAACGCATCAAGATAAAATTGTGTGGTTCTAATAAAAAATCCACTATAGGGCCCGGAGAGATAGCACAGCGGCATTTGCCTTGCAAGCACCCGATACAGGACCAAAGGTGGTTGGTTCGAATCCCGGTGTCTCATATGGTCCCCCATGCCTGCCAGGAGCTATTTCTGAGCAGACAGCCAGGAGTAACCCCTGAGCACCGCCGGGTGTGACCCAAAAACTAAAAAGAAAAAAGAAAAAAATCCACTATAACAAATTATTATAGGTCTGAGGTTATGACTATAGGGATAGAAGACATGCCTTCTATGTCTCACATCATCCTGAATTGGATTTGGTCTCAATCACTCCAGGTGTGTCCTGGTGGCTTCCCTGTACGCTCAGCTCTGAGAACCCAGAAGGTTCCAGGCCCTTGCGCTCTGCTAGCTGTGGTACGCACTGTTCAAATAAATACATAGAAAATAATTAAACAGAAATGCAGTCACCATGTTCGCACTGAGCCAACTCCATAGACTCATTTTTTTCTTAAAACTGAGCCATGAAAAATCATGGGTACACTGGCCACACAGTGAAAGCCGGCCAACTGAAGAGGAGAAGGCAGAACAAACCCCCATCCTGACAAAACTCTGCCTACTGCATCCATCGTCCAGAATCACCATTTTACCTATGGCCCTGCCTAATCACACCTCTATGGTTCTCTGTACGGACATCTATCTGACCAAACTTCAGGTTCACTCTGATTCCTTAAGAGCTTTTAGGAGTGAGTGCAGGAAACCTTCTTTTCTATCTTCCTTCTTCCTGGAGGCCTCAAGCTGAGTGCACACCCCTAAAAGTCTCAGTACTGGTAGTGGTGCTTTGAATTTCTAGACAATTTCATTTATTGGATGCTGTCATACTTATAGGAACACACTAATTTAACAGAATAGACAGCTATAAGATCTTACTAAATTTTCTGCCATTGTATTATGAATTCATTGGATATACATTTTTTAAAAATGTGCTTGCTATTGTACTTTTATTTCTTTCATTTTTTCTTTTGTAAATGTCTTTTTCTTTTACTTTCTATTTTTTAAATAATAACTTTGCTCTCATCATCTGGAAACAAATAGATTGTGTTCAACTGTTTCAACTATGTGGTGCATTTTATTTAAATAAAGTAAAAACAATAATTGCAACAAAAAAGAGAGAATTAGTGGAGGCGGAGAGCTAGCATGGAGGTAGGGCATTTGCCTTGCATGCAGAAGGATGGTGGTTTGAATCCTGGCATCTCATATGGTCCCCCAAGCCTGCCAGGAGCAATTTCTGAGTGCAGAGCCGGGAGTAACCTCTCAGTGCTGCTGGGTGTGCCCCCCCTCCAAAAAAAAAGAAAATTACTAAACACATGAGTAGATTTGTCTGCTGCTTCTTACAGCTTATTGCTTACCATATTTGCCAGTGTATAAGACGACCGGGCGTTTAAGACGACCCCCTAATTTAATTTAATTTGCAGTTAAAACATAGGTTTAGGCCTATATTCGCTGTATCAGACAGACCGTTCCTGTGCTGCAATTGTATGTACCACAGTGAGCCAATCACAACAAGCAAAGGTTCAAAGGTTATACTGTAATAGAATTCCTCTCTGACTCTGACCAATCTGAGCAGGCTTTTGACAGTGTAGATTCGGGTCCAGAACATTGTCTAATTTGCATGCATAAAAAGCCTGCTTGGATTGGCTGAGTCAGAGAGGCGGTCCGAGCAGCCTGGCTGTGATTGGTGCAGGATAGAGTTGGAAAATTCATTTTGTGGAAATATTCAGACAATTTTCGTTTAGCGGCATATTGAAACATTTTTGGGGATATACTCGGCGTATAAGACGGCCCCCGATTTTTGGTTGACACTTTTTGTTTCAAAAGTTGTCTTATAAGCTGGAAAATATGATAATTTATAATAATGCAGTGTAAGATGCAACTGTAAAAAGAGAGCTTTTCCAAAACCAAGATCAGGATAAAACGCATTTTTTCCGCAAATAGGTTCATGAGTATATCTTTTGGTACAGACTTTGGAAATAAATATAACATTCATATATTATTTTATATCCAATATGGCACTACTTTGTGTATTTAGTCAAGGAGAAAATGGTGTTATTGAAGGTCCTCACCAGTCCTTGCATCACTTGTTCTCTTTTTGAAGAGTAGAAGCAGGTAGTGGAAGGACATGGGAAAGAAATCACTGGATTAGGGCTGCAGTTAATACAGAATAGAAGGCTCTCCCCTTCCATGTAGCTGATCATGGTTTGATGTCCAGCATCCTAGATGCTCCCCTGAGCACCTATAATAATCCCTGAGCACAGAACCAGAAATAAGTCCTAAGTGCTGCTGAATGTGGCACAAAAAAAAAAAAAAATGAATGAGATGTGAAGGAGGAAGAGAAGGTGAGAGGACGAAGAAGAAAAAAGAAGAAAGTAAAGAAACCACCAGAGTTGTTGGGGGGAAGAAAAATCTATGACGTTTCCCATAAGGAGCAGTACTTTCTAGTAGCCTGAAAATCCTCATGTTGCCATAAAGATGCACATAACCAGACTCAGCTGCAAGCTCTCAGAGGAATTAGAGTCCCAAGCTGTGCACATGTTCACCTCCTTTAGATATTGACAAACTGCTTATAAAGCCGTTGAATCAGCTTACACTCCACCAGAGTAGGTTTGGTCCAGTACCACAGTATTATTTTGTTCTTTCATCAGCACGGTATTTTTTCTTTTGTCTTTCCTTGATAAAGGATTCACTTTTTCATTACTTCTACTAAATATTAAGTTTCATCCACGTGAATCTGTTCCTTTTGATTCAATTGTTTGCCTTTTTCCTTGTTGATAAGATATTCTGTGATAACACATTCTGTTATGTTTTATCATTTATATGCATTGCAGAGAGCTTCTCTAAATCAGTAATCGGCAGATTTCCAACCCTTGGATGTTTTAGATCTATAAGAATTCCTATTAAAAATACCGGAAGTCTCAAAATATGTTTCATTTACATTGGGAGGTAGGGGGTTGGGTTCACCCAGCAATACTAAAGGTTTACTCCTAGCTTGGTACCCAGAGGATTCAATAATGTTGGGATGGAACATGGGGCTCCTACATGCCAAGCATGTGCACCAGCCCTTTGAGCTGTATCCCCTATATTTATATTAATTACATAATATCTTTCACATTTAATTAGTCGCTTATATATTTTTCTTTATATTAATTGCCAAATGGAAGTTTAGTATACTTTTCCATATTACCGATTATCCTTTTTTTTTTTTTTTTTTTTTTTTGGTATCAGGAATAAAACCCAGACAATAAGGCATGAATTTTACTGCTTAGCCACATCCCAGATCCCACCCCCTTTTTTTTTTTTTTATCTAGATTTGGTCCTGGCCATTGGCTACCCTACTAATATCTATACCAAGGGTAGTGAACACGCGGCTCTCGAGCCGCATGCGGCTCCCGGCCAAAATGAATGCGGCTCTTTGCCTCTCATGATTTTGTATACTGTGGCTCTTTGCCAAGTTTGGATTTTGTCCTGCTGCTTCTGAGGAGGGACCTCTGAGCGTAGTTCCGCCCCCCAGGTTGCTTCCTCCCATCTCCCATCCCTCGGAAACAACTGCACAGGCCAGCAAGCAGGGGACCCGTGTGTCACATGTTGGGTCCCATCTGGCCGTTAGTTCTTAGTGTGGAGGACGCAGCACACCCTCACCTTCACTGCAGGATTTTGAGTCTCACTCCAAATGGCAAAATGCAATATGTGTTTCATAGATTATTGTTAAATTATATGCTTTTGTGTGAGTGTTTGTCTGTTTTGGCAGGTCACTGCGTGGTGTGGCTCTCTGACTCTCACTGTTTAAAATTTTGGCTCTTTGTGTCGAACTTGTTCGCCACCCCTGATCTATACTTTGGAGTAGGGGAATTGTATTTTCTGACTGGAAACCTAACAAACCTAACAAACATTCCTTCCATTAGCTGTGGAATGAGCTTTACAACACCCTGTTCCAGCGTTGATTCTCTAATAGGTGGCGTGCTGGTGTGACCATAGGAAGGCAATGGCCAGAGCACAACTGACGATGTCTGAATATCAAACTGCATCAATGGGAGGGTCTGTGCACTGTATCTGCTATCAGTCAACCAAGGAGTAACCCTCAACATTTTCCTCTCAGGCACTAAATGCTATTATTGCCTTTGCCTAGCATTTATTTCCTTGTTTATCACAGTAGTTCTAAAGTAACAACTTTAGAGCCAAAAAAAGGATGACTACTGTTTTACTTTACATCTTTAATTTGCTTTTAAAATTCCTTAACAGGACCAGAGTAATAATACAGTGAGGAAAGGAACTTGCCTTGCATGTGACTAACATGTGCAGGTTCAGTTCCTGGTACTACCTATGGTCCCCTCAGGGGTATTCGTGAGCACAGACCAGGGGGAAGCTTCGAGCACTGCCAAGAGTATGCATTCTATGACATAGAGGTGATATTAATTTTTTTCTAATATTGTCACAATACAGAAGCTCATTGTGGTAAGTCTTCTTTGGGGTTAATGCCTTTTTGTCTAGAAAAACAAAAAAAATATCTCTTCACTGTTTCCTGTGAAAACAATGGATGTTGAAACAGATTTCAACAAAGAATTTCCTGTGTCCAATTCAATACAATGCTTCTATTAATACAAAGAATATTGAATGACAAGGAAATTTATACTCTGATGAGCTAACAAATAAAATCAGTTTAAGGAGCAGTGATGCAGTGGTAGGGTGTTAGACCTAGGATGGAGAGAGGGTCAATTCGTAGGTGTCCCTATGGTTCCCTGAGCCAGGAGCAATTT
The DNA here is from genome assembly GCF_024139225.1 of Suncus etruscus. NCBI lineage: Eukaryota > Metazoa > Chordata > Mammalia > Eulipotyphla > Soricidae > Suncus > Suncus etruscus. The sequence goes on along the minus strand of NC_064859.1, from coordinate 34,189,526 downwards.
CTGAGCACAGAGCCAGGAGTAGACCCTGAGTGTCACCAGGTATGGCCCAAAAACCAATAAATAAATAAATAAATAAATAAATAAATAAATAAATAAAATTAGTTTATATTAGAACAAATTCACATTTTAAAATATTTCCATTTATTTATTTATTGGTTTGGGGGCCACACCTAACAGTGCTCAGGGGTTATTCCTGGCTCTACACTCAGGAATTACTCCTGGAAATGCTCATGACCATGTGCTCAGGGGGCCATATGGGACAGTGGATTAAAATCGAGGTCAGGGCCTGGAGAGATAGCACAGTGGTGTTTACCTTGCAAGCAGCCAATCCAGGACCAAAGGTGGTTGGTTCGAATCCCGGTGTCCCATATGGTCCCTCGTGCCTGCCAGGAGCTATTTCTGAGCAGACAGCCAGGAGTAACCCCTGAGCAACGCCGGGTGTGGCTCAAAAACCAAAAATAAAAAAATAAAATAAAAAATAAAATAAAATAAAATCGAGGTCAGCCGTATGCCCTACCCACTGTACTATCACCTTGGATCATATTTCCATTTATTTAAAGTGAGAATAGATATGATAATTTCAACAAAACATGTTTGAAATAAGTATAACCTATTAGATAAGATGAAAGATGTCATTAGTGTGGAAGGGCATTTGCCATGCATACTACTAAACTGGGTTCAGTTCCTGGCATCTCATATGTTCCCCAATCACTGCCAGGAGTCATTCCAGAGTGCAGATCCAGGAGTAACCCCTGAGCATCACCAGGTGTGTCCTAAACACCAAAATGAAAAAGAAAAAGAAAAAAGAAAGAATGAAAGATGCCATTAATGAACTTTCCATAACTTCTGTGGTTGCCCACTGCCTACAATCAACCTGGCCATCTTGCCACCCACTGCCCATTGCCACTTGTTGATTTTGTTCTCACTGAGCCCTCTTCTGTTAGCGACTATAGAAAGTCAAACCCTCAAAAAAAAAAAAAAAAAAAAAAGGGGCCGGGCGGTGGCGCTGGAGGTAAGGTGCCTGCCTCGCCTGCGCTAGCCTAGGACGGACCGCGGTTCGATCCCCCGGCGTCCCATATGGTCCCCCAAGAAGCCAGGAGCAACTTCTGAGCGCATAGCCAGGAGTAACCCCTGAGCGTCACAGGGTGTGGCCCAAAAACCAAAAAAAAAAAAAAAAAAGAAAGTCAAACCCTTTCCAATTTCTGGTCTTTTCCTTTTTATCCCTTCCCAGAACATTCTTCTACCTCTCCTCATTACAAACTGTCATCTCTTTAAAGAAATCTTCCCTGACCACCCCTCCCAAAGCATATCACCCCCTCACTGTCATGGCACTGTTCACTTCCTACAAGCATTTGCGCATGGATGTGGCTTTAATTATTTACTGGATATTTGTTGCTTATCTCCCCACCACCACCACCACCGGCCTTCTAGTCCCTGCACCGGAAGAGAAGCCCCTGAAAGCTGGAATTTAATTGACTTGTTGCTGGATGCCTAACATGCAAGGTAGTAACCAATGCTGCAGCCCTGAAACAAATATCTCAGATTATCAGCATGCCTCAATGTAAGTCAGACAATAAATGTCCACGTGCCTATCTGGATTTTATGTAGACATGTCCATAAAAGTCACAAGCCCCAGCTTCGAATTTGAGGGTTTTTTTTTTAATTCATTTTTGAAATATTTGTATTTTTGATCATTTGTCATGATGGCCACTAGAGGGAGACATAACCAAATACTAAATTCTAATTTACTAAATACTAAATTCATAACCAAATTCTAAGGGGTTTGTTATTGTGTATGTTAGTTTGGGCTTTGTTTTTGTTGCTGTTTCTGCTGTCATTAGAATTTTTGTCTGAAATTTAACTTTCTAAAAGATGTCTATCCAATTTATTTAAGTAATAAAAAATCATCATGAGAATTTATTGCCCCATGGAATGGGCTCATTGAGAAAATATTCTTTAAGATGGGAAGGTGGGACGGGATACATCCAGCAGGACTCGGGGCTTACTCCTGGCTTTGTGCTCAGGGATCACTTCTAGGGGAGGTGGGTACAGTAGCTCATATGAGGTTCTGAGGATCAAACCAACTTCCTCACCAAGTAAGAAAGTGCTTTACCTGGGGGTACTAATAAAGTCAGAAAACAAATGGTATTGGGGCTGGAGAGATAGCATGGAGGTAAGGCGTTTGCCTTGCATGCAAAAGACTGGTAGTTCGAATCCTGGCATCCTATATGGTTCCCTGAGCCTACCAGGTGCGATTTCTGAGCGTAGAGCCAGAAGTAACCCCTGTGCGCTGCTGGGTGTGACAAGAAAGAAAGAGAAAGAAAGGAAAGAACGAAAGAAAGAAAGAAAGAAGAAAGAAAGAAAGAAAGAAAGAAAGAAAGAAAGAAAGAAAGAAAGAAGAAGGAAGGAGAAGGAAGGAAGGAAGGAAGGAAGGAAGGAAGGAAGGAAGGAAGGAAGGAAGGAAGGAAGGAAGGAAGGAAGGAAGGAAGGAAGGAAGGAAGGAAGGAAGGAAGGAAGGAAGGAAGGAAGAAGAAGAAAGAAAGAAAGAAAGAAAGAAAGAAAGAAAGAAAGAAAGAAAGAAAGAAAGAAAAGAAAGAAAGAAAAAGAAAAGAAGAAAGAAAGAAAGAAAGAAAGAAAGAGAGAGAGAGGGGGGGAGGGAGGGAGGGAGGAAAGAGAAAGAGAGAAAAAAGAAGAGAGAAAGAGAGAGAAAGAGAGAGAGAAAGAGAGAGAAAGAAAGAAAGAAAGAAAGAAAGAAAGAAAGAAAGAGAAAGAAAGAAAGAAGAAAGAAAGAAAGAAAGAAAGAAAGAAAGAAAGAAAGAAAGAAGAAAGAAAAAGAAAGAAAGAAAGAAAGAAAAGAAGAAAAGAAGAAAGAAAGAAAGAAAGAAAGAAAGAAAGAAAGAAAGAAAGAAAGAAGAGAAAGAAGACAAAGAAAAGAAAACAAACGGCATTGTCTTATATTTCAGACAATTTTTTCAATATTTCTTCAACTTAAAAGAAACGTTTAGATTCTCAAAATAAGTTTTTGAAATCTTGGGGCCGGAACAGTGGCACAGCGATAGGGCATTTGCCTTGCACGCGGCTGACCTAGAACAGACCTCTGTTCAATCCCCCAGCATCCCATATGTTCCCTGAGCCAGGAGCAATTTCTGAGCACATAGCCAGGAGTAACCCCTGAGCATCACTGGGTGCGCTCTTCCCAAAAAAATTTTTGGAATCTTGAACTCTTCATAAAATTGATTACAGGGGTGTCTTCAATGAGATGGCCACAGAAATAAAAAGACAACAAAACAAACAAATGAAATTACACCACATTTTAAAAGTTTCTGCACAATAAAAAAAAAAAAAACTCGGGGCCGGGCGGTGGCGCTGGAGGTAAGGTGCCTGCCTGCCTTGCCTGCGCTAGCCTAGGACGGACCGCGGTTTGATCCCCCGGCGTCCCATATGGTCTCCCAAGAAGCCAGGAGCAACTTCTGAGCGCATAGCCAGGAGTAACCCCTGAGCGTCACAGGGTGTGGCCCAAAAACCAAAAAAAAAAAAAAAAAAAAAAAACTCAAGCTATAATAAAGACACCCTATTAATGGGATAAAATATTTTCATACAGTACATTAAATAAAGGCTTGATATCCAAAATCTATAAAATACTCATAAAACTCAACTACAAAAATACAACAATCCCACTCAAAAATTGAGAGAGGATATAAACATACATTTTTGCCGCACCCAGTGACACTCGGGGTTTACTCCTGTCTATGGTTCAGAAATCGCTCCTGGCTGAGGGGCCATATGGGGTGCTGGGGATTGAACCGTAGTCCATCCTAGGTCAGCCACTTGCAAGGCAAATGCCCTACCGTTGTGCCACAACTCAGGCCCATTTTGTTGTTGTTGTTTTTGGACCACACCCGCTCAGGGGTTACTCCTGGCTATGCACTCGGAAATCATTCCTGGCTCAGGGAACCATATGGGATGCTGGGGATCAAACCAGGGTCCGTCCTGGGTCAGCTGGGTGCAAAGCAAATGCTTTACAGCTGTGTTATCGCTCTGGCCCCTAATAGACATTTTTCTAAAGAAGAAATACATAAGAATAACCAATAGGCATATTAAAAAGTGCTTTGGTTAGGGCCGGAGTGATAGAATGGAGGTAAGGCGTTTGCCTTGCATGCAGAAGGACAGTGGTTCGAATCCCAGCATCCCATATGGTCCCCCAAGCCTGCCAAGAGTGATTTCTGAGTGTAGAGCCAGTAGTAACCCCGAGAGCGCTGCTGGGTATGACCCAAAAACCACACACACACACACACAAAAAAAAAGTGCTTTGGTGGTGGGAATGTTGCATTGGTGAAGGGGAATATTCTGTTTATGACTAAAACCCAACTACAAACATGTAATCATGGTGCTTAAATAAAGATTTTTTTAAAAAAATTAAAAGAGTTAAAATTATAAAATGTAAAAGTGCTCATCAAAGTAATCCAAAGAAGAAGGATAAATACAGAATGATATCATTTATATGTGGTATTTTGAATGACTGCACGAAGAAACACAATGGTCTAAATGGTAGTTGTCTAGAACACCATTGGCCCCAGAGTATAGTGAGGAAACAAGTGAAAAAAGTGAATGGAAGAGGAGAAACACAAAAGCTTATATTCTCTTCTATACTTCAAAGAGATCTTCAGCAATGGATACAGCTGTTTAGATTGAGCAGGTGTCTATGCTCTTTATAGATGTCTATAATAATGTTCTAATGTTTTTATCCACAGAAACAGGTGCAGAATGAGTTGGGAAACCATGGACTCTCGCTATAGTGCTCACTATAAAAATTTTTGTGTCCTAAATTTGATGTCTATAATAACTCTTTAATCTTTTCATTCACAGTGGTTCTTGGAAATCTAGGTTGGACACCCGACTTTTTCATTGCAGTACTATTTTAGATTCAAAATACAGTGCTCATTAAGATAGTATCTTGGGGCCGGCAAAATAGCATGGAGGTAAGGTGTTTGCCTTCCATGCAGGAGGATGGTGGTTTAAATCCTGGCATCCCATATAGTCCCCAGTGCCTGCCAGGGGCGATTTCTGTGTGTAGAGCCAGGAGTAACCCCTGAGTGCTGCCGGGTGTGACTCAAAAAACAAAAACAAACAAAAAAAAGAGTATCTTGATAATTATTCTTTTTTTATCCCCCTTGACAAATATTCTAATCTATTAATTTTCCATTTAATTATGCCTGCTCATATGATCTAATGTTTATGTTCACAGATAATATTGGAATAGGCAACTGCATGCCAGACTCTTGCTACAGTGCTCATTCATTGAGTATATTATTACAATTTATTTTCAATTCAAGCTAGTTTACTATTATGTCATAATTCCATGATTTCAGTTTCCTTTTGATAAAGGAACTTGGATGCTTAAGACCAGTTAGACAATACTTCATGGTTAAACTCCTTTAACAGTACTCATTACCATATTGCTTAGTATTGTATACTTGAAAATTAAGATTTGTTGTTGTTTTTGGGTCACACCCAGCAGTGTTCAGGGGTTACTCCTGGCTCTGTGCTCAGAAATTGTTCATGGCAGGCTCGGGGGACCATGTGGGATGCCTAGAATCGAATCAGGGTTCATCCGGGGTTGGCTACATGCAAAGCAAATGCCCTGTCACTGTTCTATAACTCTGGCCCCCAAAATTATGACTTTTTAAGAATGCTCTATGCACAATTTAACCCAGAAAGCCTTTCTTCAGTAATTTTTTCCCTCACCAATTATGATTTGCCTAGGAAATGGAAAACCTTTTCATCTGACTCATAGGAAAAAAAAAAAAAAAAAAGAACAAAGCACCCTGAAACACAGGCGGGCCTTAATGCTAAGAGGAACTTGCCTGAGTCTCAGGGCTGAGTGGTTTCCTGGTAAACAGAAACAATGACACATTGATCCACATAGTACTAGGGTCATTCTGGAACTGTGAGGAACCAAGACACAAACAAGATTATGACCCTTTTTTAAAAATTATTTTATTGAAACCATTGTTTTTGTTTGTTTGTTTGTTTGTTTGTTTGTTTGTTTTATTGAAGCCATTGTGACCTATAAAGTCCATCATAGTTGAATTTCAGATATACAGTGAATCAGGGCCATTCCCACCACTAGTGTCGACCACCTCCACCAATAATCCCAGAGTATATCCCAACTACCACCCTTTGCCCCTTGGCCTGCCAGTATAAAAGGCCCATTTAAATTTAGAGTGTTAAAGTTTAAATCTCTTGAGGCAAAAGTGACCAAACATCTACCTAGTGGGGCTAGCAGCAGTAGCTGTCACTTTAGCTCCAGTGTTGCCAACCTACCATCTGTGTTTCTGTGACTTGTCAGACATCACGACCAACTTGCTGACTTAAAACAACAGATGTTTGGCCTGAGGACTCTGACACACATGCCTTACATAGGCAGGTACTGGGGGTTTAATCTCTGTAACCAGAGGGTGGCCTAGCACAACCAGAAGTGATTCAAGGGGAGAACAATAGAATAGAAAGAGAAAGACCAGAACAATGTTTCAACCGGTAGGCAATTGCCTTGCATGCAGCCAACCCAGGTTCAATTCCCGCATTTTATATGGTTCCCCTAACCCATCAGGAGTCATTCCTGAGTGTAGAGCCAGAAGTAAGCCCTGAGGATCTTTGGATGTGGCCCTAAAACAAAAGTATAAACAAAAGATAAGATGGCTCAAGAGATAGAACATCAGATAAGGTACTTGTCTTGTACATAGCTAACTCAAGTTTGATCCCAGCATCCCCTATGGTCACCCAAGTTTTTGGAGCGAGCCCTGCACACAGCCAGGAGTACCCTCATTCCAAAAATGAAAATTTGAAAAAAAAAAAATTCTCTTCCTGTTTGGGCATCAGAAGTAAGTCGGTACTATTCTTTCTCTACAGGCTCTAGATTCTTCCTTGCATCTGTCAGTGCCTGGTCTTTCCTGGTGTTCTGGGATTGTGGTTTCCTCACTTCAGGGCCTGCCACCTGGACCCCTGGATATCTCATTTGTGTCTGCCTTTCTCCTGAGGAAATTACTCATGGATTTAAGGTCCCTCAGATAATATCTTCTTGATCTTTTTTTAACCTCATTACATCTGCAAATAAGCTGACATTCAGAGGTTCTGAGGTATAAACAAGGACACATCAGTTTGTTAGGTACCATTCAGCCCACTATACCTTCCTAAAACAAGGTTTGTGGATGTGGATGCTGAAACCATCTCAGTGAGCTTGACACTTCTGTTATATCGAAAACCATTCTTCTGAGCTGGAGAGATAGTACACTCAGTAAGGCACTACTTGCCTTGCATACAGCCAACCTGATTCAATTCCAGTATCCCATATGGTTCCTGAGCTACCAGGAGTGATCCTTGGGTGCAGAGCCAAGAGTAAGGCCTGAGCACCACTAAGTGTGGCCCCACCAACCCCCCTCAAAAAACAAAAAATAAAGACCATCCATCTGTTTTGTACTTTGATTCAATTGTATGCTCATGCATAATTTTGAACAACATTCATTACTTGGAAAATAATGGTTCCTGAGTTACAGAAATCTCCTTTTTTTTGTTTTGTTTTGGCCACACCCATTTGATGCTCAGGGGTTACTCCTGGCTAAGTGCTCAGAAATTGCCCCTGGCTTGGGGGGACCATATGGGACACAGGAGGATCAAACCGAGGTCCATCCTTGGCTAGCGCTTGCAAGGCAGACATCTTACCTCTAGCGCCACTTCACCGGCCCTGTGTTACAGAAATCTTCTAAAATTTTGACATATTTTAGATTTTTTTTAGAGCGTCTTGTTTTGTTTTGCTTTTTCATTTTGATGATACCCAGGGCCTATTCCTGGTTTTGTGCTCAGGAATCAATAGCCCCAGTCCTTGTACTATCTCTTAAGCCCCAAATTGACACATTTTATATCACACTTGTTAATATTACCTACCACCCATCTCATCAAAATTCTTTATATATTAGGAAGCTGTCTTGGGCCAGAGAGATAGCATGGAGGTAGGGTGTTTGCCTTGCATGCAGAAGGATAGTGGTTTAAATCCTGACATCCCATATGGTCCCCCGAGCCTGCCAGGAGCAATTTCTGATTGTAGAACCAGGAGTAACCCCTGAGCACTGCTGTGTGTGACCCAAAAAGCAAATGAAAACAAATAAAAAACATACATTGGGAAGTTGTCTAGTTGACAGTAGTGGACACAAGATTATTTTTGAATTTTCACTTTAAATTTTATCACTGATGATCAACATATTTTTTTATCAAGGGTAGACTTACTCTGATTATTTTGAAGATAATTTCTCCACACATCTAAATTGCATCAAATGAGTCTCTTCATTGACAATACCTGCAACACCCTGACTCAGCAAGAAAGAAACTAAACTTGATGCCATAGAAATCAAGGAGATGTCAAAAATGGGCTGTCAGTGAGCAAGCATTAGAGACTCTGGATGCTTCTACATCTGTAAGCTTCTTGTACCCTCATCTCCTCTTAGCCTCTGGCCTATCTGCTGATACTAAGAGATGTGCTCATGCAAGGGATGCTTAATGCTAAACTAGGTCTGATCATGAATGGATGAGGAAGGATAAAAACCAGGCCTTCCAGGGAGCTCCCTGATGGCTGTCACGCAGTCCACCTGGATCCTGATGCTGGTGCGATTTCAGAGTGTCACAAGGAATGGACTATCTTCCTCTGGTGTTTCATTCCACCACTTGGGCTCATCAGACGCTTGTTACTAACATTTTCTCTCCAATTGACCCACCCCACTGACCCTTCTACTGCCTTTTTTTTTTTTTTTTTACTCACACCTAGCAGTGCTTGGGGCTCAGAGATTGCTCCTGGTTGGCTCAGGGGACCATATGCTGGGGACTGAGTCCAGGTCAAAGCAAGCATCCTAACTGCTGTACTATCATTCAGTGCTTTTTTTTTTTTAAGTTTAACATACTTTACCAATCAATCATCTATACGCCCAATCACCAATCTGAATGTAAGATGGGAATATTTGAACAAGCCCACCAGCCTGCCAATGACTAAATAACATATTTAGTTTGATTTGATTTTTTTCTTTTTTCTTTCTTTCTTTCTTTGTCTTTCTTTCTTCCTTCCTGCCTTTCTTTCTTTCTTTCTTTCTTTCTTTCTTTCTTTCTTTCTTTCTTTCTTTATTCTTTCCTTCTATCTTTTATTTTCTTTCTTTCTCTCTTCTTTCTCTCTTCTTTCTTCTTTCTTTCTTTCTTTCTTTCTTTCTTTCTTTCTTTCTTTTTTGTGGGGAGGTGTGTACCCTTGTAGATGTTTAAGAACTACTCCTGGCCTCTGTGTTCAGGAGTCACTCCCAGCAGTTGTTAGAAAAACAAGTGGTGTAGGGATCTAGCCCAGACACCCTATAAAAAAAGTATGACTTGAGTCCATTGTGCTATATCCTTAAATTTGTTTTTATAGCACCATCTCTTGTCTCTTATGTATTGGTTTTCCAGTAGTGAAGAACCAGACCTCAGCTTTGATAGCTGGGTTTGGTGAGTCATGAGTGATTGTGCTCCCCAAGGGTCTCAGTCCTCTTGGTTCCCAACCTTCTGGAATTGAGTCAGGACTTGCCAGAGCACTTTTTGGAAGCAGTAACAACTGGCTGGTATATGCTAGCCTCTCTCTTTTAAATCAGCTGACCCCTTGAAGATATTTGGGGACTTCCAGTAGTTTTCAAGACCCACTTTTCAAGGATTTTTCCTTTTCTGCCCATTGAATACCAGCTGATCTCTGTTCCCTATGCTGGAGATATATGATTTCAGTTTTGAAAGAGCTGATATACTCCCAGACTAGGTTGCCTTAAGGAAATCCCTGAGTCTTTGTCCTTGATAATTGGGGTTTATAAGCAAGTTAAAAACTTTAGGTCATTTAGGTACCAATAGACATCCAATTGGAAAGAATTCAGTTGGGATTTGGTTTTCTTTTAGATAGAGGTCTCGGGCCCGGAGAGATAGCACAGCGGCGTTGGCCTTGCAAGCAGCCGATCTAGGACCAAAGGTGATTGGTTTGAATCCCGATGTCCCACATGGTCCCCCGTGCCTGCCAGGAGCTATTTCAGAGCAGACAGCCAGGAGTAACCCCTGAGCAATGCCGGGTGTGGTCCAAAAACCAAAAAACTAAAACAAGAAAAAAAAAATAGATAGAGGTCTCAATTTCTGGGGCTGGAGAGATAGCTCAAGCAGTAGTAGGGTGTTTGCCTTGCATGCGTTTGACCCAGAAGGGACCAGGTTCGATTTTGAGCATCCCATATGGTTCCCCAGACTGCCAGGGGCGATTTGTGAGTGCAGAGCTAGAAACCAATCAATCAATAAATAAAGTTATTGAATCAATCAATAAAGTTCTTTAAAAAATCCTTAAAAAAAGAACTCTCAATTTCCTTTTGAGTCATAAACCCACAACTCTAGGTAGTTCACTCAACCAGTGTATGTCTATCAAGATCTATAGCTAAAAAGAGATTAGTTTGAGTGCTGAGAAAATAGCTCAAAGGGTTAGGCACATGATTTGTAGATGGGAGATTCAGATTCAATCCCTGGTACCACAATTTCCCCCAAACACCATGCCAGAACTACCACCCAAGTGCTTCTGGGTATAGCACAAAGAATAATGGGGGAGGGGAAGGGGGAGAAAAGGGGGAAGAAGGGTAGGTGAGAAGAAAAGTATTGTTTTGAACTCAGTTTGACCTCTGTATATGTACTAGAATTTGGGAAAAGATGACTTCTTGGTTGCTCTTTAAATTACTACTGTTTGCAATAACAATTGTTTGAGATTTAGTCAATAAGAGTAAATAACTCTCATTGGCTTTCATGTGTAACAAATTTTCTTCACAAAAGTGATCCTTCATTGGGGCCAGAGTGATATAGCTCAGCAAGTAGGGCATTTGCCTCCCATGTTGCCAACCCGAGTTCAATCCCTGGCATCCCATATGGTCCCCCTCAGCCTGCCAGGAATAATTTCTGAGTGCAAAGCCCAAAACAAACAAACAAACACAAAAAATGCTTCTGTCTAATAGTGAAGACAGTAAGAAAAGATATTTCTCCCCCTAATAAAACTCAGGATGAGAAGAGAAGAGAGGATAGATATCTTCAAGAACATTTATCTCTTTTTTGCATCAATCCCACCCCTTCTACCCCAAGGGAATAGTCCTACTAGCCTGAGGCAGTGTTCAGAAGCCTCCTCCACTATATAAGGCTGGGTGGTGAACAGGATTTTTACAGTCACTCAAAATGGCAAAATGCAATATGTGTTTAATATATTATTGTTAAAATTAGATGCTTTTGTGTGGGTGTTTGTCTGTTTTGGCAGGTCACTGCGTGGTGTGGCTCTCTGACTCTCACAGTTTAAAATTTTGGCTCTTTGTGTTGAACTTGTTCGCCACCCCTGATATAAGGCATCCTTTGGAATGCTTTCACCTTCCCAGACCCAACTGACACCACAAATGCAGCATACAAGGGCAAGGAGTATCTGCCAGAGCACTTCCCTGCAGAAAGCTAAAAGACTAGTACAACAACTAGATTCTGTTGGTCCCAGCCTGTTCTCCTTGTCCCACCCTCATCCACTTCCTGGGTTGGTTTGTTTTGTGTATGGAGGCCACACTCAGCAGTGATTAGTGTTTACTCCAGGTACTGTATTCAGGGATCACTCCTGAAGCAGTTCTAGGGACCATATAAGATGCCAAGGATTAAATCCTGGTTGGCCACATGAAAGGCAAGCATCTTACCTGCTCTGTAATACACTGAATCTAAAAAGAAAAGTTGTCATGTTGGGGGACCCCAAGAATGACTGAATTTTTTTTTTGGTTTTGTTTTTGGGTTATACCTGGCAGTGCTCAGAGGTTACTCCTGACTCTATGCTCAGAAATTGCCCTGGCAGGCTTGGGGGACCATATGGGATGCTGGGATTCGAACCACCGTCCTTCTGCATGCTCCATGCTATCTCGCCGGCCCCATGACTTAATTCTTGACTTTATTTTTTTGCCTCTACAGCCTGAGTAAAGTTCTGCTGCATATTTCATAAGCAGCCAATGAGATATTAGTTATCAGTAAAGCTAATGAGAAATTTTAATTATTGATAAAGCTAATGAGGAGGCACAAAGTTTCTATCAGGAGTCCAGAAAGATTGTACAGTAGGTAGGACACTTGACTTGCATACATGTGATCTGGGTTTGCAAGCACCATATACATGCACCCCATATGGTCCCCCAAACCTGCCAAGAGTGATACCTGAGCACAGAGCTAGAAATAAGCTCTGATGGGGCCGGGCGGTGGCGCTGGAGGTAAGGTGCCTGCCTTGCCTGCGCTAGCCTAGGATGGACCGCGGTTCGATCCCCCGGCGTCCCATATGGTCCCCCAAGAAGCCAGGAGCAACTTCTGAGCGCATAGCCAGGAGTAACCCCTGAGCGTCACAGGGTGTGGCCCAAAAACCAAAAAAAAAAAAAAAAAGAAATAAGCTCTGAGCACAGGCAGGTGTGACCCCTGCCCACACACACACACACACACACACACACACACACACACACACACAAAAGCTTCTGTCAGAAAGATTCCCAATGAACTTCCAACCCAATAGAAGTTATTCGTCTAGTAAATCCTAACTAAAGCCCAAATGTGAAGGAATGGATCACTAATCATTAGAAGAAATGCATCTTGGGCTGGGAAGATGTAAATCACATGTAAGATAATGTAAATCACATGTAATTTAATATAAATGAGATTCCATGGGAAAGTCAGAGATCAATCCACAGCACTTTTGTACAATCCCCTGAACTTGGCCTGGAAGTAGTCCCTGAAAATTGTCTCATGCTGCCCAAAAATAACAACAAAACTAAATTCACATATATTTCAAACTTAAACTGATGTTCACCCAGTTCTAGAAAATATTAGAATGGTAAATATGATTCTTTTTTAGACAAAGGTCCTCTGACATTAAGAGAAAAATAAATCAAATAGAAGGGCTCCTTGAAATGAACCCACCCAATCGATGGGAGTAGCCTAACACAGTGTTAGGCAAGAGAAAGGGCCAATATCAATCAAAACCCTGATAGAAAGAGCAAGACAGGATGGTTTGATAATTCAGAAAGATGAAAGAGAAGGTACTCAAAGGAGCACCAGTATACTCATTGCTGGGAAGGACACTGAATGAATAAGGGCCCAGAACTGAAATGACATAAGGAAAAAGAAGAGAGCAAACAGAAAAAAATTGAGAGAGAACATTAAGAGGCAGCTGATTATTCAGCATCCCAATTCAGAGGCCAGGGCTGCAGTTTAGCATGTATGCAATCCTAGGTTTGATGATTAGCACCACAAATAAATAAGCAAATAGGAAGTTTCTTTTTTTTTTCTTTTTAGTTTTTGGGCCACACTGGGTGAAGCTCAGGGGTTACTCATGTCTATGCGCTCAGAATTTGCTCTGGCTACTGGGACCATATGGATGCCAAAGATAGAACCTAGGTCCATCCTGGGCAGCTGTGTGTGAGGCAAGCGCCCTACTGCTGTGCTATTGCTCTGGCCCCTTTCTTTAAAAAAAAAAAAAAAAGAATGTGAGTTTTAGTAGATAATGCAGTGGGTATGACATTTGCCAACTCAGGTTCAATCCATGCATTACGTATGTTTCTCCAAACCACACTAGAGTGATCCTTGGGCACAGAGACAGGAGTAAGGCCCCCAGGGTCTCAAATTCAATTTACTTGCTGTCAGCAGGAGGCAAAGTCAGGGTGATCCTTGAGTGCAAAGTCAGTAGTAAGCCTAGAATATTGAGGGGTGTGACCCAAACAATTAAAACAAAACAAAAAGAAAAAGATTCCTCTAGGGCAGGGCCACAAAATGTTGTACGGAGGGCCGTTTGTGGCCTGCGGACCACAAGTTTGAGACCCCTGATTTCCCTCTTCAGTCAAAAAAATTCCTAACTCGGGTGATGAATAGGGAAGCCCAAGAACTCCCTCTAATCCATCAGGTCGATTTTAATTTCTCCACAGGAGTTTGAGGTACAACTGACAGCCAAGAACCAAAATGACTGACTTCTCAATAGACATTGGCACTTCTGACTGTTTTGAACAGAGATTGTCTAAAGGCAACACCAGTCACCAATCACCAGCAGACTACAACAAAGACTCCTTTTACTGTCAAAGGGATGGAAATGGGGGCCAGCAACTGCATCTCAGCCACAACTATTTGTAAATCCACAATGTCCTGTATCAACAGATGCCACTAGAACTGTTTTCAAATGTGACTTGCTCAGACTGAAAAGCCGAGAGGAATTCTTTCCCCAGAGGTCTAGAAAAGAGTGCAAGGCTCAGTTTGAGCTAGTAGGACCAATGGGAGGCTAGGAAATGCAAGCAATAATCACAGGACTGAAATAAGGCAATAAGACTCCTTCAAAGAAACAGCCTTTGAGGGGGCTGAGAGATAGCGCAGCGGTAGTGCGTTTGCCTTGGCGGCTGACCCAGGACCGACCTTGGTTGTATCCCAGCATCCCATATGGTTCCCCAGGCCATGAGCGATTTTTGTGTGCACAGCCAGGAGTAACACCTGAGTGTCATAGCCAGGAGTAGCCCCTGAATGTTACTGGATGTGGCCCAAAAATCAAAGCAAAAACAAAAAAGAAACAACCTTTGAAGACTGAGCTCTCAAAGACATAACTTTTGGAATGTGAATTAATTTCACCATGCCAACCCACATACAATATACAATATATTCACAGAATATACCTACATATATGTGAGGAAATCACATTCCCAACATTATATAAAAGCAATATATAATATATTATACCAACAGCTATTCCAGGGTCTCTGATTCTCCATACTACATTTAAAGACCTCTTCTTTCTTTTGTTTTCTTTCTTTTCTTTTTCAAAAAGACCTCTTCTGTACACCAGTGGAGAAATGGTACAGTCACAGGCAGGTGGCAGAAACAATGACCTCCTCACAGTACTGCTGACCTGTCCTCACTCAAGGGTTAAGAAATTCTCCAAGTTTTCGGGGCCAGAGAGATAGCATGGAGGTAAGGTATTTGCCTTTCATGCAGGAGGTCATCGGTTCAAATCCCGGTGCCCCATATGGTCCCCTGTGCCTGCCAGGAGCAATTTCTGAGCCTGGAGCCAGGAATAACCCCTGAGCACTGCTGGGTGTGACCCAAAAAAAAAAAAAAGAAGAAGAAGAAATTCTCCAAGTTTTCAAGACCAGGCTGTCCTATCACATCACCTAACACTAAGTGGAAATCAGAAGAGATAACATCCTTTGAACTGTGAAAAATAAGAGCAACAACAACAGAAAACTGACTTTGACAACTGTGACTGAACAGAGCCTACCTTGGAACTAATAAGGAAAACCCTACTTTAGGCTGTAGTCCAGGACACATAAACAACAACAACAACAAGATCTCTTATTGCAGAGGTCCAACTTGGACAACAGAGACTGAGCAGAACCTTTGGATCCATAATATCCTAGGCTTCAGCTTAGGGACTGAACGAAAACAGGGAGCAAGTGTTACAGAAGACTGAACACCACAACAATGATGGATAGGAACCTCTAGAACCTAGAGACTCTATCCTAGACCCTGACCTATAACTTGGGCAAATACCAAGATCGCTAGCTACAGTGGCTTGATTTTCTCACACAACTGAGAGGAAACTTTCCTGGCATCACAAAAAAGCCTTTGGGATGGGGTAATGAGTATATATGGAGCCAGGGGTTGATTCCATGAGGGTATGCTTCAAGGATGGAGAAACCCTGAATCTCTTAGGCCACGGGAATTCTCTTTCTTCCCCAATGCTTACTGTGCCTATGCAAAAAAAAAAAAAAAAAAAAGTGGGAGGAATGCCAAACCCTACCACTCCAGCACCCATATTTTTTCTTGTTTTGTTTTGATTTGTTAGGTTTTTTTTGGTTTGTTTGTTTGTTTGTTTTTTTGGTTTTTGGGCCACATCTGGTGGTGCTCCAGGGTTACTCCTGGATGTCTGCTCAGAAATAGCTCCTGGTAGGCACGGGGGACCATATGGAACACCGGGATTTGAACCAACCACCTTAGGTCCTGGATCGGCTGCTTGCAAGGCAAACACCGCTGTGCTATCTCTCTGGGCCCGATTTGTTAGTTTTTGACTTTATTTTCCTTCTTTTTTTTCTTCCACTTTTCTCTTTTTCATGCCTGTGGTTATTATTTAGAGATTTATTTTTATTTTTATTTGCCTGGTCCATTTTTTTCCTTTTTTCTCCCCTTTTTCTTATCCTTTTTATCTCCAATGACAGTGGAATGGATGCTCAATCTACAACAAGCTGTAAAGTGGAGACCAGTTGCACTAGCATACTGGGGGGTAGAGGAGGGAAATATGGGATGCATACTGGGAACAGGGGCGAAGGGAGGACAGCACTGGTGGTGGGAATGCCCCTTATTCATTGTCACTATGTACCATAAATGATGCAGTAAAAGATTTGTAATGCACTTTGGTCACAATAAAAATTAAAAAAAAAAAAAGAAATTCTCCAACCAGGCTGGAGCTATAGCACAGCTGTAGGGCATATTTGCCTTGCACACTGCCGATCCAGGACAGACCAGAGTTTGATCTCTGGCATCCCATATGGTCCCCGGAGTCTGCCAGGAGCAATTTCTGAGCTCAGAGCCAGGAGTAATCACTGAGCACTGCCAGGTGTGACCCAAAAATCAAAAAGAAACAAGAAAAAAAAAAAGAAAGAAACTCTCCAATCATTTTCAGTGATGTCCTCAATAAATATTAAGGGCCCTACAATTAAAAGTGGAAAACGAGGCCAGGAGAGATCACAGGGAGTAAAGCTCTTGCCCTGTATGTTGCCAAAACTTGTTTGAGCTCTGCTCAAACAACCTATAGACCCCTGTTCACCTTTGGGAGAGATTTCCACACACATCCTGGAGTAATTCCCTAGCAAATTAGGTGTGGTCAACATGCCCCCAACACACTCCTCTATGCCCCATACCCACAATTTAATTATTTTCCAGGCTTACTCCTAGAAGGGTTCAGAGGATTATTATATGGTATCTAAGTCAAGTATGTGTAAGGTAAATGCCTTATCCACTATACTATCTCTCTGGTCCAATAATTATTTTTTGAAGACAAAGGAATATATTAGTCATCTACTAATAGCAAGTCCTAGATGTGAACTGTGTGCATGCATGCACGCAATCTCGCAAGCGCACGCGCGCGCGCGCGCACACACACACACACACACATTTTTTCCATGCCCCTCACCAAATATACTCATATGCAATCACTTTACCCCTCAGTTACTTCTCTGACCCCAAAAGTCTATTCTCAGACAGGATACCTGTCTCAGTAGGCATTGAGGAGGTCAGTAAGTTGCTTTGTTAGGCCCTGGCACTTATATTCTCCTTCTCTATTCTGTAAATTTAATTTCTGATGACAGACTCTGCCTCCATGATATTTTTCTTGTTTAGTCTTTTTGGGAAGGGCAAGATAAGAAGACATTCTATCATCAGCTCCTTTCCAGATCTGGTTGGCTTTAGCTTCGCATCCAACTCTTGACTCTACCGGAGGCCAGTTTCATAAGCATAAACCTCATTGCAATGAACAACAAAAGGATACCCTATTTCCATGCAACAATTGCCCTTGTATGAGTTTCCCAAGAGACAGAAAAAGTCACTTTGGGACAGAAAACATTGGTTTCTGACCTCACCATATGCTGACACTTGTAGAACAGGTGGATGATAAGGAAAAGAGCAGGTGAAGCTATTGGTGAACAGTAAGTCTTAAAGGCCACCATAGCATGAAATGTGCAGCCATGTTGGCATTGGAGGAAGATAGTTTTTGTACCAAAACCTACTGCACTAACATCATGAACACTGTCCACTAGAACCCCTGGGCTTGTCAGACTAGCCCCAACTTGGGTTTGCTCACTAATGGCAGAAACTTGGTGGGAGGATGACAATGACAACTTGATGTGCTGTGTAACACTTAGAACAAATCATCTAGACAAGAGCTCTGATTGTTGGATTCCCAATAAGAATGTAGAACTGTGAGATTTTTTGCTTGTCTCAGGTACTATCTCAAGGTAAAAAGGTTAAAATACATGCAAAGTGTGGCTTTATAAAGGCAGACCTATATGGCAGTGTGTGGAAAACCAGAAAGGAGGACATTTAGTATGTCTTGGAAATCTTTTCCCTCCTAAAAGCCAAGTCAACACCCATAGTAGGGGCTATGATGCATCCTTCAGAGCATCGTGAAAACAAGTCTCTGATATGAAAGGTTGCCAACGAGGCATTTAAATAGGACCCACATCATACTACCATGCAAAAGATGTCATGTGATCATTAACTTCTTACTGTTAAATAAATACTCCTCACCAGACAACACTCGTGTTGATAAAATCAGACAACAAAACTCTGAGTGAAAACAGACTCTGGATTATAACAGTCCACTACTCTCCTGTATACCAGCTGAATTTGGTCCATATTAAAAGCATAGCATAGCTAGTCATCTGTGCTTGTTGTTGGTTTGGGGCCACACTTGGCAGTGTGAGTATAGAGGTGATTTATTTCTAGCCTTGTGCTCAGAAGTGACTCCTGCCAGTGCTCAAGGGACTCTAGGGAGTACTGAGAATTGAGCCCAAGTCTAAGCACATGCAAGGCCTTGCTCACTGTACTATGTCTCTGATACATAGAGATTAGTTATCTTGATGTCAGCCCTCTTCACAAATGTATAGTTCTGAATGGATCTGATATGTATGAAATATACAGAAAAAAAGGGGCCAGAGAGATAGCATGGAGGTAAGGCGTTTGCCTTTCACACAGAAGGTCATTGATTCAAATCTCAGCATCCCATATGGTCCCCTGAGCCTGCTAGAAGCAATTTCTGAGCATGGAGCCAAGAGTAACTCCTGAGTGCTGCCGGGTGTGACCCAAAAACCAATATATACATATATATACAGAAAGAAGAAGAGAAAATACTGGAAAATCTTGTCATTTCCTCCTGCTTATACTAAGATTCCTCTAGGAAAAGGCATCCAGATTTTATTTGTTCCATCATATCACTTTCCTCCTTCATAAATATCTGCAACACCCTGATTCAAGAGCAAATAAGTTAAGCTTGATGCCATGGAAAACAATGTAGGTGTCAATGATGGGTTGCCTGTCTATTAGAGACTCTGACTCCTTCTCCATCTATAAGCTTCCTTTTAGTTTTCTTTTGAGAATTTTTTTGAATTTTTATTGACACCAATGTAAATTACAAGTCTTTCACAATTATATTTAAGATGCATAGTGATAGTGAATTAGGGCAATTCCCACCACCAGTGTTGACCTCCCTCCCCGCCCCCCACTGTTCCTAGCATGCATCCCATAAATTCACCGTTAGCCCCCTGATTGTTAGTGTAACAGGTCCCTTTTGTGTATAGCTTATTGTGGTTTAGGTCTCTTGTTTCTACTGTCATTAACTTTGAGCTGGGTATTTAGGTCTGATCATTTTTATTTTCACTCAATGTTCCTGAGACTGCTTTGCCCCTGGTATCTTCCACTATTTTTTTATTTTTTTGTCAATTTGTAGGAAGCCATAGAAATATGAGGCAGAACAAGATGATTCATGTTCCATGGTTCTGATTTTAAAAAAAGAGAAAAGCAGGAAGGAGCTCCTGTCTAGAAACTAAAAATATTATTTTAAAAAAAAAGAAAGAAAAAAAGGGTGGGCTGGTATGGCAAGTTGTTTTTGTTTGTTTGCTTGGTTGGCTTTTTTGGGTTTTGGGGTTTTGTTTTGTTTTTGTTTGTTTGTTTGTTTGTTTTTTCATTGGCACATCAAGTATTGGGGAAATTAGAAAGGAAATTCCTTGGCCTAAGAGATACACAATGTTTCCATCATTGAAGCATACTGTCATGAGCCCGACTACAGGCTCCAGACCTGTTCATTGTCAAACCCCAAAGTCTTTCTTTATGATGCCAGGAAATTTTCTGCTCAATTGTGATTGTCACATTCAATCCTCCATAATTAAAGATCTTGGCTTTTGCACAGATCCTAGGATGAAGTCTAGGATAGAGTCTTTCTTTCTGGTTCCAGATATTCTGCTCAATCACTGTTGTTATAATCAGCCTTCTGTATTTAGTGATCTTGGTTTTTGCACAGATCAAAGGACTGAGTGTCTTCTGATTTCATCTCACCATTAGGTGATGAAGTAGTGCAACCTACCCTTAGGTTAAGTTGATACTGTTTTCTCATCGACAGGGTGTTGTATGAAATTTTCCTCGGTAAGTTGGTGCCAGGTGGCATTAGGGACTCCCCCTAGGGGCGTTTAATTTCTGTGCCAATTCTAAGATTGAGATTCAGGGTTAGGGGTTGGATGGTTGATGTTTGATCACAAAAAGTCTAAGTCAAGACCCCATGACATATGTTCAGGATGCCCCTGTATTTATAATTTATGGGTTCTTATCCCATAGTAGTAGATAAGAACTTGCTTCTATACATAAAATTTCCCCATTTTAATGTGCCTATGCAAAAAGGAATGATGCCATATTATATTGTTGGTGCATTTAAGGGTAAAAACTACAAGCTATACAATCTCTGTGCCCTAGTTTTGATCTGAGCTTTTATCCCAAGAAAGACTACTCTACTAGAATTTCATACTTAGCAGAACCAAAAACAAGCAAAATTAAATTAAAAAAAAAAAGGATGGATGTGGCTACCTTTACATTTGGAAATAAACACACTAAGAGGTATACTATTAAGAAATTAAACACACAAGGGGAATATATATATATATATATATATATATATATATATATATATATCCCCATTAAGTCTTTTGCGATAGTCTTGGGGCATGGGGATGAGATCCAGTGCAGAATTTCGTTCCACACCATGGTGTTATTAAGTCTGAGAAGTGGTTTGCAGCAGTAAGGTATCAAATAGTGTCCTCAAACTGGAGATCCCTCTGGAGATGAGTTCGGTAGCAATGAGGCGGAGTGGGAGAAAGAGGGCCGCTTGGAATGCACCAGCAGGAGTGGTGGTTGCAGCTTCTTCCTGGGGCAAGAGATGAGGGGCTGAGAGGGTTTTCCTTTTGCTTTGGGAGGTGAGTGGCAGTTTTCTGAGGCAGGGGGATGGTCTTGTTCCTAAGAAAAGAACTGAAGGGAAAGAGGGTTAAATAGGGAGAAATAACGGATCAGGATTGAGGGGATGAGAGGATAGAAGGAATTCTGAAGGGGGTGGGGGAGGGATAATATATAACAGGGAATATATACAATATAGGAATGGATTGTTTACGATATAGATTAGGTAAACGTAGAGGAGTCCACTGCATACCCCATCTATAAGCTTCTTGTACCCTCTCATCTCCCCTTGGTCTCTGGCCTATCTGCTGATACTAAGAAACATGCTCACACATGGGATGTTTAATACTAAACTAGGTCTGGTCATGGATGGATGAGGAAAGACAAATACCAGGCCCTCCAAAGAACCCCTGACGGCTGTCACATAGATCACCTGAATATTGCCGCTGATGCTATCTCAGAGTGTCACAAGCAAAGGACCGCCTTCCCTTGTTGCCTAATTCCACCACGCAGGCTCCCCAGATGCCCGTAACTAGCCCATTCTCTCCCACTGACACACCCCACTAACCCCACTATCCCTTTCTATTTTAACTTACTTTCCCAACCCATATCCCCAACCTCAGGATAAGATGGCAGATTAAACAAGTCTGCCATCTTTTCAGGTTGCCAGCCCCTGAAGAAAAATTTCTTCTAGCAACAACTCTTGTGTCTTGAGTAAAGGCTCTTCTGTAGTGAGCGGCTAAACCCTGGGTTCAAGCAGAGTGAGCCAGAGTTCACCCACTGGCCACACCTCTGCAGAGTTTTGTTTCATCTGACTTGCATCACCTACCAGGCCCTGAGGAATTTACATTTGTGTAGTCTCATAGTTCACTGACCTTCAACATGACAGAATGCCCCGTGATTTCTGACATCTAGAAGAGAGATGTTAGAAGAAAATAAATAAAGGAAACAATTTAATTGTATTTGTCATGACTTTGTTTAAAGGATTTGCCTGTGTAAGACCAAGTGTAAGGTGGTGATGGGGAGATGGGGTGGGGATTTTCATGGACACTATAGTGTCTGTTGTGCTCAATGTCTTTGCATGACCTCCAGATTCTCTGGACCCCTTTCATTACACCAGGACATCAGCAGGCTCTTTTGCTCTCTAGCTTCAGTTAGGTTTAGCTGTGCAGTTGAAGAAGGGGGCAAGGGATGAGGGCAAGGCAGGAGGTAGAGTAGAATAAAAGCTGTGCCTGAGTATTTATTTCCCAGCACAGTCACTTCAATATTTTCTGCTCTTATTTGGGGGAAAGCAGGAGAGGTAGAGGAGCTACACACAGTACTGCTCGGGTGGGGCTATTTCCAGCAGTACTTGGAGGTTTTTCCTGATGGCATTTAGGGCACCACCACGAAGCTCTGAGGTTTCAGCATGCACTTGGCCTTTGGGAACCATCTTTCCTGCCCCATGGGTTCTGTTCTTGCCAGGAAGTTGACTCACTGGTAAAGTATGTGCCCTGTACGCATAGGAACTAGGCTGTGTCCCTGGTCCCCAGTGGGGGGATGGAGTAGAGGGGCAGCAATAATGAAAAAGACAGTTTTCAGCTCCTGCCAGATGATTCTGTCATAGTCTAAAAGACCCAGCAACCACTCCCTCCCCTAGGAGTAGAAACAGAACCTGCTGTCACAAGCCTGGACTACTTACAAGCCCTCAGGGCTTCCCCCACACCATTGTAAACAGTCCTTGAGAGACAGTAAGAAATAGTGACCGAAGGATATAGCTTAAAGGGTTGGAATACAGGCGTAGCATGCGGGACCCCGAGTTCTAGCTCCAGCACCACATGGTCCACTAAGCACCAGCAAGGAGCCCTGAGCACAAAGTTGGGAGTAGCCCCTAGCACTACTGGGTGTGGCCCAAAACAAAAATAGAAAGAACTATATCTGAGAATTGGTCTCAGAGCTGGGCACAGAATTCCTAAAATTCTTATAAGTAGTACTTTGTTTGTTTGTTTGTCTGTTTTTTGGACCACACCTGGTGACGCTCAGGAGTTACTCCTGGCTATGAGCTCAGAAATCGCCCCTGGCTTGGTGGTGGGGGAACCATATGGGATGTGGGGGGATCAAACCTCAGTTTGTCCTAGACTAGTGCTTGCAAGGCAGAGACAGAGACACCTTACCTCTACTGCCACCTCTCCAACCCCCAGTAGCACTTTTTTTTTTTTTTATGACCCTGTTTTTTTGTTTCCTAAGACATTTGATGTTTCCTAGATGATAGACATTTCTTTTGTTCTGATGAGGCAACTCTTGGAGGGCTGGCTTCTTATAGAGGGATAGAAGTTCCTATTTACAGGACTCTGCGGATGCATCAATAACTTTACAATAGGCAACTAACTAATTGACTGTCAAGTAAATTGCTGGAAAACAGAAAAGGATTAACTGGTTGTTCTTTTGGTTCATGTCTTCGATGATGATGTTCACAGAGAAATCAACTCTGCAAAAAAAAAAAAAAAGAAGTCATTACTTTTTTTTTAGCCTGGCTATCTGGTCTTACATGTTTAGATTACACACTCATGACTAAGTCTGATCTCCAAATAATGTCCCTTCCCAATTCTATAAATAAAAGATTTGGAAGTGTGGTGGAGATGGGGGTCTATCCCCTTTTATATTATCAGTTATTTTAAGCTCGTTAATATCAAAGAAGTTGGGCTGAGGACTCACTTCTTGTTTTAGTTCAAGTCTGGAACTGTATTATCTCCTGAGCACTGCTAGGAGTGTGACCCTCTGAGTGTGCTCCTAAAATTAGAATAAAATTTTTTTGGTGTTTGGGCCACACCCAATGATGCTCAGGGGTTACTCCTGGCTATGCACTCAGAAATCGTTCCTGGCTTGAGGAACCATATGGGATGCAGGGGAATCGAACTATGGTCTATCCTAGGTTAGCGCAGGCACACAGATGCCTTATCACTTGTGCCATGGCTCCAGCCCCTAGAATAAATTTAAAAGAGGTTTAATTTTAGAGTTTGTTCAATTTTGGGGCCACACGTAGTGGTAGGGCTCAGGGGCTACACTACTAGCAATTCTCACCTTGTTGCGGGGTGGGGGGTGGAAGTATTTCTCCTAGTGGTGCTAAGTCCATGTAATGCCAGGGATCAAAACTAGGCCCCCCGTATGTGAACCAGTCCTCTGAACTGATATGTCCCCTGATATGGTTTGTGTATCTAGTTTGTACACACCCTAATTGAAAAATATGTTTGTTTTGTTTTGGATTTAGGGCCACACCCAGCAGTGCTGGTGGGGCGGGGCTATTCCCGACTCTACTGGGCGTTGCTCCTATCGGTGCTGAGGAACTGAGTGACTGCAGTGATGAAGCCTCAGTCTCAAATGCAAAACCAGCACTCAGCCCATTCAGTGGTTATCTTTGCCTAAGATTTATCTGTGTAGGGGTGAACGATATTTTGCAGAAAAGCAATTTCTGCTGCTTTTATACTCACTCTTAGGAAATACTCCCTAAGCCAAACATATTTTGCCCTGCCCTACAATAAACAAGTGTGTTAAAAAAACAAATCAGGTGCTGGGGGTGTGGCTCAGCAGGTAGAGAAAGTGTCTTGCATATGTGAGGTCTTGGATATAGACCCCAGCACCATACAGACAAATAAGTTACAAATTTAGAAGTCTAACTGGTTTTGTTTAATGATTCAAGAGTCGGGCTGCATCCCATCAAGAAATAGAAAAATGCTTTCCAAGCTTACACAAACTGAGAGTTAATATTAATAGAGAGAAGGACAAGGCTTTGAACAAAAGAAGGTATTTCAGAGATGGGGTGGGACAAAAGGCAGTGTTCAGCAGGTAGAACACATACCTGACTGGCTGAGGCCCTGGGTTCCACATGTTGACACTAAAAAAATGTATAGCTTTCAGGCAAAACCACCAGCCCTCAGAGGAAGCAGGAGTATTCTATCAAATAAATTACCTAAAATTCTAATCTGGAACTCGAGCTTGGTTGAAAATTATATCCCTGGGAGGGGCTGAAATTGCTATTAGTTTAGGGATTAAGCCCTAATGCACCTGCAAGAAGAGTAATGATGTTTTTAAAAAGTAGTTAGGTACAATTCACAAATTAAATAAACCTAACATTGTGTACTGCAGAGGACCCAACTCAGGCCTCAATGCCTAAGAAGCATGCATTCTGCCACTTGCTACATCCCTGTCTTCATGCATCAATTTTCATTAGGAAGATTAGTCTGTAATTTTTTCTCTTGGTAGTATCTCTGTCAACTTTGGGTATCAGCATAATGTTAGCTTCATACAAGGCATTCAAGAGGGTTCCCATTTCTTTGATATTTTGATTGTTTGTTTTGGTTTGTTTTTTTTTGGGGGGGGGCACACCCGGCGTTGCTCAAGGGTTACTCCTGGCTGTCTGCTCAGAAATAGCTCCTGGCAGGCACGGGGGACCATATGGGACACCGGGATTTGAACCAACCACCTTTGGTTCTGGATCGGCTGCTTGCAAGGCAAACGCCGCTGTGCTATCTCTCAGGCCCTCTTTGATATTTTGAAAGAGCTTAAGAATCAAAAGCAGTAATTCTTCTCTAAATTTTGATAAAATTCACCTATCGACCTGTTAATCTGGGCTTTGACTTTTATTCTTGAGGAGATTCTGTTTGTTTGTTTGTTTGTTTGTTTGTTTTTGGGTCACACCGGTGGCGCTCAGGGATTACTCCTGGCTCTATGCTCAGAAATAGCTCCTGGCAGGCTCGGGGGACCATATGGGATGCAAGGAATCGAACCACCACCATTGGTCCTGGGTTGGTAGCTTGCAAGGCAACCATCTTACCACTATGCTATCTCTCCGACCCCTCTTGGGAAGATTCTTAATTTTTCTTTGTTTGTTTTTTTTTGTTGTTGTTTTTTGGGGGGCCACACCCAGTGACATTCAGGGGTTACTCCTGGCTATGCACTCAGAAATTACTCCTGGCTCCAGGGACCATATGGGATGCTGGGGGTTAAACCCAGATCAGTCTTGGGTCAGTCGTGTGCAAGGCAAATTGCTCTGGCCCCTTGAGTCTATGTTTGTTCTGACTATTCAGATGTGTTTCTTGTAGGCAGCAGAATGCTAGATTTAGCTTTTGATCCATTTTGGTACTCTCTCTCTCTCTCTCTCTCTCTCTCTTTTTTGCATTTTGGGTCACATCCCGTGATGCTTAGGGGTTACTCCTGGCTATGTGCTCAAATGGAACCGAGGTCTGTCCTAGGTTAGCGTGTGCAAGAAAAACACATTTTTTATTTAAACAAATTTATTACATACATGATTGTGTTTGGGTTTTAGTCATGTAAAGAGCACCACCCATCACCAGTGCAACATTCCCATCACCAATGTCCCAAATCTTTCTCCCCCACCCCACCCACCCCTGCCTGTACTCTAGATAGGCTTTCTATTTCCCTCGTACATTCTCATTATTAGGATAGTTCAAAACGTAGTTATTTCTTTAATTAAACTCATCCCTGTTTGTGGTGAGCTTCATGAGGTGAGCTGTAACTTCTAGCTCTTTTCTCTTTTGTGTCTGAAAATTATTATTTCAAGAATGTCTTTCATTTTTCTTAAAACCCATAGAGGAGTGAGACCATTCTGCATCTTTCTCTCTCTCTCTCTGACTTATTTCACTCAGCATAATAGATTCCATGTACATCCATGTATACGAAAACATGACATTCTTCATCTCTCCTGACAGCTGCATAATATTCCATTGTGTATATGTACCACAGTTTCTTTAGCCATTCGTCTGTTGAAGGGTATCTTGATAGTTTCCAGAGTCTTGCTATGGCAAATAGTGCTGCAATGAATATAGGTGTAAGGAAGGGATTTTTGTATTGTATTTTTGTGTTCCTAGGGTATATTCCTAGGAGTGGTATAGCTGGGTCGTATGGGAGCTCAATTTCCAGTTTTTGGAGGAATCCCCATATCGCTTTCCATAAAGGTTGAACTAGACGGCATTCCCACTAGCACTGGATAAGAGTTCCTTTCTCTCCACATCCCCGCCAACACTGCTTGTTCTCATTCTTTGTGATGTGTGCCAATCTCTGTGGTGTGAGGTGGTACCTCATAGTTGTTTTGATTTGCATCTCCCTGATGATTAGTGATGTGCAGCATTTTTTCATGTGTCTTTTGGCCATTTCTATTTCTTCGTTGTCAAAGTGTCTGTCTATTTCTTCTCCCCATTTTTTGATGGAATTAGATGTATTTTTCTTGTAAATTTCTGTCAGTGCCTTGTATATTTTGGAGATTAGCCCCTTGTCTGATGGGTATTGGGTGAATAGTTTCTCCCACTCAGTGGGGGGCTCTTGTATCCTGGGCGCTATTTCTTTTGAGGTGCAGAAGCTTCTCAGCTTAATATATTCTCATCTATGAATCTCTGCTTTCACTTGCTTGGAGAGTGCAGTTTCCTTTGAGATGCCTTTAGTCTCAATGTCCTGGAGTGTTTTACCTACGTGTTGTTCTATATATCTTATGGTTTCGGGTCTCATATTGAGGTCTTTCATCTATTTGAATTTAACCTTCGTACATGCTGTTAGCTGGAGGTCTAAGTTCAATTTTTTGCAAGTGGCTAGCCAGTTGTGCCAACACCACTTCTTGAAGAGGCTTTCCCTGCTCCATTTAGGATTTCTTGCTCCTTTATCAAAAATTAGGTGATTGTATGTCTGGGGAATATTCTCTGAGTATTCAAGCTTATTCCACTGATCTGAGGACCTCTCTTTAGTCCAGTACCATGCTGTTTTGATAACTATTGCTTTGTAGTACATTTTAAAGTTGGGGAAAGTAATTCCCCCCATATTCTTTTTCCCAATGATTGCTTTAGCTATTCTAGGGTGTTTATTGTTCCAAATGAATTTCAAAAGTGCCTGATCCACTTCTTTGAAGAATGTCATGGGTATCTTTAGAGGGATCACATTAAATCTGTACAATGCTTTGAGGAGTATTGCCATTTTAATGATGTTAATCCTGCCAATCCATGAGCAGGGTATGTGCTTTCATTTCTGCGTGTCCTCTCTTATTTCTTGGAGCAGAGTTTTATAGTTTTCTTTATATAGGTCCTTCACATTTTTAGTCAAGTTGATTCCAAGATATTTGAGTTTGTGTGGCACTATTGTGAATGGGGTTGTTTTCTTAATATCCATTTTTTCCTTATTAGTATTGGTGTATAGAAAGGCCATTGATTTTTGTGTGTTAATTTTGTAGCCTGCCACCTTGCTATATGAGTCTATTGTTTCTAGAAGATTTTTTGTAGAGACTTTAGGGTTTTCTAGGTAGAGTATCATGTCATCTGCAAACAGTGAGAGCTTGACTTCTTCCTTTCCTATCTGGATTCCCTTGGTATCTTTTTCTTTTTTTTTTTTTTTTTTTTTTTTGGTTTTTGGGCCACACCCGGTAACGCTCAGGGGTTACTCCTGGCTATGCGCTCAGAAGTTGCTCCTGGCTTGGGGGACCATATGGGCCGCCGGGGGATCGAACTGTGGTCCGTCCGTCCAAGGCTAGCACAGGCAAGGCAGGCACCTTACCTTTAGCGCCACCGCCCGGCCCCAGTATCTTTTTCTTGCCTAATCGCTATAGCAAGTACTTCCAGTGCTGTGTTGAATAGGATTGGTGAGAGAGGACAGCCTTGTCTTGTGCCAGAATTTAGAGGAAAGGCTTTTAGTTTTTCTCCATTGAGGACAATATTTGCCTCTGGCTTGTGGTAGATGGCCTTAACTATATTGACAAAGGTTCCTTCCATTCCCATCTTGCTGAGAGTTTTGATCAAGAATGGGTGTTGGACCTTATCAAATGCTTTCTCTGCGTCTATTGATATGATCATGTGATTTTTATTTTTCTTGTTGATGTTGTGTATTATGTTGATAGATTTACGGATGTTAAAACAGCCTTGCATTCCTGGGATGAAACCTACTTGATCGTAGTGGATGATCTTCTTAATGAGGCATTGAATCCTATTTGCCAGGATTTTGTTGAGGATCCTTGCATCTGTATTCATCAGCGATATTGGTCTGTAATTTTCTTTTTTCGTAGCATCTCTGTATGGTTTAGATATCAAGATGATGTTGGCTTCAGAAAAGCGATTTGGAAGTGTTCCTGTTTTTTTTGATTTCATGAAAGAGTCTTGCCAGGATTGGTAGAAGTTCCTCTTGAAAGGTTTGAAAGAATTCATTAGTAAATCCATCTGGGGCTGGACTTTTGTTTTGGGACAGACATTTGATTACTGTTTTAATTTCCTCAATAGTAATGGGTCTGTTTAGATATGCTACATCTTCTTCATTCAATCGTGGAAGATTATAAGAGTCCAAGAATTTATCCATTTCTTTCAGGTTCTCATTTTTAGTGGCGTAGAGTTTCTCAAAGTAGTTTCTGATTATCCTTTGGATCTCTACCATATCAGTAGTGATCTCTCCTTTTTTCATTCCTAATACGAGTTATCAGTTTTTTTTTCTCTCTCTCTTTCTTTGTTAGTTTTTCCATTGGTCTATCAATCTTGTTTATTTTTTCAAAGAACCAACTTTTGCTTTCGTTGATCTTTTGGATTGTTTTTCGTGTTTCCATTTCCATTTCGTGTTTCATTGATTTCTGCTCTCAGCTTTGTTATTTCCTTCTGTCTCCCTATTTTTGGGTCTTTCAGTTGAGTACTTTCTAATTCTATGAGCTGCGTCATTAAGCTATTCAGGTATGCCCCTTCTTCTTTCCTGATGTGTGCTTGCAAAGCTATAAATTTCCTGTCAGTACCACTTTTGCTGTGTCCCATAGGTTCTGATAGTTTGTGTCTCCATTGTCATTTGTTTCTAGGAAGGTTTTGATTTCCTCTTTGATTTCATCTCAGACCCACTGGTTATTCATTATTAGGCTGTTTAACTTCCAGGTATTAAAGTTTTTTTTCTGTGTCCCTTTGTAGTTCACATATAATTTCAGGACCTGTGGTCAGCGAAGGAAACCTGCAAATTTCTATCATCTTGATATTATGGAGGTATGTTTTATGTGCTAGCATGTAGTTTATCCTGGAGAATGTCCCATGTACATTAGAAAAGAATGTATATCCAGGTTTCTGGGGGTGGAGTGTCCTGTATATACCTGCTAGGCCTCTTTCTTCCATTTCTCTTTTCAGGTCTAGTATATTCTTGTTGGGTTTCAGTCTGGTTGACCAGTCAAGTGTTGACAAGGCCGTGTTGAGGTCCCCCACAATTATTGTGTTGTTATTGATATTATTTTTCAGATTTGTCAACAATTTTATTAAATATTTTGCTGGCCCCTCATTCGTTACATATATGTTTAGGAGAGTGATTTTTTCCTACTGTACATATCCCTTGATTAATACAAAATGTCCATCTTTGTCCCTTACAACTTTCCTAAGTATAAAGTTTGCATTATCTGATATTAGTATGGCCACTCCAGCTTTTTTATGGGTGTTGTTTGCTTGGATGATTTTCCTCCAGCCTTTTCTTTTGAGTCTATGTTTGTTCTGACTATTCAGGTGCGTTTCTTGTAGGCAGCAGAAGGTTGGATTGAGTCTTTTGATCCATTTAGCCACTCTGTGTCTCTTAACTGGTACATTTAGTCCATTGACATTGAGAGAAAGAATTGTCCTGGGAGTTAGTGCCATCTTTATATTGAAGTTTGGTGTGTCTGTTGATCAGTCTTGTCTTAAAGTAGGCCATTCAGTTTTTCTTTTAAGAATGGTTTTGAGTCTGTAAAGTTTCTGAGCTGTTGTTTGTCTGTGAAACCATGTATTGTTCCTTCAAACCTGAAAGTGAGTTTTGCTGGGTGCAGTATTCTAGGTAAAGCATGTATTTCATTGAGTTTTGTCACTATGTCCCACCACTGCCTTCTGGCTTTGAGTGTTTCCGGTGACAGGTCTGCAGTAAATCTCAAGGATGTTCCCGTGAATGTAATTTCTCTTTTCAATCTTGCTGCTTTCAAAATTCTGTCTCTATCTGTGGGATTCGTCATTGTGACTAGGATGTGTCTTGGGGTGTTTTTTTCTGGGGTCTCTAGTTGGTACTCTTCGGGCATGCAGGATTTGGTCACATGTATTCATTAGCTTTGGTAGTTTCTCTTTAATGATGTTCTTGACCGTTGATTCTTCCTGGAGATTTTCTTCCTGGGTCTCTGGGGCTCCAATGATTCTTAAGTTGTTTCTGTTGAGCTTATCATAGACTTCTATTCTCATCTGTTCCCATTCTTTGAGTAATTTTTCCATTGTTTGATCATTTGCTTTAAGGCTTTTTTCTAATTTCTTCTGCTGTATGGAATTGTTATTCATCTCATCTTCCAGTGTACTAGTTCTATCCTCAGCTGCTGTTAACCCATGGGAAAGCTCAACCATGTTTTTCTTCAATTCATCTACTGAGTTTTTCAGACCTGTTATTTGACCTGAAATTTCAGTTTGGAATTTTCTGATTTCTATCTTCATATTCTCTTGATTCTTATTAGTGTTCTTTTCTATACTTTCTTTGAGTTCTTTGAACATACTCCATATTGCAACTCTAAACTCCTTATCTGAGAGACTGACTAGTTGGTTGGTCATGTTCAAGTCATCAGAGTTGCCATCATCATTCTCTATGTCTGGCACTGGCCTGCATATTTTTCCCATTGTCACACTTGTATTGTGGGTTTTTCTACATGTGTGGTTGTATTCATTGGCTAAATTATGTGCACGGCCAGGAAGCGAAGCAGAGCGGCCGTGCTCCTCTGGCTCCACCCTTTCTGGGCTTGTAAACTCACCTCCAGGGAAGGCTCTGGGGAAGGCGAGCTGTCCGCAGATGAGCCACATACAGGATGAAATCAGGCCGAAAATGGAGCACAGCACAGAAGACAGGCAGATAGGGGTGCTGGCGTCTGAGATCCAGCAGAGTTCAGTGGCTTCCCCATGACAAACACCTTAACACTTGTGCCACTGCTCTGGCCCCTCTGTGTCTCTTTTTTTTTTTTTTTTTTTTTGGGCCACACCCGTTTGACGCTCAAGGGTTACTCCTGGCTATGTGCTCAGAAATCGCCCCTGGCTTGGGGGGACCATATGGGACGCCGGGAGATCGAACTGCGGTCCGTTCCTTGGTAGCGCTTACAAGGCAGACACCTTATCTCTAGCACCACCTTCCCGGCCCCCCCTCTGTGTCTCTTAACTGGTGCATTTAGTCCATTGATGTTGAGAAAGATAATTGTCATGGAATTTGGTGTGTCTTTTGGTCTGTCTTGTCTTAAAGTAGATCTTTTCATTTTTCTTTTTTTATTTTTAATAGTATCTTTTTTTTTTTTTTTTTTAATTTTTTTTTTTTTTTTTTTTTTGGTTTTTGGGCCACACCCTGTGACGCTCAGGGGTTACTCCTGGCTATGCGCTCAGAAGTTGCTCCTGGCTTCTTGGGGGACCATATGGGACGCCGGGGGATCGAACCGCGGTCCGTCCTAGGCTAGCGCAGGCAAGGCAGGCACCTTACCTCCAGCGCCACCGCCCGGCCCCAATAGTATCTTTTTTTAAGTACCATGATTACAAACATGTATGTAGTTGGGTTTCAGTCATAAAAAGATCACCCTCCCTTTCACCAGTGCAACATTCCCACTACCAAGGCCCCTCATGTTCCTCCTCTTCCACTCCCTGTCTATCTTTGAGACAGGCATTCTTTTTTTTTTTTTATTGTTTCTGTTACATATTTAATGTACATGTGTTAAATAAGTTTTGTTTGAATTAAAAAATGAATAGACAGCTAACTTTAAATACATGATTATTTACCAAAATTATAATATTTTTATGATTTTTATAAAGAATGTTATAATTATATAGTATATTAAATAATTTGCATACATAAATCTTTTGATCTTCCCATAATCATTAAAAAACCATATAGCAAACCATACAGCATACAATATATGATTATAAAACAATGTTCACTTTGTAAAGTGTCATTTTAGGTGGTTTCTGATTAAATCTTTGGATGCATCAAGATAATATAGACCCCTAGATTCCAATCATATTATACCTGTGAATCTTTTTTTTTAATTATTTTTTTATTATTTTAATTATGACAACAAAGATGCAAAGAAAGAGGACCGGGTAAAATTACAGTGGAAGCCCAATCACCCATAAACAGAGTTCTCGGTAGTCCCATCAATGATATCCCAGCCTTGAACTTTCAGCCAAAGAACACTAATAGAGACAGAACTGAACACCTGTACAATACAATTACTTTGTCCCTCAAATCCCCAGTTATAGTACATACTATTTCTTAGCAGCACACAATATAATCTAAAGACATTAGACCTATGTAACTCCCTAAACATTGAGGGCAACGTACATTTCTCTAGTTCCATGCACATGCTAACTAGTTTAGGTTAACATCAAAAGTTTTAGTGGCTTGTTTTTCTTAAGAATTGGAATCAAGGGAACATAGTAAAAAATGGTATTAAAGTGGCATTTGTTTGCATAGGCCCACCAAAACATAAGGGACATGGAAAGACAAATTATGGTCTAAATACAAGGAGACCTTACCCCTGAAGTTTCCTGGCACAGGACTGACTCCAGGCTCCAGGCAAATTAGTTTGTTCAATTCA
This sequence comes from Suncus etruscus, assembly GCF_024139225.1. NCBI lineage: Eukaryota > Metazoa > Chordata > Mammalia > Eulipotyphla > Soricidae > Suncus > Suncus etruscus. Next base: position 34,155,934 of record NC_064859.1, on the reverse strand, counting down.
AGTCATCGTCTGTAGTGGCAATACACCTCCATTCCTCACATAGTCTGTTGTTGGTATCATGCTTCTGTATTAAAGATCCTGGAGTCTGCATCTCCCATATTGCAGTCAGGAAGGTGCAGAGCATCCTCTCGTTTCACCTCACACTTAAGGGGGACTAGAGAGAACCATGTCCTGTAGAGCAGGTCATTGTTGCTGTCAAGTCTTCTCAGTGTAAACAGAAGTCTCTTTTTAAGAGGTCGATGTCAGACCCTTGGCAGTGTCCTTCCTGGCAGAGGACTGCTTCCAGCTGTTGCTGTAAAAGACCTTGGATGTTTCGTAGTTAGCTTGCCTGGTTCCGGCGTGAATGGAGGATGCCCATTCTTCTGAGGCCTGTGCCAGGTCATTATATCAATGTTCAGGGTGTAAGGTACATTGTACTGAGATTTATTAGATAAGAACTTATCTGTATGTATGATGTTTTCCCATTTTAATGTGTCTATGCAAACAAGAATCAATGCCATGGGGCATTATTGGTGCATCTGGAGGCAATAGGAATAAGACCAGCAATTTCCATGACATAGTTCAATCATAGGCATCAAACTGGGGGACAGTTCCACCAACGATCCTTACTGAACAGCTTACAAAGAAAAGACAAGATGAAAAGTGAATAGAAACATCATGGTAGAAGAATATATAGTTACATCAGCTAAAGAAAATACCATTAAAATATTCAAAAGATATATGTGTTCAATTTATGTCCTTCTAAATAGTTCTGGGATTTGTTACATATACTGTCATATACTGTATGTCTTAGGTCAGAGATTAGAACTATGTGTTACTGAAGTTAAGAAGGGTAAATCTGGGGTACTGATGGTTGGAAGGAGAAAGTGTTCCCCCGCGCGGTTTGCAAAATGTACACTGGTATGAAATTACCAGTGACAGACTGAGTATAGCTAAGCAGCTATCTGCCACCCACCAAATCAAACTCCACCCCCTAAGCCCCTCCCTAGGCCAGTGTCCCGAACTGGACCACCCCTACCCTAGGCTGGACCACGTGGCCGCTGGCACATGGGGGGGGCCTGCCAGCTGCCGAGACAGGCATTCTTTTCTTTTGTTTGTTTTTTTGTTTTTAAATTTTTATTGTGGTCGAAGTGAATTTTCTCACAATTCTCTCACAATAATATTTGAGGCACATAGTGACAATAAGTGAGGGACATTTCCACCACCAGTGTTGTCCTCCCTCCCACCCCTTTTCCCTCCTTTACCCCCATAATGTTAGTGTAACTGTTCCCCCCTTGTACAGCATGTTGTGTTTTGGGTATCAATTCTGTTGTCGTTGACTTTGGATTTGGTATTCAAGTCTGATCATATTTTTATTTCCACCAAATGAACGTATGACTATCTGGTCTTGGTACCATGGGAGAGTGGGAGGCAAACAAAAAAGAGGAAAACTAGGAGGAGTCCGTCTAGGGTGTTATAAATATCCATTTAGAAGAAGGAAGGGAAAAAAGAAGAAAAAGGTAGTAAAGTATGACCAACCGAAATAAAAAACAATAAGAAAGTATCAACAAGATTACAAGAAGAATAAACACATAATAAGTCAAAACCAAAACCATCAGCTACGGAAAAAGAAAAAACAAGAAAAGAAAAAAGAAAGAGAAAAAGAGAGAAAAACAAACAAAAACAAACAAACAAACCAGACCAGCAACTTCTTAAAAAAAAAGATTGTATTTCTTCCTCTTTTTTTTTTTGGCATAGGCACTGTAAATAAAGAAAAAATTACAGCAGGAATCCCCTTGGCCTAAGAGATATAGGATTTCTCCACCCTTGAAGCATACTGCCATGGGAACAACTACCGACTCCATGCTCACTCACTTGCACACCTCAAGGTCTTTTTATGGTGCCAGGAAACTTTCCAGTCAGATGTGGGTGATGATATCCCTCCTCTGTAGCTGGAGATCTTATTATTTGTGTAGGTCATAGAGTGAAGGCTATAGAGTTTCCATCTCTGTTGTAATCAGTCTTCTGTAATTAGTGGCTTGGTTTTTGTTCAGAACCTATAACAGAGCCTAGGGTATAGTCTTTTGCATAGTTTCAGAAGTTCTGCTCAGTTGCAGTTGTCAAAGTTAGATCTCTGGAATTAGAGATCTTGGTTTTGTACAAATCCTAGGCCGAGGCCTAGGCTAGGAACTTCCTCATTGGCCCCTTGATAGGTTCTTTCCAGCAATATTTGTCAAAGTCAGTCTTCTGTAGAGAGCGATTTTGGTTTTAGCTTAGGGCAAAGGATGACATGTCTCCTGGTTGCATCATACTATTAAGTGCTGAGATGGGGCAACTCTCTCTTAGCTCAAGTTGTTGCCATTTTCTCATGTCAGGATGTCATATTAAAACTGGTGCAAGTTGGTGCCAAGATGGCATTCAGAGTTTTCCCTGAAGGAGTTTGATTCCTGGTACTGTTGCTGGGACCTGTGTCAGTTTCACATCAGGGATCTGGGGTTCTGGGTTGGACAGTTGCTGTCCAATCACTTGGAGTCTAAGTTGGGTCTACATGACACATACTTTGATGGGAGGTGACCCTGCATTTTTAATAAATATGGGTTCTTAACCCTAATAGATATAAGCTTGTTTTTGTGATAATATTTCCCTTTATTTAGAGTGCCTATACAAAAGGATATGGTAACATATTATATTGCTGGTGGATTTGGAGGTAAAAATGATAGTCTGCACAATCTCTATGCCCTGGTTTTTATCTGAACTTTTATCCCAGGCAAGACTTTTCTTGCAGAACCAAAACAGATGAGGTTGTAGAAAGAAAGAGAGAAAAAAATTATATCTATATTTATATAGATATATAATAGAAGAAAAAATAAAAATACATCTTAAAAAAGGCATTAAAGAAAAATGCTGTTTATAAGGCTGACTTTCTTTTGGGAATAAACATACTAGGAGATATTATAGAGGTATTAAACACATAAAGGGAATATTGGCTTCCCCATTGAGTCTTTTGAGATGTTCTTGTGGTGGATGGAGTCCCGGGCATTTTTTCATCAATCATCGTATTTTGTTGAGTTTGTGAAATTATTGTACTCATGAGGGAAGTGGCCTTGGACTGGGGCTGAGTCAGTGGCATGCAACCGTCCATGATTAGGAGAGTGAGAAGGAGGGGCAGGAAGCATGAATCAGCAGGTGTGCTGGTTGTAATTTCTTGCCAAGGCATGTGATGTGGGGCTAGGAGGGTGTCCTTTCAGTTTGGGAGCTTGGTGGTGGTTTGTTGGAGCAGGAGGTTGGTCCCAGTACCTACTGGTCTAATAACTGAGGGTAAAGAGGGTTAAATAAGGAAGGATAGGGGCCGGAGAGATAGCATGGAGATAAGGCATTTGCCTTTCATGCCAAAGGACGGTGGTTTGAATCCCGGCATTTCATATGGTCCCCTGTGCTTGCCAGAAGTGATTTTCTGAACATAGAGCCAGGAGTAACCCCTGAGTACTGCCGATGTGACCCAAAAACCAAAATAAATAAATAAATAAATAAATAAATAAGGAAGGATAATGGGTCAGGATTCAGAGATGAGAGGCTAGAAGGATTTCTGAAGGGGGAAGAAGGGTAATATATAAGAGCGCTAAATACAATTTGGGCATGGCTTGTTTACAATTTAAGTTTAGCAATCAGAGAGGAGTCCACTTTTTATCAATCCATGCCCACATAAAGACAGATGTTTGTGTTCTATTCTTAGGTTGATCCTCATAGGCTGGGTCTGGGCTCTTAAGATATAATTGAGTTAAGAAAAGATAAATGGGGGCCGGAGAGATAGCATGGAGGTAAGGCGTTTGCCTTTCATGTAGAAAGTTATTGGTTCCAATCCCGGCATCCCATATGGTTCTCCGAGTCTGCCAGGAGCGATTTCTGAGCATGGAGTGAACCCTGATCGCTGCCGGGTGTGATCCAAAAACCAAACCCCCCCCCAAAGAAAAAGATAAATAATTGGTTAAGATATGGCTTAAAAGAGAAAGGAGAGGAAAACAAAAGATAAGAGATAGGAGAAAAGAATAATTAAATACAGTGCAATAGATTGAATGAATGAAGGAGAGTAAAGGACAGGGGGAAAGAAGTAGAGGGAAGAAGAGAGAAGAAAGAAAGAAAGAAAGAAAGAAAGAAAGAAAGAAAGAAAGAAAGAAAGAAAAAAAAAGAAAGAAAGAAAGAAAGAAAGAAAGAAAGAAAGAAAGAAGAAAGAAGGGAAAGAAAGAAAGAATGAAATTAATAGAAAAAGAAAGAAAGAGAAAAAGAAAGAAACAAACAAAGAAAGGAAGAAAGAAAAAGAAAGAAAGATAGAAAGAAGAAGAAAGAAAGAAACAATGAAAGAAAGAAAGAAGAAAAAAGAAAAGAGAAGAAAGAAAGAAAGAAAAGAAAGAAAGAGAAGAAAGAAAGAAAGAAAGAAAGAAAGAAAGAAAGAAAGAAAGAAAGAAAGAAGAAAGAAAGAAAGAAAGGAAAGAAAGAAAGAAGAAAGAAAGAAGAAGAGAAAGAAAGAAAGAAAAAAGAAAGAAATAAAGAAGAAAGAAAGAAAGAAGAAAGAAAGAAAGAAAGAAAGAGAGAGAGAGAGAAAGTAAGAAAGAAAGAAAGAAGAAAGAAAGAGAAGAAAAAGAAAGAGAAAGAAAGAAAGAAAGAAAGAAAGAAACAAGAAAGAAAGAAAGAAAGAAAGAAAGAAAGAAAGAAAGAAAGAAAGAAAGAAAGAAAGAAAGAAAGAAAGAAAGAAAGAAAGAAAGAAAGAAAGAAAGAGGGGGTGGGGAAAGAACCCAGTGATTTGACAAAACGTATTCCATGAGTGGAACCTGTATACAGCATAGGTCTGTGGTGCACCTTTGACAGTTCCAGTGGTCTGAATGATCATATGCTTTGAGTCCTAACTGAAGACATAAACAAAAGGAAGTGGGTTAATTAGAGAATTTTTATCAAGACATTGACATAATGGGCACTGTATATGGTATCCAGCATAATTGACTGCCAAGGTTTAAAATTAGGGTGTCCACCCTTTGTTTCCAATGCCCCCTGTGGACAAAGAAGCTGAAGTGTTTGTTTATTTATTTATTAAGAATTAATTTATTTATTTATTTTGGTTTTTGGGCCACACCCGGCGATGCTCAGGGGTTACTCCTGGCTGTCTGCTCAGAAATAGCTCCTGGCAGGCACGGGGGACCATATGGGACACCGGGATTTGAACCAACCACCTTTGGTCCTGGATCGGCTGCTTGCAAGGCAAACGCCGCTGTGAAGTGTTATTTTATACTTGGTAAAATTAAGGCATTAAAGCATTAAGCATTAAGGCATTGTTAGTAGTCACTGCCGCTGGAGACCAGGCTTCCAATCATATTCTGTACCTGGTTCCGAACTGGAGGAAGGGGTCCCCAGGGGAGGGGTGTATTCTCAAAGGAGCAGAGGGTTGGGCGCCCAGGTGCACTTGCTCACAGGGTCGGCAGAAGGGGTCCCGAGAAGTTAGGGGCGTTCCCAAGCCGGAGGGCCTGGACGCCCAGGTCCACACACTCACCTGGGCCGGTGGAAGGAGTCCAGTTTTTCTTTTAAGGCTTGTTTTGAGTCTGTAAAGTTGCTGAGCTGTTGTTTATCCATGAAGCTACCTATATTTCCTTCAAACCTGAAAGTGAGTCTAGCTAGGTGCAGTATTCTAGGAGAGGCAATTATTTCATTGAGTTTTGTTACTATGTACCACCACTGCCTTGGGCCTTAAAGGTTTCTTATGACAAGTCTGCTTTAAATCTTAAGAACGCACTTTTGAATGTAATTTTCCTTTTTGATCTTGCTGCTTTCAGTATTTTAACCCTATCTGTGAGAATGTGACTAGGATGTGTCTTGGGATGCCTTTTTTGTTTTGTTTTGTTTTGTTTTGTTTTTTGGCCACACCCAGTGATGCTCAGGAGTTACTCCTGGCTATGTGCTCAGAAATCTCTCTTGGCTTGGGGGACCATATAGGTGCTGGGGATCAAACCAGGTCCATCCTAGGCTAGTGCGGGCAAAACGGACGCCTTAGCCCTTTCACCACTGCTCCAGCCCTGCATGCACTCTTTAGCTCGAAATTTCTCTTCAATAATTTCCTCAACTGTTGATTCTTCCTGGGGTTTTCTTCTTGGGTCTCTGGGACTCCAATGATTCTTAAAATAGACCTTTCAGTTTGTCTTTTTTTTTTTTTTTTTTTTTTTTGGTTTTTGGTTTTTGGTTTTTGGGCCACACCCGGCGATGCTCAGGGGTTACTCCTGGCTACTCCTGGCTGTCTGCTCAGAAGTAGCTCCTGGCAGGCACGGGGGACCATATGGGACACCGGGATTCGAACCAACCACCTTTTGTCCAGGATTGGCTGCTTGCAAGGCAAACGTCGCTGTGCTATCTCTCCGGGCCCTCAGTTTGTCTTTTAAGGTTGGTTTGAGTCTGTAAAGTTTCTGAGCTGTTGTTTATTCATGAAGCTATGTATATTTTCTTCAAGCCTTAAAGTGAGTCAAGGAAATTATTGGATCTCTTTTAGCTGCTTTTAGTGCTCTTCAGGCATGCAGAATTTGGTTGTATTCACTTTTTAGCTGAGAGTTTCTCTGCAATGATTTCCTTGACTGTTGATTCTTCCTGGGTTTTTCTTCCTGGATCTCTGGACTCCAATGAAACGTTGTTTCTGTTGAGTTTATCAAATACTTCTATTTTCATTTGTTCACATTCTATGAGGATATTTTCCATTGTCTCATCATTTGTTTTAAGGCTCTTTTCCATTCTCTTTTGTTATATGGAGTTGTTATGAATCTCATCTTCTAGCTCACTGATTCTGTCCTCAGCTGCTTGTTCCTCTGTTGGAGAAGTTTTCCAGTGAGGTTTTCATTTCGCCTACCAAGTTTTTCAGTCCTGTTATTTCAGTTTGGAGTTTTCTGATTTCTATTTTCTTTTCTTTTCTTTTCTTTTTTTTTTTTTGGTTTTGGGTCACACCCGGCAGTGCTCAGGGGTTACTCCTGGCTGTCTGCTCAGAAATAGCTCCTGGCAGGCACAGGAGACCATATGGGACACCGGGATTCGAACCAACCACCTTTGGTCCTGGATCGGCTGCTTGCAAGGCAAACATCGCTGTGCTATCTCTCCAGGCCCCTGATTTCTATTTTCATATCCTCTTGATTCTTATTTGGTCCACTCAGCTCAATCTAGGCTTTCTTTGAGTTCTATGAACATCCTCCATATTTCTTTTCTAAACTGCTTATCTGAGAGGCTAACTAGGTAGTTGGCACTTTTCAGGTCATCAGAGCTGCCATCTTCATTCTCTATGCATAGTATCTCTATTATTTCCCCATTGTTATACCTATAGTGTGATGTTTCCTAAGTGTTGTGCTAGGAGTCATCGACTAGGAGATGTGCGTGGTTGTAGAGCGAAGCAGAGTGGCTGGGCTCCCCTTTTGTGGGTGGTTCCAGCCCACATCCAATCACATATCTTCTGCAGATGCTTCTAGACAGGGTTAGTCTCAAAACCAGCAGCCAAGGGTCAAGGCAGCAGCCACCTCTTGCTAGGCGTTGGCAGCAATCAGGCTCCACCCTTTGCCTTGTATAATTGTTTTACATAGTTTTGCTCTGAGATTGTATCTGTCTGGGATTTTAATGTATTTCCTGTATGTTTACATACAAATAAATGTGTTTTGTTTCCTGGTCCAACCCTCTACTCTGTGCCTTTTGCTGGGAGAATCTAGCCCATTTATATTCAAGAAAACTATTGACAGAAAGGGTCGTAGAGCCATTATATTGTATAGTATTGTTGCTTCTCCAATTGGTTATTGGTTTATATAAGTGTTCTTTCAGAAATTCATTTAAAGTTTGGCTATCACAAATGTCACTAGTTCTTGTTGGAGAATGTTTTCATCTCTTCCTTCCACATAAATAAGAAGTTGGCTGTATAGTGGATTCTAGGTAGAAAAATTCTTTCATTCAGTAATTTGAATATGTCATTTCATTATTTTCTTGACTGGACCATTTCATATGGGAGATCTGGTATTATTCTTTTGTTCTTTCCTTTATATTTAAGGGGTTTTTTTCTTCCATACTGCTTTAAGAAGTCTGTCTCTCTGTTTCTTTGATTGTTTATTGTTCTTTTTCCACTTAATATATATGTTGTGTTGAGTCTATTTTGCTTGGTACTCTTTTGGTCTTTTGAATTTGCTCAGATGCCTCTTTCCAGAGAGAGGGGGAGTTCTCTGCTATTATCTTTCCCACAACTTGTTCTTCCCTTTTCCCCTTTTTCCTCACCTTCTGGTATTCCTATAATTTAAAGATTATTTCTCTTGTCTTTGTTCATTAAGTACCTTATATTTTCTTCTATCCTTTTGCCTCTCTTTTCTTTTTTGACTTCTGTATCAATGCTGGCTTGTAATTTGTCCTCAAGTTCACCTATACAGCTCTCTTCCTGTGTAATTCTGCTACTATAGCTTGATAATATATTGTTTAACTCTTTAAGTTCCATTTGTATGAATTCTTTCGTCTTCTTAAAGAGTTCTTTGAGTTGATTGAATTTCTCATCATTTACTTAATTTTGATTCTTTAAATTCTGTTGCCAATGCATTAAGTGTTGATTTTAGGTTTTCGTCGGCCAGGTTCAAATGTTTTGATGTGTATGCAGTTTGCCAGGTTTTCTCTCCCAATCCACAACTGCAGTTGTGCTCCTTAGTTTCCCCTTTGTTCATTGCATTTTTGGGTGTTAATGGTGGATTTTCAGGTTCCCAATTACTTGAGAATTGATCTGTTGAATTGTTTCTATCAATGGCAATTAATAATATGTCTGAGTTTCTTAATCATTTTTCTAATCATGCTGGGTTATTTAAGAATGTAAAAAAAAATAATGTTAAGAAAATTGTTGACGCTTTTGTTGGGTTCACTAATTTTTTGGGGGGGTATGCCACACCTGGTGGTGCTCAAGGATTACTCCTGGCTTTCTACTCAGAAATAGCTCCTGGCAGACACAAGGGACCATATGGGATGCCAGGATTGGAACCAACCACCTATAAGGCAAACGCCACTCTGGCCCGGGTTTACTGATATTTTTGAGGCTATATACTCTCTGAGAGATACAAGTGCTATGGTGGAAGGGGATAGAGCAATAGTATAGCGGGTAGGGAATTTGCCTTGCATGCAGCCAACCCAGGTTTGATCCCTGCATCCTATATAGTCCCTAAAGCCTGCCCGGAGTGATTTCTGAGCACAGAACCAGGAGTAACACCTGAGCACCATGAGGTGTGGCAAAAATAAATAGATAAATAAATAAATAAGTGCTATGGCCCACCTGCCTGGAAATAAGGGATTGTATATCTGAAAGTCTTTATCCACACAGTTTGGGGTTCAGATGTCAGACAAACAGATCTGGTGACTTTCTGGCCTGGGGACTTGGAGACAGAGTGATGGGAGCACTAAAGGGTTTGGGTTTTTATGTTGGTAGACTGGAGCATACAGTTTTAGCTCCAGGAGAATGTGTGTTCTCTTTTAAAACCTATCTTTTTTTCCTCACATTTTTTCTTTTTTTTTTTTTTTTTTTTTTTATGAGCTACACCTGTTCGATGCTCAGGAGTTACTCCTGGCTATGAGCTCAGAAATCACTCCTGGCTTGGGGGACCACATGGGACACTGGGATTCGAACCAATGTCCTTCTGCATGCAAGGCAAATGCCCTACCTCCATGCTATCTCTCCGGCCCATCTCTCACATTTCTTGAAGTGAATTTATTTCAATAAAACTATTTTACTTCAAATAGAAAAGCATGTGAAAAAGAGAACAAAAAGAACAAAAAGAAATACATTATTGAAGAATTAGTTTCTGAAGAAGAACCTTGCACCAGCACAACTGTTATTAGTCCAGAGAAAAGAAAAAGAGAGAGAAATAATTAGGACTAATAAAAGGAAGTCATATTGAATAAATCATTTGAATAAATTATGCTTAAGATGGTTAGGAACATACCAGAGAGAAGCTCAACAGTAATTGGAGGTAAACTGGATGAAACAGAGTAATTAATTATCTATATTTGTGATGGCATAAATGGCTAACTTTAATATGCCATCATTTCTTAGGGTTTTTGTTATATAAATAAAAACATTTTTGTATTAAAAACACTTTAGGGAAACCAGAGCAATAGCACAGCAGTAGGGAATTTGTCTTGCATGCAGCCTATCTGAGACAGACACGGGTTTCATCCCCAGCATCCCATATGGTCCCCTGAGCTTGCCATTGCCAGGAGAGATTTATGAGCTTAGAGCCAGGAGTAACCTCTGAGCACCTCCAGGTGTGGCCCCAAAGCAAACAAACACACAAATATTTTAGGTAACAGAGCGATGTATAGCAGGTGGGGTGTACTCAGCCTGGGTTTGGTCTCTGGCATACTGTCTGAGTCCCTGAGTCTGTCAGATATAATTCCTGAGTACAGAGCCAGCAGTAAACCCTACACATTGCTAGGTATGGTCCAAAATCAAGTCCAAAATAGGCAATAACACAAAAAAGTTTTTTTTTACTTTACTACTTTTTCTCCTAAAATTCTTTTCTGAGAAAGCTTACTTCTGGTTTTGGGCTTAGGTAATTACTCCTGGTGGGGCTCAGGGGTTTTAAGGAGATCAAATCTCGGTTGGTTTCATGCAAGGTAAGCATGCTGCTCCCTATAATCATTCCAGCCCTGATTTACTTTTTGTTTGTCTTATTTTGTTTTTATTTATTTTGGGGTTTTTTTTTTGGGGGGGGTCACACCCGGTAGCGTTCAGGGGTTACTCCTGGCTCTATGCTCAGAAATCGCTCCTGGCAGGCTCGGGACACCAAATGGAATGCCGGGATTCGAACCACAGACCTTCTGCACCCAAGGCAAAAGCATTGACTCCATGCTATCTCTCCGGCCCCATCTTGTTTTATTTTTATAGCTTTACCCAACTGTGTTGGGGCTGCTTTCAGCTTTGTGCTCAGGGATTTCTCCCACAGGGCACTGAGTACCTTGCTATGCTGGGAAGAACTGGGTTTCACTGCATGCAAAGCAAGAGCCTTAATCCTGGTCCCTTAGTTCACTCTGTGAAGAAAGTTACATAGATTAAGTAAAAGTTGCCTTGTAAAGGCTTCCCTCACTGTGTGTGGGAGACCTCATATCTTCAATCACATGTACTAAGCAAGGAAACACTGAGCTTCAAAAAGTTACTGCCAGACCTGGCTCTACCTTTCCTGCTGACCTCCCAGGGCAGACTTTGCAACCCCACCCCAACCTCCTCTGTCTTATCTGAGATTATTTAAGGTGGTGTCTGGGTTCATGTGGGCAAGTTGCCCAGATTTACTGGGATTCTCCCACGTGTATAAAAGACTGTGGTTGCAACATTTGTCTGGGATACTTTTTGTCTTGTCATTTTGTATGACACTGGTTCATTTGTCTAGCCTTTGAAGAGCCCTGGTGGGTAAAGGTTGATTTCTTCATGCCCTAACTTGAGAAAATGGTTTCCTTGAGTTTCATGAGCCACTCAACTAAATTACTCAGTCATAAGAGGGATCTCAGAACTTTCCATTATTCTGAGTTGGAAAGAAATTATAGGTAATATAGGGGACCTACTACTCTGATGTGGGGGCGACTCTTTTTTGTTTGTTTTATTTTGTGGGCCATCCCCAGAAGTGTTCAAGTGATCTGCACTCAAAAATTACTCTTCGCAGGCTCAGGGGACCATATAGGATGCCAGGGATTGAATCTGGGTTGGCCACATGAAAGGGAAATGCCCTACCTGGTGTGCTATTGCTCCGGTCTCCTGAAATGGGGACATTCTTAAAGAATTTGGCCCTTAATCTACACAAATTCTAGTCAGGACACCCAGCTGGTCCTAGGGAATGGAATTAGTTGTGGGAGAAACAACAACAACAACACTTGGATCCGGAAATGTTATGTGTGAGAGTAAAGAAAAAGTGAGATTTATTTCCCTAGATATTACCATGGATGGGTAAAGTATTCTAGGTGAAGTATCTATTTTTTTTTCTCCGTATTCCACCACTGACTTCAGTGGAGGTCTGGAGGATTGCTTTAAGTAAATATGCTGTAAATCTTTTTTTTTTTTTTTTTTTTTTTTTTTGTCACACCCAGCAGCGCTCAGAGATTACTCCTGGCTCTATGCACAGAAATCGTTCCTGGCAGGCTCGGGGGACCATATGGGATGCCGTGCTGGGATTCGAACCACCGTCCTTCTGCATGTAAGGCAAATGCCCTACCTCCATGCTCTCAGGCATATCTGCTGTTAATCTTTTGTTTTGTTTTGTTTTGTTTTTGGGTCACACCCAGCAGTGCTCAGGGGTTACTCCTGGCTCTATGGGATGCTGGGATTTGAACCACCGACCTTCTGCTTACAAGGCAAATGCCTTACCTCTATGCTATCTCTCCAGCCTCTTTGCTGTAAATCTTTTGTTTTTTTTTCTGCTGTAAATCTTAAGGATGCTCCTTTGTAGATGATATCATTCTTTGAACTCTTTTTTTTTTTGGGGGGGGCCATACTTGGTGGTGCTCAGAGGTTACTCCTGGCTATCTGCTCAGAAATCATTTCTGGCAAGCACGGGGGACCATATGGTATGCAGGGATTCGAACCACCCTTCTTCTGCATGCAAGGCAAATGCCCTCCCTCCATGTTATCTCTCTGGCTTTATTTCAGTATTCTATCTCTATAGTTTTTGTCATTCTGATTAGATGCATCTTTTTTGAAATCTATTTATTAATTAATTAATTGGTTTGGGGGCCACACCCGGTGATGCTCAGAGGTTACTCCTGGCTCTGTGCTCAGAAATCACTCCTGGCAAGCTTGGGGGACCATATGGGATGCCAGGAATCAAATGGAACTGTCCCCAGTCGACTGCATAGAAGGCAAATACCCTACCACTGTGCTATCTCTCCAGCCCTGGATTAGATATATCTTGGAGTGTTTTTATTTGGCTTTCTTGAAGCTGGTATCTTCCAGTATGTGGGTATATGTGCTCTCCAGTTCTGAGAACTTCTCAGCAATGATATCTTTGACTGTTGCTTCTTCAGATGAGTTTTCTTTTTTTTTTTTTTTTGGTTTTTGGGCCACACCCAGCGTTGCTCAGATGTTACTCCTGGCTGTCTGCTCAGAAAGAGCTCCTGGCAGGCACGGGGGACCATATGGGACACCGGGATTCGAACCAACCACCTTTGGTCCTGGATCCGCTGCTTGCAAGGCAAACACCGCCACTGTGCTATCTCTCCGGGCCCTTCAGATGAGTTTTCTTCCTGACCCTCTGGGATACCAATAATTCTCATGTCCCTCTTGAATTTATCCCAAAGTCAGCTGATTGTTTATTTTAACTATATTTTCCATCTTCTGCTATTATCTGGAGTGTTATGAAGCTCATCTTCCAGCTCACTGATTCTGTCCTCAGCAGCTGTTACTCTGCTGATGAGGTCTTCCAAAAAAAAAGGTGGTTTTTTTTTTTTTTTTTACTTCACCTACCAAGTTTTTCTTTTTTGTTTTGTTTTGTTTTGTTTTGGGGGGGGGCACACCCGGTGACGCTCAGGGGTTACTCCTGGCTATGCGCTCAGAAGTCGCTCCTGGCTTGGGGGACCATATGGGACGCCGGGGGATCGAACAGCTGTCCGTCCAAGGTTAGCTCAGGCAAGGCAGGCACCAGGCACCTTACCTCTAGCGCCACCGCCTGGCCCCCCAAGTTTTTCTGTTCTGTCATTTCTGTCTACAATTTTCTCATTTCTACTCTCATATACTCTTTTTTATTTGCGGTGGGTCACACCTGGCAGCACTCAGGGGTAACTCCTGGCTCTATGCTCAGAAAGTAAATCAATCCTGGCAGGCTCGGGGGGCCATATGGGATGCCAGGATTCAAACCACCATTCTTCTGCATGCAAGGCAAATGCCCTACCTCCATGCTATCTCTCCAGCCCCAGTATTCTCTTGAATCTTTTTGGCCATCCATTCAAAGTTTAGTTGATGTCCTTGAACATCATCAATAGTTCTTCTCTAAAATGCTTATCAGCAAGGCTATATAACTGGCTTATTCTGATTGGCTCTTCAGAATTACCATCTTCACTAACTAAGTGTGGTGGGGATCTGTGTTACTTTCCCATTGAGATCATTGCAGTGTGGTGGTGGTGGTTTTGTTTTTATTTTTTTTTTTTTATTTAAACCATGGTGATTCACTATGTTGTTCAGACTTGGATTTTAGACATACAATGTTTCAAGACCAACCCAACCACCAATATCAATCTCCTTCCACCAATGTTATCAAAGTCTATCCCATGCCACAACCCCTGCCCCTTTCCTGCTCCCTGCCCCTGCCATCATTAGAGACTCATTTTTAATTTTGGGTTGTTGAAGTTTGGGTCTCATTATTGTTGACTCTGGCTTGGATATTTAATTCTGTTCATGTGATGGTGGGATTTTTGTTTGTTTTGTTCATGGACCACACCCAGGACACTCAGGGGTTATTCCTGGCTCTGGGTTCAGAAATCCTTTCTCGTAGGTTTGGGGGACCATATAGGATGCCAGGGATCAAACCCAAGTGGGCTACATGCAAGGCAAATGCGCTACCTGCTGTGCTATTCCTCAAGTCCCTGGTGGCGTTTTTAATGTGTCAAAGTGTGGCACATTAACTGGAAAAAATGCATAGCCACAGAACAAAATAGAGAAGCTGGACTCTTCTTAGGGTACACTGACCTGGCATAAAAATGGCTTTTTTGAGTTACAAATACATTTGTGGGGACTGTTTGGCTAGTGGAACCTAAATGGGGTGACTGGAAGAACTGTTCCTTTGCCCTGGTGCTTCCCTTTTATTTAGGTTGCACTGACCTGGGTGTAAAAAATCGCTCTTCTGAGTCACAAAGAACTCAGCTGGAAGACATCACTTTCCCTAACTTCTACTACAAAGTAATAGTAATTAGAATGGCATGATATTGGAATAAAGCAGACCCTCAGATAAGTGGACTAGAACTGAATATACTGAGACAGATCCCCAGGTGAATAAGTTATTCCTTGATAAAAAAAGGAAAAGAACAAGAATTAAAGCAAGGAAAACTTCTTTAACAGTGGTTCTGGGAAAACTGGACAACTGCTTTCAAGAAAACAAACTCAGATCTCTTTCTATGACCATGCACAGAAGTCAAATCAAAATAGATTAAAGACCTTAGAATCCATAAGGTAAATAGAGGAAGATATAGGCAGAACTCTACACTGACCAAACAAGTGAAAGCAAAGATAAAACAAATAGGACTACATTAAATTTAGAGAATTCTGGGGCTGAAGCGATAGTACAGCAATAGGACATTTGCCTTGCACAAGGATGACCTGGGACAGACCCGGGTTTGACCTCAGCATCCCATATGGTCCCCCAAGCCTGCCAGGAGCAACTTCTGAGCACAGAGTCAGAAATGCTGCCAGGTGTGGCCCAACCCCCCTTCCCAAAATTTAGAGGCTTCTGCACCTCAAAGGAAACAATGACCAGGATAAAATGTCTGCCCACAAAATAGGAAAAATTATTCACCTCAGACCCATCTGATAAGGAGTTATAATCTAAGATATATAGGGTATAGGTAAAGTTTAGCAAACAACAACAACAAAATCACATCTAACCCTAACCAAAAATGGGAAAAAAGAGATGATCAGAGAAGAAATACAAGTGACCAAAAAGCGCATTAAAAAATGTTCCATATCATTAATCATCCAGGAGGTGCAAATCAAAACAACAATGAGATATCATCTAACACTACAAAGATTGGCACACATCAAAAAGAACAAAACAACCTGTGCTGACATGAGTTCAAGGAGAAAGGGTCTCTCACTCACTGGTGGTGGGAATATTAACTGGTACAACTTTTTTGGAAAACAATATGGACATTGCTTAAAAAACTAGTAATTGAGCTTCCATATAACCCAGTAATACCTCTCCTCTGAATATACCCTAGAGGCCCAAAAACATAATGCAGAAAAGGCATCTGCATGCCTATGTTCATCGTACCATTATTCACCACTGCTCAAGAAGTCTCCTTTTCCTAAAGTTTATAATAACTTAATATTAACCTGGAAACATGGCTCAGAGCAATAGCACAGTGGTAGGGTGTTTGCCTTGCACACGGCCGACTCAGGTTTGATCCCTGGCATTCCATATGGTCACCTGAGCCTGCCAGGAGTGATTTCTTAGTAAATAGCCAGAAGTAACCTCTGAGCACTGCAGGTTATGACCCCAAAACAAAAACAAAACAAAACAATAAAAACCCATAGAAATAACCAGAAGTAACCCCTGAGCACTGCAGGGTATGACCCCAAAACAAAAACAAAACAAAACCATGGCAATATTTGGAAACATTACCGGTATATGATTTCACAAAAAGGCAGTTCCAGTTTATATTCAGTTCAAGTCAAAAAATATTCTAGAAGGGCCAGGCAGGTAATTCAAAAGAATAAAATACATGCCTGGCATGCACAGGCTGTGAATTTAATCCCTGGTACCACCTGATCCCTCAGCAGCACTGATTTTGATTCTGGCACCCCATGCAGCACAGCATTACCTGGCCAGGGCAGTGAAATCACTAGTATCACACCATGAGGCTAAATATTGCCAGGTGTTATCCTTGGGGCCCTGAACAAAAAAAAAATGTTGCTAGAAAAGATATTAGTAAAAAAAAATGGAAGCATTAGCTTGGGACATTAACCAGTTATTATAGAAATTCAGGACTCAGTCAAATCTCCAAAATTATTAAAAGGGCTAAAATCTGATAGCCATAAAAAACATAAACTATAGAAATATATTTCTTTCTATGATCCCCCCAGCTTTACCAATAACAGTAAAAATAATGTATTTACAAATTAAGTCTAGTCCCAATAAGCTTGGCCTTTGGCATAAATACAGTAAGAGCAGGGGTAATCACATAGATTCTTTTAATTAGTTTTGATGGAACCTTTCCTAAATAATTTCAGATTGAGTTCTTTCTATTTTCTCTGGGTGTAAGTGCCAGTCCAAAGTTCCAACATCACACACCACCCACATCTGTATTTGGGAGGTTCATTCTCAATATTTTCAAGATGTCCTCAGGTTTCTGGGCCTGCCAAAGGGCTACTTTTACTCTTGATAGTCTAAGAACTCTGTAATCCAGGTAGGAGCTGGTTTCTCTTACTTCCTGTAATAGAGATGTCCTGTTCTCTATTACACTTTTGTCAAGCCTCAAAAATATAAACATGTTTCTAATCACCTATCATAGAAAGGGGTGGGGATTTCTTCTTGCATTTATGTAAACACATCGTCATGAAAGAAATAAGAAAACGTACTAAAAGTTTTCACATTCTGATGGTATCAGAAGAGAAAAAAGTAAATATTTCACAAAAAGATATAATCTACCAAGTTGCTACGGGTCATTCTGCTTAAAAATAGTTCCTGCTCAGAGATAAATGATCTTGGATTCAAAAATATGCATTATATTGTTCAGTCATATGCACTTCAAAGACAAATGTTTTGCTGCTGTAATGATTAATGTGAATATTTTCTCTTTATTGAGAATAGACCTACCCTGTAGTAAGGAAATGAATAGCAGCTCTCGGCTCATCTGAACATTTTTTCCGTTTTGGGGTCTCATTCAGTGGTGTTGCTTAAAACTTACTTCTGGCTCTGGGATCATTCAGGGATCACTCCTGGCTGATTTAGGATCCCAGTGTTGGATTAGTGGGGATAAAACCTGGGCTGGTTATGGGCAAAGCAAGAGCCCTTTCTGCTGTCCTATCATCCTAGTCTTGAGGACACCTAAATTTTATGTATTAGTTTCTTTGTCTTTGGGTAGCTCTAAACTTAAACTCTTAAATTTAAAACTTTATTCCTTCCCTCCATGAAAGGAAGGAAGGAAGGAAGGAAAGAAGGGTGGAATATTCCTAAATATGAAAAAAGCAAGATATATTGATTTTTTTAAATGTCATTTAAAATTATATTCCTCTTTAGGTAGCTCAAAGGACTGAATCATATGTTTTGCCTATGACCTCCCCCATCAACATCCAATGAGAATTACTACCCCTAAACATCAAGACAGGCAGAGCCTCAAGTATTGCCATCTATAAAGAAAAAAATTATATTCATCCTCTGAAGAAAATCTCTCTCTCTTTTTTTTTTTTTTTTTTTTTTTTTTTTGGTTTTTGGGCCACACCTGGCGGTGCTCAGTTGTTACTCCTGGCTGTCTGCTCAGAAATAGCTCCTGGCAGGCACCAGGGACCATATGGGACACCGGGATTCCAACCAACCACCTTTGGTCCTGGATTGGCTGCTTGCAAGGCAAACACCGCTGTGCTATCTCTCCGGGCCTGAAGAAAATCTCTTGTTACCAATTTTTAAAAGTTCAAGCAAGATCCTTTTCTGTGAACCCCCTGAAAACACTTCACAAGCCTAACTTTTGTCTTATACTGATTACAAGTTAATACCTTCTTAAATTGTAACTGACAAAGAAGTTGACTCAATTTTGTGTCATATAATATTTTAGAATGATATTCAAAATTGATCAGAACTCAACAGATTTTTAAGAGTTTCTCATAATTTTAAAATACTTCTTTTAATATTCATATGCATATGAAAGCTGAACATTTTTTATGACATGCTTTCCATGATCTTTTTTTTTTTTTTTGGGCCACACCCATTTGATGCTCAGGGGTTACTCTTGGCTAAGCGCTCAGAAATTGCCCCTGGCTTGGGGGGACCATATGGGACGCTGCAGTATCGAACTTTGGTCCTTCCTTGGCTAGCGCTTGCAAGGCAGACAGACACCTTACCTCTAGCACCACCTCGCCGGCCCCTCCATGATCTTTTAACACAAAAAGTAGGCCTAATTAATTTAATATCTCTTTCAAAAGGAAATAAGCTTTATCAGAAATTATACTCTTGGGAATGGAGATCATTTGCTTTGCATATATGAGGTCCAGTGTTCAATCCCTAATACTTCAAAGAAAGAAAAGAAAAAAATTATACTCAAATTATTTGTTATACTAAATCATTAAGTTTTGTTTCATGAAAATCTATATAGGATTAGGGAGATGGCTCAAACATCTGGAGTGTATGCTTTGCTTACAAGATCACTAAATTCAAACTCTGGCAACATATGGACCCCCTAAACACTGCGGAAAGTAAGCTTTGAGCATCAGTGAATATGTCCCCAAAATTAAATAAACATATAAATAAACATTTCCCTAATCATTCCAAGTCCTTCCATAAAAATAATTACGTGCAAATATCTATTTTATGTTATGTATATATTCTGATATCAACATATACATGCATAGTAACAGAATATTGGGAAAGGTAGTCTCTGAGAACTATCTGGGAAAGGTAGTCTCTGAGAACTATCTCTTATCACGAGTAATAAAAAATTTTTGCTTTCAACAGTTCTTTGGCTCTGTCTATTGGCTGACAGTGAACCCCATATATTTGATAAGAATATTGTAAAAAAAAGAATATTGTTAAGTCTAAAAAAATGTAATTTTATGTATGATATAAAGTCATTTCATTGTTTCCACATGAATATGCAAGAGTGCTAACACAACTTATTAAAAAGATTTTTCCTCACTACCCTAAATGAGCTATATTCCAGTCTCCTAAACATTTCTATCTGTATTTTGTAAAGATAATGATATTCTCTTATATAAAAAGGCACAGGGCCAAAAACATAAGTCAGTAGGCTAAACAATGCTTTGTATGCAGGAAGCCCAGATTTCATTCTTAGCACTTTATGAATACTTGAAAACCGTCAGAAATGACTTCTGAGCACAGAGCCAGGAGTAGCCCCTAAACATTGCCGGGGGGCGGGGGGGAAGAATAGTGTATATGCAAATATTAAAACCAAAACATTAGGGCTGGAGAAGTAATATGGTGTTTACGGTGCTTGCCTTGCATGCAGCTAACCCAGGTTCAATCCCTGGTAGCACATCTGTTTTCCAAGCTCAAACAAGAGTGATCCTTGAGTGCAGAGGCAAAAGTAAACCATGAGCACTGATGGGTATGCACACACACACACACACACACACACACACACACACACACAAATCAAGAAATTAGCAGTAATTTAATACTATTCCCTAATCTTTTTTTTGTTTGTTTGTTTGTTTGTTTTTGTTTTTTGTTTTTTTTTTATTTTGGGGCCACACCCGGTAATGCTCAGGGGTTACTCCTGGCTATGTGCTCAGAAGTTGCTCCTGGCTTGGGGGACCATATGGGACACCAGGGGATCGAACCGCGGTCCGTCCAAGGCTAGCGCAGGCAAGGCAGGCACCTTACCTTTAGCGCCACCGCCCGGCCCCAGAAGACTTTCATTTAGGTTTTATTTATTTTTTTTTTTTTGGTTTTTGGGCCACACCCGTTTGACGCTCAGGGGTTACTCCTGGCTATGAGCTCAGAAATCGCCCCTGGCTTGGGGGGACCATATGGGACACCGGGGGATCGAACCGAGGTCCGTCCTACGCTAGCACTTGCAAGGCAGACACCTTACCGGCCTATTCCCTAATCTTTATGCTTCATTTAAATTCCACCAATTCTTTTTATTAATGTACCACTTTGTATGGTGGAAACCTAGGTTCAATCCCTAGCACCACATAAACCCCTGAACAATACCAGAAATAACCCCTAAGCACAGATTCAGAAGTAGTCCCTGATCACCACTGGGTGTGGGCCAAAAATCCCACCCAAAAAAAAAAAAAAAAAAGAAAGAAAACAAACAAAGTACTCTCTTTCCTGGTTCAAGATCCACCCAAAATCATATACTGCATTTAGTTCACATACTTCTTTTAAGTGAAACAATTCCTCAATATATCTATTTTGTTTTGTTTTGTTTTTTTAGGAATGTGAGTGTTGTTTCTTTATTTTTTATAAATTTGTATATATTTTATGTCTTTGATTTAAGTTTTTCTGGTATTTCCTCATAGGCTAATTATGCCTTTGGGGAATAAGAGTAAATCAGGGCCTGGGAAGATAGTTCAGGGGACTAGCATATATGGTACATGATTTATACGTTACCAAGGGTTTGACATCCCCAAACAAGTGTGGGCCTGGTTGTCCTTAGTACTGCTAGATGAAGGTCCATTAAATATTTTGGGGAGAGTATCCCAGACCCTCTGCACTCTTCTTGGGAAGATCTTTTTGTTTGTTTGTTTGTTTGTTTGTTTTGTTTTGTTTTGTTGGGCCACACCAGTAACGTTCAGGGGTTACTCCTGGCTATGCGCTCAGAAATCACTCCTGGCTTTGAGGACCATACGGGTTGTCAGGGGATAGAACGGTGGTCCATCCTAGGCTAGCACCGGCAAGGCAAACACGTTACCACTTCTTGCCACCACTCCGGCCCCAGGAAGACCTTTTTATCCCTTTTTCCCCCAAAGTGACATTGGTAAACTGTATCAGGAAGATGATTGCATATATTTATTTTATTTATTTATTTATTTATTTGGGGTTTTGGGTCACACCCAGCAGCGCTCAGAGGTTCCTCTTGGCTCTATTCTCAGAAATCACCCCTGGCAGGCTCGGGGACCATATGGGATGCTGGGATTTGAACCACCGACCTTCTGCATGAAAGGCAAACAAACGCCTTACCTCCATGCTATCTCTCTAGCCCCGATTGCATATATTTTTATCTTTGTTTGTCTTGGTAAACTTTGATCACTTGACTAAGGTGGTTTCTAGAAGGTCTCACGAATAAAGTTACCAATTTGCCCCTTTTTATGTGTTTTGGGCATATGTGTTTGTTGGGCCACACCCAGTTGTGCTAAGAGTTAATTCCTGGCTCTGTACTTAGGTATCATTCCTCCTAGGTTCAGGGGACCATTTGGGATACTGAGAATCAAACTTGAGCCAGCCTTTTGCAAGGCAAGCTTCTTACCTTCTGTACTATCTCTAGCCCAGGGGTCTCAAACCCAATTTACCTGGGGGCTGCAGGAGGCAAAGTCGGGGTGAGGCAGGGCCACATAAGAGATTTCGCTTACCGAATATTCGCAATAAAAAATCACATTAGTAAGAAAAAAAATCGCAAAAAAATCGAACGGAACTGCTCGGGGTATGCGAATGTTTAATGCGATTTTTTTCTTACTAATGCGATTTTTTTCTTACTAATGCGATTTTTATTGCAATTATTCGGTAAGCGAATAATCGCAAATCCTGCGATATTTGAAGGCCGGCCGCGGGCCACAAAATGTTGTACCGAGGGCTGCAAACGGCCCGTGGGCCGCGAGTTTGGATGTATTTTGATATAATTCTAAGCTGATGCTATTTTTTCAGTTGTTACTTTCTGATTGTTAGTAATATAGAAATGTAGCTGACCATAGTACGTTAGCATTGTATTGAGCAATTTTGACAGATTTTGACTTCTCTTTGCAATGTGTTTTCTCTTAATTGTTTGGTACCACATCTGGATGTACTCAGAACTTCTTCCTGGTACCAGGGTCCCAAATTGGATTAGCCACATGCTTTTCCAAACACCTTCTCATAGTACTATCTTTCCAATCTTTTTTTTTTTTTTTTTTTTTTTTTTTTTTGCTTTTTGGGCCACACCCGGCGATGCTCAGGGGTTACTCCTGGTTGTCTGCTCAGAAAGAGCTCCTGGCAGGTACGGGGACCATATGGGACACCGGGATTCGAACCAACCACCTTTGGTCCTGGATCGACTGCTTGCAAGGCAAACGCCGCTGTGCTATCTCTCCGGGCCCCCAATCAATTTTTTTAATGTTTTAATTCATTTAAAAGAAGGAAAGAAGGCCCGGAGAGATAGCACAGCGGTGTTTGCCTTGCAAGCAGCCGATCCAGGACCAAAGGTGGTTGGTTCGAATCCCGGTGTCCCATATGGTCCCCCGTGCCTGCCAGGAGCTCTTTCTGAGCAGACAGCCAGGAGTAACCCCTGAGCACCGCTGGGTGTGACCCCCCCCCCCCAAAAAAAAAAAAGAAGGAAAGAAAGAGGTTCAAAATGGAAATACCAAGTTAACTATCTAGACTTACTACTTATTCTACATAACTTGACCTAATGCCTAACCAGCAGGTTCAATACTTCCCCAAAACATTTTAAAACACTTTGTTTTTTGTTTTGTTTTTGGGTCACACCCAGCAGCACTCAGGGGTTACTCCTGGCTCTATGCTCAGAAATCACTCTTGGCAGGCTCAAGGGACCATCTGAACTGCCAGGATTCGAACCACTGTCCTTCTACATGCAAGGCAAACGCCCTACCTCCATGCTATCTCTCTGGCCTCAACATTTTAAATATTTAAAAAAAAAAAAAACATTTAACCTGAACTTTCCTGATCATCGCTCCAGAGAGAAGTGGTTGTTCTGTTTTTAGGGGAGGCCACACCCAGCAGTGCTCAGGGCTTAATCCTGGCTCTGTTCTCAGGTCCTTTGTAGGCTGGACCTCCCACACTACTACCTCCCTGACCCTTGGATACTGGCTTTATTTAACATTTTAATTTTTGTTGCTAATAATCTTGTTCCACTCAATTTCATTTTTTGTTGGGGGTGGATACACATGGTGGTGCTCAGGGGTTATTCCTGGGTCTGTGCTCATAGTCACTCCTGGAGGACTTGAGAGACCATATGGGATGCTGGGTATCAAACCCAGGTTGGCCATATGCAAAGGAAGCACCTTACCCACTGTACTATCACACTGCATCTCCCCCAACCCCACTTTCTGACTATAAAAACCCTCCAGAATGTAGAAGCTCTTGCAGGGCTTTATATTTGCTAAACAGAAAGTGCATTCTTGGAAGCTAGAGCAATAGATCACAGCTGACTCTGTTCTGCACAAGATCTCTCATAAGTCTGGTTCAATAAAATTCAATAGAGTAAATATAAAGATTTTTTTTTTTTTTGGTTTTTGGGCCACACCCGTTTGACGCTCAGGGGTTACTCATGGCTATGCGCTCAGAAATTGCCCCTGGCTTGGGAGGACCATATGGGACGCTACCTTTAGCGCCACCTTCCCGGCCCCAATATAAAGATCTTATTGGCTTTATTAAACAACCATCCTCAGCACAACATCTCTAGGTAGTAGAAGTGTGTTCTAAAGGGCTATAGAAAATGTAAGTTTTTTTGAAGTCATAAAGAATCTAAGAAGTTACTAGCAAAACTAGCTAAAGAAAAGAAAGATCGATGTTTCTTGTTTATTCCTTTAGAGAATGAAGGAGAAAAGAAGAAAGATGTTTCATACAAGGTTTTCTTCCAGTGGAGTATGCGTGATGAGAGAGGTACCACATAGAATTACCTCACAAGCAGACTTGCCAAGAAATTCTAGATTTATTGGTTTAAAATTCTACTTTTGAGAGAGAGATTGAACGTGGCATAAAGATTAACAAAATCTACCTAATCGTCCTTCCTCCCTCCCTCCCTCTTTCCTTCCTTCCTTCCTTCCCTCCCTCCCTTCTATCCTTCCTTCCATTTTTTTGAAGTGTTTTGTAGTTTTCTTTGTACAGATCCTTTACATCCTTATTTAAGTTAACACCAAGGTATTTGAGTTTCACTATTTTGAATGGGATTTTTTAAATTTAAATGATAGACATTTATTAGAATATATAACGGCAAATCTTACACAGTGATATTTAAGGTACATGGTGACAATAAATGAGGACCTTTCCACCAGCAGTGTTGTCCTCCCTTCATCCCTGTTCCCAAGCATATATCCCTTATCTCCCTCCTTTATCCCCCAGAATGCTAGTGCATCTAAAAGCATATATGTTAACACTACCTTCCATTTTTAATTCCTTTCTTTCATCTTTCCTTTCTTTGTTCCATCTTTTCTTCCTTCCATTTTTCCTGCTTTTCCTTTTTCCTTCCTTCCTATCTTTTCTTTTTTTCCTTCCTTCCTTCCTTCCTTCCTTCCTTCCTTCCTTCCTTCCTTCCTTCCTTCCTTCCTTCCTTCCTTCCTTCCTTCCTTCCTTCCTTCCTTCCTTCCTTCCTTCCTTCCTTCCTTCCTTCCTTCCTTCCTTCCTTCCTTCCTTCCTTCCTTCCTTCCTTCCTTCCTTCCTTCCTTCCTTCCTTCCTTCCCCCTCCTTCCAAACATCGTTTCTTCCAACTGTAGTCAGATTGGGATTAGATCTCAGCTCACATTGTTACACTAATGAGGCTTGAGAAGCTTCATCAGTGCGTTTGAAATATCAACGGCTCTTCAGATATCCCTATTGTAAGTCTGGGCAATGTTTCCTGAAAGAAGAATAAGAAGGAAAAGTCTACATTTTGCTTTGCTGGAAAAGTCTGCTCTGCCCTGCCTAGATGGCTTCACCTCAGGTGATGAAATGAGCATGACAACTTTGTTTAAAACTCCAAAGAATTGTGTGTGATCAAAGCTTGTGGGGAAAGTCTGAAAATTCTACAGTCAGCCTGCCTATATTGTGTTAAAGAATTGCTAGAAGCAGCAAAATGAGAACATCTGACTAGGTACACCTATAGATGGGCTTCAGCACCAAAACAAAAAAAATTTTTTTTTAATTCTGTGTCAACAAAAAATATTAATGGGGCTGGAATGATAGTACAATGGATAGGACACTTGCCTTGCATGCAGCCAACTCAGGTTTCATCTTTGACATCCCATACAATTCCCCATGCCCAGCCAAGAGTGACATTTGCACACAGAACCAAGAGTAAGCCCCGAGCACTGCCCAATGCACTATGTACATAAAATCTCCATTATATTGTATTATACCTGAGGGGAGTTCTTTAATATGAAGCCTCTTGAAAAGAAAGTCATCTAGGCTTATCTTGTTTATGTACACACCAGGAAGCATACACAGAAAGGAAAATCCACAGTAAAATGGAGTATGTTTTCTTCAATTCAGAAGACAAAATTAGAAGTTGGAGTAGCAACAAACCCAATTACTAAAGATTAATTAATTATCATCACCCTAATAGATATAGGTTAATTTGCTTATTTGGAGATGAAAAATGAACATTTTAACATCCTTTGCGAAATAAACTAGAAATATCTCTATTAAAAACGTCAGGGAGGCATTCATCAACGCAATCCTTCTATCTAAAGTTCTAAAAGATGTTAGACTGTGTTCATAATAGCTCTTTTGTAAAACCCAGAGCAGCAATGATTTGTGGTCTTTACCTGGACCATAACCTATATTGGACAAGGAAACTGCATACCTGATTGATTCAGGAAATCAAAGTAATAAACCTGCCAGCAACAATGTGGCAGAAGGAATAGAAGAAGGCTGGTTGAGAAATTTAAACACTCTTTTACTCATTAATCTCCAACTGCTAAAGACAAACAAAAAGCAAAATTAACATGATTGTAAACTAAGCACTTGAGTCCTGTGGCTACCATGTTGGCCTGCTGAGAGGGAATGAGCTGATCAAAGCTGAGATCTGGGGGATTTGTGCAGCTTTGGGGAGTGCACAGCTGGGATCCATTACCCAGCTTGTTTCAGGAACAGGTAACTACCATAATTAATCTTGGCTTCAATTTGTAGGGATGCGGGAAACCTACCTGCCCTGTCCACTGAGCAAACTCTGAACCCTAAGCAAAACTTTTTAAATTGACGTAAAGACTTGTTTCAGTCCTAGTGGTTGTGTAGAGAAAACTCATTTGGGAGAGGTTGCTGAGTTCTCTAAAGTTAGACAGTTAATATGTCCCTCCCTTCCTCTCTCCCTCCCAGGAAAGCTGTTGATTGCTGCCTTCCATGGCTTGATGCATCTAAGTACTCAGAGCAAAGGTCCTTCTAGTGAAGCTAGCAGGGTTTTAATTCAAGAAATACACAGAGACATTTTATCTTACAAACATAGCCTTTAAAATACAAATATTTGGAAATGGACTTGCACTCAGGGACACTCACCAAATCAATAGCCTCTTGAATTGTTTCAAGCACATCCAGGACCTTATCTATTTTGCTAGATATAAGCAAACAGACAGGCATCTGTATTATTTCTCCTTTGTACCAAATTAATATTATTTTGGGGCCCACACTCAGCATCACTTAGGGGTTACTCCTGGCTCTACACTCAGAAATTATTCCTGACAGTCTCAGGGGACTATATGGCAGTGTTTTTCAACCTTTTGGTGCTAAGGCACACTTTTTCATAAAAAAAAAATCACGAGGCACACCACCATTAGAAAATGTTAAAAAAAAAAAAAACTTAACTCTGTACCTATATCGACTATATATAATTTAATTTTCTTGAATGGGAATCAAATAAACACAAATAAATTATTTTATATTTATTTTATTATGAAATAATAAAGTATTTTATAATTTTTCATATTTCATACTCAGTGGGAAACTGAGCCTGCTTGACTGAACACAAAGCTGATATTCTGGCAGGAATCGAAGAAAGACATTCACCTAGCTCTTTGTCAACACCTCTCAGTCGCTCTCTGTCTTTAGTTTTTATAGTCTGTAACGTGCGCTTCGACTCACAAATAGACCAATCATGCTGAAGCCGCATATTACGGATGAAATTGGAATTTTTCTCAGGGCACACCAGACAATATCTCACGGCACACTAGTGTGCCGCGGCACAGTAGTTGGAAAACTCGGCTATATGGATGCAGATGATCGAAACCTGGTCAGTCACATGCAAAGCAAATACCCTACCGGCTTTGCTATTACTCCAGCCCCCAAATTAATATTATATTATGGACTCAGCGCAACCAGGGTACAGTACTAGAGATACTCAGTGAATTAAGCCAGAATGTTCAATGCTCTTGCCTATTATTATGGAAAAGCTGCTCTGACAGAGAACTAACTGGCCGGAGTTGGATTATTTTTATCATCAAAAGAACAATAAATAGAATTAACTTAAAAATGTAAATCTGGGGCCCGGAGAGATAGCCCAGCGGCGTTTGCCTTGCAAGCAGCCGATCCAGGACCAAAGGTGGTTGGTTCAAATCTCGGTGTCCCATATGGTCCCCTGTGCCTGCCAGGAGCTATTTCTGAGCAGACAGCCAGGAGTAACCCCTGAGCACTGCCGGGTGTGGCCCAAAAACCAAAAAAAAAAAAAAAAAAGTGTAAATCTGGGGGCCGAGAGATAGCATGGAGGTAAGGTGTTTGCCTTGCATGCAGAAGGGCAATGGTTCAAAGCCCGGCATCCCTTATGGTCCCCTGAGCCTGCCAGGAGCAATTTCTGAACACAGAGCCAGAAGTAATCCCTGAGTGATACCGAGTGTGACCCCCCACAAAAAAACCAAAAACAAAAAATGTAAGTCTGTGGGGATAGGGACATGTAGCTGAGATGAAAAGCTAATTGCTTGCCTGTGAGGCCATGGGTCAGATTCTCAGTTCTATTAAACAAACAAACTAATCCATGAGTTGTATATGTAATTGTGGATAAAACAAGAAATTAGAGATAAAAATCTTTGCAAGTGGTCATTTTTTTACCAAGTTTTTCTTACTCTGAGAGGAAAAAAAAAACTATTTTTCCTTATGCAGAAACAGCTTCACAAATTAACCTGATAGAGGAGAAGGAACCCTTCTTTTCCAGAAAAGCATCAGCTATTAATGAAATTGGAAAGATCACTCCTTGTAACCCACCAGGAAAGAATTAATTGAACTAAGAATTCTCAACAGATGCTGAAGATGTTGGAAAATGATTGATGGAAAGAAAATATTCGCTTGATGCCGAAGTGCTCACTCTTCAGGCTCCTGGCTAGTTCCAAGATGAGTGTCTCCTAAAACACCCAGAGACCAATGAAATTATCACTGAAAATGAGATAAGCATAGCTCATTCTGTGCCTTTTGGTGTGATGCAGTGGTTAATCTGAATCTAACTAAGCTTTTGCATAAAATTCAAAAGAAAAGGGTGGGTGGTTATTGATAAATGATAGAAGAAGCAATCAGAAAAATTACCACTCAGAGTCAACTTCATAAAAATAAAAACTTAGGGGAAAGTGTCATTAGTGGGAGAGAGCTAAGGAGTGACCGAAGAGATGTCAGTTTTATATTAAAATGTACTCAGGGAAGGTATACCTCTGTACCCACTGTACTTAACTGATAGTACAGTGGGTAAATTGCTTGCTGTGTACATATTTGATCCAGATTCAATCCCTGGAACTCACTATAGTCCCTAAGCACTGCAATAATTGAGCACAGAGCCTGGAGTCAGCCCAGAGCACCATAGGATGTAACTCTAAAACAAACGTAATAAAATAGTTTGTAAAAAGAAATAGTGAAACATAAGAAAAAGGATAAGATATCCCTGTGTCCTAAGGAATGTTGTGTTTGTTACAGTATTCTACTTTTCTATATATTTATAATTTCCTTTGTTTTGTTTTTGGGCCACATCTGGCAGTGCTCCAGGCTTCCTTCTGGTTTTGCACTCAAGGGTCACTCCTGATGTTCTGGTGACCTTATGAGGTACCAGGGATAGAACATAGGTCGGCTTGCAAGGCACTTTAACTGCTGCTGTACTATAGCTCTAGCCCATTTATAATTTATAATTTCCATAATAAGTATATGAAGTATTTTAATATATAGCATTTGTGAGGGGTGAGAAAATGAACTATTCCATGTATACAGTAGTTCATATTGTAAATGGATATAACCTTTCATTTTGTTTTTAGGGCTATATTCAGTGGTACTCAGAGTTCATCCTTGGTGGTACTTGCAGTATAATGTAGTGGCTGGGGCCCCAGTATTGGATTTCAACATGCAAAACTTGCACTACATTCCTTTGAGTTATCTCCCCAACTACTTATAACATTTTTCTTTGAGGTGTCAGTAATAAAATCCAGGGTTCCCACATGCCAAGCATGTACTTTACCATTGAATCACATCCTCAGCCCTTGGTATAACCTACAGAACAATTTGGAATATACCAATTTTATTTCAAATATATATACACTTTGACACATTCTATCAGTAAGAATCTATTTAAAACAACAGCATGTAAAGTATTTTCTTTGCATGCAGTCTACCAGAGTTTGATCTCTGGAATCCCATATGGTCCCCTGAGCACCACCAGGAAAGACCCCAGAGCACAGAGCCAAGAGTAACCCCTGAACAAAGTCAACTGTTTGCCCCCCAAAAAAAAAAACAATGATACAAGTAAAAATGTTTATTATAGCATAATTTATAAGTATATTTAAGACAGGAAAAGGTTAAATCTTATACTAGTGACAAAGAATAGCTGTAAAGGGACTGTAGAGATAGTACAACAAGCAAGGCACTTTCCTTATATATGACTTCTTGAGTTTGAGCCCTGGATTTCTAATTGATAACCTAATAACCTCCAGGAGTGAGCCCTAAGGGAAGAGCCAGAAATAAGCCCTGAAGACTGCTGTATGTGGCCCCAAATCAACAAAAATACCCATTAAAGAAAAAGCATATATTTATTATATTGTTTTTGCTAAGGCTGAGATAAGAAGTATTCTACTATAGACTGGGTAAGTGACTTAAAGAACATGCAAAGTTGCATAATCGCACTGAGCCAGCTCCATGGATTCACTCTTTCTTGAAAGAGATATAAACCAAGCCATGAAAATTCATGGGTTCATTAGCCCTGCAGCAGAAAACTGGCAATCTCAGGAGGTGAGCCTAGGCCAAGCCCCCTCCCTTCTGAAGCCATATCTGCTGCATCCATCACCCAAAATCACTATTTTCCCTATAACCCTGCCTCAACACCTCTCTACAATTCTCTTCAGGGACACCAATCTGATCAAACTTCAGATACACTGGTATTTGGACTGATATCTCCAGTGCATTTTTAAAAGTGAATGTGGGCACCCTCCCCCAATATTTTTTTTCCTCCAGGGAGCCTGGCAGCTGTAACAATAACCACAAATGCAGTTGCCATGTTTGCACTAGGCCAGTTCCAGGGGCTCACTCTTTTCTCGAGAGATGTAAACCAAGCTGTGAAAAATCATGAGTAAACCGTCTTTGCAGTTAAAAGCTGGCAATTACACCATCGTCATGCCTACTACAATCATCACCCAGAATTACCATTTGCCTATGGCCCTATCTCATCACCCCTCCACAATTCTCTGCAAGGGACACCAATCTGACCAAACTTCAGGTACGCCAGTATTTGGGCTGATATCATCAGGACTTTTGGGAGTGAGTGAGGGCACTCTCCCTCTTCACACCATATCTTACTTCTTCCAGGAGTTTTGACATCTGACTACTCATAGTAAAACTCACAGTACATTGATAGTGCTTTAAATTTCTGGATAACTTCATTTGTTTTATTCTATCATCCCTACGGGAACACACCAATTTAACAGAATGGGCAGCTAACGACAAGAGCTTACTAAACTTCCTGCCATTGTATTAATGACTTTATTGGAGATACAAGAATTTTCACCTTGCTATTGTACATCTTTTTTCTTTCTTTTTTTAATTTTCTTTTTCTCTTCCCTTTTTCTTTTCTTTTCTTTTTTTCTTTTTTTTTCTTTTTTGTTTTGTTTTTAGGCCACACCAAGTGACATTTAGAAATCAGAAATCAGGGGTTACTCCTCAAAGCTCAGAAATTGCTCCTGGCTTGGGGGATCATATTAGACACTGGGACATCTAACCACAGCCCTACCACTGCACCACTGCTTCAGCCCCTTCTATTCTTTTTTAAATAACAACTTTGCTCTCGCTTACCTGGAAACAAATGTATAATGTTCAACAATGTCAACTATTTGGTGCATTTTATTTAAATAAAGTAAAAAATTATAATAAAAAAAGAACAAGCATGCATTTTCCAAAAGTTCAAGAGGTGAGAAGCTTGAGACCAGATGTCAGCAGGATTAGTTTCTTTTGAGGTCTCGCTCCTTGGGTCATATGTGGTGATCTTCTCATTTTACCTTGACATGGCATTCTTCTCTCCACATCTGTTTCCAAATTTTCTCTTCTTATAAGAACAACAGAAATATTGGTAATGGGAGTAAAGCAAGAGTACAGCTTTTGTCTTCCATGTGGCAGGACCTGGTTCCATTCCCACTACCATAGATAGTCCCCTGAGCATGACCAGGATTCATTTCTAAGCATAGAGACTGGAATAGATCCTGAGCAAACACAGATGTGACTCAAAATCAAAAACAAGCCGAAACATGAAGACAGAAAAGAAAAGAAATATTGGTAATGGGTGCTCACTTCAATTAAACTCATGATTCATAGAGGTCATTCTTGGCACTGCTCAGGGTACAACGGCGTGCAGAGGATCCAATTTAAGTCTCTGAGCCCTCTAAGTCCTTTAATACTTCTCTTCAGCCCAAAATATTTTCCCTCTATCTCTTTTTCTCTTTTTACTCTCAGTACAGGGATTAATCCCAGGTCTTAACACAAGTAAGGCAAAATGTTCAACAACTGAGCTACAATATTCCCATCCTTAAACTTACACTTTACTTTTTTTTTTTAATTGAATCACTTGAAAGAAGAGAAAAAAAAACAAAGAAAAAAAATTGAATCACTTGAATTACAGTTAAAATGTTTTCATGATTGAGTTTCAGGTGTATACTGTTCAAACCCCATCCTTCACCAATGTCCACTTCCCTCCAATAATGTCGCCAATTTCTCTCCCACCCCTTGCCCTGCACTATTTTCTTTACTTTCTTTCAACATCTAGTCCTGATCCAGAGTGATCATTTCCCTCTATCATTGTCAAAAACCTCTATTTTTTTTAAAGTTTGGTTTGGTTTGGTTGCCAACCTGATATTGCTCAGAGATTACTTCTTACCATGTTCAGGGATCACTCCTGAGAATTTGGAGAACCATAAAGGGTTTGGGGGACAGAACCCATACAAGGAAAGTGCCTTATCTACTGTACTAACTCTCAGACCAAAACTTATCACTTGAAAGACTTGTTTTAGTCTCATTACCCTTACATGCAACCAATTTAAGTTTGATCCCTGGCATCCCATATGATCCCTTGAGCATACAGGAGTAATCCCTGTGTGTAAAGCCAGGAGTAATCTCTGAACATTGTGAGATGTGTCCCCTACATCAAACCAAAACCAAACAAACAAAAATCACATTTACTGAAAATTTGAAAGATGTTCATTATTTTGAGACTTAAAAAAGTCAGATCTCTGGCATCCCACATGGTCCCCTGAGCACTTCTAGTAATAATTCCAAAGTCCAGAACCAAGAGTAATTCCTAAGTAATTCGCTAGGGTGTGGCCCCAAAACAACAACAATAACAAAATCAAGAAGTAGAATGTTACAATATGACTCCTCATCCCACCCCAAATTATAAAAAATATGAGTCAAGGCCTGAGAGATAGCATGAAGGTAAGGTGTTTGCCTTGCATGCAGAAGGACGGTGGTTTGAATCCTGGCATCCCATATGGTCCCCCGTGCCTGTCAGGAGCAATTTCTGAGCACAGATTCAGGAGTAACCCCTGAGCGCTGCTGGGTGTGACCCAAAAATATATATTTAAATATATATATAATATATATATATATATATTTGTGAATATATATATATATTTGTGAATCGTGTGTGTGTGTGTGTGTGTGTGTGTGTGTGTGTGTGTGTGTGTCAGAAACATAGTCCTCAAAGTAAGACCATTCTTTGTACCCAGCCAACCCTGTTCAAATTCCCACCAGGAACGGTCCCCACACTGAGAGACAGGGATTAAGATCTGAGCACTACAGGGTGTGGGACCAAAACTAAAATAAACAAATAAAATCGTGTAAATTTTTTAAAACATGAAAAAGTAAAATCTCTGGTATGCATTGCTCTATGCTTAGTGATCCACTGAAAATCTTTTAGGAGGACTATGACTCTCAGAGGAACAAACACAGCAAGAATGAGGGACAAAGGGCAAGGGCAGGCTTCTACTTTTCCTTAAAAAGATAGGCAATCTATGTAATTGAAAAAATATTTAGTTAAAAAGTACAGCTGCAGGGTCAGGAGCAATAATATACTGGATAGGGTGTTCACCTTAACTATGTCCGACCCGGGTTTAATCTCTGGCATCCCATATGGTCACCCAAGCCTACTTGTAGTAATTTCTGAGCACAGACCCAGGAGGTAACCCCTGAGCACCGCCAGGTGTGGCTCAAAACTATATATATATATATATATATATATATATATATATATATATATATATATATATATATGCAAGGCTGGAGAAGTAATATAGTGGGTAGGAAGTTTGCCTTGGAGACTGGTATTTAACCTCAGACATAGAGAGTCAAGACTATGGGAAGAAAGCCATTAAAACTGAGCTAGACTACAAAAAAGACTAAAAGATACAGTTATGATATTGACTTTGACTTTGATCATTAGAGGTTTAAAACTTCCTTTGAAACACTTTAAGAGGGGACCAAAGACATAGCATAGCACTAGGGCATTTGCCTTGCTCACAGCTGATCCAGGATGGACCCAGCATCCCATATGGTCCCCCAAACCTTCCAGGAGAGATTCTGAGCACCAGGAGTAACCCCTGAATGCTGCTGGGTGTGGCCCAAAAGCAAAACAAAACAAAACAAAAACTTTTTGGTAACAATATGAATATTCCTCAAAAAACTAGAAATTGAGCTTCCATATGACCCCAAAACACTAGTCCTCGGAATATACAGTAGGGATCCAAAAACACAATGTAGGAAAGCCCTCTACATCCCTATGTTTATCACAATACTATTTACAATAGCCATCTGGAACAACCCAAATTCCTAAGAACAGATGAGTGGATAAAGAAATTGTACATATTGGGCTGGGAAGGTGGCACCAGAGGTAAGATGTCTGCCTTGCAAGCGCTAGCATAGGACGGACCACGGTTCGATCCCCCAGCGTCCCCACAAGCCAGGAGCGATTTCTGAGCGCATAGCCAGGAGTAACCCCCGAGCGTCAAACAGGTGTGGCCCAAAATCCAAAAAAAAAAAAAAAAAAAGAAAGAAAGAAATTGTACATCTACACAATTTAATATTATGAAGCTGTTAGAAAAAATGAAATTTGCTTGAACATGGATGAATATGGAGAGTATTATGCTGAGTGAAATGAATCAGAAAGAGAGGATACGTAGAATTGTGAGATGTATATATAAAAGGTAGTATGGTAGTAATATCCAGAGACAACAGAGATGAGAGCCAGAAGAACCAGTCCATGGTAGGAAGTTTGCCACAAATAGCAGGGGAGTGCAGCTGGGCCAGAGATGGGACCACTATGACAATGATAGTTGGAAATGATCATTCTGGAAAAGAACTGGGTGCTGAAAAGACATAAATTGATAGGCATGGGCCTGGAGAGATAGCACAGCGGTGTTTGCATTGCAAGCAGCTGATCCAGGACCAAAGGTGGTTGGTTCGAATCCCGGTGTCCCATATGGTCCCCCGTGCCTGTCCCATATGGTCCCCCGTGCCTGCCAGGAGCTATTTCTGAGCAGACAGCCAGGAGTAACCCTGAGCACCGCCGGGTGTGGCCCAAAAAAAAAATTGATAGGCATAATACCTCTCAGTACAATACTGCCACACAGCAGTGTCTAAACAGGAGGTAGAGGAGGAAAGGAGAGAGAGAGAGAGAGAGAGAGAGAGAGAGAGAGAGAGAGAGAGAGAGAGAGAGAAGAGAGAGAGAGAGAAGAAGAAGAAGAAGAAGAAGAAGAAGAAGAAGAAGAAGAAGAAGAAGAAGAAGAAGAAGAAGAAGAAGAAGAAGAAGAAGAAGAACATCTAGGAAGGGGGGATGGTGAAGAAAAACTGAGGACATTGGTGGCGGAAATTGTGCACTGGCGAAGGGTGCAATCAATACATTGTATGATTAAAACTAAATCATGAACAACTTTGTATTTGTAAAAAAAAAAAAAAAAAAGAACCCAACTGTATCATTAACTGTTTATATCACCTTGTAACCATGGTGTTTAAATTAAGTAATTAAACAAAGAAAAGGGGGGTTGAAGAGCTATTACATGGGCTAAGGCATTTGTAGTTCATACCACATTTGTTTAATAGAGCATACCATTTGTTTAATCCACAGAAACAATATTGTCCACAGAGCATCACCATGGAGATACCCCTGAGCACTGAGCCAGGAGTGGCCCAGGATCATCACTGGGTGTGACCCAAACTTGGCCCCCCAATAGCATAATATAAAAGAAAAGATTAAGTGAGAAAATGAAATATTTTAAATAGATAAAGATAAATTAAGAGATAAGGGCCAGAAAGAAGAATGTCTAGATTTAATTTCTTCTTACCACATAATGCTCTTCTGAGAGAGAACATCAGGAGTAATCTCTGAGCACAGAACCAGGAGTAAGTCTTGACTACTAAGAGTATGGCCCAAAAGTCATCTTAGGGGAAAAATGAGTGAAATTTATTAAATCTTATGTGTCCACTAGTGTGCTAAGTATTCTACTCCAGCATTTTCTCAAAGTGATCACAAGGTCCCTAA
This sequence comes from Suncus etruscus, assembly GCF_024139225.1. Taxonomy (NCBI): domain Eukaryota; kingdom Metazoa; phylum Chordata; class Mammalia; order Eulipotyphla; family Soricidae; genus Suncus; species Suncus etruscus. The sequence continues at coordinate 34,119,682 of NC_064859.1, read as the reverse complement.
AGTCCCCAAGGACATTCCAAGAGAGCCACAGGTAAAATCTACTTAAAGGGTATATGAGTCTTGGAAGGGGCAAACTGGTATTATGGTGGGGGATACAGGAAAGAAACAAGATTGGAGAGGGCCACAGTCCAAAAAAACAATAAGGTTGAAAAATAATGTTCTAGACTACCCAAATCTATAACAGAATTAACCTCCTTTTTTTTTTTTCTGACTAGGATTTGAACCAACACTTAACTCAAGGAAAACTCTATGTCAGTAGCAACAAAAGACTTGGCTAACCTAGACATCTGAAGAAAAGGCTTTATTTCTGTGTTTTAGGCTAGCAAGATTCCCTAAACTATATGAGGCATGAGAAAAGGTTAAAATAAATAAATAAATAAATAAATAAATAAATAAATAAATAAAAAGCCTCTAAGCTGAGAGGACCACAGGTTCTTACAATGAGTCTAAGCAAGACAAGAACAGGAAGGTATCAGAGAGCTTCCAGGTTCTGACTACAACCAGACAGAATAATGGATGTTTCAGGACCCAAATGGTCACATTTTTAGGGCTAGAGAGAGAGCTCAATGGGCTAAAGTTTAAACTTTATATGCAGGGTTGATACTGGTCCACATGTACCGGTGCTTTATTCCCAAGCATCAATCCCAGGAGTAGTTGCTGAGTGCCGCTAAGTGTGGCCATAAAACACATCAGATAAAGTGTTGATATCCAGGATATATAAATATCCAGTATATACAAAGTACTTACAAAGATTTTAAAAAATCTAAAAACTCCATCAAAAAATGGAGAAAGGAAATGAACAAACACTTCTCCAAGAAAGAACAACAGGCACATAAAAAATACTCATCAAGGGGCCGGGCGGTGGCGCTGGAGGTAAGGTGCCTGCCTTGCCTGCGCTAGCCTAGGACGGACCGCGGTTGATCCCCCAGTGTCCCATATGGTCCCCCAAGCCAGGAGCGACTTCTGAGCGCATAGCCAGGAGTAACCCCTGAGCGTCAAATGGGTGTGGCCCAAAAACCAAAAAAAAAAAAAAATACTCATCAAGGGGCCAGAGAGATAGCATGGAGGCAGGGCTTTTGCCTTGCATGCTGAAGGACAGTGGTTCTAATCCCGGCATCCCATATGGTCCCCCGAGCCTGCCAGGAGCAATTTCTGAGCATAGAGCCAGAAGTAACCCCCTGTGCTCTGCCGGATAAGACCCAAAATCCAAAAAAAAAAAAAAAAAATACTCATCATCACTTATAATTAGGAAAATCCAAATCAAAATGACAATTATGTATCATCTCACACCAGTAAAATGGCACATATCAAAAAAAAAAAACAGGGAGCAACCAGTATTGACAGGGATGTGGTGAAAAAAGAACCCTCTTCCACTGTTGGTCAGAATGTTATTGGTCAAACAGAATGTCTCATTCAACTCCTATGGAAAACAGTATGGAGGGTCCTTATTAAACTCAGAATAAAGCTGCCATATAACCCAGCAATTCCACTTTGGGCTATCTATTTACAGGACAAATACTTATCCAAAAGGATGTATGCATACCACTATTCATTGCAGCACTCAGGAAAATAGCTAAGAGTTGGAATCAACCTATGTAGATGTCCAACAGTAGATGATTGGACAAGATGTATATGGCACATAATATGTAATGAAATACTACATGGCCTCTTGATACAATCATGTAATTTGCTGCAATATGGATGGAATCAGAAGATATCATGTTAAATGAAGTAAATCAGAAGAAATAAATACAGGATGATATTTATCACTTATATGTGGTATTTAGAATAACTGCATGAGAAAGCTGGAGGAATAGTACAATTGGCCTTGCACAGGACTGACTCGAGTTTGATCCCCTATATCTCTTGTGGTTCCCCAACACCACCAAGCATGATTCTTTTTTTTTTTTTTTTTTTAATTTTTGGGCCACACCCGGTAATGCTCAGGGGTTACTCCTGGCTATGTGCTCAGAAGTTGCTCCTGGCTTGGGGGACCATATGGGACACCGGGGGATCGAACCGCGGTCCGTCCAAGGCTAGCACAGGCAAGGCAGGCACCTTACCTTTAGCGCCACCACCCGGCCCCAAAACTTCTTAAACTTTTTAGGTCTTATATATATATATATATATATATATATATTTTTTTTTTTTTTGGTTTTTGGGCCACACCCTGTGACGCTCAGGGTTACTCCTGGCTATGCGCTCAGAAGTTGCTCCTGGCTTCTTGGGGGACCATATGGGACGCCGGGGGATCGAACCGCGGTCAGTCCTAGGCTAGCGCAGGCAAGGCAGGCACCTTACCTCCAGCGCCACCACCCGGCCCCAGTAAGCATGATTCTTAAGCTCAGAGCCAGGAATATGCTCTGAGCACTGCTGGGTGTGACCCAAAAGAAAAAACAAAGAATTGCATGAGAGAATGCAATTGAAGGGGTGGGGGTGGGGTTTGTCTAGATCATTATTGGCCTTAAAGTATAGTGAGGGAAGAAAATATAATGGAGAGGGAGGGAGACAAATGTGTAACTATGGGGAATGGGAGACTGGGTCAAGGGGATTCAGGTACATTGATGGTGTTAAGGAAGTACAGAGCTAAATATTCATTCAAACTATGGCGTCAACAATACTAGAATCATGAGACCCTAATTTTAACAACCAAAATCAAGATGGCAGGTGGGAAGGGAAAGTATAGGGATGGAACCTGGGAACATTGGTGGAGGGAGGCTGACACTTTCAGTGAGATTGGTTCTAGAACAGTGGAACCCTAACAATCAACGATGGCTAATTTTGTAAGTCAAGCTGTTTCAATTAAAAATATTTTTAACACTGGTGAAGGAGTCCTTTTATATAACTAAAACCCAACTACAAACATGTTTGTAATCATTGTGCTTAAATAAAAATATTAATCAATAAACGTATTTTTTTTGTTTTGTTTTTGGGCCACACCCGGCGGTGCTCAGGGGTTACTCCTGGCTGTCTGCTCAGAAATAGCTCCTGGCAGGCACGGGGGACCATATGGGACACCGGGATTCGAACCAACCACCTTTGGTCCTGGATTGGCTGCTTGCAAGGCAAACGCCGCTGTGCTATCTCTCGGGACCCGTAACTGAATATTTCAACAATTATATGTCCCTCTCTTTACAAGAGATCTAATGTATTTTTTAAAACCTAGATATTCATAGTCTTCTTCATCTCTCCTAATATCTTGGCATCATAACAAATTTTAGAGAAGGGTAGACACAGAAGACCATGATTGTCTTGATCTTTTTTTTATTTTAATCAAAGTGGATTACAAATCTTCCACAGTAATATTTTAGGTACATAGTGATATTGTATCAGGGGTATTCCTACCACCAATGTTGTCCTCCCTCCACCCCTGTTCCCAGCATGCAATATCCCATATCCCTCTCTTTTACCCACCAGGCTGCTAGTATAGGTGGTCCTCTCTGTGTCTAGTATGTTGTAAATATGTATCAATTCTGTTGTCATTGGCTTTGGATTTGGTGCTTAAGTTTGATCATTTTTTTTATTTCTACTTAATGTTTATTTGCCTGTTTGGTCTTGGTGCCCTTCATTATTTCCCCCTTCATTTGTGAGGTGGAACAAAATGGTTCAAGTTGGGGCTGGAATGGTGGCACAAGCAGTAAGGCATCTTACCTTGCCAGTGCTAGCCTAGGACAGACCTCTGTTCAGTCCTCTGGCATCCCATATGGTTCCCAAGCCAGGAGCAATTTCTGAGTGCATAGTGAGGAGTAACACCTGAGTGTCACCGAGTGTGGCCCAAAAACAAAAACAAACAAACAAAAAAGATGGTTCAAGTTGTGTGGTTCTATTTGAAGGAAAGAGAAAAAAATAATAAAAATAATAATAAAATAAAACGGGGCAAAAATCAAACAAGCAAAAAATGGGAGGAGTCCTTCTAGAGGCTATACTATCATTTTAAGAGCAGAGAGGGAAAAGAAAGAAACACATAACAACAATGCAAAAATATAAATAAATAATAAATAAATAAAAGATAAAAAAATCAAACAAAAAACTCGAAAAGCACCAGAGCAATATAGACAGCAGCCACACAATAATCAAGTTCTGAAATTAAAAAAAAAGTGCAAAAGAAAAAAACAACACACAACAATAACAAAACTAAAAAAAATTTGATTTGTGCTTCTCTCTCTTTTTTTTTCTTGCATAGGCGCAGTAAATATTGGGGAGGTTAGTAAGGGAATTCCCATGGCCTAAGAGATACAGGGTTTCTCTGCCCTTGAAGTATACTGTCATGGGAATAACTACAAGCTCCGTACATGCTCTTTTACTCTCCCCTAGGTCCTTTAGTGGTGTTTGGAAACTTTCCACTCTGTCATGGGTGATAAAATCATGCTTCTGTAGCTAGAGACCTTGATATTTGCACAGGTCAAAGGATGGAACCTAGGATGAAGTCTTTCTTTATGGTTCTTGGAGTTGTGATCCATCACCGTTGTTTTAATCAGTCTTCTGTAATTGGTGGTCTTGGTTTTTGCCCCTATCCTAGGACAAAGCCTAGGATAGTCTTTCATTATTTTTCCAGAAGATTTGCTCAGTTGCAGTTGTTTCAGTCAGACCTCTGGAATTAGTGGTCTTGATTATTGTACATATCATAGGCCAGGGCCTAGACTAGGATCCTTTTTATTGGTCCCAAGATAAGTTCTGCCCAGTCATGGTATTTAGAGTCAGTATTCTGTAGATAGAAAACTTGACTTTTGTACACATCAAAGGATGACATGTCTTCTGTTTTTATCTTAGCGTTAGGAGGTGAGGTAAGACTACCTGTCTTAAACCAAGTTGTTGCCATTTCCTTGTTATCAGGATGTCATATCAAAACTGGCATATGTTGGTATTAGAGCAGTATTAGGAATGTCCCAGAGGGGGATTGGTTCCTGGAGCTGTGGCAGAGAGCTATGTCGGTTCTATGTCTGAGATCTTGGGTTTGGGGTTGGACGGTTGCTGTCTAATCACCTGGAATCTAAATTGAATCCACATGACATATGTTCAAGGTGGGAGGTACCCCTGTATTGTAAAGTGTATGAGTTCTTATCCCTAGTAGAAAAGAGCTTGTTGGGGCTGAGAGATAGCACAGTGGTAAGGCGTTTGCCTTGCATGCAGAAGGATGGTGGTTCGAATCCCAGCATCCCATATGGTCCCCTGTGCCTGCCAGGAGCGATTTCTGAGCATAGAGCCAGGAGTAATCCCTGAGTGCTGCCGGTGTGGCCCGCCCCCCAAAAAAAAGAGCTTGTTTCTATATGTACAATTTCCCCTTCTTTAGTATGCTTTGCAAGAAACATGGTGCTATATTATATTGCTGGTGCATTTGGGGTGAGAATGTCAGGCTCCATCACCTCTGTGCCCTGGTTTTGACCTGAGCTATTATTCCAGGCAAGACTTTTTCTTGTAGGTTTTTGTATCAAGCAGAACCAATACAGGTGGAGTTAAGGAAGCAAAGAAAACAGAAACAAGATATATAAAGGGAAAAAAATAAAGAAAAATAAGTAAAAAATTAAGGGAATAAGGATGCAGGAGACTACCTTACATTTGGGGATAAACATATTAAGTTAAACATATTAAGTAGTATTATATAGGTCTTTAACTTATCAAGGGAATATAGGCTTCCTCATTGTCTTTTGAGATTTTCTTGTGGGGTGTGGGATCCAGGGCACATTTTCCTCACACACCCTGGTCTTCTTAAGATTGAGAAAACATTTGCAGCAAAAAGGTCTCGGTTGAGTTCTTGCGCTGGGACCCCTTCTGGAGCTGAATCCAGTATCAAACAACAGTCCACATTTGGGAGGGGTGAGATGGAGGGCCACACAGCATGAGTCAGCAGGGGTGTTGGTTGTAGTTTCTTGCCAGGGACGAGGTGTGGGTCTGAGTGGGTGTTCCTTCGCTTGGGTGCTGGGTGATGGCTTATTGGGGTAGGAAGTCAGTCTTGATACCTAATGGGTTAAGAACTGAGGATAAAGAGCTTTAATAAGGTGAAATATCAGATTGAGATTGAGGAAGGAATAGTATAATTTCTGAAGGGAGGGAAAAGGGAATAGTATATAGGAGGGGCTATAGGCATGGGTTGTTTACATTTTAGGTTTGGCTCTCATGGAGGAGTCCTCTCTCTATGTACTCATGACCACATAGAAACATACAATAATTAGTTTAGGTATAGCTTAAGAAAAAGAGGAGGAGGGACCGGAGAGATAGCATGGAGGTAAGGTGTTTGCCTTGCATGCAGAAGGTTCAAATCCCGGCACCCCATATAATCCCCTGAGCCTGCTGAGGGCGATTTCTGAGCGTAGAGCCACGAGTAACCCCTGAGTGCTGCCGGGTGTGACCCAAAAAACAAAAAGAAAAAAGAAAAGAAAAAGAAAAAGAGGATAAGAGAGGGGCCGGCAAGATGGCGCTAGAGGTAAGGTGTCTGCCTTGCAAGCGCTAGCCAAGGAAGGACCGCGGTTCGATCCCCCAGCATCCCATATGGTCCCCCCAAGCCAGGGGCAATTTCTGAGCGCTTAGCCAGGAGTAACCCCTGAGCATCAAACGGGTGAGACCCAAAAGCCAAAAAAAAAAAAAAAGGATAAGAGAGCAATAAATAAGAGAACAGAACAGGAAAATAGGTAAATAAATAAAAAAAATAAGGTAAAAAAGAAAAGCAACTAATAACTAAGAGATATTGGGCTGGTGTGTCGAAATTGGGAGGTTTTCTCAATTTCCAGGGATTTCGTCAGTGAGGGTTTCAGGATTAGGTAATGACTGGAGCAATTTAGGATACACATAGGTTTTGCATCTCAAGTACTAAACAATTTGTTAATGAGGCCTATCTATGTAGGTGGTTATCCTATGTAGTATTGTCCGCTGCATCTAATGTATTGAATTTCCTTTCCTAAAGAGAAAGTAACAGTGTAGGTTTTATTTGACATAGATTGAATTGATGATAATGAGGAAGAAAAGGTAGAAGAAGAAAAGGGAGAAAGAAAGAAGTAGTAAGAAGAGAGAAGAAAAGAGAAAGGAAATGTTAATTTGCCTAAACGTGTTCTGTGAGTAGATCCTATAATATAAGTCTGTGGATCACAGTTGACTGCTTCAGTGGTCTGGCTGGTCACATGCTTCATGTTGTAATGGAGGCCATAAACCAGAGAAAAGGGGTATATTGAAGTGTTTTATCAAGATATTTTCATTATGCAAACTAATATGGTATCTAGTGTGACTGAGCACAGAGATGTCAAATTAGGTTGTCCGACCTTGGTTTCCAAGAACCCCGGTGGACAGAAAAGCTGAAAGGTTATTTTAAATATAGTAAGATTAAGGCATTAAAACACATTGTTATGAAATGCTTCCGCTGGCTTCCCATCATATTCTTTACTGTAATCCTGTATAAGATCCCTAAGACATTATTATCAGCCTTTGTAAAAGGCCTGTTCTCTCTACGCTGTTGTTTCTGTTGTTGCTGCATTCTTTATGGTATAATGTATAGTCAAGGCTTTGTGTTGTTCCTCTTCCACTTGTTTTGGACACTACTTTCCAGTAAATGTTGACAACTACAGTGTTTGGAGTTTCTACTCTATTAAACCATTGTATTTGTTCATGGGGTATTGCATGAATATATATAGTGTTTATTCTAAGTACTTCAGAATAGTGCTATCTTTCTGTGTTTATCTTTCATCGTCTGGCTTACTTCATTTAACATAATATTTTGTAGATCCATCCACATTGCTGCAAAATCTATGATTGTATCATTTCTAACTGCTATTAGTATTTCATTGTATATAAATACCACATCTTCATGATCCAATCATCTGTTGTTGCACATCCAAATCTTGGCTATTGTACTGAGTGATGCGATAAATAGTGGAGTGCACACATATTTTGGGGTGAATGTCCTGACTTGGGGATAGATACCCAGGAGAGCAATTGCTGGGTTATATAGCAGCTCAATTCTAAGCACTCTCCACACTGTTCTCCATAGGGGTTGGACTAGGGGGCAATCCCACCAGCAGTAAATGAGAGTTCCTTTATTACTACATTCTTGCCAACAGAAATTGGTCCCATTATTTTTGATGTGAGCCATCCTCACTGGTGTAAGGTGGTACCTCATTGTTGTCTTAATTTGGATTTCCCTAATGATGAGTGAAGTGAGCATGTTTTTATGTGTCTGTTGGCCATCTTTTGGTCTTCCGCGGAGAAGTGTCTATTCATTTCTTCTCCCCATTTTTCTATGGCTTTATTAGATTTTGGGGGCTCAGCTTTCTGAGTGCTTTGTGTATCCTTTATCTAATATGTTGAGTGCAAAAATTTTCCCATTCCATTTACTGTCTTCTAGTATTAAGTAGGGTTTCTTTTACCATGCATAAACTTTTTAGTTTGATGTAGTCCCATTTGTTTAGGTTTGATATATAGGTCTTCGAGAACTGCCTATTTTTTCCTCAATAAACTTTATAGATTCAGATCTGATTTCAAGGTCTTTAATTTTGAGTTGACTTTTGTGTAAGGTGTGAGGTATGGATCAATTTTCTATTTCTTACAGGTGGTTATCCAGTTGCACCAACACCATTTGTTGAAGAAACTGTCTTTGTTCCATTTCAAGTTCTTGGGTCTTTTGTCAAATATTAGTTGACTGTATATCTGGGGGTTTATCTCTGGAAATTCTGTTCTAACCCACTGGTCTGAGGCTCTGTCTTTGTTCCAGTACCATGCCATTTTGATCACAATGGCTTTATAGTATAGCTTCAGGTTAGGTAAAGAGATGCTACTCAGCTTCTTGTTTTACAGTATGTACTTGGCTATCCTGGATCTTCTGTGGTTCCAGATGAATTTTATGATTGATTGTTTTAAGTCTTTAAAAAATAATGTCTGGGGCCTGGAGAGATAGCACAGCGGTGTTTGCTTTGCAAGCAGCCGATCCAGGACCAAAGGTGGTTGGTTCGAATCCAGGTGTCCCATATGGTCCCGTGACTGCCAGGAGCGATTTCTGAGTGCAGAGCCAGGAGTAACCCCTCAGCACCGCCAGGTGTGGTCAAAAAAAACCAAAACAAAACAAAACAAAAAATGATGTCTGAATTTGGATAAGGATTGCATTAAATCTATATAGAAGTTTAGGTAAGATAGTCATTTTGACTATGTTGATTCTACCTACCCATGAGCATGGGATGTTCTTCCATTTTCTTAGATCCTCTTCAATTTCTTTCTGAAGTGTTTTGAAGTTTTCATGTTATAGGTCCTTCACTTCCCTTGTAAGGTTGATTCCTAGGTTCTTGATATTTTTTGATTCTATTTTAAATGGGATTGTCTTTTTTTTTTTTTTTAGTTTTTAGTTTTTAGGCCACACCCAGCGGTGCTCAGGGGTTACTCCTGGCTGTCTGCTCAGAAATAGCTCCATGCTGGCACGGGGGACCATATGGGACACCGGGATTCGAACCAACCACATTTGGTCCTTGATTGGCTGCTTGCAAGGCAAACGCCACTGTGCTATTTCTCCGGGCCCAGGATTGTCTTTTTAATCTCTTTCTCTTCTACTTCGTTATTTGTATAGACTCTATATTATACTATAGAGGAGTGCTATTGTCTTTTGTGTATTGACTTTGTAGCCGGCCACTTTGCTGTATTGGTTAATTGTTTCTATGAGTTTTACTATGAACTCTTTATGGATTTTGATGTATATCAGCATATCATCTGCAAAAAAGAGAGTTTGAGTTCCTCTTTCCCTATTTGGATTCCTTTGATTCCCTTCTCTTGTCTGATTGCTATTGCTAGGACTTCTAAGACTATTTTGAATAAGAGTGGAGAGAGTGGACAGCCTTGCCTAGTTTCTGACCTTAGTGGAAATGCTTTCAGTTTTTGCCATTAAGGATAATGTTGGTTGTGGGCTTTTCATAGATAGATGTAACTATCTTGAGAAAGGTTCTTTCCAGTCCTATTTTGCTGAGTGTTTTCATCATGAATAGGTGTTGAATTTTGTCAAACGCCTTCTCTGCATTGGTTAATACAATCATGTGGTTTTTGTCTTTCTTATTGTTGATGTGGTGTATGCTGTTGATTGATTTGCATATGTTGAACCATCCTTGCTTCCCTGGGATGAAACCCACTTGGTCATGGTGTATAATGTTTTTTATGTAGTGCTGGATTCAGTTTGCTAAGATTTTGTTGAGGATTTTTGCAACTATGTTCATTAGTGAGATTGGTCTGTACTTTTCTTTCTTGGCAGTGTCTTTGCCACCTTTGGGAATGAGTGTGATATTAGCTTCATAAAAGGAATTGGGAAGGATTCCTGTCTTTTCCATGGTTTGGAAGAGCCTGTGGATCAGTGGTAGTAATTCTTCTCAGAATGTTTGATAGAATTCACCTGTAAAACCATTTGGACCTGGGCTTTTGTTCTTAGGGAGTTTCTTAATTACTGATTCAATTTCCTCAGAAGTGATTGGCCTGTTTAGGCTTTCTAAATCCTCCTTTTCCAGTCTTGGAAGATAATATTTTTCCAAGAATCTGTCTATTTCTTCTGGATTCTCTAGCCTAACTGAGTATAGTTGTTCATAATAAGTCCTTATGGTGTGTTGGATTTTTTTGGGTTCTGTTATAATCTCTCCCCTTTCATTTGTGATCATACTTATTAGGGTGTTTTCCCTCTTTTTTTTTTTTTTTTTTTTTTTTTTTGGTGAGTCTTATCAGTCGTTTGTCTATCTTGTTGATTTTTTTGAAAAATCAACTCTTGGTTTCATTGATTTTTGTATTATTTTCTTAGTTTCTATGTTGTTTATTTCTGCTTTGGTTTTTATTATTTCTTGTCTTCTGGTTGTATTTGGGTTTCTTTGCTGCTGTTGTTCCAGCTTCTTAAGGTGTCCCTTTAAACAGCTGATTTTGTCATTTTCCTCTTACCTGATATAGGCCTATATTGTATGAGTTTCCCCCTAATTATTGCTTTTGCTGTGTCCCACAGATTTTGATTGTCTTGATCGTGTGTGTGTGTGTGTGTGTGTGTGTGTGTGTGTGTGTGTGTGTGTGGTTTTAGGTCACACCCAGCAGTGCTCAGAGGTTACTCCTGGCTTTTGCACTCAGAAATTGCTCCTGTGGCCCGGAGAGATAGCACAGTGGCGTTTGCCTTGCAAGCAGCCGATCCAGGACCAAAGGTGGTTGGTTCGAATCCGGGTGTCCCATATGGTCCCCCGTGCCTGCCAGGAGCTATTTCTGAGCAGACAGCCAGGAGTAACCCCTGAGCATTGCCGGGTGTGACCCAAAAAACAAAAAAAAAAATAAAACAAAAAAACAAAAAACCAAAAAAACAAAAAAAACAGAAATCGCTCCTGGCAAGCTTGGGACCATATGGGATGCCAGGATTTGAACCATTGTCCTTCTTCATGAAAGGCAAACACCCTTCTTCCATGCTATCTCTCCAGCCCAATTGTCTTGATCTTAATAAACACATTTGTTTATTTATTTATTTTTGGTTTTTGGGCCACACCTGGTGATGCTCAGGGGTTACTCCTGGCTATGCACTCAGAAATTGCTCCTGGCTTGGGGGACCATATGGGAAGCTGGGGAATCGAAGCTCGGTCCATCCTAGGCTAGTGCGGGCAAGTCAGATGCCTTACCGCTTGTGTCACCACTTTGGCCCCATTAATGAACACATTTAAGATCATGAAGTATTTCTTTCAAGCCTGTATGTTTGGACTAAAATTCATGTTCACAATACACTCATTACTCATTTACTTGTTCTACAATACTATGATCTTCATTTTATAGATAAGGTTAAAGACTTTTTTTTGGGGGGATGGGGTCACACCCAGCAGCTCTCAGGGGTTACTCCTGGCTCTATGTTCAAAAATCATTCCTGGCAGGCACAGAAAACCATATGGATACTGGATTTTGAACCACTATCCTTCTGCATGCAATGCAAATGCCCTGCCTCCATGCTCTCTCTCTCAAGCCCCCAGGTTAGAGACCTTTTAAGTCAATTTTTATGAAATCACAAAACTAGTGACTAATAAAACTAGAATTCAAATTTGTGTATCCCTTTTTTTTTGGGGGGGGTCACACCCATCAGTGCTCAGGGGCCACTCCTGGCTCTATGCTCAGAAATTGCTCCTGGCAGCTCAGGGGACCATATGGATGGGATGCCGGGATTTGAACCACCGTCCTTCTGCATGCAAGGCAAATGCCTTGCCTGTATGCCATCTCTCCGGCCTCAAGGGTTTTGACTTTTTCTTATCACCTGTAAATAATGACTACTCCCAAATTTTGCTAATTTAGACAGTACCTTTTTTGAAAGCCTCTATCAAGCATTCCCCACATGTTTAAGTGACCTTCTTTAACCTCTCTAGACTAATCTTCTGACCTCATCTGTATAATGGATTTACTATATTTTAATTATTGTGTGTATTATTGTGTGTACTAATATTTCACTTAACTGAATTCTTTTTGTTGGGAGTCAAACCCAGCAGTATGCATGTCTTACTCCTGGCTCTGTGCTCCTGGCAAGGGTGGGCAACCATGTGAGATGCTGGGATAGAACCTAGAAGATAGTGTGTAAACACTCTAGTTTCTATATTATCTCTCACTCCACTGGGTGGAATTCTTCTTGTTTATTTTAGTTTGGGGGCCACACCCAGTGGTGCTCAGAGTTTACTACTGGCCCCTATGCTCAGGCACTCATGGCAGGGCTCACTATCACATAGGGAATCGAATCTGGATCTGCAGTGAGCAAAGCAAACACTCTACCTACTATACTATCACTTTGGACATGAACTGAATTCTTTTTTTTTTTTTTTTTGGTTTTTGGGCCACACCCGGCGGTGCTCAGGGGTTACTCCTGGCTGTCTGCTCAGAAATAGCTCCTGGCAGGCACGGGGGACCATATGGGACACCGGGATTCGAACCAACCACCTTTGGTCCTGGATTGGCTGCTTCCAAGGCAAACGCCGCTGTGCTATCTCTCCGGGCCCATGAACTGAATTCTTAAGGGCAGAAATTAAATATCACCAGTGCCTGACACACAGTAGATGCTTTAATTCTATAATTAAACTCTAAACAAACATTATAAATTTAAGAAATACATCTAGAGTAAGGGATGTAGCACAATGGTAGCACTCTTGCTTTGTTTAGAGGCCCTGGGTTTGATACTGACACTGCAAGAGATATGAAAAGATATGAACCATTAAATCACTGGAGCCAGGGGGCCAGAGGGGTGGTGCAAGCAGTAAGGCATCTGCCTTGCCCACGCTAACCTAGGATGGACCTCGGTTCGATTCCCCTGGCATCCCATATGGTCCCCCAAGCCAGGAGCGATTTCTGAATGCATGGCCAGGAGTAACCCCTGAGCGTCACTGGGTGTGGCCCAAAAACAAAGTCAAAAACAAAAATCACTGGAGCTTGACAGTACCTGATATAAACAATTTATTTTATTTTATTTTATTTTTTGGTTTTTGGGTCACACTCGGCAGCACTCAGGGGTTACTCCTGTCTCTACGCTTAGAAATCACTCCTGGCAGGCTCGGGGGACCATATGGGATGTCGGGATTTGAACCACCATCCTTCTGAATGCAAGGCAAATACCTTACCTCCATACTATCTCTCCAGCCCCAAAACAAGTTTCTTGTATTTATTTTTGAATGAATCTATAATGAATTTTTGAGAATAAATTCCCTCCATTTACTATGACTCTGAATCAGTTTTTGTTTGTTTGTTTTGCTTTTTGGTTCATGGTGACGCTCAGGGGTTACTCCTGGCTTTGCACTCAGGGGGGCCATATGGGATGCCGGGATTTGAACCACTGTCCATACTGGGTCTTCTATGTGCAAGGCAAATGTCCTACCACTGTGCTATCTCTCCTGGCCCCTCTGATTCACTTTTGAGAAAAAAAAATCTACTTTATTTCTCTGACAACCTTCTTCTAATGATTTCGCATGTTGAAATTACTTCTCCCATTTTAACAATTACTGCTAACTATAAAAATGTTCAAATTAATTTACCATTTTAGAACTTTCACCCTAAATTCTCCTGTTCTATAGTAATCATTTTCAGTAGTTGAAAGTGTCAAGTTTTCCTTCAGCCTGAATGTATTCAATTTATTGCAAACTGCTTGCAATACCTGTCAACCTCCCTTCTTGAAAGTCATGATTCAGGCGGTGGACAGTGAGCCTCCAATTTACAAGCTCCTTTGCCCTCTGGGATCATGGCAAAGCCACAGATTTGTAGATTATGACGATGGTGCCGGGAAGGAGAGATAGAACAGAGAGGATAGTGGGGTTGTCTTGCATGTGGCCCACCAAGTTTGATCTCTGGCATCTTCTATGATGCCTTGAGCAATGCCAGGAGAAATTCTTGAGTGCAGAACTAGGTATAGAATCAAGTAGATTCTTTTTTCTTTCTTTCTTTCTTTCTTTCTTTCTTTCTTTCTTTCTTTCTTTCTTTCTTTCTTTCTTTCTTTCTTTCTTTCTTTCTTTCTTTCTTTCTTTCTTTCTTCTTTCTTTCTTTCTTTCTTTCTTTCTTTCTTTCTTTCTTTCTTTCTTTCTTTCTTTCTTTCTCTCTCTCTCTCTCTCTCTCTCTCTCTCTCTCTTTCTTTCTTTCTTTCTTTCTTTCTTTCTTTCTTTCTTTCTTTCTTTCTTTCTTCTTTCTTTCTTTTCTTTTCTTTTCTGGATCACACCCGACAGCGCTCAGGGGCCACTCCTGGCTCTGCACTCAGAAATCGCCCCTGGCAGGCTTGGGGGAACCATATGGGATGCCAGAATTCAAACCACCGTCCTTCTGCATGTAAGGCAAACACCATATCTCCATGCTATCTCTCCGGCCCCAGAATCAACTAGATTCTTGAACATCACTGGGTGTAGCACTCCTCCTCCCCCCACAAAAGACTACTTGTGGACAAGTCTGTAAACTTTTAAATATATATATTTTATATATTATTTATATACATTATAAATACATATAAGTTATATATTATATAATATATAATAAATAGGGGCTGGAGAGATAGCATAGAGGTAGGGCGTTTGCCTTGCATGCAGAGGACAGTGGTTCAAATCCCAGTATTTCATATGGTCCCCCGAGCCTGCCAGGAGCAATTTCTGAGCGTAGTGCCAGGGGTAACCCCTGAGTGCTGCTGGGTGTGACCCAAAAACCAAAAAAATAAGTAAATAAATAAATAAATAATATTTATATTATATATTTATACTATTTATATAAATCATATATAATATATAAACAATATATAATATATATAAATATATGTATATATATTTTTAAAATTTTACAGACTGTGTAGCATGTAGTGTTTTGGGGGGAGGAGGGTTGCTACACCTAGTGATGTTCAAGAATCTATATATATTATTTATATTTTATATAAAGATATATTTATATATTTTATGTATTATAAGTATGTTATTTATCTTAAATATAAACATATTAGTAAATATATATATGTGTATAGATGTATACTAAATACATATACATACATATATATGAATACTAAATGGACTCTAACTAGTAAGCAAGACAACCACCGTTTCCAAATTCCTTTCCAAGCCTTTTGGCCTAGGCCGGGATAGGACAAAGCCCCAATCATTCCCACCCCAGGGACTCGGTGGCCGGCGTGGGCGGGGCTCCGGGAACCCTCCGGGGCCACCCCAGCGAAGGGGCGAAGGGGGCGTGGCCTGTCCTCGCCGGGGGCGGGGCCTCGCGGCCGCGGGGCAGGCTGGGAAGCGGCGCCATATTGGCGTCGCGGCGCTGTATTGTCATAAATAGAGCCGGTTCTTGCGGCGGTGTCTTCCTCCTTCGGCGGACTCGCTGCGACGCGACCGGAGCGAGGAAGCGAGCGGGGAAGTAGCGAGCGGGAAGGTGTGCTCCCTGGCGGCATTTCGGAAGTGGACGGGGACGGACGGCAGGCAGGCAGGAGGGAAGAGCCCAGACCGGGACCCGGGGCCAGGCATGCCCGCCGGGCGGGCGATGAAAGAGATGTCCGCGTAAGTGGGGGGCGCGCGCCCCTTCCTCCCCCGACGCTCGCTCGCTCGCTTGTCTGGGCGGGCGCCGAGCCCCGAGTCCCGGGCGCCGAGAGGCGGGGGCGCGTGGCCGTGCGGGACGAGGCCCGGCGCACGGATGGACGGACGGGTCTGCATTGGCGCAGCGGCGGCAGCAGCAGCAGACGGACGGACGGACGGACGCTAGGTGAACGCTAGTTAGCGCCGCCGCGGACCCGGCCCGGTCCAGGCCCGGGGGGCTCGCCTCTGCGGCGCCCCCTGAGCCCCCCCCCCCGAACCCGGGCCGCCCCTCAAGCATGCGTCCAGGCCCGGCCCAAAGGTGGCCCGCGGACCCGGCGCTGTTGGGTCTCTAGTCTGTAAGGAGCTGAAGGACGGGCGGACGGATGACTGACAGGTCTCAAGTCTGTAGGAAACTGACAGACTGTCAAAAATGGGCCCGTGAGCTCCACGCTGTTGGGTCTCAAGTCTGGCTGGCTGACTGACTCTCAAGTCTGTTAAGGAACGGACGGATGGACCGACGGACAAAATGTGGCCCGCGATCCGTATGCTGTAGCTCTCAAGTCTGTAAGGAACTGACTGACCGACCGACGGCTGGCTGGCTGGCTGGCTGGTCTCTGTAAGGAAGTGACTGGCTGACTGAGTGACTGACTGACTGACTGACTGACTGACTGACTGACTGACTGACGGCTGGTTGACTGGCCGGTCTCAAGTCTGTAAGGAACTGAATGACAGGCTGACGGACGGACTGACTGACTGACTGACAGACACAGAGAAATGTGGAGCCTCACCACCAGCCATCTGTCCCACATCGCAGTCATTCGTGTGCTTGTGCGCGCGTGGGGCAGTGCCTCGATTTCTCCCAATGCAGAGGCCTTGGCGCCTTCCCCAGCCCCTTTGAACCTCTCCTCTCCATTCTGACATCTGTCAGTGAGCTGTCTGTCCCCGCGAGTGCCGCATACGTGTGCGTTCGTGACTGACAGCATCCTCCTGGTTTGTAAACTTGACGTACCTTAGCGGAACTCCTGAGACTCCCCCGCTTGTTGCTTCACCGCAGCGCTGTCTTGGTTTTCCAGACTTGATAATTATTTTTATTTTTTACCCCCCCTCGGGTGAAAGCATATATGCTATTCCTTTCCTGGGGGTGCATGTTTTAGGTTCCTTCAAAATGTTGGATAATACAGTGTAGCTGTGACTTTTGAACAGTCTCCTTAAGTACTGTGCCCAAGTTTCTTCAGGGTGCTCACCTACAGGTGAACGAATACACTGAATGTTCTGTAAGGGGTTCCGAACCCCAAATCGCCCCCAGAGCCCAAGATTTAGGTAGATTTAGTTTTAATACTGGTAGAAACCTTGATAGCACTTTCCCCCAGTATACAGGTAAGAAAGTGGAATCAGAGATTATAAGACCTGAAATAATTGCGTTTATTTTTAGGCCTCCCAGGGTTTTGGGGCGAAGTTAATTGGATGATCATAAATGGCACCTGTATACCACACACAGAGAGACGCACAATAAATTCCAAAGCACTTCTCTAGCTCTGTTAGAGGTAGAAAGTTGAATCTTGAAGAAAAAAAAAAAGTTCCGGGACTGGAGATGTCTCTGATTGCAAAAGTATTGACGTTAAATGTGTAGTGTTCTGAGTTTTTTTCTTGCCACCACAAAAAAATAAGGTATATTTTAAAATAATTTATTGAAGTTTTGCTCTAAGAAAAATGTTGAGGGGCCGGAGAGATAGCATGGAGGTAAGGAAGGCGTTTGCCTTGCATGCAGAAGGACTGTGGTTCAAATCCCAACATCCCATATGGTCCCCCAAGCAAGCCAAGGGCGATTTCTTTTTTTTTTTTTTTTTTTTTTTTTTTTTTGTGGTTTTTGGGTCACACCCGGCAGCGCTCAGGGATTATTCCTGGCTCCAGGCTCAGAAATTGTTCCTGGCAGGCACGGGGGACCATATGGGACGCCGGGATTCGAACCGATGACCTCCTGCATGAAAGGCAAACGCCTTACCTCCATGCTATCTCTCCGGCCCCACCAAGGGCGATTTCTAAGTGAAGAGCCAGGAGTGACCCCTGAGCACTGCCAGGTGTGACCCCCTCCCCCCAAAAAAAAGTTGGGAAAAGAATTAATGTCACTAGTATCGATGCTTCTCTCTTGTTTCTTTGAGTCATTGAGGTATCATATGTATCTATTGTTTTGTTTTGTTTTTGGACCACTTGGCCATCCTCAGAACTTACTCCTGGTTCTATTCTCAAGGCTCTGGAACTATGTGGGTTGAAGCATGAAAGGTAAATGCCCTACCTACTGTACTATCTCTCTGGCCCCATCATTGAATTATTTTAGAAGGTAGAGAGGTTGGTGGTTTTCAACCATTTTATACCTGCAGACCAGTGAAAATAGAAATATTTCATGGACTGCTAAAGCAGAAATAAAAACATTTGCAGTACTATCCTATTATATGATCCAAAAGTGCCATGCGTTAAGTGACACCTTTCTTTAGACCAATAGGAAATTTATGCTGACATAAATTACACATAGACCAGTCATTATTCATCAGTATAAACAATTTTAGTTTTTATTTGATTTTCATTCACCAAGTGATATCTTTAGCTAAAGAGCAGTAAGGTATGAACTTATAATAGATTCATACCTAGTTAGTAAGCCACTGGTTTTGGTGAATTAAAATTTAAAAAAATCATTATGTTTTTATATTACTTACAGAGCTACTTATTAATTTAAAAGATTGTCTTTTAGGTTATATTTTACATGATAAGGGTGGTAAAGATAGATGTGGATTTGTTGTGTTGTGTGTGGTTTTTTGTTTGTTTGTTTGTTTTACTTTATTAGCAAATGAAAAGTTTTACCATTCCATGTTAGTCCTGAAGCATTTTTGGAATTACTGATATAAGCCCCAGATTTCAGGAATTACTTTGCATTTAGTTTAAGACTAATATCCAAGTGGCTAGGAACTTTTGGAGTCTTTTAGGAGTTAATCTTGCCTCTGTATTCAGGAATTACTCCTACTAGGAAGCAGTGCAAGTGCCTGCTAAGGTGCTCAGGGACCAGATGGGATGCCAGAGATCGAAACCAGGTTGGTGTCGGGCAAGGCAAACACCCTACCTGTTGTACTATCTCTGCAGCTTCTAAGATAATCTTGGTGTAAAAGAACCATTATTTCTATGTGAAAACAGTTTGGGTACCAGCCTAAATGAAGAAATCAACAGGGCTTGCAAAACTGTTAGAGCTTTAAATACTGATTCAAGTAAAGGATGTTATTGTAGATTTCTCAAGGACAGATATACTACTGATTAAAAAAAAAACACAACGCTATTTGACATGTAAAGGTAGGGCAAACTATTCTTCATTCTACCATAGCTCATGACTACCAAATGATCATCTATCTAATGGAGTGTTGTTTTCTTTTTTCATTGCTTTAAGTTATTGACTGCTTTTTAAAGATTCAAATCTACTTGATTGTTAAAGCTACTGGGTGTAGAAGTGGCCCTGTCCCAGCTACTTTAGATTTGAGCTGAGTGGTGTTGGCATAGTTTAGCTTTTGTTTGAATAGGCATCCTAGCCATGAAAATTGGAGGCAGTATGAATAGTAGCCCTTCATGAAAATAAACACAAAAATATTTCTTTTTCTTAAAAACTAAACAAAACTAGCTCCTGTCTTTATTAAGAAAACTTCTCAAAAAAAAAAAAAAAAGAAAACTTCTCCTTTTTCCTCATTATTTTGTCCAGGATTTTCATGCTTTGATGATGTGATACACCAGAGACCACACATTTGTGGCACTGGGTATCACAAAGGCAGTATTGGTGAATGCTAGTCGAACTTGCAGCATCATGCACATAAGGCAGGTGTTTGTACCACTGAACCACATCACTGATACCTGCATAAAAAGAAAATGTGCGTGTGTGAAGGAAGATAGTTTTTATTGAATGATACTTGTCTTGAAAGATATGAGAAGAGAGAAAGGGGAAATATATGTTCAAGAGAGAACATGAGCTTCTCCAGAGTGGAAATAAGCAAGTAAAGGAATTAGAGACTAGTAAGCAAGATATGTGTTCAAGGGAGAACACAGACTTGAAGAGCTAGTGTTCCTAAGTAAATTTTGTTTCATAACTGGTTGTGAATTGCTAAAGTCACTACTCTGTTCCTGACAGGAACATGGTGAACATGTGAATTGCTAAAGTCACTACTCTGTTCCTGGTGGCGGTGGCAGCGGTGGTGGCGGTGGTGGTGGTGGTGGTGGTGGTAATGGTGGTGGTGACAACAGTGGTGGTGGTGGTGATGACAGTGGAGTGTACACACCCAGCAGTGCTCAGGGCCTACTCCTGTCTTTGACTGAGCTCAGACATCATTCCTGATGGGCTTGGGGGACCATTGTGGTACCAGGGATTGAATCTGAGTTAAGTCACATGCCAGGTAAGTGCCCTACCTGCTGTACTATTGCTCCTTGCACCCTTCCACAAGTAAATGTATAAGGTAGCTAAATTAGTGTGTGAATAGAGAGATTCTATGAATAAATACTATATGGTTATTAAATTTTTTTCCTATTTTTTCTTTTGTAAAAATAGAAACAATGTGTTGGATGGCCAGCAGCAACAAAAACATTATGGAATTACCTCCCCAATTAGCTTGGCATGTCCTAAAGAAATCGACCATATTTATACACAGAAATTAATTGATGCCATGAAACCATTTGGAGTGTTTGAAGATGAGGAAGAACTGAACCACAGGTATGTCATTCAAAACTACAGAATATTTTTTTACAGCCCAATATTTAATCATTAATTCTACAAACTTCTAGTATCTGATGTTTCTACCTAGAGATAAAACAATTATACACACAAATATTAGCTCTTACCTTAAAAATTTTGTTTTGTTTTGTTTTGGGGTCACACCCACCAGTGCTAGAGATAGCATGCAGGAATTATTCCTGTCAGGGCTTGGGACCAAAGAATATCATTAACTTTTCTATAGTTTTTCTATAATTTTCTATAATTTCTATAGTTTTCTATAATTTTAGGTGGCATTAAGAAGTGGGGCCATCTCCAATATGTCCAATAAGCCAAATAAGCAAAACAAAGTTTTACCTGTCACCTTCCTTCAAGGGTGATAGTTGAAATAAATTTTGAAGGTGCATGTAGGTATTAGAAGGAAGAATTTTATATGCAAGAATCCTGAAGTGGGCATATATTTACTACTTTATTTACTTCAAAAAATTTTTAATTTGAGGGCACTACTTACAAGTTGGAGGACACCAGGTGTGGTTAGAGAAGTCAGTGGCACTAAGACCACTCTGATTGCACTCAAGACCCCACACATGCAAGGTGCCTGTGTACTTGGTCACAGTCTTCCTTCCCTACTTTCTTTGTGTATTGTGGGGTTTCTTGGTTTTGGTTTTGGTTTTTCCCAGTCAAGCTGACTGAGGATGCAGTTCTGCTCAAGCCCTGCAGTGCTGGGGATCTTATAAAATATAAAGTTTCCACTTTGAGCGAAGTAGGAAGCTGTGAGTATTTGAGCAGAAAAATTGACATAACCTGCTCACGTAGTAACATACTATGCCTGCTATACTAATTATAGTCAGAGGAGACTCCGGTTAGAATTGGGGAGACTATAGGGCTGGGCGGTGGCGCTAGAGGTAAGGTGCCTGCCTTGCCTGCGCTAGCCTAGGATGGACCGCGGTTCGATCCCCCGGCATCCCATATGGTCCCCCAAGCCAGGAGCGACTTCTGAGCACATAGCCAGGAGTAACCCCTGAGCGTCAAATGGGTGTGGCCCAAAAACAAAAAACAAAAAAAAAAGAATTGGGGAGACTAGTTAGGGGACTATAACCCAGTGAAGAAATGGTGATACTTGTAGGGATGGCATGGCATTGGAGGTAATAGGTGGTAGAATTCTGATTATATATTAAAAGTAGCATTATTTAATGACAGTGGAATGTAAAAGGTCAAGGATGATGCCAAGGTTTTTGGTCTTAGTGCCTCAAAGGATGGAATTTCATTACCTGAGGAACGCTGAGGGAGAAGCAAGTTTCGACACATCAGGAATTCAGTTTTGTATGTGTTGTCTTTGAAATGCCTAAATTATTTTTTGTTTGTTTGTTTTTACTAAGGATCTGGACACATGCTATTAGCTATGTATTTTTAATGTCAAATTTATTAAGTAATAATAAAGTTAGCCAGTAATTTATTTTCAATTATCTATGACGTGGTTATTAGAGAACCTCTATGACCTCACTGAATTCGTCTATTTCATAGTAAGGCCAAGATATAACATTGTCCAACAGTGTCTCTACCTTATTAAAGGTGATTATTTTTTTTTAATTGGATTTTTTGTCTTTTGAAAATAGTTCACGATAAAATGCTAAAATATTACCTCTTTGGAGATCGTAAGGGTACCAAGAGGTGTGCCATGTGTCAAAAGATGTGATAGCATGTGTTCTATGCTTTTATTCTAACACCAGTACAAAAATACTTACCATTATACTGCTCTTTATGTTTGTTCATTTGACTTTTTTGGGGTGGAGGTTGTGGTGCTGGAGATTGAACTCAGGGCCTCATACATGCAAGGCAAATGCTCTGCTACTGAGCTACATCCCTGGCCTGCTTATGAATTTAATTACTTCTTTTAAAATAGAGCCACATCCATCAGTGTTTTGATTTTTTAATTGTGTTTTTAATTGTAGTGTTTAATTTTAATTTAATGCTTTGTTTTATTATAGGTTAGTTGTTCTTGGTAAATTGAACAGTTTAGTAAAAGAATGGATTTCTGATGTCAGTGAGAGTAAGGTAAGACTAAATGACATTGATTTTTCTCATTATGTTTTGTTCATTAGTCCTGGCTATAATAAGGAGCAGGAGTTGAGAAGAATTTGAAATACAGTAAAGGTTGACTTTCTGCCTTATTTGATAATAAAATCGCTTATTTGGCTCAAATGTAATGGACCAAAATCTAAATGTCAAGAGAATTAAAAGGTTAAGTCTAGTCTTATAACACTAACCTTTTTTTTTTTTTTATATGTAAGGCTTGAATTAGCTATGTATTTAGACTTGATGTGAATTGGAGCTCCTCTTTTTTTTTTTTTTTTTTTTTTTTGGTTTTTGGGCCACACCCAGTAACGCTCAGGGGTTACTCCTGGCTATGTGCTCAGAAGTTGCTCCTGGCTTGGGGGACCATATGGGACACCGGGGGATCGAACCACGGTCTGTCCAAGGCTAGCGCAGGCAAGGCAGGCACCTTACCTTTAGCGCCACCGCCCGGCCCGGAGCTCCTCTTAATGCATGTTGTCCTCCCTGCTCTCTCTACTTTCTGACATAAATGTCATATGTCTTAGTTTCTGGGGTTTTTTTGTTTGTTTGTTCGTTTTTTTGTTTTTGGTCATACCTGGCAGCACTCAGAGGTTACTCCTGGCTTTGTGCTCAGAAATCGTCCCTGGCAGGCACAGAGGACCATATGGGATCCTGGGATTTGAAACACCGTCCATCCTAGACGGCTGCTTGCAAGGCAAACACCCTACCACTGTGCTATCACTCTGGCCCTAGTTTCTGTTTTTATGTGCACTGCTGCTTTTATACCTGCCTATTTCCCAAAATTGTTTCCAAACAGTTTTATACTATTACTATAAGTATTTTTCCTTTAGAATACATTTTTTCTTATTTTGAATATACCTGACTTTTGATTTGTCAGAATCAGATTAATTTTTTTTAGAATCAGATTAATTTAATAAATGAGGTAAAGCATGTTCAACTGGTTGAAATGTTATCACATGTGTCCAATACTGTTATATTTAAAGGGGGTAGTTTTTGATCGTTGTTTTCTTTTTCTTTCTTTTTTTTTTTTTTCCAGTTTTCCCTTTTCAGTAGCAGTCAGCTGAAAAGTTAATGTCTCACACCAGTCATACTCTCTTTGCCTGGTTCCATATAGGGTCATTCCCCAAGCCCTTTCAAAAGTGATTCCTTCTATTATGTTGAGTGAAATAAGTCAGAGGGAGAGAGATAGACACAGAATAGTCTCACTCATCTGTGGGTTTTAAGAAAAATAAAAAATAATAATTTGTTGGTTTTAATAAAATAAATAAATAAAAGACATTATTGTAATAATGCCCAGAGACTGTAGAGATGAGGGCTGGAAGGACTGGCTCCTTATGTGAATGAAGCTCACCACATAGAGTGGTGAGTTTAGTTAGAGAGATGACTACACTATCATGACAATGTTAATGAGTAAGAGAAGTAGACTTTATGTCTCGAATACAGACAGTGAGTGGGGAAGGAGAGAAATGGCGGGCATTGATGGTGGGAAGGTTGCACAGGTGAAGTGTTTTTATGACTGAAATCCAACTACAATCATGTATGTAATCATGATGCTGAAATAAAGGAAAAAAATCATCTAGATTTATTCAATTAAAAAAAAGTGATTCCTGAGCACAGAGCACCCACTACTGTTGGATGTGGCCCTTGAAAGTACATAAATTCAACTTTTAAGGGTTTTTACCTTGATAAAATTTAGAATTGGTTCTTTAAAAAATTGAATTTAATAAGGTATGAGACTCTTAAAGAGTCACTGAATTTCTATAGTTGTTAGGGGACCACATGTGGTGCTGCTGGAGAGGTTACTTCTGGCTATTCTGGACCATGAGGTACGTGGCATCCCACATATAAAACATTTAATAGCTTGGTGAGTTGTCTCCCTGGCTCCACCTTACTGGTTTTATATAAAAGTGTCTTTATGCTATTTACTTCTGCTACCAAAAAGCTATTTGGCTCATTTCTGATCTCTGATTTTGGTTTTATATTTTTGCACTACATTTAGCAGTACACAAGGGACTGATTGGTGTTTTTCAAATCAGGGTCTCCCACAAAATAGTCTCTTTGAATAGTCTCTTTGGCCCCTCATTTATGAACTCTGTTTTTTGTTAGTTTGTTTGTTGTTTGTTTTACCTGGCGGTGCTTTAGGGGTTACTCCTGGCTCTGCACTCAGAAATCACTCCTGACAGGCTTGGGGGACCATATAGGATGCCAGGGGTCAAACCCAGGACCATTCGGGTCAGCTGCATGCAAAGCAAATGCCCTACCACTATGCTATCACTCTGGCCCCATCATTTATGAACTCTAAATATAGTTATCAGTAGTTGCCATTTTTGTTTGTTTGTTTGTTTTGTTTTTGGATCACACCCGGCAGCACTCAGGAGTTACTCCTGGCTCTATGCTCAGAAATGTCTCCTGGCATTTTGCTCAGGAGACCATATGGGATGCCTGGAATTTGAATCACTGTCCTTCTGCATGCAAGGCAAATGCCCCACCTCCATGCCATGACTCCAGCCCCAGTAGTTGACATTTTCAGTAAGTTGTATAAATTGTAGGCCAAGTGAAATGCTAGTCTTGAGTTCTGTTTTATTTTTTGGAGAGAGAGAAAGAGGAGCAGTTTGGGCTGAGGGGTGATGCCTAACATTTTTCGTGGGACTATATGTGGTACCTGGGATTCAAACAGGAATTGTACCTTTGTGGCTGCATCAAGGCAAGCAAACACCTTATCTCCTGTTTATCTCTCTGGCTTTAGGCTTGAGAGATTTTTCTTTCTTTTCTTTTTGGGCCACACCCAGTGACACTCCTGGGTATGCGCTCAGAAATGCATTCAGAAATCACTCCTGGCTTGGGAAACCATATGGGACACATGGGAGGGGGGGGTTCAAACTGCAGTCTGTCCTAGGTTAGGGTGTGCAAGGCAAACGCCCTATCACTTGCACCACTGCTCCAGCCCCAAGAGAGTTTTCTTTTACAATAAAAAGAAATAATAAAATTGTATGAATAAGGAGATTGACTCTTTGTTACTAATTATAGTTTCCTCATTTCTTCATGTTTTAGTTTGAAAAATATCTGGAAATATCAGTTAGATCAGAAATCACTTAATTGTCTTATATATCATTGAATTATATATATACATATTCAGACTTAAAATTATTTTGATTAAAAGCTACAGGCTGTTGTCAATTCTTTAATTCAGTGTATTACTTTCTCATAAGTCATCAAGTACTCAAAGTAAACTATAAACTAGTGGGGATAAACTAAGAAGTTCTGGCCTTTTTGATCCATGTTAATTATCAATATATGTACTGATCCTTCCTAGTTATAAAATTGTGATACTCTTAAAGTAGTTGTATTTATTAAGCAGAATGTAAAAAATGAAATGTTTTACACAGATACTTCTATTCAAGGTAATCAGATACTATTTATTGGAACTATATTGGACTTGATGGGAAAGTAAGAAAAGTGTTAAATATAATTTTTACCTTCAGGAATTTAAATAAATATAGTTGGAGAGCTGAGATTTACATACTTTTTTTTAAAAGGTCAATAAATAGGGGCCAGAGAGATAGCATGGAGGTAGGGTGTTTGCCTTGCATGCAGAAGGACAGTGGTTCGAGTCCCAGCATCCCATATGGTCCCCATGCCTGCCAGGGGTGATTTCTGAGTGCAGAGCCAGGAGTAACCTGAGCGCTGCCTGGTGTGACACACACACACACACACACAAAAGAAATAAATTAAAACAAATAAATTAAAGGTCAATAAATATAATACAGATGTTAGATAATAATAGTGAGAGAACAAAGTGTGGGATAAAGATCACAGTATATGAATTGCTAATGTTAAGATATTCAGGGGCCGGGCGGTGGCGCTGGAAGTAAGGTGCCTGCGCTAGCCTAGGACGGACCGCGGTTCGATCCCCCGGCGTCCCATATGGTCCCCCAAGAAGCCAGGAGCAACTTCTGAGCGCATAGCCAGGAGTAACCCCTGAGCGTCACAGGGTGTGGCCCAAAAACCAAAAAAAAAAAAAAAAAAAGATATTCAGAGAAGGGGCCAGAGAGATAGCATGGAGGTAGGGTGTTCGCCTTGCATGCAGAAGGTAGTTTGAATCCCGGCATTTCATATGGTCCCCTGAGCCTGCCAGAAGCAATTTCTGAGCATAGAGCCAGGAGTAGTAACCCCTGAACGTTGCCGGGTGTGATTTCCCCCACTTCCCCCCCCCAAAAAAAAAAGGCAGGAAAAAAAAGAAATTCAGAGAAGATGGGCATGCATTCTAGCATCAGTAATTGCAAATGCAGTGGAAATAAGACTGGCTAGGGATATTTTTAGGCTGTTGGAGGTTTAGGCCTACAACATTTTTTTTTTTTCCTGGTGATTTTTGGGTCACACCCATCAGTACTCAGGGGTTATTCCTGGCTCCAGGCTCAGAAATTGCTCCTGGCAGGCACGGGGGACCATATGGGGCACCGGGATTCAAACCGATGACCTCCTGCATGAAAGGCAAATGCCTTACCTCCATGCTATCTCTCCGGCCCCCAGGCCTACAACATTTTAGGCTTCAACAGTTTAGCCAGTGGAGCTTCAAAGGGATGATCAAAAGGCAAGGTGAGAAAGATGCATAATAACTTATTTTGGATTTATTTATTTGTTGGAATAAAAACAGGCTTATGGGAAGTAAAGATAAGGTAAGTATGTACTAGAGAGAAAACAGGCTTCTCCTGAGAGGAGAGATCCCAAAAGCACACATCTTAGCATTAAAGGGAAAAGTTCATATCTCGAGGGGAGATGAAGGCAGCATGAGAATGGGTAACATACATGCTCAGCAGTCTATTTTAGATTGCCTTATAGCAAACCCATAAACCCTTCAGTTTTTGAGAAGTTTACATTGGCTAGTTTGGTTTGGGGGCCACTCCTGGTTGTGCTCAGGATTTCTAGTGGTAAGTTTGGAGGAGGTATGGCCTCCCAGCGGTACTTAGGAGGCATAAGCCAATCATAGTGCCAGTGACAAACCCATGTTGGCGCAGGCAAGGTAAGTGCCTCACCTGCTGTATGTCTTTCCCACCCCTACATTGGATAATTTGGGATGCAAGAATTATACAGTGATTTGAAAACATCAGTCAATAAATTTTGTTTAAAATGGTGTGAGAAAATAAAGTCTAAAGGAAAAAGTATAGCTTAAGAAACTGTTACCAAAAAACAAACAAAAAACAAACAAAAAAGAAACTGTTACATAGCCTTGGGTTATGAAATGATAGTTGAATAGAAAGCAGGAAACATATTAGTTAAAAAAAAAACATTTGGTGGGGGCCGGAGAGATAGCATGGAGGTAAGGCATTTGCCTTTCATGCAGAAAGAAGGTCATTGGTTTAAATCCTGGCATCCCATATGGTCCCCCGAGCCTGCCAGCAGTGATATCTGAGCACGGAGCCAGGAGTAACCCCTGAGTGCTGCCAGGTGTGACCCCAAAACCAAAACCAAAACCAAAACCAAAAAAAATTTGGTAAGCTAAGAAGCAGGTTAATTATTGTAGGGATGGAAGGGTACAGTAATACCAGTGAGAAAGAGAATAATTACCATATTTGCCGGCGTATAAGACGACCCCCTAAACATAGGTTTAGACCTATATTCCCTGTGTTCCTGTTCTGCAACTGTATGTACCACAGTGAGCCAATCACAACAAGCAAAGGTTCAAAGGTTATACTGTAATAGACTTCCTCTCTGACTCTAGCCAATCTGAGCAGACTTTTGACAGTGTAGATTCGGGTCCTGAACTTGTCTAATTTGCATGCATCAAAAGCCTGCTTGGATTGGCTGAGTTAGAGAGGCCTCCGAGCAGCCTTGCAGTGATTGGTGCAGGATCGAGTTGGAAAATTCATTTTGTGGCAATATTCAGACAATTTTTGTTTAGCGGCATATTGAAACATTTTTCGGGATATACTCGGCGTATAAGACGACCCCCGATTTTCGGTTGACTTTTTTTGTTTCAAAAGTCTTCTTATATGCCGAAAAATATGGTAGTAGCACCTGGTTCTTGTCCCATGATTTAAGGCTGAGGGATATGTTGGAACCTAGGGACAAGATATGCACTCTGCCACTAAACCATTTCCCTAATTCCTGCGAAGAATATTCCATTTGTTTCAGGCTAGATGTTGAATTAGAACAGGATATTAAATTAGATGAAGGTTATCTGATGGATGGATAACAGGCTCTGTAGAGGGTGAAAGATAGCATCATTCTTTAGAAATAAATGAACAATTATTCTGTTAGAACAATAAAAATGTTTATGAAAGTTACTAGATTAGCTCTCAAAAGGAAATCTTGTCAAGAATGACTCCACTTAGGTTGTTTTTGTTTTGGCTGCATCTGTTGATGCTCAGGGGACCATATGGGATATGAGGGTTTGAAACCGGGTTAGCTGCATATGAGGCAAGCACCCTACCTGCTGTGCTAGTCTAGCCCAAGAATGATTCCTTCTTTCCTTCCTCCCTCTTTTCCTTCTTCCCTTTCTCCCTCCCTTGCCTTCCTTTCCTGACAGTTACAGAGTTAGAGTTCAAATTAAGCATATTTAATACAGAAACTAAAGGGAGATGGGATTGGTCCAGAGCATGATATTCAAGAATAATTAGTTTTGTAGTTAGAGTTTATTGATGAATATTAAGAGATAGGTAATCAGAGAGGACAAGTAATGTCAGATGGCAAAAATGTTTTTAAGATAGAGATGAACACATGTGTATAGTAGGCATGAGTTTGTCTCCCTTCTGGGACCCCTCCATTATTTGAAGCTTTAACCAAAAGAGCCCTAAAGTACTTTAAATTTAAGCTACCAAAGCTAGCACATGTCATATATATATCCACAACATTTAAATTGATTCTATGCCAAATAGTTTTAAAATTGAATGACTCTTGTTTAACTTTATTTTAGAATCTTCCACCATCTGTTGTGGCTACTGTTGGTGGTAAAATTTTTACATTTGGATCCTATAGACTTGGAGTACACACCAAAGGTAACTGCTTTTCTGTGTTTACTGATAAGAATTTTTAGTAATTAATTTTGTTCACAATTATAAAATATAAAAAGATTAATAGTAATTGGGTAGGGCACTTGCCTTGCATGTAGTTAACTCAGGTTCCATCCCTATATCCCATATGATTTCCTGTAACCTGCCTGATGTGATTTTTGAGCTCAGAGCCAGGAGTAACCCATGAGCACTACTTTGTGTGACCCGAAAACAAACAAACCACAAACAAATACAGAAGAGTTCAGTGATCTGACTCAGTGGTAGAGGGTAGATTACCTGCCTTGCATATGTGAGGCCCTGAGTTCCATTCTTGTGTTCAGATAACATGGGTGCTATTGTTGTGATACTTGACACAGACCAAGTTGTAACCTTTGTGTCACACCAATGTGTTATGACTCCTGGACATTGCAACAACAGAGAGAAGGTAATGAGGAAGAAAAGGAAAACAAAAAGAAGAAAAATATTCCCATTATCTCACTTCTGAGACTTCTGAAGACTAATCAGCTTTTTTCCTCTGCTCATATACTTGTTTTCTGTGCATGTTTGTATATGCTTTTTAAAATAATATGATTTACAGCTACTTTTAGTATACTTTCTCAAAGAAATGCTTGATTCGCAGGGGCCGACATTGATGCACTTTGCGTAGCTCCAAGACATGTGGAGAGATCTGATTTTTTTCAGTCTTTTTTTGAAAAACTGAAACATCAAGAAGGAATTAGGAACTTACGGGTAAGTGTTCTTTAATACTTAACTATTTTGAACTCATTAGATCTGTTGTAAAGAGTGGGACATATAATTGTTGAAATATTCAGTTACGGGCCTGGAGAGATAGCACTGCGGCGTTTGCCTTGCAAGCAGCCGATCCAGGACCAAAGGCGGTTGGTTCAAATCCCGGTGTCCCATATGGTCCCCCTGGCCTGCCAGGACTATTTCTGAGCAGACAGCCAGGAGTCACCCCTGAGCACCGCCGGGTGTGGCCCAAAAACAAACAAACAAACAAGAATAGAAATATTCAGTTACTTAAAAATAGTGATTAACATTGGAGTGAGAACTCAGTGAGCAGAGCAGCACATGCATCCAAGTGATATCCGTTCTGCCTGCCACTTTTTGATAAATATCTTTAGGAGAATAAGTTAGCTGACTACCAAATGTCATAGTGTCATAAAGTGCATTACTTGTCTGTAAAAAGGAGAACTTTACTTTTTCCCTCAAGTTAGAATATAAATGGAATAATTCACATTAAAAAGGGTTGAGAAAGAATTTATATCTTTTTTTTAAGAATTTATACCTTTTATATCATGATTTCCCTCTTTTTGTAGGCTGTAGAAGATGCCTTTGTACCTGTTATAAAATTTGAATTTGATGGGATTGAAGTAAGTTTAGTATTTTTCTAACTTTAAAATTGAACTACCTCATGCTTTATAAAAATTACTTACATAGACATGTATTTTTAAAATATCAAGTAGTCCTATTAGCTAATTACCTTTCTTTCTAAAGTCTGTTTATTTCCCAGTCATGGAGAACAAACCTGTACTCTACTACTACGATTTTTGTTAGAACAATATTCACTGTTCATATTATTATAATTTTATGTTGTAACCTGAACTTCTATAAAGTAGACCAGGTAATCATTCTTTGCCTTAAGATTAAAATTGTTTTCTATTTTGAGGTCTAGAATGTAGTAGAGAAGTAAGGTGCTTGCCTTGCAAATGACTGATTTGGATTTGATCATCAGCACCCCATAAGGTCTCCCGGGTCCACCAGGAATAATCCCTGGAGCACTGCTACGTGGACCCAAAAAGCAAACAATACAAAACATTATTTTGTTTGCTTATCTGTTATACTTAAGATTTATTCAAGGGCCCGGAGAGATAGCACAGCAGCGTTTGCCTTGCAAGCAGCTGATCCAGGACCAAAGGTGGTTGGTTCGAATCCCGGTGTCCCATATGTTCCCCCGTGCCTGCCAGGAGCTATTTCTGAGCAGACAGCCAGGAGTAACCCCTGAGCACCGCCAGGTGTGGCCCAAAAAAAAAAAAAAAAAAAAAAAAAGATTTACTCAAGGGGCCGGCAAGGTGGCGCTAGAAGTAAGGTGTCTGCCTTGCAAGTGCTAGCCAAGAAAGGACCGTGGTTCGATCCCCGGCATCCCATATGGTCCCCCCAAGCCAGGGACAATTTCTGAGTGCTTAGCCAGGAGTAACCCCTGATCATCAAACGGGTGTGGCCCGAAAAACCAAAAAAATAAATAAAAAAGATTTACTCAAACTTGGCCTCTCCGCATTTTCTGAATCGCCTCTAGATTGGTTTAGGATCCTCAGGTATTGTCATTTTGAAAAAATAACTCATATTGATTGTCTCACTGAAGGATATACACTGTCATTCTGATACTTAATTTTGTAAACTATCCTGAGGTTTTCTTTTTTCTCTAGAATTTCCTTTTTTGACTTTACTCTTGTTTTAGCAGAACTCATTCTTTAACTTCCTAAGATAGAGCTCATATTTTTTAAAACTTGCCTTTCTTAAATGTTCTGTTAGCACACTAAACTGATAGTATTTCTCAGGACTGTGAAAGCCTTGCTTCTTCCAGCTTTTATGCTGTGTTGAGAAGTAAGATATTATTTCTATTTGTCCTTATTGTAAATGGACCTGGTTTGTCACTTTGTAAAGCTTGTATATGAGTCCAGAGAGGTAGTAAAGCAGGCAGGTGCTTGCTTTGCACAAAGTCAACCCATATTTTATCTTCAACACCACATAATTGTGCCTGGCCAGTAGTGATTCCTGGGTGCAGAGCCAGAAGTAAGCCCTGAGCACTGCTGATTTTGACCGCCCCCTCAAATAAAATAAATTTGGAAATGTCTGTTTTTCAGTTTTAGAAAATTATTTGAATGCTGTTAAATTTCTGCCCCTTTCTCTGTTTTTGTGGAACTCTTAACATCTGGATGTTAGATCTGGGGATGCCTTTAAGTCTTGCCTGCCTCTGGGAATTTCCTTAATTGAAATTATTACCCTCACAAAACCTTGTAGTGAGGGTAGGAGGATAATGGATTAAAAAGAAAAATTAATTTAGGGGGCCAGAGTGATAGCAAAGTGAGAAGAGCATTTGCCTTTTATGCAGATGACCTGGGTTCAATCCCCAGGTATCCCATTTGGTTCCCCGAGCCTTCCAGAAGTGATTTCTGAGTACGGACCCAGGGCTAATGCTTGAATACCTCTGGGTGTGTCCACAAAAAAAAATTTAAAAATTATTTAATTGCATCATTGTGAGATAAAGAGCTAAAAAGTTTTGATGGTTTAGTTTCATACAATATTCTAATACTCATCCCTTCTCTAGTGCTTATATCCTGCCTAATTTCCCTCCTGCCCCATCCTCACCTGTCTTTGTGGCAGATACTTTTCTGTCTCTCAATAATTTTTTTTTACTGTTTTTGAATCTTTCCAAAGATTGATCTAGTTTTTGCAAGGTTGGCATTACAAACTATATCAGATAATTTGGACCTAAGAGATGACTCTCGACTGAGAAGCCTTGATATAAGGTGTATTCGCAGCCTAAATGGTAAGCTTCTAAAACAAACATCAGATATTGCTTGAAAATAGCTTTCTGGCAGCACTTAAGACACTTTTTGTTTATTTTTGTGCTTTATGGCTACTCTTGACATGGTACTCAGGATTGCTTTTGGCCATTTGGTGAATCATGTGGTGCTGGGATCAAATTCTACACTAAAAATTTCTTGAGGGATTAAAGTGCTTGCTTACCTTGTATGTGCTGATCTGGCACCCCTGATGATTACCTGAGCACCACCAGGAGTGATCCCTGAACACTGCTTGGTGTGACCTTAAACAAAAAGTTTATTGAGGAGCTTTTGTTCATGGACTGTTTCTTCCAATACTTACTATATTAACAATAAAAGTCAACTAGATTTTCATATCTATATTTATAGTCAAATGTCTTAAAATACTTTGTTTCGAAGCATAGGGAGAAAAATCTGTATTTCTTAAATAGTACTATTTGCATAATTTAAGATTATTAATCCTTTTAACTTATTGTTAATCTTCTTTACAATACATAGGATAATGTATTAGTGCTCTAGAGAATACCAGTCACATATTTTGGATTAGGTGTACATTAAGTCAGTAACAGGCCAGCGTGGTGGCGCTAGAGGTAAGGTGTCTGCCTTGCCAGCGCTAGCCTAGGACGGACTGCGGTTCTATCCCCTGGCATCCCATGTGGTCCCCCAAGCCAGGAGCGACTTCTGAACACATAGCCAGGAGTAACCCCTGAGCATCACCAGGTGTGGCCCAAAAACCAAAAAAAAAAAGACAGTAACAGTTTTATAACTTAAAGGTGTTAATTAATAGTCAAGTCAGATGTGGGAGGCCAAAAAAGATCCTAAGAATCATCTCCTTAATATTGGATTGCATTGGGCCGGAGAGGTAGCATGGAGGTGGGGCGTTTGCCTTGCATGCAGAAGGATGGTGGTTCGAATCCCGGCATCCTATGTGGTCCCCTGAGCCTGCCAGGAGCGATTTCTGAGCGTAGAGCCAAGAGTAACCCCTGAGCGCTGCTAGGTGTGACCAAAAAAACAAACAAACAAACAAAATTATATATATATATATATATATTGGATTGTATTACCAGTGTACTTTAAATTCCTTAAAGAAAAGTGATTTCTTATAAATGCTAAATTTAAAATGCACAAATAAAACAAACCTATTTATTCTTGTATGTTTTTAGTATTATAAATTCTGAAAAACAAACATTTTCTAATTAACTGGGGTTTTTGCATAATGGAAAATGAATGCTTTTCTTTTTTCAGGATGTAGAGTTACTGATGAAATTTTGCATTTAGTGCCAAATAAAGAAACTTTTAGACTCACCCTTAGAGCAGTCAAATTATGGGCAAAACGTAAGTATCCCAAGTCATTTATTGTTTATATTGCAAAATATAATCTTCAATTGCTAATGATACACATATGGAAGTCTTGTGCTTATTGACACTTGAAGATTAAGATCTGATAAGTTTTGAAGAAGCTTTTGTTTTTCAGGAATAGTGACACTGCCTCCTCTCTTGGGTCAAACTAAAGAATTCTGACTTTTGTGTCATGTTGGATATAGTTTTGGAATTATGCATGAGAAACCATATGAACAACATTGTAGACCACAGAATCTCAATTTAAAAAAAAAGTTTTGGGGCCAGAGCTATGGCGCGGTGGTAGGGCACTTGCCTTGCACGCGGCTGGCCCAGGCGGACCGTGGTTCAATCCCCGGCATCCCTTTTGGTCCTTCAAGCCAGGAGTGATTTCTTAGCACATAGCCAGGAGGAACCCCTGAGCATCACTGAGTGTAGCCCAAAAACAAAAACAAAAAAATAGTTTTGGGGCCTGAGCAATGGCACAGAGGTAGAGCGTTTGCTTGCACATGGCTGACCCATGACAGATCACGATTTGATCCCCCGGCATACCATATGGTCCCCCAAGCCCAGAGCAATTTCTGAGCACATAGCCAGGAGTAACCCCTGAGAGTCACTGAGTGTAACTCAGAAATAAAAAATAAATAAATAAATAAATAAGTTTTAACTTTCCATCTCTTAGCAGAGTCAGACTCTTGGAAATTGAAGAGTAAAACCTTTAGTGCTCTTTAAATTGTTTCTGGGTAGAACCACTTATTACTTTTGTGTTTCTATATTGAGCAAGAGTAGTTTATCATAGGTGTTCAATAGATTTGTTAAGTGAAGAACCTAAATTAAAAATACTTGAAATGTGGGGCCAGAGAGATAGCATGGAGGTAGGGCATTTGCCTTGCATACAGAAGGACAGGGTTCAAATCCCGGCATCCCATATGGGTCCCCCGAGCCTGCCAAGAGCAATTTCTGAGCATGGAGCCTAGAGTGGCCCCTGAGTGCTTCCGGGTGTGACCCCCCCCCCCAAAAAAAAAAACATACTGAAATGTATGTGTATATTTATATATATTTGGTTTGGGGGCCACACCTGACAATGCTTGGAGATTACTCCTGGCTCTGCACTTAGGAATTATTCCTGGCAGTGCTCAATGGGCCATATGGGGTGTCAACAATGAACCCGGGTCAGCCACATATAAGGCAGGTGCCCTACCCACTGTAATATCATGCTAGCTCCCATAAAACACTGACAATTTTAACTTGTTTTACCTTTTAACTCTTCATAAGGCTTAGAATTGTATTTTGTTTTGCTTTGTCTTGTTTTGTTCTTGGGTCACATTCCTTGGCATTCCTTGCAACACTCGAGGACCGGATGGAGTGGTAGGCATCAGACTTAGATTGGCCCATGTGCAAGGCAAGCACTTTCCTTGCTGTACTGTCTGTCTGACCTCTAGAATTGCATTTTATGGTTCATAAAAGGCCCAGTTCTCAACTGGCACAACAAATTTTGTTATAAATAAAACAAATATTTAAATGTAGTTTTGTTTTGGTTAGGGGACCCAAGCTTTCAAGAAGCCCTAGAGAATAGTTCCAACAATACTTAGCCAACCAGAGATGGTTTAATGCTAGAGCCTGATCATGAGATGCTGCTCTGACCCATCTATCGTGGGTACCACTAGGGCCATTGTGGCAGTACTCACAGGACTATGTGGTAGTGGGCTATGGAATTGAGGCTTTGTGCATGTAAATCATATACTTCTGAATGCTAAGCTATCTTCCCGGTCTCCTGGCTGGCACCAGTTAATATATAGTTGAGTGCACTCAGCTAGGGATGTAGCTGAATGATATAGAACACTTTCCTTGCATAAGTGATGAAACCATATGGGTTTGCACAACAAAAAATAAAATTAAAAAAATGCTCTTCAGAAAACTTCTGTGGTGATGAAATATACTTGTTATCTAGTACAATAACTAAAGTTGTTGAATTCTTAAATTGTACAGCTGAGGAACTCAAGTTTTAAATTTTATTTTCATTTAAAATTTTAAAAATCAGGTTAAATACTTAAGTTGAAAAGAAACATCCACATTGCCATGCCTGTGTTCCTAACAGCATGTTTATAATAATTAGAGTTAAAAAATGCAAATGGTTACATGTCCGTGGACTGTTGGATAGATATTAATTCTTTATCACGTGAGAGGTAGCAAATGTTTTCTCCCAATCTGTGGGATATCTTTGTTGTCTGGTCTTTAATTAAGACAATGGACCTAGCATGAAAGTCTAGTTGATATAATGTTTGTTGTTTCTTTAAGGGAAATGTTCAAAACGGTTGTTTTAGCAAGGAAGTTACTTAATGCCATGATTAGTTGGTCTAACTGATTTTAAAATGCATTCATTTTCTAGGACGTGGTATTTATTCCAACATGCTGGGATTCCTGGGTGGTGTCTCCTGGGCAATGCTGGTTGCAAGAACTTGCCAGTTATATCCAAATGCAGCAGCTTCTACTTTAGTTCATAAGTTCTTCTTAGTTTTTTCGAAGTGGTAAGTATTTATATGCATAGTTTTACTATTTAATAATATCTACCTATATATAAATTTGTTTGGAAATGTGAGCAGTACACATAAATTTAGGTTGCTACACATTCTTTTAAGTTTGAAAATATGTTTAAGATCATGATGGGACACCAGGTGGTGTTTTTTAATAGGGGTCTGTAAATAGAAGCCTTTAGCTTGAGAAAGTGTTTACAGTAATTAGACTCTGTTTATTCTTAATTATACAGATTTAAGATCTCTTCATATATAAAATAGGTTTATGGCTCCTGTATGTACTTCTTAGTATTTTCAGTAAATGTTAGCTGTTATCAAAATTAAAAGCAGGTGATAATGAAAGGGGAAATTCAGGTGTAAATTCATTTTTTAATTCATAGTTTAAAATTAAATTTAAAATTCATAGTTTTTTTAAAAAAAAAACTAATGGACAAAATAGGAATTGCCTTTTTTTTAAAAAAAAAAAGATTGCCCTTTTTGAGAACACTGCTTTAAGCAATTTCTACCGTTTTATTTACCTTCTCTTTTCTCATTTTTCTTCTTAATACCAAATACCACCCCCAATACATAAAAGCTGGAACAGAGTCTGCTGATTTTAATATTTTATATATAACTTATAAGTAAGGTCCTATGTGAATTAATTTGCTTTATTCACGTTAGGGAATGGCCAAATCCTGTGCTGCTGAAGCAACCAGAAGAAAGCAATTTGAATTTGCCAGTTTGGGATCCTCGGGTATGTAACTTGATAAGGAATTTCATGAAATCTTATGAAAAAAGGGGAAAAAAATTCTCTAAAATTATCCTCCTGTATCGTCCCCCTTTTGTACTTCAACCTTTTCCCTTCTGTGCTTTTTGTTGTTGTTGTTCATTTGACTTGTATCTTCAATGACCATCCAAATGTTATAGCATTAAAAATTGTCTGTATAGAACTACATTAGTGGGTGTATCAATCAGAATAACATAATGTAATGTATTGACAGCTAGGGATGTGACTCAGGTAGAGTATATATGCCTTTCATAAGGAGGATCTTGAATTCAGTCATGGTACTGTAAAAAAGAATGATTGGACCAAATAAAGTTTTTTTGCAGCTATGTCATTATATTTTCTTTGCTCTAAAGCACCATTGTTTAGAAGATGCACCATCAATTATACGGGAAAATAAACTTCCACAGCTTCTTTTGACTTTAACTCGGGTTTAAGAAATACATTTAGTTGGGGAAAGAAAATTATTACTTAGATTTGAGGAAGGGGGTAGTATTAAATTTATATTTCATATTCTCCAGAACTTTGGGGAAATGAAGTGTGGACAGCTGAAATAGGATAGATCAGTTATTCTGCTTCTAATTTCACAGGTAAATCCATCAGATAGGTATCATCTCATGCCCATAATCACCCCTGCCTACCCACAACAGAATTCGACGTATAATGTGTCTACATCAACTCGAACAGTAATGGTAGAAGAATTTAAACAAGGTAAAGATGTTGATCCTTTTGCCGTTTACATAAACCCACAAGATTTTGTTTATTAGTGTTATATTGACAGTTATTATTCACCAATTATTTATAAAAATTAGTTAAAATGTACTTTATTGTACTCTGAGAACATACTAAATATATATTTTAGTGGTGGGCAGGGGTAGTCTGAGCTCTCTGAACACAGCATACCCAGCTGTGCTCAGGAGTTACTCTTTTTTTTTTTTTTTGGTTTTTGGGCCACACCCGGCAGTGCTCAGGGGTTACTCCTGGCTGTCTGCTCAGAAATAGCTCCTGGCAGGCACGGGGGACCATATGGGACACCGGAATTCGAACCAACCACCTTTGGTCCTGGATCAGCTGCTTGCAACCGCTGTGCTAGCTCTCCGGGCCCAGGAGTTACTCTTGACTCTGTTGCTCAGGGATCACTCTGACTGGTCTTGAGGGACTATATGGCCTGCTGGGTGACAACATTCAAGGCAAAGCTTTACTATATCCATTACCCCCCTAACCCACCCCAGCCATATATTTATTTTTTAACTTCAGAATTTGGTGTGAGAGGTTTGGAGGAGGGTAAAGGATACAGGAACTGGTAATACAAGCAAAAGTAAGATGGTTATGGTCACTAAAATTCAGTATTTTTAATTTAGGTCTTGCAGTCACAGATGAAATTCTTCAAGGGAAATCAGATTGGTCCAAATTATTTGAGCCACCAAATTTTTTTCAAAAATACAGGTATTTTATTTATTTTATGTGTGTATATATATTTTTTTAAATTATATTAAACTTCAAAGTTTTAATACATGGTAAAGATAAATGACAGTTACCATTTATATTTCAAATATGACGACGACTATATAAGCAGAAATCATGAGTGATAAAAAGTAGTATCTGACAATATTAGTGGAATTTTCTTTTCTTTTTTTGTTTTTTTCTTTTTTGGGGGGGGGGGGCACACCCGGTGATGCTCGGGTTAATCCTGGCTGTCTGCTCAGAAATAGCTCCTGGCAGGCACGGGGGACCATATGGGACACCGGAATTTGAACCAACCACCTTTGGTCCAGGATTGGCTGCTTGCAAGGCAAACGCTGCTGTGCTATCTCTCCGGGCCCTAGTGGAATTTTCTTTTTTTTTTTTTTTTTTTTTGGTTTTTGGGCCACACCCGGCGGTGCTCAGGGGTTACTCCTGGCTATCTGCTCAGAAATAGCTCCTGGCAGGCACTGGGGACCATATGGGACACCGGGATTCGAACCAACCACCTTTGGTCCTGATTGCAGGCAAACACCGCTGTGCTATCTCTCCGGGCCCCCTAGTGGAATTTTCTTAATTGCAGAGTCAAGAATTTTGTGAATATAAGGGCACATTTAATATTTAAATATATTCAAATATTTAACCATTTAATATTTTAAATATTTAATACTTAACAAGAGTACAGTTAACTCAAGACCTATGTTTCTGTATTAGCTCTTTAGTTCACTGTGAGGAAGAAAGAAAAAAATAATACTGGAAAAGCATACCCTAACAATGTTTCTGTCCCTAACCCCCCTTAATGTTTGCCAACATTTTTTTATAGACATTATATAGTATTGACTGCCAGTGCATCAACAGAAGAAAACCATCTGGAGTGGTAAGACTTATTTCATGTTCTTATTTGTTTGTTTGGTTTTGGTTTTTGAGTCACACCCAGCAGTGCTAAGGGGCTACTCCTGGCTCAGAAATTGCTCCTGGCAAGCTCAGGGACCATATGGGATGCCAGGATTTGAACCACCGTTTTTCTACATGCAAGGCAAATGCCCTACCTCCATGCTATCTTTCTGGCCACTTATTTCATTTTCTTGACGTATTATATACTGATAATATATGGTGCTTTGTTGTTTCCCAAGCACTGAGTTTTCAAAATCACCAAATTTTTGTTTGTATGCCATACTCAATGGTACTTGGTGTTTGGGAAACCATACGGTGCTGGGGATCTAACCCAGAGCTTCTACTTGTAAAGCATGTGCTTCAACCCTTTAAGCACCTCCCTAGCTTTAAAGCATTAAAATCTTATTCTGTTTAGGAAATCACAATATTTCCGAATCAGAAGTGACACAAGATAAGGGCATATTTGAGGATTTTTGCCTTTGTTGCTTATCAGATTCAGGTTTAAACAAAATCTGAATGATATGAGATATGCTGATGACAGACTCTCAATGAATTTTTTATTCTGGCCATCTTGTTTTCAGCATCAAAATAGATGAAAACAGCATTTTACATATTTGGTTTCATTTGGAAGCCACATCCAATGATACTCAAAGGTCACTTCCATCTTGGTGTTCAAGGGTTGCCAGGAGTAGAAGGATGAAGGGGGAGTGGATAAAGGATGGTGGATGGTGCTAAAGAAATTACTTAATGCTTAGGATCAAACCCCACGCTTCCAGATACAAAAAATATTCTCTACCCCTTTGAGCTATCTCCCCGGCCCCATTTTATATTTTTAATTTATGAAATGTTGGTATGAAAGTTTTCAGAATTTTAAGTTCACCAGGAGATATTTGTTTATTTTGTTTTGGGTCACACTTGGCTATATGTACTCTTTGCTTCTAACTCTGTGCCCTGGGATCACTCCTGGTGAACTCAGGAGTATATGGGGTGCTGGGGCTCGAACCAAGGTTGGTTGTGTGCAGCGCAGAATTGAAAAGTTAGAACAGAATTCTGTGTTTCTCAAAACTTAAAATATGTACAAAGCCTATCTCTAAAGATATAAGTACTAACTTTACAGATACAATTTCCCAGTTGTGTATCTGCCATTGAAATACACTGTGATAATGTATAAGCTTTTTCATGTTATTGAAAAATGTAAAAATGTTTTAATTCATAAATTCATTAGAAATTAACATGCTGTTCGATTTCCTCTGTTTTTGTTTTTTGGCCATCTAGCGGTGTTCAGTTCTTATTCTTGGTCATGCACTTGGCAATCACTCC
The DNA here is from genome assembly GCF_024139225.1 of Suncus etruscus. Lineage (NCBI taxonomy): Eukaryota > Metazoa > Chordata > Mammalia > Eulipotyphla > Soricidae > Suncus > Suncus etruscus. The sequence continues at coordinate 34,078,014 of NC_064859.1, read as the reverse complement.
TGGTGCTGATAGAGAACCATATATAGTGCTTGGGATCTAACTTAGGTCACCTGTGTGCAAGGCAAGCACCCTACCCACTGTACTGTCTTTCTAACCATGAAAGATTATTTTTTAATAGGGAAGGCATAAAACTTTTCTTTTTGTTTGTTGTTGTGGTTTTTTTTTTTTTTTTTTTGGTTTTTGGGTAACACCCAGCAGTTCTCAGGAGTCATCCTGGCTCCATGCTCAGAAATCGCTCCTGGCAGGCTCGGGGGACCATGTGGGATGCTGGGATTTGAACCACCTTCCTTCTGCATGAAAGGCAAACACCTTACCTCCATGCTATCTCTCCGGCCCCATAAAACTTTTTTTTTTATGTAGTGATAGCAGTTGATCCCTGGGCCAACACTTGCAAATCATGTAGTGTACTATTATTGTTAAGTCACCGCTGCAGCCCATAAATAGAAGACTTGGGAGGTGCAGGGGGAGATGGTGATGGAATTGAGTCACACCTAGCTAGGATCACTTATGGTGGGCTTTGGGGGACCATATATGGTGACAGGAATTAAATTCAAGTCAGCCATGTACAAGGCAAGCATCTTACCCACTGTACTGTCTTTGACTCCTAGCCACAGATTAAAGTAACACATGCTTTTTTCTTTTTTGCTATAACATTGGTTTATAAATTTGAATAATACAAGTAATACATTATAAATATTTTTGTGGTTGAGGAGCCAGCACATTTTGCTGTGTTCAGGGCTTACTCCTTCCTGGCTTTTAGCTCAAGGATCACTCCTGGCAGTGCTTGAGGGGACCCTATGTGGTGCTGGGGAGAAAATCTTTGTCAGGTGCAGTGCAAAACTCTTGACCCTTTTACTGTCTCTTCAGCATCTTGAATAAAACTTTAAAACAGTCCCAGTATATTGGACTGACTTTAAAACAAATTACCAACTAGTTATTTTTCTTAAATGAACCTTCCAGTTTTGTATATGTAAAGCAAGATAGTTTTTATTGAACAGAACTTGCTTAGAAAGATGTGTGTGGTTGTGGGGAGGGGTGCAAAGAGAGGAAGTACATGTTCAAGAAAGAACACAGGTCTCCAAGTGGAAAAAGCTAGCAAACATAGAGACAAGCAAGCAAGATTGTATTCAAGGGAGAGCATAGGCTTGAAGAGCAAGCCTGTAGTCTTTTTTTTGTTTGTTTGTTTGTTTGTTTTTGGGCCACACCCGACGGTGCTCAGGGCTTACTCCTGGCTGTCTGCTCAGAAATAGCTCCTGGCAGGCACGGGGGACCATATGGGACACCGGGATTCGAACCAACCACCTTTGGTCCAGGATTGGCTGCTTGCAAGGCAAACGCCGCTGTGCTATCTCTCCGGGCCCAAAAGCCGGTAGTCTTAACTAATTAGTACTTAATTAAGCCATCCAGTCTTAATATGGAAGAATTGTATCTATTGTTTCAGGGTTGGATTAGTAGAATCTAAAATTCGTGTTCTTGTTGGAAACTTGGAACGGAATGAGTTTATTACTCTTGCCCATGTAAATCCCCAGTCATTCCCAGGAAATAAGGAACATCATAAAGAGTAAGTTTAGTTTTTAATTCTGTATTTCTTAAATATTGTTATTTGCATAATTTAAGATCAACTGTGAGATTGTCATTTAACAAGCATTGGTGGGAGATAACATACATTTGAATGTAAGTTGTCATTCACTAAAACTAAGTACATGCTACACTCATAGCCTACAATCCAACCAAAACTCAAAAGTAAGTCATTTTGACATCACTTAATCTTCTTTTTGATCTTTACTAACTTACTATTATTCTTCTTTACAAATACATAGGATGATGTATTAATGCTCTTGGTGTCAGTTTAAAGAATTTTGCCCATTCATTAAAATTTGTAGTTATGCTTTCATGTAGACTGAATATCAAAAATTGCAAGAAAATACTAATAAAATTTTTTATACTTTATAGCAACAATTACATATCAATGTGGTTCCTTGGAATAATTTTTCGGAGAGTAGAAAATGCAGAAAGTGTTAACATAGACCTCACAGATGATATACAATCATTTACTGATACAGGTAAGACTTTGCCATCATAGAATTATGGTTATATATCAACCTTGGTTTAATTTAATTCATTATTATCTGCTGAAGATCTGGCTGCTTATATGAAGCATGGCCATGGGCTCAGAGTAATAGAATAGCACAGGGTTTAGATTACCTGTCCTGCAAGCATATGCTCACAAGTTCATATTCTGTTCTCACATGTGCTGAGCAGAGCCTTACATCTTTGTTACCTATAATCCTTGACACTACAAGCAAATTTCTAATTTCACACATGTAGCCACATGCATGACTCCAAAAATGGATGCAGCCATTGGCAGACAATACAACAGAAAAGGACTTGCAAGTCCCATGGTTTGGGAGTGCTCACTCCAGTAAGTACATGCACAAACATCACAAAGCAGTGCAAGCTGTGGTGAATATCGTGACTAAAAATGTACAGATAGGGGGCTCGAGCAATAGCACAACGGCAGTGATGGCTAACCTTTTGAGCCCGAGTGCCCAAACTGCTGCACAAAATTTCCCTAAAGTGCCAGCACGTCAATTAAACTTTAATAACAAGATTTTAGTATCACACTCGCCTCCCGATTTTAGTATCACACTTGCTTCCCGATGGGCCACATGTCTTAATTGCTGACCTTCCCAAGTGCCAGCTGCAAGGCCTTCGTGTGCCACCGCTGGCATGCATGCCATAGGTTTGCCATCGCTGGGTTAGGGTTCCATCCCGCAATTTCATATGTTCCACCGAGCCTATCAGGAGTGATTCCTGAACACAGCCAGGAGTAAGTCCTGTGGCTGTCCATCCCCCAAAAATAAAAGAGCCATAGCTTGACTTGTGTGTAATCTCCATTCATCACAACAGTTTGAACAACACAATAGCAAAGGGAGGGAAGAAAGGAATCAAAGAAAAGTAGCCATATTTTTAGTGTTTCACAAATAGTTGGGTGAACATGGTCCAGTATGGAAACACTAGTAATATTAAAAACCAGGACATGGTAAAATAATACCTAGCTGCATGTTGTGTCAAGGATTATTTCAGAACAGTGTGTGTGTAAATATGCATATATACATATGTATATATAGTGTGCCACCATTTATATAAAGAATATATATACTTATAAATACATGAATATCTCTAGAAGGATAGGTAGCTTAAAAATGTAGGTAGATTGCTACTAGGTTAAAGGGTAAGGGAACTCTTAAATACTTCTATTTTGGTGATAGTTTAGGAAATTGAACCCAAAGACACATACATTCAGGACAGTGTTCTGCTGCTGAGATCCAGCCTGAATATTCTTGAGCCTTTTGATTTTCCTATTGTGTAAAATGTATTGCTTGAAAAATTTTTCAAGTGCAACTTTTAGTGATTCACGCATAGAGTGTATGATCTTAGTCCTAAAATGACTGGATATTTATGATAATATTCCATTTATATTATATTCTAATATTTAGAATGTTTAGTATAAAATAGACTAGTTAGGTGTCAGAATCATTACAAATTAGTGTTTTACACATCTACCTCCCTAATGACACCTGGGATATTTTTATATCTGTCACAAAAGTAGAGTCTTTAATGATCTGGATACATTTATATTGTTACTATTCATGTGTGACTTTTCTATATTCTCTGAATGGGTCCTCATTTATCATGAACATGCAGGGCACTTTGTTCACCTTAGAACTACTGAATCAGGGATTCAGATCATGCTATCAGAGATAGCATGGAGGCAGGGTGTTTGCCTTGCATGCAGAAGGACGGTGGTTTGAATCCCGGCATCCCATATGGTCCTCTGAGCCTGTCAGCAGTGATTTCTGAGCATAGAGCCAGGAGTAACCCCTGAGTGCTGCCAGGGTGTGACCCCCCCCCAAAAAAAAAAAAAACAGAACTACTGAATCAGGGGCCGGGCGGTGGCGCAAGAGGTAAGGTGCCTGCCTTGCCTGCGCTAGCCTTGGACAGACCACAGTTTGATCCCCCGGCGTCCCATATGGTCCCCCAAGCCAGGAGCAACTTCTGAGCGCGTAGCCAGGAGTAATCCCTGAGCATTACCAGGTGTGGCCCAAAAACCAAAAAAAAAAAAAAAAAAAAGAACTACTGAATCAGTCTTGTAGTAGTGCCAGAGAATCTGTAAATAAGTACTACATACTGACTGGTATTATAAAATATTTTTCTCCAGATAAGGATATTGAGGCACTAAGAGATAAAATAATCTATCAAACTTTACAGAGCTACCTTTACCATATTCAGCAAACCTAAAATCTGAGTATTCACATTTAACATAGTAATGTAAATGTATATAGTAATAAAAGAGATTTTCTTAGATGTGAAAAGCTATAAATGGGAATCTAGGATTTTTGTGTAATCTATACCCAGCAAGGGGCTATTGTGCCTGGTTTTCCCACCTATTGACAACTGATGTTCAATAATTGGTGAAATTTTAAATATGTATATATTATAGAAATATATATATATATATATATATATATATATATATATATATATATATATATTTAGAAGAACTGGAGAATTCGTACAAGTGAATAAGCACTTGGCAAACCTTAGTTTTTAGTTTCCCGCTACATATGGTTCACTGAGCATCTCAGGATAGCATCTCAGGATATATATACATATATGTACACACACATATATATTTATATATATAGCAGGTAGGGTGGTTGTCTTGCATACAAACCAACCCAGGTTTTTGATACCTGGTACCATATATGGTCCTCTCTAAGTCTCTCTAGGAATGATATCTGAGCATAGAGCCACGAGCACTTCTGTGTATGGTCCCAAATCCAAAATAATAATAAAAAACCAACTTTTGGGGGGCTGGAGTGATAGCACAGCAGTAGGTTATTTGCCTTCCACACTGCTCACCTGGTATGGGCCCAGGCTTGATCCCTGGCATCCCATATGATCTCCCAAGCCTGCCAGGAGTAACCCCTGAGCACCTGCTAGGTGTGGCCCAAAAACAAAAAACAATTTTTTGAAAAGCAGTCAGATATTTTTTTTTTTTTTTTTTTTTGGTTTTTGGGCCACACCCAGTAACGCTCAGGAGTTACTCCTGGCTATGTGCTCAGAAGTTGCTCCTGGCTTGGGGGACCATATGGGACACCGGGGGATCGAACCGAGGTCCGTCCAAGGTTAGCGCAGGCAAGGCAGGCACCTTACCTTTAGCGCCACCGCCCGGCCCCGCAGTCAGATATTTAATAAGAAGTTTAACTTGGACAAGGAATTTTAGAAGCAATTGAGTGTGAAGAACCAACTTTACAAAGAATTTGGGGGAGGGAGCCTTTTCCTCATTTTTATTAATGAGGTTTGATTATGAGAAAGGCTTAGAAGTTGTGGCATAAGAAAATTATTCAGTACTTAATATTTGGGGGGGGGCACACCCGGTGAGACTCAGGTTACTCTTGGCTATATGCTCAGAAATTGCTCCTGGCTTAGGGGACCATATGGGATGCCAGGGGATCTAACCACAGTCCGTCCTAGGTCAGCCGTGTGCAAGGCATATGCCCTACCGCTGCACCACTGCTCCGGCCCCTCAGTACTTAATTAAAAAGGATTGTGATATAAAAATGTTTTAGCAATACTTGTTCTCTGAGAGGGGTGTATGTTTCTACAGTGAGGGTAGATATTAATAGTATATGCATATCGCAAGCAACTTTTTTCTGATAGATGTTTTTTATTTAACATCTTGACATTGTTATAGTGTACCGGCAGGCAAACAATATAAACATGCTAAAAGAGGGAATGAAAATTGAAGCAACTCATGTTAAAAAAAAACAACTTCATCACTACCTTCCAGCAGAAATTCTTCAAAAGAAAAGAAAGGTTAGTTTGTGTTCTTAACTTGAATTTGTTATAACACAACCCCTGTTTTCAAGAGTGATTAAGGGACACAAATTGTATTCTTATGGTTTCCATAGCCATTGGAAAAAAATAAGTTAATCAAATTTGACTTCTAATTAAAATGTCACCACACTACTGTAATTAGAAAAGACAATTTGTTTACTCTGTACTTCAGAATTGAAAAACCAGTCATTATTCTCATTTATTTTTGGTGTTTTAAAAAGCACTGTGATTTATGAAGTTATCATTGAATATTAGACATACAATGTTCTAGCACCTATCCAACCACCAGTATCTCCACCATTGTTCCCAAGTTCCCTCTCATACCCCTCACACCTCACACCCCCTAGTCTATCATTTAGATAGGCACCTTTTTAAATTGGTTGCTAAAGTTTGAGTCTCATAATTTCAGTGTTGTTGACTCTGTCATTTGAATATTTTGCTCTGTCACTTCTTAACACCATCTGTGTACCTTACCCCCTTGACTTACTCCAAGGCTTCATTTCTTTTTTAAAATCCTAAAAGCTCTCCCTCCCTCTTTCAGCAGAGTCTTTCTGATGTCAGTCGAAGTTCAAGTGGACCTCCATCCAAAAGGGCATCTTTGGACAGCGGTTGTTTGGATAGCTCCAGAGACACTGATAATGGAACACCTTTTAGTTCTCCAGTGTCTGCAAACAAAGCTTCCCAGGCTGATAATCCTACCGAGGAATCAGAAAGGTCAATATTTCAGATTTGTTTGAGGATTACGTATACCTTTGCTAAATACTTCTCTCATTGATTTTATCAATTGTTAGACAGGTTTTTTTTTTTAAGTTCCAGTTTTCTTTTATCAGTTTCTTATTTTAGAAATACTTAACAATTTGTGTAATTTGACTTAAGAATATGTGGGACTTTTAGTACACAGAAATACACAGGTTATTTTTTTTTAATTTTTATTAATTCTTGGATCCTCTTTTTCTCCCTTTTCACTTCAATGAAGTGTTAAAGTACTCAAATGAGTCCAAAAATTGAGGATTTTAAATAATTTGCATAATTTAAAAATGTAATGGTGATAACTTAATACCTTTAATAGGAATAGTGCTGAACCTGCTGTTGTAAATGTGGAAAAGCCATCAACTGTACTGCCAGCTCAAGGACTGTCTATCCCAGTAATTGGTGCAAGTAGGTATCTAAACTTTTGTTGTTAATGCTTCTGTGTGTGTATGTGTGTGTGTGTGTGTGTGTGTGTATAATGCTAATTCATTTTTTTCTTTTCAGAAATTGATTCTGCAGTAAAATCTGTATCACCCCCAACAGTATGCACTATTCCTACTGTAGTAGGACGTAACGTCATTCCTAGAGTCACAACACCCCATAACTCTGCCCAGGGACAACCACATATAAATGGAATGTCAAATATATCTAAGAGTGTCACAATCAAGAGACCTCATTCACCATCCATTGAGGGATCTTCCAAGAGATTGAAAAGCATAGAAAAGGTAAAGTTAAATCTTAGTGATTTTTGGTTGGTTTTAAAAGTTAAAATAGGGCCCGAAGAGATAGCACAGCGGTGTTTACCTTGCAAGCAGCCGATCCAGGACCAAAGGTGGTTGGTTCAAATCCCGGTGTCCCATATGGTCCCCCGTGCCTGTCAGGAGCTATTTCTGAGCAGACAGCCAGGAGTAACCCCTGAGCACCGCCGGGTGTGGCCCAAAAACCAAAAAAAGAAAAAAAGAAAAGAAAAGTTAAAATAGTACAAGAAGTACAGTTCTCTATTACTATCTTGGCATTCCATTAGGATTTGACTATTTGGGGACCTGAGAGTTCAAAGGGCTAATGTGCATTTTGGCATATTGTCTGTATGGAGTCTTAGGAGTTTGGGGACTTGACTCATTGGTAAGAGCACATACTTTGCATGTGTAAGGTCTTGAGTTTAATCCTTGGCTTAGTTTAGTTACCCTATACTGCCAGGTGTGTTGCCTGCTGTGTGCTTGGAGGTTGTTCCTAGCCAGGTTGGGAAGGGATCAAGCTTGCAATGCAAGGGATTTGATTACGATCTGTTGCATGCAAGACAAGCATCTTAATCCCTGTACTATCTTTTAAAGAAAATATTTCAAAACCCTATGATTGAATTGTTCATATTAAAATCACATTTACTTGGGGCCAGAGTGATAGCACAGTGGTAAGGCGTTTGCCTTGCATGCAACCGACCCAGGACAGATGGTTCAAATCCTCTGAGCCTGCCAGGAGCAATTTCTGAGCTAAGAGCCAGGAGTAACCCCTGAGCACAGCTGGGTGTGACCCCAAAAACAAAAATAAATAAATAAAATCACATTGACTGGTTTGTCTGAACACTTAAATAATTTATTCCTTATAATATGTAAGTCATTGTTAGTAGCTAATCATTGTGTTCTTTACCTTCAGTAGACTATAGTAAAATAATTTTTTATAATCTGAACTGATTCAACCAAAAATAGCACTCAAAACTAGAGATTAAAAGTGGTCGTTGAGGGTCGGTGAGGTGGCGCTAGAGGTAAGGTGTCTGCCTTGCAAGCACTAGCCAAGGAAAGATCGCAACCGGCGTCCCATATGGTCCCCCCAAGCCAGGGGCGATTTCTGAGCGCTTAGCCAGGAGTAACCCCTGAGCATCAAAACAGGTGTGGCCCATCCCCCCCCCCAAAAAATGGTCATTGAGTAAGTCTTATTTCTTCAACACATATTTTGTTTTTGTTTTTGTTTTTGTTTTTTTTTGTGGTTTTTGGATCCACCCGGCAGTGCTCAGGGGTTATTCCTGGCTCCATGCTCAGAAATTGCTCCTGGCAGGCACAGGGGACCATATGGGACGCCGGGATTCGAACCAATGACCTTCTGCATGAAAGGCAAATGCCTTACCTCCATGCTATCTCTCTGGCCCATTTTGTTAGTTTTTGATGAAAGCATAAGCACTAGTTTTTTTCCAAGTACTAGTTTTTCCTAAGTACTGGCTTATATAACTTGTATGGATTTTTATAGATAACATAATATAACATTACAATGTTATATTTTAGTTGATTCGACTTGAATCAGCATATAAGGAATCACATGTTACTACTGAAGACAGAAAAAGGAAATCAGTGGTAAATATATTTAGTGTATTTATTCAAATTATTTACTTACCCACTTTTTTTGTTGTTTTTCTTTTTGGTTTTTGTTTTTTGGGCCACACCTAGTGGCTCTACTCCTTCAAGCTAGGGGGATCATGTGTGGAATGCCAGAGATCAAGCCTGGGTCAGCCAGATGCAAGGCAAACATCCTGCCCACTGTCCTATTGCTCTAGACCCTCCCCCACTTTTTTTTTAACTTGTCATTAGCAGTGCTCAAGATTTCTGCCTCTGTGCTCTCTAGTTATTCCTGATAGGACTTGGGACCATATATGGTGCTAGAAATCAAACCTGATTTAATTGTGTCCAGTACCATACCATCAACAGAACAACCCCTCCTGTTACTTTTCCATCCATTTTTTATTTTCCATTCCCATTTCCCTCTGGTAATCACTGTAGCTTCATTAAGGCCATAAATTAGTTTAGTTTTTGCCAGGTGGTTTGCTTTAGTTGCTAGTTACTTTTTTTTCATTCAAGAATCATGTACTAAACAGTGGATCATATTAGATCTGTCAAGTTTTGATTATTATTTCATGAAGAAATGTTTGCATATAGGGAAGAGTTTTCACTTACATATAATTCTTTTGTCTAGGATGCTATTGAAGGAGAATGTATGCCTATTCCAACTATTGATACAGCACGAAAAAAGGTAATAATTAGCCTTTAAAATACATAAAAACTCAAAAGTATGAAAAACCACATCAAAAGACGGGCACTAGGTGGGAAAAAAAGGTTACATTTTGTGCTTCTCATTACAATCTCATATGGGATGCCAAGGATTAAATCAAAGATGGTAGTGTAAGACAAGGGCCCTATCTACTGTATTATCTCTCTGACTCCTAGCAAAGTTTAATGTCTGAGGCTTGGTTGTGATACCTAATTTATTATCTAATTTTTTTACTTCTTGTTGTCTTTTGGGTCGTACCCAATTAGGACTTAGACCTGGCTCTGCACACAAGGATCACTCCTTAAGGTGCGTGGGGACCCTATGAGGTGCTGGAAATCAAACTGGGTCAACTGCATGAAAGGCTAGTATCTCACCTGAGGTACTATCTCAAAATATTTTACATTTGGTTGAAATATTTCATGGTTTTGAATTGGGTACAGCTTATCTGCTGTATTACCTGTCTGTCTGGCTCTAATATTTTACTTTTTGTTATTTGTATTTATCTTTGTGTTTGAGCCACACTTAGTGATGCCCAAGCATTACCCCTGGCTCAGCACTTAGGAATTACTCTAGCAATACTCAGGGAACCATAGGAGATCCTTGGGTTCAAACCCAGGTCAGTCATGTGTAAGCACCCTACCTGACAGGGTAGACAGGTCTGGCGCACTAATACTTTTACTCTCGTGTTTGAAGTTTTTTATGGTTATGAAGTGAATATATTACAAATAACTGTTTAGCCAACCTAACCAGAAGAATTAACTCTATAGCCATGCCTTAACAAGGAACTAACATACTGCTTCTATAAATTTTTAACATTTTTACATTGATAATATAATATTTTGTAGTCATAAAAGATCTTTGAATGTCATCTTTTTGTTTATTTGTTTGGTTTTTGGGCCACACCCAGTGACAGTCAGGGGTTACTTCTGGCTATGTGCTCAGAAATTGCTCCTGGCTGACCATATGGGACACCAGGAGATTGAATCATGACCCGTTCTAGGTTAGCAAGGCAAACACTCTACTGCTTGCACCACCGCTCCGGCCTCCTTGAATTTCATCTTTATTGAAAGGACCTACTCTGACTGCAAAGGCTGTTTACCTACAGCACCAATACCCGACAAGTTAGGTTACAAGATATTATTTTCATTGATAACATAAACGTGTTTAATTTTTTAACCTCATAATCAAAAAGTTTCTTGTTTAGTGGCCGTGACTTTCTATTCTTACATTGTCTGATTTTGAGAACTATGTTCTCTTTGCTTTTTTTAGTTCCAATTTGAATGATCTGTTGGAGTCAGAGAGATAGTATAGCAGGTAACATGCTTGCCTTGCAAGCTTCAAGTTAGATTTTAATCCATATAGTACCCTAATCCAACCAGAAGTGTTCCCTAAACACAGAACCAGGAGTGGCCCAATACCTCCTAACACCACCCAAGGGGGTGGAGGCAATTTATAAAGTCTTCTCTCTTACATGTATTCCTTTAGCTTCTATCTTTCCCATATCGCTCTACCTTTCATCTTTGACTATTTAAAAAAAGACCCAGTCAAGAAATGCCAGTGAACAATGGGAAAAACTCAACACCTATTTAATCAACACATATTTAATCAACACATATTTAATCAACACATATTTTATTTCTAATAGAGACTACTGAGTAAAGAACTACCAGATTCTTCATCTCCAGTTCCTGCAAATAACATTCGTGTCATCAAAAATTCCATTCGACTGACCCTTAATCGGTAATGCAGTGCCTCCTCACCAAAGTGAATATGCAATCATGTAGTGGCATAGAATGAGCCACTTCTAAAAATCAGAGTGGCTAATTGTAGATAAAATTGGGTAAAAGTTACTGTCATCAGCTCAAGGACCTTAAAGTGGTTTTTGAACATGCACTTTGATGTGCAGATGACATAGCATAGCATTCTCATAAATGCCACAGATTCTTCTTCGGGATCACTTCCTATCAAAATGTCATATATAATATTATGGCTTTGCGTTGAAGGTTTTACTGCCTTAACTTTCAATGCTTGTTTCTCTCTTATGGGAACCAGTTCTTGGTGGTTTGGAAACTGATTTTTAAAAATTGCTGAACTCTTTCTTTTTTTTTTTTTTTTTTTCCCGTAAGTCTTATGTTGTAATCATTGTGTAAAACTGAAATTTAAAACAAAAATTTTTTTGTCTTGCAATTTTCCAAATTTTAACATATTTACTTTAGCATTGAGACCACCTTGTGAAACCTGAGGAAAATGAATGTGAGGTAGCTTTTCTCTTTTCTCATATGTATAAATGTACTTGTATGTTCTATTGATTTAAATTATTTTTTCCAGATTGGCACGTGGAATATTTAAATTATTGTTTTCTTATGTCTTTCTGTTCAAATGTTGCAATTACCAGGGAGAATTAGTCCAGTCATTCATAAGAGTTGGACATCATTAATTCTTTATAATTTGCCTCCCATGGAGGCCTTCAAAATGCATCTTTAATAAGAATCAAATATAACCAGGATACTGAAAGTCAGTATTATGAATAGTGAAATTGTTATATATTCTATCTCATGCCATTCTTATTAGTAGACCAGTATTTTTTACAGAGGAGCAGCTCATTCTAGTACCAATAATAAGATACTTTTAAGTATTGCAAACTTGTATTTTTGAGGTATAAAATTAATTTGGCATGATAATTTCTGACCGTTACCCATAACTTCAAATGTTTATCACAAACTTGGCATGCAGAAATAAGTGGTGGATTTTACTGAAATCTAAAGGCATTTTTGAATGATATTGTTACCAAGCATTAATTGGCTCAGGACCTTTGTAATTTTTATTTAATTATATGAGTTGTCTTTTTTACACTGCTTTTTCAATGCATTTCTTAATATTTTTTAAGTTTCATGAATGCATGTTCAATTTATCAAGCTCCATAACCATGTAATTCTTGTAAAATGTTGATTTCATGTTTTGTAAATGAAGTCGTATGTATTTTCAGAGTATTTTTGTATGTACTGTATTATACCATCTTTTCAAAGAGAAAACTTTAAAACATTTATTATCTCTCTCTTGTCTAATTTTTTAAACATCAGTTGTGCTCAAATAATTCTTGAAATATATAGATTGCATAGCCAGGAATGCTAGTTCTGCTTTCTTCAGTTTTCACTCAGCATTTGGTAGACTCAGCAGGAAAAACACAAAATGGCACATTTATATAGAAAGACTTTGTTGTAATGTATTATTTTAAAGAATTCAAGGAATTTTTTTTAGCTAGTGTCATAGCAGTAATAGTTCATTTTCTCTTAAAAGCCTATTACCACTGAGTTGAAATACTTAAATTCTGGTTGTCACAGAGCACTGTCCTCTACCTTACCATTTTCTGACCACTAGGTTTCTAAATTAAAGATTGTAATGTTGATCTATTTTAAAGAATTCATCTTCCACCTATTGTCACACAGGAACACTGACTAGATTGGGATTTTTCTCAAACTGGTTTAATAGAGTAAACAGGCAGGATAGGGAGGCCAGAGTCCTTACAACAAAGCTGTTCGGGAAAACCCAGCCAGCGTCCAACCAGTAACCACACCATCAACCACCAACCCCTGCTGCAATCCAGTTGGGGGTTCTTATCTCCCCACCCACCCCCCACACACATACACACATACACACATACATACATACACACACACACACACACACACACACACACACACTGCTTCTCAATTGTATCTCTTCTGTATCTTTTTACAGTTCTCAATTGAGTTGTTTCTCAACTATATCTCCTATAGACACACTATTTGAGAAACTTCACTTTTTTTTTTTTTTTTTTTTTTTTTTTTGGTTTTTTGGTTTTTGGGCCACACCCGGCGGTGCTTAGGGCTTACTCCTGGCTGTCTGCTCAGAAATAGCTCCTGGCAGGCACGGGGGACCATATGGGACACTGGGATTCGAACCAACCACCTTTGGTCCTGGATCGGCTGCTTGCAAGGCAAACGCTGATGTGCTATCTCTCCGGGCCCGAAACTTCTGCACTTTTAAAGGGATAGACCCCTTTTCTGGGAGCTGTCCTAGAATCTATATGAGGAGGAGTACACTTAGTAATGCTCAGGGATCACTCCTGACTCTGCATGAATCTCAGGAATCAGGGTACTCCTAGAAGTACCCCGGGGATTATATGGGATACCAGGAATCAAATTCGGGTTGACTGTTTAAAGAAAGCACCATAATATCACTCTAGCACAGTGTAATTTTTAAGGTTTTATTAAGAAAAACTATAAAAGTGGGGGCACAGCAGTGTTTGCCTTGCAAGCAGCCGACCCAGGACCCAAGGTGGTTGGTTCGCATTCCAGCATCCCATATGGTCCCCCGTGCCTGCCAGGAGCTATTTCTGAGCAGATAACCAGGAGTAACCCTTGAGCACTGCTGGGTGTGGCCAAAAAAAAAACAACTATAAAAGTAAAGAAGATGGAAAACTGAGTTGTCCGTGGGGGGTGGGGAGGAAAGGAGGGAGAGAGAGAGAGAGATTTGGGGCCACATACAGCAGTATTCAGGGGCTACTCTAAAAGAAGATGGAAAACTCAGTTGTGTGTGTGTGTGTGTGTGTGTGTGTGTGTGTGTGTGTGTGTGTCACTGGCAGTGCATGGGGGGACCATGTGATGTTAAGGATCAAACCTGGGCCACCTGCAAATTACACACTCCAGTCCATTGTGCTATCTCTCTGGTACACCCCCTCCCTTTTTTTCCACTTCTTACACAGCACAAGACCAAATGAAATCCCATAGCCAAATTGTAGCTTCCTTAGAAGAAGAAAGGAGATGGAAAGGCAATGCCATTTCTCTTTAGGGCTTGAGGAATAGAGGGCTTTGAGGTCTCAGGGCTTATTCCTGGCTCTGCACTCAGGGGTCACTCCCTGCAGGCTCAGGGGACCATGTGGGGTGCCAGGAAGGGAACCCTGAATGACTGGGTGCAAGGCAAGGCAAGTGCCTTATCTTCCAGCTTTTTCAAGTGACCTTCATATTTTGGTTATTCAGTCAAAGGCGAGTTTTCATTAGAAAGATTGAATAACCGTCAGCTGACTTCAAACTGATAAATTATTCATAAAAAGCTTGAACATATGTAAACAATAGCTATTATTCCATAATTATTAGTCTTTAAAAACTTTCCAAAAAGGGAGGTGGAGAGATAGTTCAGTGGATAGAACACTTAACTTATATGCAACCAACCTTGGTTTGATCCCCAACATCCCCTAAGTTTCCCTGAGCACCACCAACAGTGACCTTTGAGCATCATCAGGGTAGTCCAAAATCAAAAAATAAATAAAATATTTAATAAAACACTGTCTATGTGAGTTTTAATTTAGCATCTGTAGTAATAAAATGGGAGTAAACAAATTTCCTCAATATAGTTAAAGCCTTCTACAACACACCCACAGCTAACATTCTCAACAGAAAACATCTGAAAGCCTTCCCTCTAAGATCATGCACAAGACAAAGTTGTCAACTCTCATGATTACTCAGTATAAGAAATCTTTACCATAGCAATTAAGTAAGAAAGATAATCAATTAAGGGCCCCCATATTGGAAAAGAAAAGATCAGACTTTGCTATTTGCAAATGCCATGATACTATACTTAGAAAACCCTAAATATTACCCCTCAAATCTAGAAACAAACCTATACAAAACATGGTAGGCTACAAAATCAACTGATGAAGTTGGGGGGGAGATTGTTTGTTGTTTTTGGTTTTTGGCCACACACCCAGTGACACTCAGGTTACTCTTGGCTATATGCTCAGAAATCGCTCCAGCTTGGGGGACCGTATGGGACACCGGATTGTCCTGGATTGGCTGCATGTAAGGCAAATGGCCTACCACTGTGTTATCAAGCCGGCCCCATAATAATAATAATATAATAATTATATATTATATAATTATAATAATTATTTTTAATAATCACCAAACCTAATCCTTATTTCTGATCCTAGTTTTATAGTGTAGTTATTTGTTTTAATGGTTCAACTATACAGAAAAGTTTAAGAGATGCTTTTGAGCAGTTCTGGTCAGAAATGTTCTCTTTCCTGAACAACAGGTAGAGCTTTCAGTACATTTTGTTACTAGAGTAGGAGATCGCCCCTCTACTGGTTCACATAAGTAAACATAAGTAAAACAGGATTGTATGTTATATTCAGAGACACTGTATAGATGTGTGTTTTTTGTTTTTTGGGGAGTTTGGGGGTCACACCCAGCAGTGCTCAGGAGTTACTCCTGGCTCTGTGTTCAGAAATTACTCCAGGCAGGCTCGGGGGACCATATGGGATGCCAGGATTCGAACCAGGGTTGTCCTGTTGGCCACGTGCAAGGCAAACACCTTACCACTGTACTATCGCTCTGGCCCCAGATGTTTGTTTTCAAGTATGAAATTATCCCTAGAAGTAGATTTTATAAAACAGGTAATCTGTTCTTTATGTTCATTTTTATATGGCTATGTTAATCTCATTTTTCAGTGACTCAGAAGAATAGTATTGATCAAAAAAATTTATTTGCTATGTTAGCAGTTACCTACTAGTAGTTTAATTAGTAGGTTAAGGACTTAGCTTTTTTTTTTTTTTTTTTTTTTTTTTTGGTTATTCGGGCCACACCTGTTTGATGCTCAAGGGTTACTCCTGGCTAAGCGCTCAGAAATTGCCCCTGGCTTGGGGGGACCATATTGGACGCGGTCCTGATCCTTGGCTAGCGCTTGCAAGGCAGACACCTTACCTCTAGCACCACCTCGCCGGCCCCCGGACTTAGCTATTTTAAGCAATAGGACATATCTTTAAACCTTATAAAATTGGGGCAGGAGAATAAATCTTTTTTTCTTTTTGGTTTTGGGGTCACACCCAGCAGCGTTCAGGGGTTACTCAGAAATCACTCCCGGCAGGCTCGAGGGATCTTATGGGATGCCAGGATTCAAACCACTGTCCATCCTGGATCTGCTGCATGCAAGGCAAACACCCTACAACTGTGCTATCTCTCTGACCCCGAATAAATTATCTTTTAAAAGACTGTATGGGCCAGAGTGATAGGTTAAGGTACTTGCCTTGACTCATGTTAAATACCTTGCACCACATTCCCTGAGTACCATTGAACCAGCTCCAGGCACTAAGTTGGGAGTAGCCACTGAGGAAGTGTACCCCACGACCACCATTTTTTTTAATATAAAAGCTATAATTCCAGAATTAGAAATAACTCAAGTGCCAGAGAACAGATGAATGAATAAAGAAATCATGATACATCTATGGAATAATACAGCTGTTAGGAAAAATGAAGTCATGAAATTTGCTTATACAATATAAAGAGTATTATGCTGAGTGAAATGAGTCAGAGGGAGAGGGCTAGACATAGAATGATCACTCATTTGTAAGAATGAAGAAGGGACCACTGTGATAGTTGAAAATGATCACTCTGGACAAGATCTGATGTTGAATAAAGGTAAATGATATGCATGATACACAGTAGCAATATTGCAAACCACTGTATCTTGTTTTATTGAAACCATTATGATTTACAAAGTCCTTCATAGTTGGATTTCAGATACACAGTGAGTCAGAGCTATTCCCACTACCAGTGTTGATCTCCCTCCCAAGAATGCATCCTATACCACCACCCTTTGCCACTATTTTAACTTTCGATTTTGTTATAGTTTGAGTCTTTTTTTTTTTTTTTTTGGTTTTGGTTTTTGGGCCACACCCATTTGACGCTCAGGGGTTACTCCTGGCTATGCGCTCAGAAATCGCCCCTGGCTTGGGGGGGCCATATGGGACGCCGGGGGATCGAACCGCGGTCCGTCCTACACTAGTGCTTGCAAGGCAGACACCTTAACTCTAGTGCCACCTTCCCAGCCCCTAGTTTGGGTCTCTTGATTGTATTGTTGACTTGGGTATTTATTTAGTTCTGTCCCTTTTTTTTTTCTCCACCAATGCATCAGAGACCACTTGGCTCCTGGCCCCCATTCTTTCTTTTTTTTTTCTTTTTAATTTTATTTTAAAAAAAATGCAAAAATGTGAGGTAAAACAAAGTAATACGTGTCCCAAGGTTCTATGAAAAAGGCAGGAACCCCTATCTAAAAGATAGAAAAGGGTGTGGAAGGTTTTTTGCATAGGCACAGCAAAAGTTGGGGAAAATAGATTCATCTTTTTGATCCATTTAGCCACTCTGTGTCTCTTGACTGGTGCGTTTAGTCCATTGACAAGTTGGGGGAAATAGAAAGGAAAAACCTTTGGCTTAAAAATAGGGCGTCCCTACCCATGAAGCATCTTGCCATAAGATAAATTTCAGGCTCTGGGCATACTAAGTTGCCTAACCCCAAAGTCTTTCTTTGTGGTCCCAGGAAAAGTTCTCAATCAGGCTTCTGTAATTAGAGATCTTGTTTTTTGCACAGATACTATGTCAAAGTGTCATAGTGTCACAGAGTGTGTTCTGGTTTTATCTCACCATTAGCTGGCAAGGCAGGGAAACGTGCTCTGAGAGCAAGTTATTGATGCTTCTTCAGGGTGTCATATTGCACCCTGGAGCAATTTGGTACTTGAGTAGCATTAGGGCCTTCTCCAGTAGAAGGATTCCTGGTGCTGGTGCAGAAAACTATGACAGTTCCCAAGATGGTATCCAAGATTCAGGGTTGAATGTCCAAAGTCCAATCAACTAAAGCCTAAGTCAAGTCACTATGACAAATGTTTAGGGTGAAAGGCACCCCTGCAATATAAAATTTATAAGTTCCTATCCCTATTAGATAAGAACTTCTTTCTATACTTAGGATTTCCCCATTTTAATGTGCCTATGCAAAAAGGAACAATGCTACTACTAGTACACATGGGGGTAAAAATAACAAGCTAAACAATCTCTATAACCTGGTTCTAACATGAACTCAGAACCCAAGAGAAACTTACTAGAATTTCCTACTAAACAAATCCAAAACAGGGATGGGGAAAACGACCATATTTTCCAGCATATAAGACGACTTTTTAATCCATGAACAACTTCTTAAAAGTCAGGGGTTATCTTATACGCCAGTATACGGCATGCTGAAACTTAGTTTTAGGGATGAGTGATCCGGCCCTCTCTTACTGCCACATCCCATTCAGCTGCTAGGCATCATCATTCAGTCCTCTGCTTGTCCTGATTAATCTTTCAGGGCACACAGAGGAGCTGAGTTATCAAGCCCCAGCCTCTGGGTATGTGGCTTTATGGTGCTCAGTCCTCTGTTCAGCTTCTATTGGACACAGGAGGTGCTCTGTCTCCCTCTAGTCCTACTAATCACTGCACCCCAGTCAGCTGCTCTTGGAGGAGACCTCTCTCCCTGCTCTCAATGTAGATTACAATTTAAAAAATCACAGTCACTCACTACAAATGACAAATGTAAAATGATTGTTGGTGCTCCAAAGTCTAGTTTTATTAAACATATACTGTTAACCATTGAGGGTTCTACTCTCTCTCTCTCTCCCCCCCCCCCCCGTTTTTGGGCCACACCCAGTGATGCTCAGGGATTACTCCTGATTATGCACTCAGAAATCACTCCTGGCTTGGGGGACCACTTGGGACACAGGGGATTCAACCGCAGTCTGTCCTAGGTTAGCGCATGTTAGGCAAACAAAACACCCTACCACTTGTGCCACTGCTTCATCCCCTCTCAGGTTTTTTAATTTTCATTTGGTGTGCTTTAAAAGAAAGGTAGTCTTATATGGCGAATATAGCCCAAACCCTATATTTTAATAGGAAAAGTAGGGGGTCATCTTATATGTCCAGTAGTCTTATACATCAGAAAATACAGAACTCCTACATAAGGAAATACACAGTAAGAATTATACCTATTTGGGGCTGGAGAGATAGCATGGAGGTAAGGCATTTGCCTTTCATGCAGGTCGGTGGTTCGAATCCCAGCATCCCATATGGTCCCCTGAGCGTGCCAGGAGCGATTTCTGAGCATAGAGCCAGGAGTAACCCCTGAGCACTGCCAGGTGTGACCCAAAAACCAAAAAAAAAATAAAAAAAGGAATTATACCTATTAAGGAAATATGCAAAGGAAATACACGCATCCTCTTTAAGTCTTTTGAAATAGCCTGGGATGGAGGAATAAAATCTGGAGCACAACTTCAGTCTGCAACATGGTCTTGTGGAGTCTGAAAAAAATGGCTCTCAGCAGTCACGGATCAGAAAATGTCCTCGAGCTGAGGGATTCTCAAAAGCCAAATCTGAAGCAAGCAACAGTCCACAACGAAGGAAAGCGGGATAAAAAGGACCGCTGAGAGCAAATCAGCAGCAATGGTGCCAGCAGCTTTTTTCTGGACTGAGGTAAGGCAGGTTGGTCAGGCTATGCTTTTGCTTTGGGAGCCGGCTTGCAGCTACAAACCACTGTATCTTGAAGGAAAAAAGGAAGAGAAAGAAGAAAAATGTCTGCATAGAGGCAGACGAAGGGGAATGCTGAGGGAAGGATAGGAGAGAAACTGGGACATTTGTGATAGGATGTGCACTGGTGAAGGGATGGGTGTTGGAGATTGATTAAAACTCATTCATGAACAATTCTCAGGTGATGCAATTAAAAGATTTAAAAATTGGGGCCAAAAAGGCACATGAAAAGATACTCAACATCACTAATCGTCAGGGAGATGCAAATCAAAACTATGAGGTACCACCTCATGCCACTGAGATTGGCACACATCACAAAGAAGGAAAACAAGCAGTGCTGGCGGGGATGTGGAGAGAAAGGAACTCGTTTTCACTGCTAGTGGGAATGCCATCTAGTACAACCTTTATGGAAAGCGATATGGAGATTCCTTCACAAACTGGAAATTAAGCTTCCATACGATCCAGCTATATCACTCCTAGCAATATACCCGAGGAACACAAAAATTCAATACAAAAATCCCTTCCTTACTCCTATATTCATTGCAGCGCTATTTACAATAGCCAGACTCTGGAAACAACCAAGATGCCCTTCAGCAGATGAGTGGCTAAAGAAACTGTGGTACATATACACAATGGAATATATGCAGCCGTCAGGAGAGATGAAGTCATGAAATTTTCCTATACATGGATGTACATGGAATCTATTATGCTGAGTGAAGTAAGTCAAAGGGAGAGAGAAAGATGCAGAATGGTTTCACACATCTATGGGTTTTAAGAAAACTGAAAGACATTTTAACAGTATCTCAGACAAGAGAGATGAGGGCTGGTAGGTGCAGCTCATGATATGAAGCTCATCACATAGAATGATGAGTGCAGTTGGAGAGATGACTACACTGAAAACTATCATAACAATGTGAATGAATGAGGAAAGTAGAAAGCCTGTCTCGAGTACAGGTGTGGGGGGATGGGGAGGAGGAAGATCTGGGAAATTGGTGGTGGGAATGTTGCACTGGTGAAGGGGGGTGTCCTTTACATGACTGTAATCATACAACTATAATTATACTTGTAATTACGGTGTTTAAATAAAGATAATTATTAAAAAATTGGGGCCAAAGCAATAGCTTAGTGGGGAGGGTGTTCGCATGCAGCTGACGCAGGTTTGATCCCTGGCATCCGATGTGGTCCCCTAGCACGACCAGGAGTGATATTGAGCAAAGAGCCTGGAGTAACCATTGAGCATCACCAGGTGTGGCCCATGAACAAAGCCAAAAAAAAAAAGTATTAATAAAAATGTCTTTTTGCAAGTTGATAACTATAAAATGCTTACTATAGAAAAACAGTTAAATGAATGCGAGAAATGTTGAAAACTTTTAATATCTTTGAATAGAAAATTTTAATGGGTATCAAACTCGAAAGGAGTCTTTGAATATGTGTATAAAATACTTTTTTTTTTTTTTTTTTTTGGTTTTTGGGTCACACCCAGCAGCACTCAGGGATTACTCCTGGCTCCTGGCTCTATGCTCAGAAATCACTTCTAGCAGGCTCGGGGGACCATTGGGATGCCAGGATTCGAACCAATGACCCTCTTACCTCCATGCTATCTCTCCAGCCCCAAAATACTTTTATGTGAGTTTTACTGGAGATGACTTCAAACCTTCATAAGCTTCTCACCACCTCCATCATCCTACCAAAGGGATGATTGAATAACTCCAAATTTGGGGGGATTTTCTTCATAGGATCTTTCTATGGTATATTTCTGAAATATATTGTGACTAGTAAAGTGGGCTAATAGAGGATTCTAAAACACCAAATCTCCATGTTTCTTTATATTTCAGGCAAAATTTCATAAATATATATATATATGTGTGTATATATATATATATATATATTGGTTTTTGGGCCACACCCAGTGATGCTCAGGGGTTACTCCTGGCTAAGCGCTCAGAAATTGCCCCTGGCTTGGGGGGGCCATATGGGACGCCAGGGGATCGAACCGCGGTCTGTCCTAGGCTAGCGCTGGCAAGGCAGACACCTTACCTCTAGCACCACCACTCCGGCCCCTCATAAATATATTTTAAAATGCTTATTATTGGATCTATAAACTTTCTCGTGTTAACTTAGCTTTATTAATAAGGTCAGTTTTGGGGGAAATATGGGGGACAGATAGTACTCAGAAAGCCAGGAACCTATCAATTAGTTTCAGCCAACTGTGCCAGTTCAAGGTCCCAAGGGTAGAGTACTGCTTAAGTCCTGCTACCCTGGCAGTGCCTAGTAGACTCTGGAGCTGAACCTGGTACCTGGGCATTGAATATAGGTCTGGTGCATGTTAGATAGGTGCCCTACTATAATATCTCCTGACCTTCAAAAATTTTAGCTTAAAATTGATCAGAGTACAATAGTTTGGTATAATCACTGAGAATGTTGAAAAAAGGGACCAGAGAGTACAGTTTGGTGCTTTCCCTGCACATGGCCAATGCTGGTCTGATTCTTGGCACTGCATAAGGTTCTCACTACCAGCAGTGACCTTTGAGCACAGCTGAGTGTAATCCTACTCCCCCAAAACCTTAAATGGTAAATAAAATGAATCTCTTAAAGATTCTAATCTTGGGGCTAGAAATATAGCACAATGAGTAGGTCATTTGCCTGGCAAACAGCCAACCCGTGTTCAATCCCCAGCATCTCATGGGGTCCCCACACCTGCCAGAGCAATTTCTGAGCACAGAGCCAGGAGTAACCCCCTGAGTGCCACTGGGTGTGAACCCCCCCCCCCAAGAAAAGCTACATTTGTCATATATAGGCAGTATATAAGACACTATAGTAATATCCAGAGACAATAGAGATGAAAGCCAGGAGGATCAGTCCCTGGTAGGAAGCTTACCACAAAGAGCAGTGAGTGCAGTTAGAATAGAGAAAAATCCACTATAACAATGATAGTTGGCAAGGATCACTTTGGGTGCTAAAAGGGGATAAAGTGACATGCATGGTACCCTTCCATTAACAATAGTGCAAACCACAGTGCCAAAAAGGGAAAAGAGAAGCAAAATGCCTGCCCCAGAGACAGGAAGGGATGGGTGGGTGGTGGGTGGGCGGGAGGGAAACTGGGGGCATTGGTGGCAGGAAATGTGCACTGGGTGGTGAACAGTCTATGACTGAAAATTATGAGGAATTTTGTAGCCATGGTGCTTAAATAAAGTAGTTATTAATTATTAAAAGGGCAAAAAATCCTATTTTTTATTTCTATAATTAACAAGTTTTGTGTTGTTCCTCCATGTTTTGGTTTGCTGGTTTGTGGGCTATACCCAGCAGTATTTGGGATCTATTTCTATCAGTGTGTTCATGGATCTTCTCTTCCTTTCCCCCAATCCTCTCAATGCCTTTCCATATTCAGGAGACCATGCTTTACTGGGGATCAAACTCAAGTTTTTCTGTATACAAAGCATGCACTCAACCCACTGAACTCTTTCTCAGATGCCTTCAAACCCATGTTGTGTTTTAAAACAGACCAATTGAGGTTTACTTTTTAAATGAAAGTATGTTTAAGAAAGGGACTGGAAAGACAATATAATGTGGAAGGCACTTACTTTGAATTCAACCAAGTTTGATCCAAGTACAATAGTATGGTAACTTGAACATAACTAGGAGTGATTCCTAAGCAGAGAACCAAAAACTGGTGACAGGTATGGCCCCAAAGAACAAAGTATGTTTTAACAAGTGCCTACTAAATCATCTAAACAAAAACATGAAGTTAGGCCATGATGACATGGTGGTGCGAATGATCAAAGAAAACTAGTTTAAATAATGGTAAATATTTTTCAGCATTTTTTTAAATTATCTTTATTTAAACACCGTGATTACAAATATAATTGTACTTGTATGATTACAGTCATATAAAGAACAACCCCCCTTCACCAGTGCAGGATTCCCACCACCAATTTCCCAGATCTACCCACTCCCCACCCCACCCAGACCTGTACTCGAGACAGGCTTTCTTTTTCCCCTCATTCATTCTCATTGTTATGATAGTTTTCAGTGTAGTTATTTCTCTAACTGCACTTATCATTCTATGTGGTGAGCTTCATGTCATTAGCTGCATCTACATGGGAGGATGGGGGGAAGTAAGGGTTGGGACTGAGGCAGTAAAATATTAAAATGAGCTTTGTAGGGCAGTATCAAGGTCCCAATACAAGATGGATATTATGGATATATAGAATATATGCACACAATAATATCAATATGAAAAAAAGAGAAAAAATTTCCACTGACTGTCCCAATATAAACCAGTGCTAGAACAGCCTGCCCTCCTCCCAGAGTGCATTCCCATTAGTGTAGGGAGAGATAGGGGGAAAGCCTATTGACCCCTATAAAGTCCACCTAGACCAGTGTCCAGGGAAAGACTGAAGTCCAGGGGAGAAAAACCCTATACCTGGCAAGGGCTGGTCTCCAGAATCAAGGACGAAATTGGAAGCCAGATGTCTGCCTGCCTTCCTCCCCATGCACCTCCCCCCTGGAGTACGGAAAGAGGGGGGAACCTGAGGACCACTAAGAGTCCACCTGAACCCACTTCTGGCCATCTGAGCTGGCACCCAGGGAAGGCCTGGAGTCAGGGGAAAAAGACAAGGAAGGCTGGTGGCCTGTCAAGCCTCCCAGCACTCCTCAGGCTAGGAATAAGGGTCCCGTTAAGCTCAGTTTTTCTGATCTGTTAGTTCAGTGTGAAAATTTCTAATTTCAGTTAACAAAACTTTTTGATGCTTAATTTTGCTCCAGTCAAGTTTATCAATGCTTTTTTTTTTTTTTTTGAGCTCCCTGATAATTCTCCATAATTGTACTCTAAACTTCTTGAGAGGATACCTATTTGTTTCCTACTTTTTAGATTATTAGAGGAGCCATCTTGATTTCTGTAAATATGGGGGTGTACTGCAAAATTACTCCATGGCAAGGCTGTAGATTGCTTCTTAAAATGTATAGAAATGGAATTCAGGGGTTCGCTTTGCGGCCGCGTTTCGGGTGTGGGTCCTGAAGAGGCTATAGTCCTTGGATGTAGGCAGGCTCAGCAGAGAAAAGACAGAGAGCAAGGCCGCTGGGTTTAAAAGTCTCTGGGTACCCAATCACGGCAGGAATGGGCCCCACGTGCGTTGGGTGGGGACATCTTACCGGGATGGGTCCTGCAGAGGCTATAGTCCTTGGATGTAGGCAGGCTCAGCAGAGAAAAACTTTTTTCAGCATTTTAAGGTTGGATCCTACTCAAGTCCCTTTTTCTGAAGTAAGTTACTATTTGAAGTTAGTTGAACTCTAAGATTATCATTAGGCTTGCTGTAATTTCAAGTTTTTGCTGCATTTTAGTGAACACTTACAGAATTGTCCTGAAGTTTATAGAAACTCCCGAGATAATGGTGTTACATCACTCTGCGGTTTTAACGTAAAATGAATGCAGTATCCTTCCTTTCCAGATAAGCTATTTGTGTACCTTGTATTTTTCTGCCTTTTATTTGAGTTGTCCTTTCTTAGTTGTATATACAGTCTCATTGTTTGAAATAAGCATATAAACTTTCTCTTGTAAGTAGGTGTTGATGATTAACACTATTGTGAGGGAAGGAATTCAAAAGGTTTAGGTTTTTCACACCTATTGAATTGTTTTACTATTGCTTTGGGCAGGGGATAGTATATGCTTCATGCATAGTATGAAAGCAAAGCTTTCTAGCTTTGCTAGAAAAGCCCATATTCATTAAATTATTATTCTATCCCATATTCATTAAATTATTGGCAAGGCACTCATAGCCCAAATGGAAGCATACCTGATATTTATTAAGCTACTGCAATGTCTCTATCAAGAAATACATAAAAAAGGGCCCAAGAGATAGCATGGAGGTAAGGCATTTGCCTTGCATGCAGAGGGCGGTAGTTCAAACCCCAGCATCCCATATGGTCCCCCCAAGCAAGCCAGAGGCGATTTCTGAGCGTCGAGCCAGGAGTAACCCCTGAGCGCTGCCAGGTGTGACCCAAAACAAACAAACAAACAAAATTGTATTTAAGCACCATGATTACAAGCATGTTTATAGTTGGGTTTCACAATTTTTTAGGTAATAAATTTTTTATTAATATTTTATTTAAACACCTTGAATATAAATATGATTGTAGTTGGGTTTTAGTCATGTAAAGAACACCCCCCTTCACCAGTGCAACATTCCCATGATAAAGTATTCTATGATGATTGGTTTATTTGTGAGGTGAAGTTGCTTGTTACGGATGAAATTGGAATTTTTTCCAAGGCACACAGACAATATCTTACGGCACACTAGTGTGCCATGACACAGTGGTTGAAAAACCCTGGTCTAGGTACTCTGATATTGAACTCTATATTGGTCCAGTAGTTTTGGGGGTTCTACCCTGCAGCAAAAAATGTCACTTGTGGGGTGGAGCAATAATATAGTGGGTAGGACATTTGCCTTGCACATGGCCAACCTGGGTTAGATCTCTGTTATCTGATATAGTCCCCGGAGCATCACCAGGAGTGGTTCCTGAGTGCAAAGCCAGAAGTAACCGCTGTGGAAAAACATAATAATAATAATAAAGTCATTTGTGCCAAGCTGTAGAGGGCACTGTCGGTTAAGCTTGAGATTCAGAAGTTCAGAAGTGTCTAGACTGACTTAATTGACAAACCCTTGGTGCTTTGTCTTCTCCCATCTAAAACACTTGCCTTTCAGTCCCTTCTTTTTAAGTGTGGTTCCAGGGATCGCCTTGACCTCGTATATGCAACAATACTTGCTTTTTAACCTCTAGGTTTCTTTTGTTTTATTGTTACATTTTGATTTGGGGGCCACACCTACTGGTACTCAGAGCTTACTCTTGATTCGGTAAATATATAAAGATCACTTCTGAAAGTGCTTGAGTGATCATATGGAAGCCAGGACTCAAACTCAACCAACCAGGTGCAAGACAAGTGCCTTAACCCCTGTATTGTCTTCTATCCTCTTTAACCCTTAGAAGAAATTGTGACATGAAAAAAATTCCAAAAAAAAGAAAAAAAGAAAAAGAAAACAGTTCTACAAATAGGATAGACAGAAAGGTAATCTCTCAGAATAAATGCTCTATAGGAGCTGGAGAGGTAGTTTAGCAGTAGGGAGGGTATTTGCCTTGCATGCAGCTGACCTATTATGGACCGCGTTTCAATCCCCTGGCATCCCATATGGTCCCCAAGTCAGGAGTGATTTCTGAGCACAGAGCCAGGAGTAACACCTGAGCGTCACTGGGTGTGGTCCAAAAACTAAAAAAAATTAAAAAAAATAAAAATAAAAATAAGTACTCTGTATAGCATTCTTTGGCTGTCAGTTCCATTGGAACAGGAAATCAGTAGAACCCTGGAGACACATTGCCAAGATTAAAGAAAAGAGATGGGACTGGTATTGTTTCTCCTGAAAGTAATACAACACTGTCTAACCGAGATTCCAAGTCACTTCCTGCCAGTTCTTTACAGCAATTCAAAGAACTTCTAAGTGCAGATTTTTTCCAAATAGACTGGTTTCTTGAAACTCAAAAGAAGTCAAGGGCCAGAAAAGGGGATTTCTGAATACCACCCAGTAGGATGGCAATTGGTACTTGATAGTTTCAAATATTAAGAGACACACACACACACACACACACACACACACACACAATAGCAACAACCTGGTGTTGAGTAGGCAGTGTCTAATCTCCCTGAGAACAGGAAGTGAGGGCGATAGTCTGAGCCCTGAGGTTACAGAAAGCAGCCCTTCCAGCAAGGCCAGCTCACTGCCTGCAGAGTCTGCCTTGCCTGCCTCCATCGGAGCATAGCAGAGAGAAACTTTTTCAATGCCCTGCAAGCTCTATGGCATCCAACAGAGTGAAGGGACTGGAAGAGGAGGGAAGGAAAGAGAACAGTTTGTCAAAACTAAACTGAGCCAGTGAGAGATAGTCGCTATGAGGTATTTACCAATTCCCCAATCTTCTGCAATCACTCAGTTAGGCCCCCAAGATACAAAAAAAAAGAATTAAACTTGCCCTGGACTAAAGAACCCCCCCAGATTGGTGAGCAGTTGACTGGAAACTTGGATATTCTACATTGTGGAGGCACAAGAACGGGACCCCTGCCTTGGTTGGGGAAGTTGGTAGGGAAGAATGACCTCAGGGGTGAATACTATAGAACACTTTGGAATGTTTTAGGCAAATAAACAGATGGGAGAAGTGGGAGGCTGGAAAGAAATGAAGAGGAAAGTACCTGTACAAAGGGTGTGGTTCTAGAAATTGGTTGTTGCAGCAGTGGAGTCATGGGAAAGATGTATTAGATGCATTGTTGGGGGTAGGAGGATAGGAACATCTGGAAATGTAGACAAGGTTTTTTTGGGTGAGAGAGGGAAAGGAAGAGCAGAGAGCAGGTTGAGGGGCCCATCCATCATCTATCTCAGAAATAGGGAGAAATAAGGGAGCTGAGAGAAGACTTGTTTTTAAAGTTGAGGTACATTTCAGTTTCCTTACTTGGAAGATAGGTTGGGTTGTCATTAGTTCTAAGAAGAGAGGGGTGAGTTGATGAGAGGGTCTTGAATTCGAATTTGAGCTGCTATCTCATCTAGAAAAATATTGGTCCTGAGCTCAGTAGAGAGGCCTTAAGGATGTCCAGATTTTTTCTACAGGTTAAAGAGGGTCTAGCCTCTTGCCTTGGACTCTCCTAGAGAAACAAGGAAAGGGATCTGAGCTGATTGACATTGTGGGCATGCACAGACTGGTGCCTGGGATCACCCCTCTTTGATCACTCTGGCAATGCCCTGAAGAGCTCTGCCGGGGCCACAATGAACTGGTCTGTAGAACTAGTCACCCATCCGTAGACCAGTGCCAAACCACAGGGGTAGACAGGTTGAAAACTATTCTTTACTACCTTGGCTATAACTGCCAGCCCACAGACTGGTATTCAGGCTTGAGCCAGTCCACAAGTATGAAAAGGTTAAAGAACGCTGGCATAGAGTGACCCACTTGGAGCAGACCAAAGCTGCCACCTCTAATCAGCTTTCTCAGTAATACAATGAATGTGTGATCTTCTTTTTGCCTGAGAGAAAAAGAGAGGAGAAAAGAGAAGAGTGAGAGGGAAAGAGGAGAAAGAGCCTCAGGTCCCTCTACACGGGAATCTGAACATTGGACTGTGTCAATGAGAAGGTGACAGTCTTCAAAGGTAAGTGTTGTAGCCGGAGCAATAATACAGCAGGTATGGCACTTACTTTGCATGCAGCCAACCCAGGTTAAATCCCCATCATCCTATATAAACCCTTGTGTGCTGCCAGGAGTGATTCCTGAGCTCAAAGCCAGGAGTGGAGTAACACCTAAGCACAGTTGAGTGTGGCCCCCAAAAATCACACCAACAATTAAGATAAGTATTGCTTTAGCCAAGGCTCAGGAGCATTTAACTGTGCCCCCAAATTTCTTTGGAATTAAAGGGGCCTGTCGCCAGATTAGAAAAGTTATCAATAAGAACTAAAGACTGACGATTTTGCCTGGAAGAACCCCACCAGGAGCTTACTTTGGCACACTGGAGTGAGGAGGAATCTTCAGCAAGTCCTGAGAACTAATTGCTTGCTAGTTCTAGGTCTCATGTCAGACTAAAGGAGCTTAAAGTCAAGAAATGTGCTGTTGGGGCCAGAGAGATAAGATGCTTGCCTTGCATGCAGAAGGTCGGTGGTTCGAATCCCGGAATCCCATATGGTCTCCCGAGCCTGCCAGGAGCGATTTCTGAGCGTAGAGCCAGTAGTAACCCCTGAGCACTGCCTGGTGTGACCCAAAAACAAAAACAAAACAAAAAAAGAAATGTGCTGTTGATGAATGGCTAAAGAAACTGTGATATATATACACAATGCAAGCTGTCAGGAGAGATGAGTCATAAAATTTTCCTATACATGGATGCACATGGAATCTATTATGCTGAGTGAAATTAGTCAGAGGGAGAGAGAGTCCACAGAATAGTCTCACTCAGCTATGGGTTTTAAGAAAAATTAAAGACATTGAAATAATTCCCAGAGATGAGGCCCAAAAGGACCGGCTCAAGATATGAAGCTCATCACAAAGAGTGGTGAGTGCAGTGAGAGAAATAACTATGCTAAGAACTATCATAACCATGTCAGTGAGTGAAGGATGTAGAAAGTCTGTCTCAAATACAGGCGGGGATGGGGGAGAGAAGAGATGAGGCATTGGTGATGGGAAGGTTGCACTGGTGAAGGGGTGTATTCTTGTTATGACTAAAAACCAACTACAATTATGTTTGTAATCACGGTGTTTAAATAAATTATTTAATAAAAATATCTTGACACTTAGGACTATTTATAAATGACAATAATGTGAAAACATTTTATTCATTCTATTTATCAGACTGAAACTAGCTAAAATTGTCACAGGCTATAAAAAAAAAGAAATGTATTGTTGGGGTAGAAGTGATAATATAGTGGGGAGCAGTTTGCCTTGCAGGTGGCTGACCCAGGTTTGATCCAGGAACCTCATGAGATCCAAGTCCAACAGGTATGATCTCTAAGCATAAAGCCAGAAGTAAGCCCTGGCTTTTTTGGGTTTTTTGTCCATAAAAAAAAAATGTTGTTTTCTTCACCTCAAAAGTGGAAAAAGTGAGATATAGAGTTTCACCAACACTGTGGTAGAGATTACTGAATGTCACACTTGAAGTCTAGAAAGGTGGATCAAGCCTGAACAATCTCAGCTTTAAGGATAAATGAAGAATGAGGAGGCAGAAAATGTGAACGCAAGCATGAAAGACAAACAGGGAGACTTAAGAGCATGAGATACTGCAGAGGTCAACCAAGATAAGGTTGAAATGTGAGCTGGCATTTAGGATGACCTTAACACAATACTGTGAAGGTGGAAGTGAATACAAGGATAAAGGTCACGTTCTCAAGAGAAGTTGCAAGGGTGGGAGGGAGAGAAGGTGGTCATAAGTCAAGGTGGAGGGAAGGTTTATTTATAATATGGAAGATTTCTGGACATTCTGTCTAGACAAATTAATGGACATTTCAACAATAAGATTTAGGGGAAGCAAGGAAGGAACCAATGTTATAGACTTTAAAAAGATAGGAACTTGGGCACATGTTGAAGACCAACAAGGCAAAGAGTAGCTGCAGAAAGGAGGGAAGAAATTGTGGTAGTCACCTCCAATGATGACCCCAACGATCTCTGCCTCACAGTATTTGTGTCCTGGTAAATCCCCAGCCATTCATGGTGGTTTGGCATGTTGCCTCAGTTCCAATAAATAGAATGCTATAGAACTGATAATGTGCTGCTTCTAGGCAGACTGTGGCTTCCATCTGGAATCTTTGCTTCTAGGGGAAGCCAGCCACCATAAAGAGGTCCACATGACTGGCTTCTGAAAAGGATCCTTTAAGCCCTGAGTTAACTTTACTGCTAGCCAATAAGGTTGCTACAATCTTAGAAGAGACTCTGAAAGAGAGAAAACTACAGCAGAGTTCACAGGCTGTTGAAGAAAATAAATATTTTTTAAGTCAATACATTTTAACTATAGCAATAGATTACCTATTAGAAGTGAGTATATTTGCATGTAGGGAAAGCAAACATTTGTGGAGTCTTCCAGTTTCTGTGTTGAGAACAAGTTGGAAAGATAAACAATTTGTCATGGTCACAATGGAAGATGGGAAATGAAGGTGGCCACAAATGCTTCAGCACATAGAACAGCACTCCTAAATAAGATTGGTGACTGATTGAGATAGATGATAATATGCAGTAAATAAACAGCTGTTCTTCCATGGCAACCCTCGTAAATAGAAATGAAAGGGGCTGCAGAAATGGCCAGAACTGGGAATTTATAAGCCAAAGAGGCAAATCTGTTGTAAGAGATGCCTATAAGATTGGAAGTTCTGGAAGAGAATATGAAAGGGTCAGGAAATATTAGTTGAGGATAACTTTGTAGAGCAAGTAGGGTACTTGCCTTGCACACAGTTAATGGGGGTCGACCCAGCACTACACATAATCTTTCTATCCCACCAGGAATGATCCCATAGTGCTGAGCCAAGAGCTTTAAGTCCTGACTACAGCCAAGGAGGGAGTGAGAATGGAAGGAAAAAGGAAGGGAGAGAGAGGAGGAAAGGAAGAGGAAGAAGAAAAAAGGGAGGGA
Source organism: Suncus etruscus (assembly GCF_024139225.1). Lineage (NCBI taxonomy): Eukaryota > Metazoa > Chordata > Mammalia > Eulipotyphla > Soricidae > Suncus > Suncus etruscus. Next base: position 34,045,833 of record NC_064859.1, on the reverse strand, counting down.
TGGAGGAAAGAGGAAGAAAAGAAGGAAGAATGGAAGGGAGGAAGGCAGAAAGGGAAAGAGAGAAAAGAGGAAGGAAGGGAGGGAGGAGGGAGGAAAGAATGGAAGGAAGGAAGGGAGGAGGGAGGAAAGAATGGAAAGAAGGAGGGAAGAAAGGAAGGAAGAAGGAAGGAAGTCATGGTTGAAAGTTCAACCAATCTGCAAAGTTGACAGAGGCCCAGGGAGAAGACATGATGGACTGAGCATCAGCTTTGCGTGCAGGAAGCCTAGGGGTGGTGCCAGGCATTATGAGATCCACCATCACTGCTGGGAGTGAACCTGAGAATTGCTGGGTATTTTGCCCCTGCAGAAAAAAAGCTAAGAGGATCAGAGATGTGACTCAACTGGTAGAGTTTGCATATACAAGATTCTAGATTCTATCCCTGACACCACAGGATCCCAAGAAGCTGAGCCATCTATTGAGGGCCTCAGCAGGAGAGTAGCACCACTCAGCACTCCCAGTGAGTCCCCCTCAGCTTAGCCTTGGAGTCCTCCTTGGAACTCAGTCCCCCATCGCTCAGAAAACGAAGGCCTCTGGGTCTCATTCAGCTACCAAACGACATCTCTGCCTTTGCTAAGAACTTCAGCCTTCTCTCCAGCCCAGACTTTTCCTGTGAAATTCTCCACACAGTCTCTCACACTTCACAGGCAAACATCAACTCGGAATCCCCCCAAAGTGTTACTTCCACAATTGTATTTAGTAAATGCCAAAGCCAGCTCCTTTTGGCATTTACAAAAAAGCCTTTGACTGATCTCCCACAAGCCTGCACTTCCAATCTGCACAGCCATCCCAGGATGTCTAAACCAACAAGCCACTCCTACTGGCAGCTGCCACTCTTCTCCCCTGCACTGTCCAAAAGGTTCATCCAACTCTTTCCCGGGGTAACCTCAACCCATCTCAGCACAACAGAAGAGAAGTTCGTGTCCAATGTAAATGCCCTCAGTTATGCTGCCCCCACAACAAGCCTCATAATAAAGACCTCCTCCCTTTATGTCTCACTCAATATCCAGTCTCTCCAGTTACTGCTCTTCTGTGAATAGTGGCTGTCTCCCAGCGGTGTTGGTAGATGAGGGCAGGGAGGGAATATGACGCCTCAGAGGTGATCATGTTGGGCATGTGCTCTACCTCTTGAGCTACCTCCTCAGCCCTGATTTTTAAAATTATTTTAGTTATTTATTTGCTTATCAGTTTGGGGGCCAAAGGAGCTATACCTCATAAGCTATATGTGACTCAGGGATCACTCCTGGCAGTGCTTAGGGATCAAACCAAGACTGGCTATGTGTAAGGCAAGCACTTTATCCCCTGTATTATCTCTTTGCCCCTCTTTCATTAAATTGAATTATAACTCCTTGGATTGTAAGGGCTGGAGATATACTATGTAGTGCTCAGGGACTGTTTCTGGCTCTGCTCAGGAGTGACCCTGGTTGTGTTCAGGAGACCATATGAGGTACTGGGACTGAACCAGGATCAGCCACATCTAAGGTACATCTTGTCCACTGTACTTCCTCTTCGGCCCTGGATTCCAGGTTTTTTTTTTTGGTTTTTGGGCCACACTGGATTCCAGTTTTAAAAGACTTTCTATGGAACCTTGGGGAGAGTACAGAGACCCCAGTTCTATCCCTGACATCACTTGGGCTTCGAAGAACCACTTGCTGTGGTTCTAACAGCAGCTAAGCACCACGGAGTGCAGCTCTGTTAGCTTTGAAATACTGCCTGGGTTACCCTGGTGATTGCTGGCACCACAAGATTCAAGTAGCATCCTCTGGCACCAGAACTGGACCATTTGGAAGATCTGATAATACTGTGATGGATCCTAGGTCCTCAGAGCAGTACTTTTAAAGTCTAAAATGGAGGGGTCAGAGTGAGCCCAACAGGCTGAGGTCAGGCTTTGCATTCGGGAGACTCTGGTTCCCAGTCATGGAAGGTCCCATGGATGGTATAGCAACATGGTCCTAAGCACTGATCTGGAATAGCCTCTGAATACCGCCCAGTATGGCCCAAAAATAAACAATGAAAAGAATAAAGGACTAAGGTTTGAGTCTTAGTCAAGTAAATAGGTTTCTTTCTTTGTACATATCAGACTCAGGGTCAACTCTGGCATCCCACATGGTGCCTTGTGCCCAGAAGTAGTGATCCCTGAGTGTAGAATCAGAGTAAGTACTGAGAACGACTGGTATGACCTAAAAAATGAAATAAAATAAAGATCATCCGAGATGTGGGGAAGTGCAGTTATGCAGAGAAGGGACCACAATGACAATGAAAGTTGAAAATGATCACCATGGACAAGAACTGGGTACTGAAAGGAGGTAAAATGATGGTGCATGATACCACCTCAATAACCACATTGCAAATCACAGTTCCTACAAAGGAGAAGGAAAGAGAGAGACAGAGAGTGAGACAGAGAGAAAGAGGAACATGTCTGTGATATACGCAGGGGTAAGACGGGGTGGTTTGCCAGGGAGGGAAACTGGACATTGATGGCAGAAAATGTGTACAGTCAAGGGTGTTGGAGCATTGTATGACTGAAACTCAATTTATAAATGTGTATCTTTCAATGATTCAATTTTTTTATTAATAATAACAACAAACATTGTAAATCCATAGCTCCCTGTGGTAATAGCTGAAGTCTTTACTGTGGCAGATTCAAAGTGTGACTTTCCCTCTGTCTCTCCTACCAACCCCATAAGGTTTTCCTGATTACTCCCAGAGCCTGCTTCTTGGGGCACTCAGCTTCTGGTGGTGGAGTAAATCCTCTAAGGCCTTTTAGAAAGGCATACAGGTCTCCAGGAATTGGAAAGAGAATAAATATGCTGGGCATGTCAGTTAGGCCAGCTACCAGATGAGCCAGTCCTCAGGGTGTACTTGAGATAGTTCCTTGCAGGCCTTTAACCAAATACCATGGAAAGGAGAGAGGCTGGTGCAACCCTGTGTCCACTCCTGGTTCTGGAACCTCTTCACATGAAAGTTGCTCCATTTCTGAGCCATACAAACCTAAGCTATGTCCTCACTCCAGTGAGCCAAGTTGATAGTGACTCAGGGGCTCAGTCAAAATTTCCTCTCAACTCCACACACCACCCTCACCCAGACTCAGTGGTTATTCCACCCCCTCCTCCTGGAGCAGGAGTCTGAGTGGGAGAAAAGAAAGGGAACAAGTCCATCAACCCTGGGGGCCAGGGAAAGAGTTCAAAGGACAGTCATGGAATCTTTGAATGCAGGAGGCCCTGGTTTGTCACACCCTTCTTCAGTATCACCAGGAGCAACTCCAGCCAGAAACAGCCCCAGAATGCTATCCAGTATAATCTAGAAACAAAAGAAAACAGAAGGGGCTAGAGAGATGGTACAGTGAGTTCTGTGTGCTTTGCATGAAGCCCACCTAGGATCTATCCCCACCACTATGAGTGACTCTTGATTACAGGAGGAAAAGAGGGAGGAAGGAAGGGAAGGAGGGAAGGAAGGAAGGAAGGAAGGAAGGAAGGAAGGAAGGAAGGAAGGAAGGAAGGAAGGAAGGAAGGAAGGAAGGAAGGAAGGAAGGAAGGAAGGAAGGAAGGAAGGAAGGAAGGAAGGAAGGAAGGAAGAAGTAGGGAGGAAAGGAAGGAAGGAGGGAAGGAGGGAGGGAGGAAGGAGGGAAGGAGGGAGGGAGGAAGGAGGAAGGAAAGAAGGAATGGAGGGAGGGAAGGAGGAAGGAAAGAAGGAATGGAGGGAGGGAGGAAGGAAGGAAAGAAGGGAGGGAGGAAAAAGGGAGGGAAGAAGGAAGGGAGGAAGGAAGGAAGGAAGGAAGGGAGTGAAGAAGGAAGGAAGGAAGGAAGGAAGGAAGGAAGGAAGGAAGGAAGGAAGGAAGGAAGGAAGGAAGGAAGGAGTAAAGAAAACAACAACCCCAAGGGATGAGCAATATTCCTGTCTGAAAAGAGGAACAGTCATGTGGCTGTCATGAGTCAAGGTCACAGCAAGGCACTTGCCTTGCATGTGGCTGACCTGGGTTTGATCCCCAGCACACAAACCAGAGTCCCACTAGAAATGGTCTCTGGACACAGAGTCAGGAGTAAGTCTTGTGTCCTACTGGGTGTGGCCCCAAAACAATAAAGAGTAAAACCCATTGAGCCCATACTTATCTCTCAGCCTTTCTACAATTTTTTGAAGAAATTAAAATTGATAGCCTCCCTACTGGGACATGGCTGAGGACAGGGAGCCTTTCCTGAGTAATAAGAGACCAGGCTCATGCCATACCCTGTCCCACTTTTTCACCCTCAGAACAACATAGTGCAGAAGGCACATTTAACAACGATGAGGAGGACATCATTATCGTCATCCCTATTTGCAAATGAGGAGACTGAGGTAAAGAAAGTCTAAAACAAAGCATGAAACTAAGACTTCCTAGGCTGTAAGGAATACTATACTGGATAGCTCATGAAAAGAACTCAGGACAACAATGGGGTACACTGCCCAGGTGACCCTTTTCTCAGCTGGCCACATACCCCCAGGACAGTGTGCCAGTAATCTGAGTTAAGAGAGCCAGAACTGAGGTGAGCTATAGGACTTCCTTCCAAAGCCCCTGTTCCTCCAGCTCTGTATCCCTGGGGCTCTGCACACTGCCCTGGCTTGATTTACCGTGCCTGCTTTCTTTCTCTTTGGCACATTCATTCTTTCCAGATTGTTTAACTTTCTTCCCATTTGCTCATAAAGGAAAGCCTGCTGGGATGGAAATATCACGTGTGAGCTAAAGGAGAACTCTGAGTGCTTAGACTTGAGTGTGGTCTCTGTTTTGTGGTTCATGAGCTTCCTCCATGTGAGATCTAATCTAACATGATGCCCCGTGAGGCTGATGGAGACATTCATCACTTCCTCCCTCAACAAAAGGTGCTAATAAGAGAAACTTTTCCTTGCATGGGCCTGGTGGCCGTGGTGCCGATTACACAGCTCACCATGGGTGCGGTTTGCTTGTCATCTGAAGACTGTTGCTTGAACCTGTTGTCCTTGGACTGTTCTTGAACCTGCAAGAGCCAAGTACACAGCTGCATGAGGCTGGGGTCTCCTCAAGGCTTTCCCAGCAGAAGAAGGATGTTAATTCCTAGCTTACCCTTCTTAAGCAAAAATGAAGAAGATCCTAGATTGCAGGTGTTGGAGAGAGTCTAACTTTAGTCTCTCAAGCTCTTTTCATTTTTAACCATACTAGATTTGTCAGCTTTTTTTTTTTTTTCTGGCTCTACACTCAGAAATCGCTCCTGGCAGGCTTGGGGGACCATGTGGGATGCCGGGATTTGAACCATCGTCCTTCTGCATCTAAGTCAGGCGCCCTATCACTGCCATGTAGGATGCCGGGATTTGAACCATCGTCCTTCTGCATCTAAGTCAAGCGCCCTATCACTGTGCTATCTCTCAGGTCCCTGGGTTTTTTTTTTTTTTTTGTCTTTACTAATTGCCCTTTCCTCCATGAATGACATCAGCATATTTCAGGGTCATATAATACCTAAGATTATATCTAAGATTATTATATCTAAGATTTTAGTTTTGGTTTTGAGGGTCACAACTGGCTCAGTGCTCAGAAGCTGCTCCCAGCTCAGTGCTCAGGGGACTGAGTTCACATGTTGTCAGAGATTGCACTCCGAGCTCCTGCATCTAAAGTCTTTGTTCTAGCATGTTGAGTATCTCCTTTGCCCCATTTGTTTTATTTTGACTGAGGTATACACTCAGCAATGTTCATTCGAGATCATTCTAGTGGTACTCAAGGGACCTTGGGGAGCCAGGTATCAAAACCAAGGCCTCACATACGCAAGACAAGTGATCTTACATTGAACTACATTCCAACCATGTAGTTAGAAATTTTTTTGGGGGGCCACACCCATTTGATGCTCAGGGGTCACTCCTGGCTAAGCGCTCAGAAATTGCCCCTGGCTTGGGGTCCTTCCTTGGCTAGCGCTTGCAAGGCAGACACCTTACCTCTAGCGCCACCTCGCCGGCCCCGTAGTTAGGATTTTTTTTAAACACATCTCTGATTCCCACACCCAAACCCACCCCAGTGAACAATTTTTTCCCTTTATTTAAACACCTTGATTACATATATGATTGTGATTAGGCTTCAGTCATGTAAAGAACACCCCCTTCACCAGTGCAACATTCCCACCACTAATGTCCCAAATCTCCCTCCATCCCACCCCACCCCCACCTGTACTCTAGACAGGCTTTCCAGTTCCCTCATTCATTCACATGATTATGGTAGTTCTCTGTGTAGTTATTTCTATAACTGCACTCACCACTCTTTGTGGTGAGCTTCATGAAGTGAGCTGGAAGTTCCAGTCCTCCTCTCATTGTCTCTGAGGATTGTTGCAAAAATGACTTTTATTTTTCTTAAAACCCATAGATGAGTGAGACTATTCTGCATCTCTCTCTCTCTCCCTCTGACTTATTTCACTCAGCATGATAGAGTCCATGTACATCCATGTATAGGAAAATTTCATGGCTTCATCTCTCCTGACGGCTGCATAATATTCCATTGTGTATATGTACCACATTTTTACTTTTGTGGGAGACAGTATTACTATGGGAGGAACACATGAACTAGAAGCAGTAACTGGCTCCTAAACTGGCACATTCTTCTTTTTGAATGGTGATTGCTAACATTCTGGTCTGCCCTGCATTTTCCAGCTCAAGGCTGTACCTATCTTTATCCATCAAACTTGAAGCTTAAACTATTTTTCTCCAGGTAACAAGCCAAGAGACATGAATGAGAGTCAAGAGGCAGAAAAAAAAAAAAAAAAAAAGGTTCATAGCAGTTTATTCCTAATGGCCACAAACTGCAAGACACCTTTGCAGGATATTCACTTAGTTAACATTTTTCTTTGGTGGCGAAAGAGGGTAAGTACTCAGTACAAAACTAGCTCGGGCATGAAAGGAAGACACCTACTCTGTCTCCATAGCACCCTGTCCAATAAAAGGGACACATGACAGTTATTTCTAGTAGATTGTAAAGTTACAAGGGAACAGGAGAACCTGACGTGGTGACATGGACAAAGAATAGTTTTTTGGAGAAAATGAAGACTGGGTTGAGAAGATGAGAGGAAATGTGATGATGAAATGTGAGTGCTTAAGTGACTAGGAGGGAGCCAGGACTTGTTGACCAGCTGTGACCCTAAGGGATGGGGAGGAAGAAGTGGCAATCTGTGAAAGTCTGTGTTCACTTTGAGTGTGATCTTTTTTTGTTTGTTTGTTTGTTTGTTTGGGTCACACCCAGCAGCAGGGATTACTCCTGGCTCTGAGCTCAGAAATTGCTCCTGGCTAGCTTGAGGGGAGGCTGGGGATTGAACCTGTGTCTGCCCTGGGTTGAACACATGCAAGGCTGTGCTACCTGCCACTCAGGCCCCGAGTGTGATCTTAATACAACAGAAATTTATCATTTTTCTCATCAAGGGTTTTGAATTTGTTTTGTTGTGTTTTCCTTCCTTCCTTCCTTCCTTCCTTCCTTCCTTCTTCCTTCCTTCCTTCCTTCCTTCCTTCCTTCCTTCCTTCCTTCCTTCCTTCCTTCCTTCCTTCCTTCCTTCCTTCCTTCTTTTTAAATTTAGCCAGCAATTCTCAGGAGTTACTCCTGACCCTGAGCTTCTGGCATTGCTTGGGAGACAATAACAATGCTGGGGATCGAACGCTTGTTAGCTATGTACAAGGCAAGGGCCTTACCTGCTATAACTTCCCACCCAAAATTGTTTAGACATAAAATTTGGGCACTCTCTCTGGGGCACCTACCACCTGGATATTTTCTCGGTCCTTTTCAGTGCTGGTTTCCAGCTTCTCAGACTCTCCAGGTGACTGAAAAAGAAATACAACAAGATGACAAATGATGCTAGAAGTTGTGACACACATGACATTGTGAGAGGGAGGAAGAGGCTCTCAGGCCTGATGGCCAGGTAGGGGGCTGAGGCTGCCAGGGAGGAGTGGGCAACAGAAAGCCTTTGCCTTGCACATACACGTGACTGACCTGGTTCAATTCCCTGCACCTTAGGGGCTGAAGAAATAGTACAGCTGTAAGGCATTGGCTTCACATGTGGCTGACCCTCATTTCATTCCTGACATCCCATATGGTCCCCTGAGCATTTCCAGGAATTATTCTTGAGCACAGAGCCAGGAGTAAGCCCTGAGAACTGCTGAGTATGGCCCAAAAAACAAAACAAAAAAAATATTTTAATTAAATTAAAAAATAAAAGTTATATTTTAATAATTCAGGCTAATTCTTCTAGGTCAATAAAATGTCCTTTAGTTATACAATGGCAATCCCTTAAATGCTACATTTTTTTGTCTCCCCTTGGGAATGCAGGGAGATCACTACCCCCAGAATACTTCCCTCCTTCCTACCCTGCCAGTTAATGCTCTCAAGACTTTCAGGGCCATCCCCTATTTAAAAAGTCCCCTTAGGAGAGTAGTCCCTTTGCCCTATTTTGGTTTAAAAAAAAAAAAAAGAACAGGTCAAAGAGAACAGGATTTTTCTTGCTCTTCTTTTCTTTCTTCTTTATTTTATTTTTAATTAAAATATTTATTTCAGGGGCCAGAAAGATAGCATGGAGGTAAGGTGTTTGCCTTGCATGCAGAAAGTTGGTGGTTCAAATCCTGGTATCCCATATGGTTCCCTGAGCCTGCCAGGAGAGATTTCTGAGCGTAGAGCAAGGAGTAACCCTTGAGCAAAGTGTGATCCAAAAAAGCCAATAAATAAATAAATAAAATATTTATTTAAGCACCATGATTACAAACATGTTTGTAGTTGCGTTTCAGTCATAACAAAGTACACCCCCTACACCAATGCAACCTTCCCACTGCTAATGCCCCCGTTTCCACCCCCTGCCTGTCTTCAAGACAGGTATTTTATTTCCCTCACTATCATTATGGTGATAGTTATTGATGTAGTTATTTCTCTAACTGCACTTACCAATCTTTGTAGTAAGCTTCATATCATGGGCTGGTCCTTCCAGCTCTCACCTCTATTTTTTCCTTTTTAATCTTCTTTTTTTGGGACCACACCCGTTTGATGCTCAGGGGTTACTCCTGGCTATGCGCTCAGAAATCGCCCCTGGCTTGGGGGGACCATATGGGACGCCGGGGGATTGAACCGTAGTCCGTTCTTTCGCTAGCGCTTGCAAGGCAGACACCTTACCTCTAGCGCCACCTCATCGGCCTCTTAATCTTTTTTAATTTAATGTAATTGGTTTTTGGGTCATACCCAGCAGCGCTCAGGGGTTACTTCTGGCTCTATGCTCAGAAATTGCTCTTGGTAGGCTCGGGGGACCATATCGGATGCCGGGGTTCGAACCACCGTCCTTCCGCATGCAAGGCAAACACCTTACCTCCACGCTATCTTTCCAGCCACTTTTTAATCTTAAAAATATATGTAGTCTTGGGGCTGGAGTGATAGCACAGCGGTAGGGCATTTGCCTTGCATGCAACCAAAACAGGATGGACCCTGGTTCGATTCCCTGCATCTCATATGGTCCCCCATGCTTGCCAGGAGCAGAGCCAGGAGTAACCTCTGGGTGCCTTTTAGGTGTGACCCAAAACCCCAAAAATGAAAAAAGTCTTTACTCAGGGTGGTGGAGAGATAGCAGAAGGGTCAAGGGGCTTGCCTGGGAGGGGGTCCACTCAGTTTTAATCCCTAGCACCATAACTGCAATATACCTGGAGAACCACCATGAGTGAGTCCCGAGTTCCAGAACTGCACAGCTTTGCTGGGAGAAGACTTGAACCTGATCTCAAAGGCTGGTGGGAAGTACTTTGTTAGTTAAGAGAGCACACTGGGTGTGTCGGGATATTTCAGCAGAGAGACCCCAGGGCAAGTTCCTTAACTCCTCCAGTGCCTCTGTTTTTACAACTGCAAAACAGGGTAATAACAGCACCTACTCATAATTCCTGAAGTGTCAGCTGTGGGGATGGTCTCTTCATCTTTCTCCTTTCTTCTCTGATCCCGTGCAAAGAAACATTTTTTTCAGTTCCCTAAAGCTATCTCCTCCCTGTCTGAGTCTCTTACTCTTTCTAGAATGAGCTTTCTAGAATGCTATTTTCTCCTCCTGGGACAACTCTTTCTCCCAATTCCCTCTACCTTTACCTAAAACACTTTTTCCTAAAGCATTTAGGTGTCATTTTCTCCTTGATGAATCACCTTAAAGGCTGAGGTGAGCCCTGCCCTATACCTCCTGTCCTACATACACTCCTCCTATCCAATATTTGGCACATGGCCCCGAAGACGCAATTTAGACTAAACTCTTCCTCCAGGACAGAATTGAATCCTTCTTGTCTGAGATCTAAGCATATCTTTTTTTTTGAAGTGAGACTACCATGTGAGATGCTGGGCATTGAATCCAGTCGGCCATGTATAAGGAAAGCATCCTATGATTGGTCTGGCCTCTGAACATACCTTTTTTATATATATACATAATATGAACATACCACTTTGATAAAAGTTTGTTGACATAAGGAATAAACCAATAGATGAATAGATGGATTGATATACATACAAGCTTACTCATAAAATTTTTGGAAATTCCTACAGACATTTTTGTGGAGAGGATATACAAATGGAATTGCCCAGAAAAAGGATCTTTGCCATCAAACATAGATTTAGTATCAAAAGTTCTTGTTTGCCTTTTAAAATCAACATCATTTGACGCCAAGAGCTCAAAAACTATGGTTTCACCTAACTTTATCTTCACATGCATACTAGTAATATAAGCTCAGGATTACAATATCAAGATGTTTCTTTTAAGTCTCTTTTTTTAGCAGAGGACAAACAGGAAGGAAAAACAGGAATTGAATCTCCTAGCCTACAGTCATGTGCTTCTGTTTCTCAGAGTCTTGGTTACCATGAAGAGGTGAGTGACATTTAGTTGTGAAGCCAGTGACTTGGGAGCTCAGTGACTAGTGAAGAGGGTATTTCCATTCGGTCATCACTGCTCTAAAATGGCAACCCTGTGTTGTCATTCTGTGGAACAGAACTCCAGCCCAAAGGAATTTCCCCTGGAGCCCTCTGCAGCCATCTCCCCTGAGAAGTATTTGCTGAATTTTTGCCCAACTCTGAAGACGAAGTCAACACCAACACCACCCTGTTTCTTAGGACATTGTCCCAGGCCTCAAGAAACCTGAGCGTAGGAGGTGAGACTGCTACCTCTGCAGGAACAGGTCCCACCAGGAGAGAAGCAGGGACTTTGCTCTTGGAGTTTAGGGAGAATGAGAGGGAGAAGAAGAGGAAGGATCTGAGCTTCTACCACATGAACAGTCTAGTGAAATGTAGGAAGAGGAGGCAGCAGAGATAAAGTTCCACAGGAGGAGAGTTGAAGCAGTTAGATACAGAGAGATAAGGAGGTAGAGGAGGGACCTTGAGGAGAGCTCAGTGGATTGAGGCCAAGAGTTCCACCCCTGGCACTGCCTGCCATACCCAAGTACAATCCCAGCAGCTCAGCTCTTTGGGATCCTTAATGTCACACCCAAGTGAGTGCCAGCAGCACAACTAGGTGTGTGAGCAAGGTCCTGGCAGAAACAACAAAGGGAAGGGAGAGGCAGGGATGGGATTATTAACTTGAGAACACAAAACTATAAAAAAAAAAAAAACTATCTTTTGGGTGGAAACACCCTCTAAGACCTACTGGAAATTAAGACAGATCTTTAAAGGAGAGAGAACTAGGGTTCCGAATTCATACTGGTGAGGGTGGTTGTAGGAACCAAATGCCTGCACCATCACTTGGAAGTGGTGAGAGGTCTCATCCAGCTCTGGTTTTAGTGACAGCAAAGCAGGGTATCAGCACTCACTTTGCAAATGAAGTGTATGCATCACATTGCCTAGTCCCAGTGGCTGCTACCTCTATAATCTCAGTCAGGATGATTTTTTCTCATCAGAGGAAATGGGGCAAAAAGGGAAATTGGGAGAAAATGGTTTGGGGGCTTGGGAAAGTGAAAGGTCACAGGAATAAATCAGACAAATTATATAACAGGAATCCAGATGTGGAGAGTAGGAATCAAGGATGGTTTATCCATCAACTCTCAACTCTGAACTTGATGTGATGGCTCAGTGGCTTGGAGCAGATGGACACTGTAGGGCATGCACATGGCTGAAGTGATGGATGTTTTGGTTTGGGGGGATCTGGTCTTTGGACGAAGATTCACACAAAGCTGCTCTGATGCTGGTAAATCTGAGAACTAAGGCCGTTTCAACCCACTTTTATCCCCTGATCAGAGGGAATGACTCCCTGTTCCTCACACACAGCACAGTTTGGGCTTTGGTTTTTATTTACTGTTTGTTTGGGCCACACAGTGGTGCTTTTTGGGGGTCCTGGGTCAGGGGACCAGCTTTTACTTGGGCTCAAACCTAGGTCTCCCACATTCAAATCACCTGCTAGCGCATTGAATTAACTTTCTAGTTCCAAGTTGTTGTTTTTTGTTTGTTTGTTTTGTGTTGTTTTGTTTTGCTTGAGTTAAAGCAACTGTCCCAACAGCCATGGCACCTGGGCAACAAAGAGAGTTGAGGATGAGAGTAAGAGTTACTGAGGCTGGAGCGATAGCACAGCTCTATGGTCCCCCGAGACTGCCAAAAGTAATTCTGAGGCAGTCCTCTGTGTGTCCCCCAAACAAAACAAAACAAAACAGAGCAAGAATTACTAAAGAAACAGCTGTGGCACATATATGTGCTCCTTGGACCCATAAACATGGTGCCTGCTTCTCCCCTTCTGAGATGTGGACTTCCCTACCTTGATGCTGGGTTTTATACTGGGGCTCTCTCCAGCTTTAGAAAAGCCATCTTTTCTCTTGCACATGTTACTCTCTCCCTTTCTCATCTTCTCCCTCCCCTTCTTCAGTATTTTCAAATAAAGCCTGTTTATATTTAAAAAAAAATCTGTGGGCCAAACACTGGTTTATGGGGAAACTGAGCTCAAACTGTCTTTGCGAGTCACCTTACATTGTTCTGCTGATCCTTCTATTGTGACATGCTGGGTTTTTAGCAGCAAAAATAGGATTCTGGCACAAAATTTTGAACAAGGGCACCACTGACATTTGGGGTCTGATATTTATTTCTTGGGGATTTTAGGAATGTTAAGGGCATCGTAGTCTCAACTTACCCGGTGCTGGAAGCAGTTCTCCACTCCTCAGTGATCACAGGCCTTCATAGATCATAGACATAGATCACTTGCTCTATGTCTCTTGGGAGGAAAACTACTGTTGGTTGGGAATCTCTGTCTTAGCAAGACAGCAAGCCAGAGGAGTCCAGGGAGGAAGGCACTCATCTAGCATGTGACTGAACCAGATTTAATCTCTGACACTGCATCTGATTCCCTGAACACCACCAGGAGTGACCGCTCAGCACAGCCAGCAATAGCCTCTGAACACCACTGGGTGTAAACCTTTCACCACTCCACCACTACCACCTCCCAAAAAGTAAAATACCAAAACACTAAAACTAAACAAAAAATACCTGCTAATCCTTTTTAAAAAGGAAATTTATTTTTATTTAAACACTGTGATGTACAAAGTTGTTCATACTACAGTTGTTCCAGATGTACAATAAAACTACTAACCCTTACTGAGAAAGACCCTCGTGTCTCTATTTCATCCCTTCATTAGAACTCTGCTGTCAGCTCCTTCTTCCCCTCCAGCAGTCATCCTAGAACCTTTTTTCTCATTAGCAAGCCCTGGTAGTAGTATCACCTTTCCAGCTGGGCAGAGCTAAAAACTGCAACAACAACAACAAAAATTAAGGGACGGAAGTGGTGGCACAGAAGTAGGGTGTTTGCCTTGCACACGGCTAACTTAGGATAGATCGAGGTTCAATCCCCCAGCTCCCCATATGGTCCCCCAAGCTAGGAAGGATTTCTGAGCACATAGTAATCCCTGAGCGTTACAGGGTGTGGCCCAAATCCAAAAAAAAAATTTTTTTTAAGTAAGTCTGAAAGGCAAGAACTACTGAAATAAAAAAGCATTACATAAAGAATAAGATTATAGAGGCCCGTTAGTGAACACTAGTGCAAGATCCTAGACATAAAGTCATGATGGTGCTTCTCTGGACTTGAGCAGAGACTAACATGAGCGAGAGGGCCTGGATTTCAGGCCCGCCCATACATTTCACACCAACCTGCTTCCCTGCAGCCTGATGACTTGATTCTCCTTTCTCTTCTCTTATAACCCCACCCCCCCACACACACCCCACCAGAATACTAGTTGGAGAATCTAGTGTGGTTTTCTCTTGTGAACAATTACTTAAGGCAACATCTTTTTTTCTCTCCTTATTTTGAAGGTGAAACTATTTTTCTATCAAAAGAGATAGAAGGAAGTTGACCAGAGATGTTTTAGAGTTGTTTTTTTTTTTTTTACTTGTTTGTTTGTTTATGAGTCACACACTTGGTGGTGCTCAGGGCTCTGCATTCAGGAACACCCCTGGCAGTGCTCCGAGAATTATATAGGATGCCAGGGATTGTCAGCCATGTGCTAGATAAGTGCCTTACTGGCCGCACTATCTCACTGGCCCCAAAATTGAGCAGATATAAAAGAAAACATCTAGATCTTAATTTCCTAGGCTATATGGAAAATGAAATTGCTCTACTTATTAAGAACAGTCTTTCTTCAAATTCTTATGACTTACTAAAAATGATCATTAACATAGTTCCATTTTGGTTTTGGTCAGAGTTTCTTCTGAACTCAGTTTCACTGACAATGGTGACATTTATTCCTCACTTCCTTTTTTTTCTGAAACCTTCTGGGACTGAGACTAAGGGATGTGCTGCTCTGGTTGATTTATCTGCTTTTCTCTTTGGATTGGGTGAGACCCAGAATTCCAATTAATGGAATCCTGGTTTCCCTTTAAAATACTCAATTTTACCTTCGACATTGCTATTGGGAGAGCCACACAGCCAGCATTATTTGGGAATCCAATTGTGAATAAGCTACTCGACTCAACCCCAAAGAGGTGTGTAGTCTAGGCCCACATACATATATAAACAATTATAATAATAATGTTAATGGCAAGAAGTCTGAGTATATATATGCTCTCAAATTGCTCTCAGACCTTATAAACTGTGACTCAGAAAATACTGGGCATTATATGATATACATTACAATTACAAATAATGTTCTCAGAGGCCATAGTAAGCCCTTGAAATCACTATGTCTTATAAAGCGATACTCCAACACACAAGTATTTCTCTTAGTAATTCATTATATTCTTACACAGTATCTGAGGCTACTGAAAATGCAGGTAAAACATAATTGTTAAAACAAGAATTAAGGGCCATAGAGATAGTTTCATAGGGTCTTTGCCTTGCAAGCAACTGACCCTGGTTTGACTCCTGATACTTTATGTGGACCCCTGAGTACCATTAGGAGTGATCCCTGAGCAAAGAGCCAGGAATAATCCTTGAACACAGTCAGATATGGCCAGAAAACAAAGACAAAAACAAAGGGAAAAAATTAAATAAAAAACAAAGATTACAGGGCAGGAGAGGTAGCATGGAAGTAAGGCATTTGCCTTGCATGCAGAAGGTCAGTGATTTGATTCCCGGCATCCCATATGGTCCCCCGAGCCTGCCAGGAGTGATTTCTGAGCGCAGAGCCAGGAGGAACCCCTGAGCGCTGCTGGGTGTGACCCAAAAACCAAAACAACAACAACAACAACAAATAAACAAAGATTACTTGAAGGAGAACAGTCTTAAAATTTGTGGTAAAATTCAGGTAAACTGACACTTAGGTAATACTGAGTTGTATCATTTCATCTTTTTTTTTCTTTTTCCATTTGTGGTGTTAAGGATGGAACCAGAATAAGCTCATGCAAAGCCTTACACTCTTATACTATCTCTCCGGCCTAGTTTCAACTTATTTTTGTTTTCAATAAACATACTTATTTAATCTAAATTCTAAGAAAATTATGAGGACAAATCTTTATCAAAGCAGGTAGTGATGGCAGTAGAAATTACTGTAAATTAAACAAAAAATTTCTCACTTGTTTCTTACACATAAATTGTCTTAAAATTATATTTCTGCGTGGATCTGGGTAGACTGCAATTCAAGAGTGTCTTTTCTGGTGTTTTGATTATAGGTAGGTGGAAGAAGATATTAGAGTAGAATAGTGTTTTACAGGTGAGTGTGCTCTGCTCTTATCATTCAGAGGTCTGTGCTTGGGACCTGGGTTTTGCCTCCGTATTTATCTTGAAAGACCAAGACTGGGAGCTGTAGTCTGCCAACATGTGTACAGAACAAAACCATATGGCCCCTCCTGAGTTTTGAAGAGAGAAGTTCTAGTGAGGACCCAAAGGTTGTCTTATTTTTTTAAGCATTTACCAAGGATAACGGCATTTACCAGGAATAATGGCAATGCTGTGGATGGGGTCAGAAAGAAGTAAGGCACTGGCCTTGCATGCAGCAGCAGCTACAACAATGGTTTGAATCCCAGCCCTGCATATGATCTCTTGAGCACTTCCAAGTGTGGACCACCCCTAAGAATGGCACAGATATTTACTAGATAAAAACTTGATGAGCCAGGAGATGAGTAACCACTTATGGACCCATCAAAAACAATCTAAACTGAAAATTTACCATCATCTCCAAAGTCTCCTCATGTCCTCCTTATTTGAATGATTATTCATTGCTTGATGATGAGCCTGCTTTTCTAAAAAGTTCCCAGGGAGACTCATGCTCTGGACATTACCCATCACCTTTTAAGAACTGAGTCGTAGAACCACTGACCTAGAACATTACATAGGTGTGAGTCATCCTTCATGGTGTTCCAAAGGCAAGTGGGGAGGTAAATCCAAGATCAGGGAACTGGTTTGCAGGGTCAGAGCTCATGCTCTGCATGTGAAAGACCCAAGTTTGATTCCCTGGCATTGCACAGACCCTGAGCACCAAGCCAGGAGTAGCATACCCCCAAAATAAAAAATTGAAGGGAGGCTGGACAAATAGTACAAGAGTTAAGTTGCTTGACTTACAAGAGGCCAACCTTAGTTTAATCCCTGATTATGAGTCCCTGAGACTCTCCAGGAGTGAT
Organism: Suncus etruscus; assembly: GCF_024139225.1. NCBI lineage: Eukaryota > Metazoa > Chordata > Mammalia > Eulipotyphla > Soricidae > Suncus > Suncus etruscus. The sequence goes on along the minus strand of NC_064859.1, from coordinate 34,028,806 downwards.
CTCTGAGCACAGAACTAAGAATGACCTCTGAACCTCCCGGTAGTGCCCAACTCCCCAACACACACACACACACACACACACACACACATGCTAGCACACATATATAGATACACAAACACACTGTTCAAGAGAAAGAGTAAACAATGTGGGTCAACCAAGCAGGTATTTGGTAAACTGAATTGAAAAAAGGATCCCTCTACTTAAATAATGGGTATATATGTGAGGTCATTCTTAACTAACGTATGTTGATATTTTCTCTGTGCACCAAACTAAGAGCTAAACCCACATTCAAGTCCTGCCCAACATGGGCAGCAGAGTTGGCGCTGGATGCTCAAGTGGCCAGCCTGTGTGTGTGCCAAAAGCAGTGTCACTTCTCCTGGGTAGCATTGTGGTCTGCAGAGATACCTGCAGGCAAAGCCAAAATGACCTCAGGAAACACCTTTAAATCTGAACACAGTCGGGTCCGGAGAGATAGCACAGGGCGTTTGACTTGCAAGCAGCCGATCCAGGACCAAAGGTGGTTGGTTGGAATCCCGGTGTCCCATATGGTCCCCCGTGCCTGCCAGGAGCTCTTTCTGAGCAGACAGCCAGGAATAATCCCTGAGCACCGCCGGGTGTGACCCAAAAACAAAAAACAAAAAAAATCTGAACACAGTCACTGGCGGCCTGAGTTCTGCTTCATGAGGCTTGCAGGAAGCAGCCCGAAGAATTGGGGTGCAGGTGTTAACAACCATCCATCTTAACCACAAAAGTACCTGAATATAGAACAGAGTATACCCCACTTTAGCACAAGGCACAAGCACCTGGGCATCAGGGACCCACCTCTGGGCAAAGCTATTTCTAAGAGCTGCTAGCCAAGTCTGGAAGTTCCTGGGAGAGACTTGATTTGGGGTGAGGTATATAAGAACAAATATCAAGTATACCAAACAAAATACTTATTGCCAGAATGGATCTCTTGGGGGGGGTAGCCAAACTTTCCAAATAACTTTCAATGGTATTCTTAGAGATGTGGTTCCCCAATTTAACGATACAGAAGAACAAGCTAGAGGGTTGGTTAAAGTAGAGTGTTGGACCACCCAGAGTCTCTAATGCAACATGTCTGGGGATGAGCCCAAAAATTTGCATTTCTAACGTGTTCCCAGTTGAAGTTGCATCTGCTACTCCAGAAAGTTATAGCTTCTTTGTCAAGATCTTTTCTGCAATATAGAGAATGAGACTCCACTTTCTCTCAATCTTTTCTCTATTGAAGCAAAATATGCAAACAAAATGAAAGACATCGAAATTACTTAGAATCCAATGATAAAATATAACTGGCAGGTTTTATCCCACTGCTCAATAGCATATAAGTATATGGATATTTTTTCCAAAAATATTCATAATGGTCATATGAAGAACATTTTTCAGCTTTAAAAGATAATTATGTGTTCTATAATCCAAGATCATTTTGAAATCTAAACAATATTTTGAAATATATACAAAGATATACTTAGAATTTAGAGCTACAATAAAGTTTATTTCCATTGATATGTAAAATAATTTAATATAAAGCTTGGGAAATGCTATATCCAAATACTGTTTGTTTGTTCGTTTGGTTTTTCTTTTTTTTTTTTTTTTAGTTTTTTTGGGTCACACCCGGCAGCACTCAAGGGATACTCCTGGCTCTACACTCAGAAATCGCTCCTGGCAGGCTCAGGGGATCATATGGGATGACGGGATTTGAACCACCATCCTTCTGCATGCAAGGCAAACACCCTACCACCATGCTATCTCTCCAGCCCCAAATAAAAGTTGAGAGGTTTAGTCCTGGGGCCAGAGAGATAGCACAGTGGATAGAGTGTTTGCCTTGCACATAGCTGACCCATGTTAGATTCCCAGCATCCCATATGATCCCCTGAGCCCGCTAGGAGTGATTTCTGAGCACAAAACTAGGAGTAACCCCTGAGCACCATTGGGTGTGGCCTCCCCAAAAAGAAAGAGGTTCAGACCTAATTAAAATCTTATTTATGGAGCCAGAGAAATAAGATGGGGATAAGGTGCTTGCCTTGCAAATGCTAATCTTGGTTTGATCTTGACACTATATATGGTCCCCCAAGCCTCAACAGGAGTGATCCCTAAGCACGGAGACTGGAGTAAGCCCTGAGCACAGCCAGACATGGTACTTCCCTTCAAACTTGTTTGTGTTGATTTTTAAAAGTATTTTTTTTATAAAATCCCTGTAGATATATTAATACATAAGGCCTAACTAGTAGCTACATACTTGGTCCATAAATATTTTTGTTTCTTTTTGTTTGTTTTTTGTTTTTTTTTTTTTGGGTCATACCCGTTTGATGCTCAGAGGTTACTCCTGGTTATGTGCTCAGAAATCCCTCCTGGCTTGGGGGGATCATGTAGGATGACGGAACCGAGATCCATCGTAGGCTAGGGCTTGCAAGGCAGATGCCTTACCTCTAGCACCATCACTCTGGCCCCTATTTTCTGTTTCTAAATCAGTGTTGGTCAAGTTTTTCATTACTTATAGCCCTACAGGATTTCATTGCATATCCAATAAAAAAGAACGAGTTACAGAAGCCAGAGAAATAGCATAAAAGTAGGGTGTTTGCCTTGCATGCAGAAGGACAGTGGTTCAAATCTCGGCATCCCATGTGGTCCCCCAAGCCTGCCAGGAGCGATTTCTGAGTGTAGAACCAGGAGTAACCCCTGAGCGCCATAAGGTATGACCCAAAGACCAAAAACCAAAACCAAAACAAAAAGAACAGATTATAGAGCTGAGCAATATAGCTCAGATGAAGAAGCAAGATCTCTGAATTGGTTTAAGCTAATTTAACAACTGAAATAATTTCTTTGAATCATGGGCTTGAAATGAAGTTCCAGGATCACTTTGGGGTGTTTTTGTTTGTTTGTTTGTTTTCAGGTCATATCAGGCAGTGTTCAGGGGACAAGGGATAGAATCCAGGGCTTCTGAGAGCAGAAAATGCTGTTGACCTATTGTGCTTGGGTCCCAGAATCACTTCTTTGGGCCCTGTGGTATGAGTGTTAGACATTATCTAAACAATTAGGGGTGAGGGTTTCAGGTATGTGGAGGGTTGGGTAGGCGCCAGGGCAACACATAGAGTTGTTCAGGAATCATGTGATGCTGGGGCAGCCTGGGAGAATGGGGTCTGGGATGTCACTGTACCAAGAAGAGCCTCACTATTGACCCTTGAAGAGCCCGCAGCGGTGTAGCCTTAGACCAGTGCTGCTCTTAGCTATCTTTGCAGAGGGTCTCCAGCTTCCTCTCCACTAGATGGCCAGGAACTGCCCCTCTGTTGCTCTCAGGCAACCTGGGTCAGTGCTCATAGCCATATCCTCTTTCCTAGAGAGAAGATGCCACTAGAGAGGTAGGCAGAATATTCAATCCCTTCTGCTCTCCCGAAATGCCTGGACAATTCACCCTTAGGGATTCTGATAAATTTGTCTCAGATAAGAACTTAGCCCCAGTTTTTGTTTTTCCATCCTTGCCTCCTTTCATCCTTCCTCTTCCTTCCTTCTTTGCTTTTTTCCTTCCTTCCTTTCTTCTTTCTTTTTTGGGCCACACCCGATGATGCTCAGGGATTACTCCTGGTTATGCTTTCAGAAATCTCTTCTGGCTTGGGGGACCATATGGGACACCAGGGAATCCAACCGTGGTCCATTTTAGGCTAGCATGTGCAAAGTGGACAACTTATCACTTCAGCCCGTCCTTCCTTCCTTCATAAATAGGAAGAAGAATTTATTCAAGGGAGCTGTGTTAGGGAGTAGAGACTTAGCAAGGGCCACTCCACAGCCTTCAAATATCCAGGACCTTCCTTTGGTTCAAAGATTCACAATTCAAACTTGGAGGGGCTGGAGAGATAGCACAGCGGTGTTTGCCTTGCAAGCAGCCGATCCAGGACTTAGGGTGGTTGGTTCGAATCCCGGTGTCCCATATGGTCCCCCGTGCCTGCCAGGAGCTATTTCTGAGCAGATAGCTAGGAGTAACTCCTGAGCATAGCAAGGTGTGGCCCAAAAAATAAAAAACAAAAACAAACAAACAAACAAACAAAACCAATTCAAACTTGGGATGGACCACTTTTCAGCTCCATTCTAATTAGACTCAGCAAAGTCCCATTTTCTGAGTTGAACTTGGCCCTGGTCATAAGGGAACTTGAACTTGGCCCTGTGCAAGCTTCATTCACATGCTCTTGTTCTGCTGTTTGGTGCAGACAGACTTGGTGGCTTGGCCAATGTAGGCTCTGGCCATTGTGCCCTAAGGCTTTCCAAAGGCCTCTGTATACCTGCTGGGAGCCCAAAACTAGTGCTAGCATAAGGTCAGACTGTTTCCAGTGACCCCGAGGTCACTATTTTGCTACTTATTTTGCTATTTATTTTTTGCTATTTTGCTATTTATTTTTAAATATAGTATGAAGTCATCTGCAAATAATGAGAACTTGACTTCTACCTTTCCTGTCTGGATGTCCATAATATTTTATGTTGGCTAATTGCTATGGCAAGTACTTTTGGTATTATACTTAATAGAAGTTGCAAGAGTGGGCACTGTGTCTTGTGCCAGATCTTAGAAGAAAGGCTTTTAGTTTCTCCTCATTTCGTATAATGTTTGATGTGGGCTCTAACTATATTGAGGAAAGTTCCTTCAATTCCCATCTTGTTGAGATTTTTTTTTTTTTCAGAAATAGATGCTGGATCTTGTCAAATGCTTTATCTGTATTGTACTTTTATTTTTCTTTTATTGATATGGTATATTACATTGATTGATCTGCATATATTAAACCATCCTTGAACCCATTTCTTCTTTCCTCACTTTTTTCTCCCACTCTTGGACTGGTCTCCTAACTGCCCAGGGCCTTCTTGTGTCTGCACCTCCACAGATATCATATGAAGCTGACACTGAGGTTCTTCCATCTTCTTCCTCCTTCTGGTTCTCTGTATTTTGCAGCACTTTTAGAATTGACACAACAATCCAGCCAGAGCCAGATGAAAGGTTGAGCCCTGCACAGCAGGGCTATTCACATTCTGCCCTTGTCTGGGGGTGAGGAATTCTTAGGACCAAGAGGACATGCCTCTCCCCTCCCCCTCCAGAAAAGTTGCTGTCTTTCTAAAGCTCATTTCCTGAAGCTTCTTCAGTGGACCCTTGTTGTTGGTCCTCTTGAGGTCATCTGTGTTCCTGATGGGTGCACCCTAGGGTGCACAGGGTGACTGAGGCAGCTATTTGGGGAGGAGAAAAGAACTGGAGAAGATTGGAGTGTCTCTATGTGGTGTGGGATGGGGTAGGAGCAGAAGGCTGGGGTGAACAGGGGCGGGAGTTTGGAGAATTCTAAATTCACATTCCAGGCCTTTCAGGCTGCTGTCAGGGGAGGAAAATGACACTTTTATTCATTTGCTAACTAGATGCATAAATTATTAATATAAAAATACATGGGGGCCAAAGTGATAGCCCAGTGGGGAGGGCATTTGCCTTGCTTGTGACCGATCAGGATTTGATTCCTGGCATTCCATATGGTCCCCCAAACCTGCCAGAAATGATTTCTGAGTGCAAAGCCAGTAACCCCCGAATGTTGTTGGGTATGGCCCCAAAACTAAATTATATATATTATACACATTATAAGATATATAAGATATATGTGTGTGGGCCTGGAGAAATAGCACAGCAGCGTTTGCCTTGCAAGCAGCCGATCCAGGACCTAAGGTGGTTGGTTCGAATCCCGGTGTCCCATCTGGTCCCCCGTGCCTGCCAGGAGCTATTTCTGAGCAGACAGCCAGGAGTAACCCCTGAGCACAGCCGGGTGTGGCACAAAAACCAAAATATAAATATATATATGTGTGTGTGTGTGTGTGTGTGTGTAATATATATATACACACATATATACATATATATATATATGAAAACACAAATTTGGTAGGCCCCCATTCACATTCTTGCACTGAAAGAATACAAGTGACTCTCTTGGATGGGCCTCTTTGCATCAGAAGTTTGGGGGACCCTAAGAGACTCAGCACCTTCACCTTCCCTGATCAAAGCAGGACAAACCTTGAGGTAGGTAGATGGTACAGCAGCATCTGTGGGCACCTCACACTTGTCTTTGCAGATTGCTCTGCACCGTCTCTTGGGCTTGGGGCAGAGGTGCTCTCACTCTGCTCTGTGTGCAGCAGGAGAAAGTGTCCTTACTGGTCGGCATTCTGGCCCAACTTGTGGGATTCACTGTATAGATGCTCATGTCATTGTGTGATTAAAGGTGGGTGGGTTGGTTTCAGTGATCACCCCAGAGATGTTCTGTACCCCAGTCCTTCGAAGCCTCCCCCTCAGTCCTGCTTGACCTCTGTTGCCATCAGTGACAATGTGGCTCACACATTTGTTATGAGCTATGGTCTCAACAGGAGTTGCCACTGGGCCATGGTACTCACACACTGTTTGCCTTTAGTGGAGGGCTGGCACTTGTGCTTACAGGATTTGCCTCTTAGTTGAGACCCATAAGTCATGGTCATGACTTAGTGGGACCCTGCGGTGCTCAAGTATTGCTTGCCAGGGATTGGACTCCCTGGCCCTGGTGCTTTTGTGTCAGCTGTGCTCATCTGTACCTATCTTCAGTGCTGCTTGTGGTGCCACAAACTGCAGGGCTGCCACAACTGTGCTATGCACATGTGGGACTGGCAATCGGATCCTGTGACCAGATAGGTGCTCCAGCTCTGCTGCTGTTTATTCCTGTGGTTCCTCTGGGTCCTGATGAAGACTTTTGTTTGCTTTATTTTTCTTGTTTTGAACCACTTACGTTTGTGCTCAAGGGCTGTGGTGAAGCCAGGTGGTGTACAGACTGTATGGTGCTGGGATTAGAACCAGTTCAGCTGCATGAAAGTCAAGGACCCTACTAGTTTGATGGCCCTGATGGAGACTTTAGGGTTACAACTAAAAGAAGTTTGATCAGGGGCTGGAGAGGTAGTACAGTGGGAACAATGCTTGCTTTGCATTGTAGCCATTCAGACTTGATCCCTGAACTACATGTGTTCCCTGGGCCTCACCAGGAGAGATCCCTGATAGCAGAGCCAGGAATAAACCCTGAGCTCTGCAGAACGTGAGCTAAACCCCCTCCCACCAAAAGAGCAAAAGGCCAATCAGTGGTGCAGATGGGGGTTCAGGGGTAGAATAGGAGCCTGGAATCTGCTAGGGATAGAGAGCAGAGACAAGGCAGGAAACCTGCTTCAGAGCTCAAAGACCCAGAAAAGCCCCACCTTCCCAGACCATTCCTGGCTCTTTCACTAGTTTTTCTGTTCCCCTTCTGCTCTTTCACTGGCACCAAATCTCTCTCTCTCTCTCTCTCTCTCTCTCTCTCTCTCTCTCTCTCTCTCTCTCTCTCTCTCTCTCTGTTTCTCTCTGTCTCTGTCTGTCTGTCTCTCCCTCTCTCTCTGTCTCTCTCTCTGTTTCTGTCTCTGTCTGTCTGTTTATGCCTGGCTTTGCACTCAAAAATTACTCCTGGCAGGCTGGAGGGACCACATGGGATCCTGGGAGTCAAACTTCATGCATACAAGGTAAACATCTGCACCACTTGTGCAATCACTCTTGGCCTCGATTCTCCTTTTTTTTTTTTTTTTTTTTCTGTGTCCCTGGTCTGAGGCACTAGAAATGAGATGGATCACTGGGCAAATTAAGAAACTGAGAGGAAAACCAATTCATTTTGTCCTTCAAATTAGAGTTGTGTTTCTCTCAGGCAAAAAGACTTTTGGGGATTTCCCCCAAGATTTCTTTACAAAGGGTGTTTGTTTGGTTTTATATTTGTGAGTAGGGACTAACTTGCTTGCTAAATGAATATTTATTGAGCTATTTTATTCAACAAACACTTCTCTGGGGTCCATAGTAATTGGAACGATTGAAATGAGAAACACCTTATGTGCTTTGTACATTATGTTGAGAGAAACGAGCAGGAAACAAGGGCAGAAACAACAGGGATGGGAAGATTGTCAGTGGGCTGAATGCAGGCTTTGAATACAGTAAGCCTGGGTTTGATCTGCAGCACCAGTGTCCCCAGAGGACTGGCAGGAGTAACTTCTGAACATAGAGCCAGAAATAGCTCCTGAGTACACTGGTGTGGTCCCCCCAAAATAAGTAACTAATAATGTGTGTGTTGAGTTAAGTGTTAAGCAGGACTAGCGAGAGAAAAAAGAGGGGCACAATATAAAAGTAGGGTGGAACTGAGGCTCAGCTGATCACTTCTTTGCATGTGTGAGGCCCTGGGTTTGGTCCTCAGGTGTTAGGAGGGGGGCTTCAAAAACTTAAAAACAAAAAGCAAAGACTAATGGTATCACACAAACACAAAAATTATTCCTTAGGCTACACCCTGAATTGGGGCCTTGGAGATAGTACCGTGGGTAAGGCGTTTGCCTTGAATGCATATTACATAGGTTTGATACCCAGTATGACATATGGTCCCTTCCAGGAGTGAATGCTGAGCACAAAGCCAGAAGATATAAGTAAAAACCTGAAGAAGAGCAGAACAGACATCTCCTAGGAAGACACATAGTCAAAGACACAAAAAGGACTCTTTTTCATCTCACAACAGTGAGAATGGCATTGTACGTGTGAAGCCCTGTATTTGAGCACCACCACTGCAAAAATATAAAACATGTAAAGAAGGGGCCGGGTAGGTGGCGCTGGAGGTAAGGTGTCTGCCTTGCAAGCGCTAGCCAAGGAAGGACCGCGGTTCGATCCCCCGGCGTCCCATATGGTCCCCCCAAGCCAGGGGCGATTTCTGAGCACATAGCCAGGAGTAACCCCTGAGCGTCAAACGGGTGTGGCCCAAAAACCAAAAAAAAAAAAAAAACATGTAAAGAAATAAAAAGCAGGCTATGGTGAGGTTTTTGAGGAAATAAAAGTTGATGGAAAGGAAAAATCTCAGTTATGAGTCCTAAACACATGTATGTGAATGGGCAGAAGAAAGAAAATAAGTCCAAACCCCAGAAGAGTAGCCGGTGAGCTCGACTGAGAACAGGAATGAGGGATCCATCTTAGAAGCAGAATGGAAGACACTAGGTTGTCCTCAGGGAGTGAGGGCTGTGAGCAGCTCAACTGTCTTCTACAGTTGAAGCTGACACTATGGAAACGGAGTCTGGGATCTCCCAGAGTCTAAGACAGTGGTGGCCTTGAAGACAGTCTTGTCATTTCTTCCAGCAGGAAAATCTGGCTGGAAAGGTTTGAGAAGAAAATGAGAGGGAAGAGCTGCAGCCAGTAAATACAGATAATGCTTCAGATAGGAGGATTTATTGTGTTTATAAAGATGTTTCCATCAGATTCAGTAGAGAGAAGGAAATTGAAGATGCATGGCTCAGCAATACTAAGAATATCAATGCTAAACTGAATACTTACATATATCAGGGTCCTCCTCCCTTTCTTGTGTTGTGGGGCTGTTTCTGTAATTACAGGGGATTGTGCAAGCTGGATTTAGGGTTCACATGCTTGGCAGTAGTGCTGGAACGTGCTTTGTTGCAGTGCTCACACATGTGGTGCCATTGTGCTAGGGACGGCAAACTTCATGGTATCTCGGGGATCCCAAAGAGCACTGCCAAACTGTTCCAATGTGGTTTATCAATATACACATTATTAGCAAGAGCAATGTCTGTGAAAACTCTGTAAAATCTGCCTGACTGAGCCACTGCTGCCGTGGCATGGTGTCCACTCTGGAGATGATAAGTGGACTCTCAAATGCAGATGTTGTGACTACCAGAAAGACAGAGTGATGTTTTTCTGACCATCAAAAGCAGACAGGGCAGCTCTTTTCATGTCCATGTTACTTATGAGGACACTAAGACAGTATACACAAACTTGCTGGAAGGACAATGCCATCTGTGACGAGATTAAAACCCAAAATTACTGACACCAATACTGACAACACATCATGGTTCATAAGGGTCTACACCTAAAAGTCTGGGTTATGTCATGGGTACCTGCTCTGTGATCTCATGTCCCAGGGGTTAAAAGAGAAAAGCAAGCAAGAGTCAAGTGCGTCTTGGCACCTGTAAGAAGCACACCCTTGGCATCACTGTGAGAAGCACAGTCTGGGGCTAGAGAGATTGCACAGTGGTAGGGTGTTTGCCTTGCACACAGCTGACCCAGGACGGACCGTGGTTCAAATCCTGACATCCCAAATGGTCTCCCAAGCCTGCCAGGAGTGATTTCTTTTTTTTTTTTTTTTTTTTTTTTTTTTTTTTTTTTTTTTTTTTTTTGGTTTTTTTGGGCCACACCCGGTAACGCTCAGGGGTTACTCCTGGCTATGCGCTCAGAAGTCGCTCCTGGCTTGGGGGACCATATGGGACGCCGGGGGATCGAACCGCGGTCCGTCTCCTAGGCTAGCGCAGGTAAGGCAGGCACCTTACCTCCAGCGCCACCGCCCGGCCCCCAGGAGTGATTTCTGAGTGCAGAGCCAGGAGTAACTGCTGAGCACTGCCAGATGTGACCCAGAAGAAAAAATCTGTGTTCTTTTGGGAAAAAAAAAATGAAGCACACAGTCTCTTTCTCCAGTGAGGGGTGTGAATAATCAGGGCTTCTTCACTCCTCAGGAAGCTCCACACTCAGAAGTGTGGTCTGTGACCCCAAGAGCAACACAACCCAAACTTTCCTCAGACATTGTGTTCTGGCTCTCAGCATATCTCTCTCCTACAGGACCAAAGGTCCGAGTAAGCCCTGGGTCCTGAATTAAATTCCCACTACAAAGTGAAAAAGTGTACAATAGAGAAAGAGAGAAGGGGGAAATAAGAAGGAAATAAAGGGGATGGGAAGATAGTAGAGATAGTGAGGCATTTGTCTTGCACATGACTGACCCAGATTCAGTTCAGGCACCACGCATGGTCCACAGGGCACCTCCAGGAGTGATCCAAAAACAAAATGAAAGAAAGATCTTTATGGGGCCTGATGAGCAGTGTCTGCAGACAGTTATCTACTAGGTATCATTAGCAGCCTTTTTTATTTTAAAATTATTTTTAATTATTAAAAAATAAATATTAAAAATCAATAGCTAAAGTAATCCTTGGGAAAAAGAAGATGGGAGGCATCACATTCCCAAACTTCAAACTATACTATTAAGCAGAAGTAATTAAAATAGCATGGTATTGGAATAACGATAGACCAATGGATAGACTTAAATGCATAGACTTAAATATCCTGAGATAGACCTTGAGGTATATGGTCGTTTAATCTTTGATAGAGAAGCAAGAAATAAAGAATGGAGCAAGGAAAGTCTCTTGAACAAGTGGTGTAGACTAACTTTCAGTTATGTTCAAATAAATAAATGTAGTTGCTCTTTAACACTGTATAAAGGTAAAATCAAAATGGATTAAAGACATTTATATCAGACCTGAAGCAATAAGTTCCATAGAGGGAAATATTGGCAGAACACTCCATGACATTGAAGCTAAAGCCATCTTCAAGGCTGAAACACCATTCACCAGCTAAGTGGAAGCAAAAATGGGACTACTTTAAACTAAGAAACTTCTGCACCTCAAAGGAAATAATGACCAGGATATACAAAGACTGCCCATGTATTGGGAGAAATTATTTGTTTGGGTCACACCCATAGTGCTCAGAAGTTACTCCTGGCTCTGTGCTCAGAAATTGCTCCTGGCAGGCTTGGGGGAATCATATGGGATGCTGGGATTCGAACCACCATTCATCCTGGGTTGGCTGTGTGCAAAGCAAAAGCCCTACCCAATACCCATTTATCTGATAAGAAATCAATATCAAAGTTATATAAGGCACTGATGTGGCTTAACAAGAAAAAAATCTAGCCCCATCCAAAAATGAGGAAAAATGATGAACAGAAATTTCCTCAAATAAAAAATACAGATGGCCAAAAAACACATGAAAAAATGCTCCACATCACTAATCATCAGGGAGATGCAAATTAAAACAACAGTGAAATATCATCTCATACCACAGAGACAAAGAAACACCACAAAGAACAAGAACAGCCAGTGTTGGCACAGATGTGGAGAGAAAGGAACTCTCATTCACTGCTGGTGGGACTGGCCCAGACTTCATGAAAAACAGTATGGACATTCCCCCAAAATACTAGAAATTGAAGACATGTCTTTATTATCACCCTTCTTGCCTTTTGTTACTGTAGCTCTCACCAGGAGTGGGCTGAGATGCCTGCAGGAAGTTGCATGTGTCAGTATGGTGCTCACACACAGGTGGCTGCAGTGCTTTGTAGAGGGCACATTCTGTTGAGACACTGAGGAAAGGGTCTGTGTCCCAAATAGTAGAGCTCTTGCAGCCATGCTGTGGTGTGTGTGTGGGGGGGGGGGGAGGGTCCCTGGGATGGAATCAAGACTGTCTGCTTGCAAGGCCTCATCACCTGTGCTACTTCTTCACTGTTGGGGGAATAAAGCCAGCTCTAAATTTGGAGTCAGAACTTCTGACTTAGCAATGACCTTCTACCTGGAGTTTCTTGTGTTCCAGCATCCTTTCGTCCAGGACTGCTCTCATCTGATGCTAAAGCTTTGTACAAGTGAAGACTGGGGGTGGGGAAGAAGAGAGCAGATTGAGCGATCCCTGCACTCACAGCATTTGGCACTTGGCCTTGAGAGAGGGCTTAGCCACGTGTCCTGCCATGACCTACTCAAGCACAACACCCTTTTTTCTTCATACTTGTAAATAAGCTTTGTCTTCCCTAATCCTTCCAAACCATTCCCCTTGCAGAAAACCCCCCGAAGAAAAACCCCTAAAGCTTGCCTCTACTTTTAACCTTAATGGGTCACACTAGGGTTCCATGTGGCCAAATGTAAGGGAACATTTCTATTCTGAATTCCTCAGGTAAACTTGCCCCTGATAATACTCCTTAAAATGCTGCTCCTTAGCTGTGTGTTTGTTATAGATGTAGTACATATAAACAATGGAATACTATGCAGCTGCAAGACTGATGGATTCATACAACTTACTAAACCTGGTTGGAACTGGAAGTCATAATGTTGAGTGAATTAATAAAAAATAAAATAAAAAAAAAAAAAACAGGGCCGGAGAGATAGCACGGAGGTAAGGTGTTTACCTTTCATGCAGAAGGTCATCGGTTGGAATCCCAGCATCCCATATGGTCCCCCGTGCCTGCCAGGAGCAATTTCTGAGCACGGAGCCAGGAAAAACCCTTGAGCACTGCCGGGTGTGACCCAAAAACCACAAGAAAACAAAGCAAACAAATAAACACAAGATTATCTCACTTATATGTAGTATCTAGACTAATTGGATGAGGAAATGCAATGCAGTAAATGCAGTAAAATGGAGGGGGGGATTTCTAGATCACATTTAATCCCAATACATAGGGAGGAGATGGGCAGAGAAGGAAAGAAATCAAGGTGGGAAGGAAGAAGGTGAGAAAGGAAAGTAGTGGGGGAACAGAGGTCAAGATTTGGATGATTTTGGTATTATTGGGAGATGGTACAACTACCCATCCAAAGTACAGATTCAACAACAATGAAAACATGAGATCTAAGCTGCAACCACTGAACTTGTAATGCATCTGCATGGTGATGACAGGAGGCTGGGGAGGCTGGCTGGGGGTGGAGGGTGGCAGAATATGAGAGCATTGGCAATAGGAGTTGGCAAATGTGATGGAATTGGTGTTGAAATAGTATATGCCTAAAACTCAATTATTGATAACTTTGTAAACCATGTTTCTTTAATTAAATTTTTAAAAATTGGGGAGAGAAAATGATCAGATATTTCGCTGAAGAGGATAGGTGGATAGCCGAGCAGCACATTTCAAATTCTCATCATCACATAAGAGAATTCAAATTCAAAGCAAATGAAACATCATCTCACACCAGTGAAAATGGCACATATCGTTAAAAGTGCGAATCTGTATTAGCAGGGATCTGGGATCTGGCCAAAAATGGATCTCGCATCCACTGCTGTGGGAATGTTGTCAGATTCAACCTCTATAGAAAATAGTATGGAGATTTCTAGAGTGAGCTTCCAAATGATTCAACAATTTCATCTCTGTGTATCTGCCCACAGAACAGAAAAATATTCATTCGAAAGGATATATGCACACCATTATTCAATGCAGTACTCAGAACAATAGCTAGGCTGTTCAATGACAGATAAGTGGATAATGATAGAGTGGAATATATACACAGTGAAATACTACACAGCTGCAAGGAATTATGAAATTGAGGCTGAAGAGATAGTTGAGTGGGGAGGCACTTATTTTGCATATCAGGATCAATTCCCAAATTCCCATATGGTCCCTTCAGGAGTAAACCTCAGGCACAGAGTCAGGAGTGAGCCCCCAAGCACTGCATAGTATGACCCAAAATTTAAGAAAGAGGGAAAAAGATAAAATTATGAAATACACAGCAACCTAGATGAAACTGGAGGCTGTCATGTTAAATAAAGTAAGTCAGAAGGACAAACACAACATGATCTCACTTATCTGTGTGGTACATAGAACAGGAGAAATACAAAAAATTAAGATAAAAATATTAGATCACATTTGACATGACTATCAAAGGAAAAAAGACAGGAAAGGAAGGAAAATAAGACAAACAGCAGAAAGGAAGTAATGGGGGGGGGGTGCCAAGGGCCTCAGGCATATCAGTGAATTTGAGGTGTGTCATATCTATATATCTAAATCACGGAGCTAAGAACACTGTAAACAGGAGATCCAAACTATAAAAAAAAAAAAAAGCCTTAAAATTATGTTTGTCAAGGAGGCAGGCTAAGCGGGAGACGGGGGAGGAACCTGAAAACACAGGATTGTTGCTGGAACATTATATGCCTGAAACTCAGCTATGAATAACTTTGGGAATTATGGTGCCTTAACATTTTTTAACAATTACTAGAAACCATGGAGGCTGAAACAATAGTACAGGAGTAGGGTACTTGCACATAGTTACCCAAGTTCTTTCCCCAGATCCCCTGAGCCCTCCTTGGAGAGATCCTAAGCAAGAGCCAGAAGCAAGCCTTAAGCATCATTGAGTGTAGCTCAAGCCCAACAAAAAGTGCTAGAAATCAAAGAGGGTTGAATTAAAAAGACATTTCTACATTATGTTTAATAAACTTATCCTTATGTGAAAAATAAAATGCTGCTCTTAGCCTACGTCTGGGCCAAACTGGGTCCTTTTCACCCCCCACTTGGAGGGAGTTGGTTCTTCCTCCTTTTTCTGGTCTCTGCTAAGCCTTGCTGGAAACCACCTTTAGCTTGGGGCTGTTGTTATTTTATGCTCTGGTTTTGGGCTACACCAGCCGTATTTGGGTGGCTCTTTCTGTTTCTGGGCTTAGGAGTCACTCCCAGAAGTGCTTGGAGACCATAGGCAGGGCTGGAAATCAAAGCCAGTGATCCTCAATGGAGAAGAGATGCTCAGCTTGTTGAATTATCTTTCCACTCCTTGAAACACCTTTAAACCTGTGCTTTCCTGATGTGTCAATCCTGATCTGACTTCCTGTTCTAGATTCCTTCATTGGTGCTAATGCCCACAAACACTGGGACTGAAGAGGAAGTAGAGGCTTATCGTACTTGCCTTACATGCAGCCAACTTTAGTTTGACCCAGGCACTATATATCCCCTAAGCACTGCTAGGAGTGATCCTTGAGCACAGAGACAGGAGTAAGCTCTGAGCACTCGTGCAAAATGAAAAAAGCAACAGTGAAGTACCCTAATGATGTAAGCACTGTTTCTACTGGTAGGGAAACCAATATTTCTCAATCCTTATGTTTTACTGTCCAGGACGTGTACTGCCTCCAATTCAGAGGCATAAGAAGAGAAAACCCTAACTTGGCTGCAGTAAACTCCCAGCTGCACTTTCTAATTCATTGTCATTTACCACAAGCCATTGGCAAATATTATACTTAATGGAGACAAACTAAAATCCTCTAAAATCTAGTACAAGACAAGTCTGCCCCCTCTCACCCCTTTTATTTAACATAGTATTGGAAGTACTTGCCATAGGCAATTAGGCAAGAAAAAGATATCAAGGGCATCCAAATAGGAAAGGAAGAAGTCAATATCTCACTGTTTGCAGAAGACATGATACTATATTTAGAAAATGCTAAAAACTCAACCAAAAAGCTTCTAGAAACAATAGATTTTTTAACAATAGTTTTTTTTTGTTTGTTTTGGTTTGGTTTGGTTTTTGGGCCACACGCGGCAATGTTCAGGGGTTACTCCTGACTGTCTGCTCAGAAATAGCTCCTGGCAGGCACGGGGGACCATATGGGACACCGGGATTCAAACCAACCACCTTAGGTCCTGGATCGGCTGCTGGCAAGGCAAACGCCGCTGCGCTATCTCTCTGGGCCCTTAACAATAGATTTTTATAGAAAAGTGGCAAGCTACAAAATTTACACATAAAAATCAATGCTCTTCTTATACAAAAATAATGGTAATGGAAAAATTGGCTTTAAAAAGAAAACAATTCCGGGGCCGGGTGGTGGCGCTAAAGGTAAGGTGCCTGCCTTGCCTGCGTTAGCCTTGGACGGACTGCGGTTCGATCCCCTGGTGTCCCATATGGTCCCCCAAGCCAGGAGCAACTTCTGAGCACATAGCCAGGAGTAACCCCTGAGCATTACTTGGTGTGGCCCAAAAATAAAAAAAAATAAAAAGAAAACAATTCCATTTACAATAGTGCCACAGAAACTCAAATACCTTGCAGTTAATTTAACTAAAGAGGTGAAGGACTTAGACAAAGAAAACTACAAAACAGTGCTGCAATAAATAAAAGAGAATACAAGAAAATGGAGGCACATACCCTGTTCATGTATTGGGAGGATTAACATCATTAAAATGGCATTACTCCCCAGAGCACTGTGCAGATTTAATGCAATTTCTCTAAGGATACCCATGGTATTTTTCAAAGAAGTGGATCAAACACTCATGAAATTCATTTAGAACAATAAACATTCATGAATAGCTAAAGCCACCCTTAGGAAAAAGAAGGTTCCAATCTTAAATTGTATTACAAAGCAGTAATCATTAAAACAGCATGGTACTGGGATAAAGACAGACCCTCAGACCAATGGAATAGACTTGAGTATTCAGAGAATGTTCTCCAGACTTTAAATTAATTAATTTTTGATAAAGGGGAATGAAACACAAAATGGAGCAAGGAAAGCCTCTTTAAAAAGTGGTGTTGGAACCCAAACACAATCATGTATGTAATCAAGGTGTTTAAATAAAAAAAAAATTATGCATTAAAAAAAAAAAGTGGTGTTGGCAGTAGTTGTGACTGAGGCCTTATGGGAGGGTAAAAAGACTGGGTTTAAGATCTGAGTTCTAGGGAGGATGTTTTAAGGGCAATGTTTGAATTGTAGACAAGAATTCTGTCTGGGGGCCCTAGAGATAGCATGGAAGTAGGGCGTTTGCTTTGCATACAGAAGGATGGTGATTCGAATCCTGGCGTCCCATATGGTCGCCCAAGCCTGTCAGGAGTGATTTCTGAGTGTAGAGCCAGGAGTAACTCCTGAGCGCTGCTGGATATGACCCAAAAATCAAAAAAAAAATTCTGTCTGTACTTTTTTTCTGTTCAGTTGAACACATATTTATATATACTTTATTATTTTGTTCACTTGAACACATATTTATTCTTACAAAATGAAGAGTAGGGCTAAAGTCTTTTAATACAGTTGTTAAGGTACTTACTTGCCTTATACAGAGTTGGCCCCAGTTCAGTCCCTTGCTGTATGTATGGCCCACTGCTAGGTGTGGAGTTCTCCCCCCTCATCCCCAGCCAACAAAAGGTTAGGACCAGAGAGTTCGTATTGGAGGTACAATGTTTGCCTTATATATGACTGGTGGTTCCCAATACCTTGTATGGTCCCATGAACCCTGCCAGGAGTGATCCCTGAGCACATAGCCAGTAGATCTACAGTAGATCCAAGCAAACAGATATTGTCCCTAGTAGGCTCAGGAAACCATATGGAATGCCAGGAATAAAACTTGTGTGCGTCCGGGTCAGCCATGTGCAAGGCAAACGCCCTACTGTTGTGCTATCACTTTGGTCCTGCAAATATACTCTCAAGTCCTCTGCCTTGTGTATATGTTTGTTCTTAGAAATTTTAAGCAAAATGATGTATTATAAATCTAGGTTGGAGGTATTTCTTAATGATGGTGTTAAATGAAACATCATTGAAGAAGATGTTCTCTGTCTTCAGGGATTGTTCAGTATAAGAGAAATGAAATTTCCAGGCTTTCTCTGTTTCTAGATATAATCTACTGTACGAATAAAGCACCCAACTGGTTAATATTCCTATAAAAAATCAAATAAAAGTGGAAAAAATTAAAAAAAAAACAACCATGACATTGAGACTAAAGGCATCTTCAACAAGAAGACACCACTATTCAAACAAGTGGAAGCAGAGATAAACAAACTGTGCTACATTAAACTGAGAAGCTTCAAAGGAAACAGTGAATAGGATACAAAGGCTACCCAAAGAATGGGAGAAACTATTCACCCAATACCTATTACATAAGGGGCTAACATCTTGGATATACAAGTTACTGACAGAAATTAACAAAAACAGAAACAAAACAAAGCAAAACAAAACATCTAACCCCATCAAAAATGGGGAAAAGAAATGAACAAACTTCCTCAAAAAGAAATGCAGATGGCCAAAAGGCACATGAAAAAATGCTTCACATCACTAATCATCAGGGAGATGCAAAACAAAACAACTATCAGGTACTATCTCTCACCACAGAGACTGGCAGACATCACAAAGAACAAGAACAATCAGGGCTGGAGGGGGAGTGGGGAGAAAGGAATTCTCAATGACTGTTGGTGGGAATGTCATCTAATTCAGCCTTTCTGGAAAACAATATGGAGATTGCTCAAAACACTGGAAATGAGCTCCCATATAATCCAGCTATTCCACTCCTTGGGATATACCCTAGGAACACAAAAACACAATATAAAAATGCCATCTACATGCCTATGTTCATTGCAACTCTATTTACAATAGCCAGAATCTGGAAACAACCCAGATGCCCAACAACAGATGAGTGACTAAAGAAACTGTGGTACATATACACAATGGAATACTATTCAACTGTCAGGAAAATTGATCTCATGAAGTTTTCCTATACATGAATGGACATGGAAACTATGCTGAATGAAATGACTCATAGGAAGAGAGATAGGCACAGAATAATCTCACTCACTTGTGGGATTTAAGAAAGATAAAAGATAGTATGGCAATAATACCCAGAGACCATAGAGATGAGATTTGAATGGACCAGCCCATGATATGAAGCTTACCACAAAGATTGGTGAGTGCAGTTAGAGAAATAACTACACCAACAACTATCATGACAATTGTAGTGAATGAGGGAAATAGAATGCCTATCTCAAAGACAAGCAGGGGATAGGGGAGGAGGGAGATGGGGGATATTGGTGGTGAGAAGATGCACTGGTGAAGGGGGATGTACTTTGTTATGACTAAAACCCAATTATAAATATGTTCATAATCATGGTGCTTAAATAAAGATATTAATAAAAAAAACTAATTCAATGTTATCAGCAAAAAAGTTCAAGTTGAATTCTTTGTAGGGCTCTGTTTTAATCCTCCATTGACTCTGAACAGAAACCTAGATTTTTCTCTCCTTCCCTTCCCCTGTGATATTGCTATTGTGATATGTGTCACACCTAGGTGTCACACCAGCCTGCAGTGTCAAGGGTAAAACACTCACCCTTCAGCCTGTCAGCCTCTTGCATGCAGGGCAGACTGCTACTCTGAATCACATCACCATGCCCCTATAAGGGGGGGGGGGGGCGGGGTATTTCTTCCCTTAATACCCAAACACAGTTCCCATATGAAAACTTAAGGAATATAATCACAGTGTTTAAATAAAAAAAATTAAAAAAGAGAAAATCTAAGGAATGGGCACAAATCCAGCACTTTAGAAATTCACTTTATATCTATCTGGGGCCAGGGAAATAGCAGAACACACTGGAGCACGTATTTTGCATGTGGGCAGACCAGGTTTGATCCTGGGCACCTCAGTTTTCCCCAAAACATAGGCAGTGGTCCCTGAACATAAAGGCAGGAGGAACCTTGAGCACCACTGAGTATGGTCCCCTAAAGAAAAATAAAATGGGAAGAGAACATTCAGAGAGAAGTGTGCTGGTTGTGCTGGGACTGGAGGGGCGGGGATTAGTTCTTTAAGGAAAACTGGAGTCTAGATCCCTGATTGCTTCCAGACATGCCGGTTAATAAGTCTGGTGTGTCAGAGACAGGTGAGGCAAACATTTCACGCCCCATATTCACCTCTATAGGCCCTGTGCACACAGCCTGCAAGGGGTTTTAGCGACTTAGAGATCTAAGCAAGGTGTGCCTCAAGATTAGCTGCTTCTCAAGTCTGCCTTTAGTTCTTTAGTGAACAAATTCTTTAGGGTTTAGTGGAGAGGAAGATTTCTTGCTGCTTGTACCACGTTGTCAGGCAGGAACAGCTCAAGTGAGGCAAAGTTTCCCCTGGAACTGCTCAGGAAGGAAATGAAGCTTCATCTAAGTGTCTCCAACACCACACTGAGATGTCACTTGGTGACTGTGTCCCTTATTCAAGACTCCTGACTAGCATCTTGCCTGGTTCAGAAAATGCTAATGAATTTACCTTTCTCTCTCTGTCTCTCTCTCTCTCTTTTTTTTTTTATTTTGGCCCACACCCTGTGACGCTCAGGGGTTCTCCTGACTATGCACTCAGAAATCGCTCCTGGCTTGGGGGACCATATGGGACACTGAGGGATTGAACTTTGGTCCATCCTAGTTCAGCCGCTTGCAAGGCAAACGTCCTACGGCTGCACCACTGCTCCGGCATTTCTCACATCTCAAATGCTGCAGTCCTCAGTAAACCCTGCCTTACCTTTCTTTAATAAGTGACATTCATAAATTTTACGGAGTTTAACCCCTGCTACTCCAAAGTTTAAGGAGCTAGGAGCTAGGAAGTAAAGAGATAGTACAGGACTTAAGGCAGGGTCTCAAACTCGCGACCCGCGGGCCGTTTGCGGCCCTCCCTACAACGTTTTGTGGCCCGCGGCCGGCCTTCAAATATCGCAGCATTCGTGATTATTCGCTTACCAAATAATCACAATAAAAATCGCATTAGTAAGAAAAAAATCGCATTAAGAATTCGCATACCCCCAGCAGTTCTGTTCAGGGTATGCAAATGCTTAATTCGATTTTTTGCAATTATTTTCGTACTAATGCGATTTTTTTATTGCGAATATTTGGTAAGTGGAACCCCTATGCGGCCCTGCCTCACCCCGACTTTGCCTCCTGCGGCCCCCAGGTAAATTGAGTTTGAGACCCCTGGCTTAAGGCACTTATCTTGTCCAGGGCTGACCCCCCAATTCATCCTAGCACTGCATAGAACCTGCCCTCCCCCCCAAAAGAAATTAATAAAAATAAATAGGGCGGAGACCTTGGTATATCAGTCAGAGATAGACTTTGGTGTTTTCAGTCACCACCACTGTTAGCAGAGAGAAGGGTGTCCTGAAGAGGCAGGTTTCTGTTTTGTTTTGTGGCCACACAGCAGTGCTCAGCGCTTACCCTAGGCTCCATGCTCAGGGATCACTTCTGATATGCTGGGGACCCTATGTGGTGCACGGGATTGAACCCATGTAATCTGCAGACAAGGCAAACGTTTCACACTCTATACTCTACCTCTAACCCAATAATCCGTTTGAATCACAGAGCCAACTAAGTCAAAAAGAAAAAGCAAAAAGTGCTATAGATACCTGAACCTAATTGCTCTCAAGGAAGATATCAGAATTTTTTTGTCTGTGTCAGGCTGAAATAACCCATACTCCACCCCTCCACCCCAAGTCCAACCTGGGATTAGAGTTCCAGTAAACTCTTGACTAGTATCCTCTTCAAGGTCAAACAAGGAGTCAATAATGAATTTAATTGGGGAATTGCCCTTCAAAAGCTGGGGCAGTCAGACCAGGTAGTCCTACCCACTGGGGCCAGATGCGAAAGAGGAGTTCTGAGGAGGAGCATTGGCTGCTTCTAGAGTGGATTTCAAGTAGGTATGAAACACTGCAGGAAACTAACCAGGAAACCTTTGGAGAAGGACTCCCAGGACAAGCAGGAAGATGAAATGAGCTGCAGGCCTGGGTCAACAATGTTGGCCTAGCAGGTCAAGAGAGAGAGAGAGAGAGAGACAGAGAGACAGAGACAGAGACAGAGAGAGACAGAGACAGAGAAAGACAGAGACAGAGAGTGGGAGAGAGAAGAACAACAACAGCCCCATCTCAGGCAAACCCCAAACCTAAATTTATATACTCAGTTGGAAGCTAAGGATCAAAAAAACTATCAGAAAAACAACAATGTCTTGACTCCACAGTAAAGGAAGATGGAAGAGAAAAACAACACTGGTTGATGGAATAAAGAAAGAAACAACTGATTTAAGGAGCAAGTTATTGTTCAAGATGTGGCTAAGTCTTCCTGAAAAGAGAAGTGGAACAACAAAGGCAATAAGATCAACAGAGAGATGGCCCACTGCAGAAATTGCAAGGATATAAGGAATGTCTCTCTCTCTAGTCTCTGACACAGATGCAATACCAAAGAGAAAAGTAGTACTATGGACTAGAACAGTATTGGGTAGCAGACCCAGGCTAGTCTCAGAAGCATCATGTAAACAAATAGTCTGTCAAGCACCATCTTAGCTCGTCATCAGTGATGCCCAGCAGAGCAGTCCCTAATGACAGGGGCAGGGGTCACAGCTCACCCTCATAAAGATCTTACTCAAAGCCACGCCTTATCGTGCTGTTCTCTTAACTGTCCAAAAAACTATCAACTCATTTTCTCTGCCTGAGTAAGTAGAGTTGACATCTTCAGCTCACACCCTACATGCAGGACTAAACAGGTCTAAGTGGCTAGGGACCATAGGTTTGCTCTCATTTTTCTGAGTTTTTTGGGCCAGTGATGGGGTTGGATAATCATCTCTGTCCTGTAAACCCATTTTTTGGGGGGGGGGCCTGTAAACCTTTCAATGTGCGAAGAGGAAAATAGAAAAAACTTGGCAGCTGCTGCTGAATAACCTCACACTCCAGGTGCTAAGGGAGACCCTGAGCTGAGGCTGAACAGCAAGCGAGTGTGTGAAGGAGAATAAGATCTTCAAAGAAATTTGAATTGGGGGCTCTGCTTTTTCCCTGGGAATGTGGTATCCCCTAAAATCTAATGCTTGCCAAGGAAGAAAAAGTTGCCAATGAAACTGACAATGTGTTTGTCACTTTAAAATGTCTCTTATTTAGGTAGCTTTTTAGAACTACTGAGACAGATTTTTTTTTATCGTATGTTGTACTTGTATATACATGAAAAGGAAAATATGAGCAAAATAGCTTACAGTATTCTTAGCAAATTTTTATATTCAGAACCCGACTATCTGAATCACATTTGTTTTTAGCTTAAAAAACTTATTTATAGAATAGCACTTTACTTTTTTCCCTTTAAGAGACATGAGCTATAACATATTCAGAATACAGACTTTAATGTAATATATAAGATTTCCATTTTATATGGCATTACAAAAAGGGCTTTATTTTAAAATATTGGTTTATTGGCTTGGTTTTGGTTTTTATCTGGGGTCATACTTGGCTGTGTTTAGGACTAACTCCTAACTAACTCAGCAGCATTGAGGGACCATATGTAGTTCCTGGAAGAAAACACAGGTCAGCATGCAAGGCAAGCATCTTAATCTTTATGGTACCAATCATCTCTCTTAAATCAATTTTAAAATTGTGATGTAGTTCACATACTATAAAACTCACTTATTTTTTCTAATGGTGACAGGAATAAACACAGAAACTTGTGCTATTTTTTTTTAACATTGCACTATTACTGTCCTACTCTCAGCTAAAACTTATCCTTTTAAAAACTAACTAACTAACTAATTAAACTGTCATGGTTACAAAATGTTCATGATTGAGTTTTACTCTTATAATGTAAACTTTCTTCAGCAGAGTACATTTCCCACTACCAGTGTCCCAAGTTTTCCTCCTACTTCCCCTCTGCCTGCCTCTGGGCAGATATTTTACTTCTTTCTTACAAAGAAATGAATTGTACTATTGTTAATAAAGGGGTACCATGCATATCACTATATCCCCTTTCAGCAACAAGTTTGTGTCCAAAGTGATCAGTTCCAACTATCATTGTCATAGTGGACAATTCACTACCCTAACTGCACTGTTCTACTCTTTGTGGCAAGCTTCCTACCATCGACTGGTCTTCCTGACCCTCATCTTTTTTTGGGAGGGGGTCACACCTGGCAACACACAGGAATCGCTCCTGGAGACTCGGGATCATATTGGATGCCTGTCTGGAGTTGGACGAGTGCAAGACAAACACCCTACCACTATGCTATCCCTCTGGCCCTCTTTTTCCTTATATTCCACAAATGAGTACTATTATTCTATGTCTACTTCTCTCACTCTGACTCATTTCACTCAGTATAATAATTTCCATATCCATCCATGTATAAAAAAATTTCATGACTTAATTTTCCTAACAACTGCATAGGATTCCATTGTGTAGATATACCACCGTTTCCTTAACCACTCATCTGTTCTCAGGCACTTGGGTTGTTTCCAGGTTCCAGCTATTGTAAATAGTGCTGCGATGAACAGAGAAATACAAAAGGCTTTTCTGCATGGCATTTTTGGGTTTGTAAGGTATATCCCTAGGAGTGCTATTTCCGGATTATTTGAAAACTCAATTTCTAGCTTTTTGAGAAGTACCCATATTGTTCTTCAAAAAAGCAGATCAGCTGACATTCCCACCAGCAGTGAATAAGAGTCCCTTTTTCCCCACATCCACACCAGCTCTGGTTGTTCTTGTTCCTTGTGATGTGTGCCAGTCTCTGTGGTGGGAGATGATATCTCATTGTTGTTTTGATCTGCATATCCCTGATGATTACCCTTTTAGTATTTGCTCTGGAAGCCCTCCAGGTTTACTCCTGGCTCTTTATTCAGGAATCACTCTTAGTGGTGCTTGGGGGATCATATGTAGTACCAGAGATAGAACTAGTGTCAACTGCATACAAATGCCCTAAAATTCACCCTTTTTTAAAGTGAATGATTCAATGATAAAGTCACAAAATGATGCAACCATCAGCACTACCCATTTCGAGACATTGGCATCAGACCAAGAACTACCTGGTCCAATACCACTCATTCCACTTCTTCCATTCTCCTTTCACCCACAACCACTACAAACTGACTCAGTTTTCAGGGCTGAACCACTTTGTAGCTCCGTGGCTTGGCTGGTCATTGTCACCTTCTTTGCCATTAAGAGCACTGGTGAGAAAGACTAGCTGCAATGCTCTGCTATCTATCAGAATGCCCACTGTTACCCAGCTGTGACTGACATCAGATTTCCATCTCAGAGATGTTACAATGTGAACAGAAAATTTACTTCTGAGAACCAATGGAATATTTTCATTTGTTGTAATACATGTAACTCAGCAGCAAGCAATTTGGGGCTTCCAATTTAGTTTGTGTTGCATCATTGTCAAACAGCATCTTAGAGCAACATTAATATTATCATTTGATACCACTGCATAATCTAGTAAACTGATTGAACAATTGCTGAGCAAATGAGAGGAAAGAAAGAGCTTAGTAAGTGTTTTCACCCTGGGGTGCTATGAAGAGTCCGTGTTCAATCAAGGAACTGTTCAGTTCCCATTTTAGAACCTTCTGGGAGAAAAGGCTGAACTCCCCTTCAATCTGTAGGAGGCACTCACAGGGCAGCAGCACTCACAGGGCAGCAGGGGCTGGGGAGATGAGGTTAGCTTTATAAAGGAGGCAGCAAGGCAAGATCTGGTTGTTGCCTCGCTCAGGAAATTCACTGCCCAGATTGTGGTGACACTTTGCCCTCTCTAATACAGTCCTTACCAACTGGTTCTGCTCTCATTCCCTTCCCCACCCTTTTCCTGTCCAGTCTATGCCATGGCCAGCTTGACAACTATAGTTTGTATTTCCTGGTACTCAGGGTCTTGTTTTTCAGAGGCAGTTCAGAAGATGGAAGGGGATTAGAGAACAGGGGATAAACCCTACTGCTATTCCTCTAGGGGTTCCTTTTCCCAGCCACATTCCAGTTGGGCAGTGCCTCTTTCTACGCAACAGCTTCTGATGTGTTCCTGTAAGTTGAGCACCCTGCCTTGTCCCTCCTAGTACATTCTGGTAAGGAGTTCCCCGGATGCTTCTATATCTCTTGCCCTCAACACACCTCTACAAATAATCCTTTTGCTAATTCCCTCCAATTATCTTTTCAAGAGCACCTTGTGCTTCCTGCTAAAATATCAGGGGAAGTGGCTCACAGATAACAAGGGAGTCTCTCCTCTCCCCTCTTTTCTGGATCCCTAGACTTTGCAGCAGCCCCCAGATCTCTCTTCCGAGAAGCAATCTGACTGGGCCCCTTTTATGCAATAGGAAGGTGAGCAGTGAGAGGACAATAGGTTATATTCATTGGAAAGATATTAAAAAACCCAGTTTTGTCTTCTGAACAAAACTGTTTTGGGGATACTCCCAAACATTGCTCTAAGGGCCCCAAACAGCTCAGTGCTAGGGCCTTAGGATGATGTTCCTCAGCCCTGTGGTGCTCAGGACTTATTCCTAGCTCTGCACTCATGGTTCACTCCTGCAAAGCAGAGGATCAGGTACTAGGGTTCTAACCTAGGTTAACTGTGCAAGGCAAGTGTCTTGCTTGTACTATCGCTCTACCCTCCAAGCCCCAGTATTGTTAGTTTGTTGATAATATGAACTTATAAAAGAAAAAGAAAAAGTGGTAAAAAAATAATAGAATTATTTATACTTTTTTTTTTGTTTTTTCAGGCCACACCCGTTTGAATTTTAGGGGTTACTCCTAGCTAAGTGCTCAGAAATTGCCCCTGGCTTTGGGAGACCATAGGGACGCCGGGGGATCGAACCGCGGTCCTTCCTTGGCTAGTGCTTGCAAGGCAGACACCTTACCTCTAGCGCCACCTCGCCGGCCCCTATACTTTTTTCTTAAGAAGTATGGTATACTATTTTAAAGTACTTCATTCGCTTGTTTTGTTGGCCTCTCAAGCAGTGCTCAGGAGGTCTGGAGGCTGTCCCATGATACTCAACAACTGGGTCAGGCAGCTACTCAGCCTGTGCTGTCAGAACCATCAGGGACGCCATCAGGGCTAACCCAATGGGTGCTCAAAAAGGTTTGTTGTATGTATTTTCTTCAGTTATTGTGGTTTTGAAGTCATACCTGGCTGTGCTCAAGGCTTACTCCTGGCTCTGTGCTTAGGAATTACTTCAGGTGGGGTCCTGGGAACTATATGTAAACACTGTACTATCTCTCCAGCCCGTTTGTTTTTCTTTTTAACTCTGACTTGATCTCACCAATGAACTATTTGCTTTTATTATTGTTAACACCTCTGACTGGAAATCACCGATTCACCTTGTTTCTTAATTGTGTCATAATTAGCCATAATGACTTCTAATGGGTCCTTGGGTTCTTGCCTCATTTATCAAGGACCAATAGCATGTCAGTCACTCATCTATTATTCCAGTTATCTTTGTTACATAACAAACCATCCCGAAGGTGATTGTCTTAACACAACAACAATGTCTATATTGTTTCCAATAGTTCTGTGGGTCGGCAATTCAGGAAATGCGCCATGGTTGGTTCTGGCTTGGCGTCCTCTGGCTGGAGACTGAGCAAGGAGCTAGAGTGAGCTCTACCCTGTACTTTGCCTTCCTTTGCATTCTCACAGGGTCTCAGGGTGGTGACTTCTATGATGACTCTTGCATCTAAAGCAGCAGTCAGCAAAGCAGGTAGAATGTATCCCACTTTTTATGATCTAGGCTGGAAAGTCATACCATGTCACTTCTGCCATGTACTACTGCTGATCAACCTGTCACTAAAGTTTAGGCCAGATTCCAAAAGTCAGACCACAGAATTCAGTTAAGGCAGGAGAGCCAAGAAATTTTCAGAAAAACATTCTTTGAGGGGCTGGAGCGGTGGCTTGGAGTGGTAAGGTGTTTGCCTTGCCGGCACTAGCCTAAGACGGGACTGGTCCTAGGACCTGGTGTCCCATATGGCCCCAAGCCAGGAGTGATTTCTGAGTGCATAGCCAGGAGTAAGCCCTGAGCGTTACTGGGTGTGGCCCAAAAACCAAAAAAAAAAAAAAAAAAGAAAATAAAAAGAAAAACATTCTTTGAGTTAAACATAACAGGGTGCTTACCTTGCATGCAACAAACCCAGATTCAATCACAGTACCCCATATGGTCCCTGAGCAACACCAAGAGTGAACCCTGAATGCAGAGCCAAGAGTACCATTGGGTATGGGCCCAAAACACAAATGAACAAAAACTTTTAATTCCCCTAAAATTTTACAAATCAAAGATTTCAGTTCTTACTATTTTGTTTGATATTTAATGTGTGCTCTGTAAATAGATTAATTCTTGCACCAGATTTAGATATTTCTGACTGCTCTGTTCTATTCTGTCTACTTCCTGTTTGGTTGATTTTTATTTCCTGTACTCTTTGTCAAAGGGCTTTGTAGTAGTACACTTCCATTTTGGCCAACATACTGTTCTATTTCTGAACTTGTCAGTGGTCTTGAGTAACAGTATGCAATGGTAAGTATAATACAGGAAGTGAAAGTTAAAATACCATCTCAATACAGACATAGGATTAAATGTCCATTTTAAGGCAATACAGACGTTAGTAAAAACCATTTCCTAGGAGCTAAGATCTTGATGGGTCTGCGTTCTTTCTCAATGGTTAATTGCATGGGGCAATCTTTGAGATCACTGAGGATCTTAAACCCAAAAGGACTTATCTCCAAGTGATTATAAAGGTGGGTAGGACTTTCTCTTTTAGAAGTTTCTCAAAATATCTCAAATTATTTTGGGGTAGCAAATAGCAGAAACCTTTGTTCAGCTGACCTCAATCATAAAGAACATTGATTATATTATCAAACAAACCTGAGGTACAATAGTTCTAACTTAGCAGCTCACCTGGTGATCAGAAATTCAAATTCCTTGTAGGTCTTTGTGTTCTGATCTCTTCTGGAGGTTGGCTTTAAGTTCAACTCATGCTTCTTATTGTGACCTCGTTAGTTCATTTGTTATTTGTAGATTGAACAAAGTCTAATGAATTCCTGAGTCTCTCTTTTAAAATAATTTGTTTTGGGATAACTTAAAAATATTACAGTTTATGAGAAATATAGTAAAGAAATTAAGGTACTTGCTTTACATAAGGCTCTCTCCTATTTGATATCTGAGCATTATGGATGTGCCCAATGCCATCACCACCATACCCAATGTAAAAGATATTAGAATGTATTATTTGCTTTTGGAGGCCTGGATTTAGTAGATGGTCCAGGTAGCATAGTCCCCTGAGAATTAGGGTGAGCACTGAGCTGAAAACAGGGTGTGACCCCAAAACAAAAACAAATAAAACCACTTTATTTTACTAAAAGATGGCTTTTGTTTTGTGTTATTTTATTTGCAATGCTAGGAACAAAACCCAGGACCTCATATATGCAAAGCATATTCTCTACAATGAGTCTCATCCCTAAGCACAGATATCTCTTTTTATGGGTGTATTTATTCAAGAATCTCTTCCATCAAATTTCCTCCCCTGTTACATTTGTCAATGTTATATTATTTGCCCTTTCCTAAATCTATCCTTAGCTCAAAAATGAGATTCCTAAGCATGTGGCATTTGCAGTAGATGGGATTACCCAAAACAAAATCAAGAGACTGTTAAAATAAGAGGAAGGGAAGCAAGAATGAGAAAAAGGGGGTATTATAATAATTGGATTTATTTTGACTATAGGAGAAATCTCCCTCTCCTGGAGTTCTTATATTTTTGGATGAAACTACAATTAAAATACTTGCTCTGTTCTCCTTACTTGCTTACCAGTCTCTGCCTTAATTCAAGAACTTGCACTTATTCTCTCTCCCCATTTTTTTTTTATTTTTGGGTCACACCCAGCATTGCTCAGCGGTTACACCTGGCTCTATGCTCAGAAATCGCTCCTGGCAGGCTCGGGGGACCATATGGGATGCCGGGATTCAAACCACCATCCTTCTGCATTCTAGGCAAACACCCTGCCTCCGTGCTATCTCTCTGGCTCCTCTTTCTCCATTATTATAACAAATGTTTTTCTTACTGACATTCCTGCTTCCAGTCTTGCACTTTCCCCAATCCATCGTGTACAATATTGAGAGGTAAACTTATGGATTATCAGGCGATTCTTACTGGAGCGCAAATGCTGGAAAGATGTAGTTAGAAAAACACTTCCACTGTCTATTTTCTACAACATGAGTTCATGGAGACAGTGAATTTTCCTTTGTGGTTTCAGAATTATGAAAGCGTTCTGGTGTAAAGATGGAAAGTAAGGACAATGGAGGAAATGAGATTTTATCTATTTCTGTCGTCAGCCTGATGATAGTTGGGAGTGAAAGGAGGGATCAGATTTATAGATAAAGAAACTATGTTCATGATAGATTTGAGGAGACTTTGGTTATAAACTGTCTTTGAAAGATCTTGATGACAAAGTGTAATATTATAATTGACAGAGAAGGTCTTCTGGGCTCAGCAAGGTAAGAAAAATGATTCTATGCTCTATTGTATTCTGTCTTTACTATTTCAGTAATACTTTATATTGGAATGACAGTTTCAAGGTCCCATTTGTCTGTCAGTTCTTTGATACTCAAATACCATTTGTCCTTTGTATTCCCAGTGCCTAGCACATACTGGACATCTGGTAAGTAATTAATCATTAATTCAACAAATATTTAAGCTTGATTTTTATTTGCATAGATAACACTCATCAACAACTTACAGAAGTGATATGACCAGGATCATATCAAAAGACCAAGGCCAAACCTTGGACTACAAAACTGAGATTACAAAGCGTTGGGAGATGAGGGTGAAGCGGAAGAAAAAATTGAGTTAGAATGACATAGGATAGGAGTGGAGGGTCTTGGGCACTTTGGTGGTATATTTGTATATCATGTTCCTGAGCTATAAAATAAAAATTTTAAACTTAAAACTTTAAAAGAAGTTAAAAAGAGCTCAGAATTAGAGGGCCTTTAAAGTTACTTAATTTTTAAATTGTCTGATTTTTTAGATACACTCAAAAGTCTAAGACCAAAAAGTATATTCAAAATATACTTTTTAGCATAATAGGTCATTTTATGATTTAAAATATAAATCTATAATTTTAGTAAGCATTCCATAAAAATAAATGTGTATATGTTATTAAAATTAAAATTTTTCATCTTAAATATCCAAAGCAAAGTTTAATATACTTTGAGACTCAAACTAAATTTATTTGAGTTTGTGACAGTTTGCTATGAATATCTGATGGTGTATTTAAAACACATAATTAGTTAAAATTATATGTATCTCTAATACGTTTAGTAGGTAAAATATATAAACAATTATTAGATATAATATAAGCCTTTCTAATCATTTAGAAAGATTGATCTGTTTTTTAAGATTACTCTTCCTATAATTTTCTAGTTTCTAATTCTCCTACTCATGGTCACACAAGATCCGTTTCTTAATCTTATTAGGACCTTTGCATTATTTCCTGTTTCCTAGGCTATTCAGTTTCTAGCCAGCCTCCTTCTTTAAAGAACTTAATATAAGGCTATGAGTGCAGCTCATGTGGTAGAATATATAACTTGTATGAGTGAGGCCCTGGGTTTAATCCCTGGCACCAAACATTGTGCCCCAAGCACTTCTAGATTGTAGCACTGGAGGCTCCTAGAATTGGTGGTCAATCCCTGGGCCAGACCATTAGGTCTGTGCTGCAGCCAGAGCTCATAATAGACAAAAGAAATCAAATTCAGCATATAAAAACATTCTGGAGGGAACATAAGTGAATGCTTTATGCCTTCTTTTTAGAGTTTTTATGCACTAAGGTTTTGTTTCTCCAGGTGTTCACAAACCTTGTTTCAGTTCCCTAAATGAAAATAGGTGAGTTGGGCAGGTTTCCTCAGAGCTATAGTTTTTACTGTGAGGGACTGTCCCAATTCCCCTAAAGTTTGCTTTTTAAAAAGTGGTGCATGGACTTGCATTGGATTCGTGGGAGAAAAGGCAGAATGAATAGTGGCAGGATGAACTGAGCTGCCACACCTAACACTACTTAGGAATTCATCTATTTCTGTTTCTTGGACTGTATGAGTTTTCTAGATTCAAAATCTGTGACTTTTCTTTGACTCCTGGTTCGAGTTAATTCCCTCTGTCCAGTTTATCCCCAAGTTGATTCCCTCTGTCCAGTTAATAATAACTTCTCTTATAAAATAGCTCTTGATTGTTTGCCTTCCTTTTTCTTTTGGCTTTATTTTCATACAAAATAATTTTTGGTTTACACTTATTTCATTGCAATAACCTCTCAGTGGAGGGTTATTTGTGACCAGTTCAATTTTCTTGAGACATTATCTTAACTATAGCACTGTTCTAACTTAAAAAATTGCAATGGGGGGGCCAGAGAGATAGCATGGAGGTAAGGCGTTTGCCTTTCATGCAGGAGGTCATCGGTTCGAATCCCGGCGTCCCATATGGTCCCCCGTGCCTGCCAGGAGCAATTTCTGAGCCTGGAGCCAGGAATAACCCCTGAGCACTGCCGGGTGTGACCCAAAAACCACCAAAAAAAAAATTGCAATGTGGGCCCAGAGAGATAGCACAGCGGCGTTTGCCTTGCAAGCAGCCGATCCAGAACCAAAGGTGATTGGTTCGAATCCCGGTGTCCCATATGGTCCCCTGTGCCTGCCAGGAGCTATTTCTGAGCAGATAGCCAGGAGTAACCCCTGAGCAAAGCCGGGTGTGGCCCAAAAACAAAAAAAAAATTGCAATGGGTGGGGAGTGGGGTAGAATGGGTAGTGGGTACAATGGGTAGAGTGGTACAGTGGGCAGGATGGTTGCCTTGCATTTGGCCAACTTGTGTTCAATTCCAATCACATATTAAACCCCCTGATCCCTACCAGGAGTGATACCTAAGTGCAGGGCCAGGATTAAGCCCTGAGTACCAATAGTGTAGTCCCAAAACCAAAAAAGAAAAGAAGGAAGGAAGGAGGAAAGAAAAAGAAAAAAAGAAATGAAGGAAAGAAGAAAGAAGGGCAAGGAAGGAAGGAAGGTAGAAAGGAAGAATTCTGTGATATAAAACTAAATTTTTAATCTATTCAAAAACAGATTGTATTGATTAATTGACTGTGGTGCCAGAAATTGAACCCAGGACTCCTACATTTGAGACATAAACTCTATCATGGAGTCATGTCTCCCATAATTTTTATGTCCCCACTCTTCCTTCCTGCCCTCTTTATCATTGTTGCTGACATTGCACACATGCCTTTCTTTGGTGCCAACATATTTATTTTTTACAAGTGGTTCTCAATAGAAGTCACACACTCAGCTACAATGCTCAATGTAGGTTTTGCTCCTTTAGTCTTGATGCTTGCATATGTGTTCACAGGGCTCTTAGTTGGAGCACACAAGCTCTGTGGTGCTCGGACAAGGCACTGTGGTGCTCTCACCATGCATGTCAGAAGCCTTCTTAGCTCTATTTCTTGCATATTTTAGATTGTGGATCTTGACACAGGTTATACCCCCTCTTTATGTTGTGTATACAAACTCGGCTTTCTGTGATGTAGTCAGAAATTATTTGCTATGCTAGGGGATCACAGACAGCAGAGATTCCAGACTCAAACAACAGAGTGTCTGGAATCATGCTCAGTGCATGTGGGACATTGAGGCTTTGAACTTGTGGCCTTACGCAAGCAAGGCAGATGCTCTGAGCCATTGTACTATTCATCTAAATTCAATCAGCAGATTTTTTTTTTTTTTTTTGCTTTTTTGGGTCACACCCAGCAGCACTTGGGTTACTCCTGACTACGCTCAGAAATCGCTCCTGACAGGCTGTGGGGACCATATGGGATGCTGGGATTCTAGCCACCGTCCTTCTGCATGCAAGGCAAATGCCCTACCTCCATGCTATCTCTCCGGCCCCTGGTTTTTGGGCCACACCCAGTGGGTGACACTCAGGGGTTACTCCTGACTATGCGCTCAGAAATCGCTCCTGGCTTGGGGGATCATATGGGACGCCAGGGGATTGAACTTCGGTCCATCCTAGAATAGCGTGGGCAAAGTAGATGCCTTACGGCTTGCACCACCGCTCCGGCCCCCCAATCAGTAGATTTTAACCTCTGCTTTCTAATATTTCTTCACATTACTCAACGTAACTCTAGCTGCTCTAATAGAGATTCAAATACAATGGCTCACATAATTTAATTCTTTTTTAAAAAAAATTTTGGAAAGGCTGTCACATCAGGCAGTGAGTGATGCTCCTAGTGATCCTCAGGCAAATATTCAGTGCTGGACATCAGGCAGAATGCCAGCTCCTTGAGCTAGTTCCCTAGTTCAGAATTATTTTTTAATTTTGTTCAGTTTGTTTTCACACTTAGGGCTTACTCTTGGATCTGTACTCAGATATCACTCCTAGCATTCTCAGGATATGGGGTTTGGAGTGCCAGGAATTGACCTTAAGTCAGGTGTATGCAAATCAAGTGCTCCATCCCCTGTATTATCTCTATGGCCCCAACCATTCATTTCTTTTTTTCTTTTTCTTTCTTTCTTTCTCTTTCTGTCTTTTTTTTGTTTTTGTTTTTTTTTTGTTTTTTGTTTTTTTGTTTGTTTTTGGGTCACACCTGATGGCACTCAGGGGTTACCCCTGGCTCTGTGCTCAGAAATCGCTCCTGGCAGGCTCGGGGGAAACCTTTTGAGATGCCAGGATTCAAACCACCGCCCGTCCTTGATCAACTGTGTGCAAGGCAAATGCCCTACCACTCTGCTGTCTCTCTGGCCCCAGCCATTCATTTCTTAAGTGTTAAATTCCAAGCTGCTCCTTGCAGTCCTCTAGATGCCTTCTATCTCCTCATTTATCTCATTATCCTCAATAACAAGTAGAAGCTAAAATATAGGACACCTTTTTTTTTTTTACGTGGGAAGATATAAAAGAAGCATCTGAAAGGCTCTGTGCAGGAATTGGTGGGCACAGAGAATCAAGGGAAGCTGGAAGATATGGTGTAGTTGAGCACCAAATATCAATCTATGATCAATTAGGGAAAAATTGCTCAGCTAGCACTCTCATACACACCCCATCTTCAACGATCCTCTGATCTCTCTGACACACAGCTCTTCTTACTTTTTTCCATGTAACCAAGTACATAACCCTGCTCTGTATTATCTTCTGCTGTAAGCAAAGCAGCCATTTATTTTGTTTTGTTTTGTGTTTTTTTTTTTTTTGGCCACATCCAGTAGCTCTCAGGGGTTACTCCTGGCTCTGCACTCAGAAATTGCCCCTGGCAGGCACGGGGGACCATATGAGATGCCGGGATTCAAACCACTGTCCTTCTGCATTAAAGGCAAACACTTTACCTCCATGCTATCTCTCCGGCCCAAATATATATATATATATATATATATATATATATATATATATATATATATATTTTCGGCCACACCTGTTTGATGCTCAGGGGTTACTCCTGGCTAAGCGCTCAGAAATCGCCTCTGGCTTGGGGGGGGACTATATGGGACGCCGGGGGATCGAACCGTGGTCCTTCCTTGACTAGGCTTGCAAGGCAGACACCTTACCTCTAGCACCACCTCGCCGGCTCCCAAAGCAGCCATTTTTTTTTTTTTTTTTTTTTTTTTGGTTTTTGGGCCACACCCGGTAACGCTCAGGGGTTACTCTTGGCTATGCGCTCAGAAGTCGCTCCTGGCTTGGGGGACCATATGGGACGCCGGGGGATCGAACCGCGGTCCGTCCAAGGCTACCGCAAGCAAGGCAGGCGCACCTTACCTTTAGCGCCACCGCCCGGCCCCCAAAGCAGCCATTTTTAAGGAATGTTTCAATATGCTGAATAAAGTGAAAATGCATCTAAGTCGATTTATATGCCTTGTCCACTGTAGTGCTGTGTACAATAGTCAAGATCTGAAAACACTTTTAGTGTCCAACAACAGATGAGCAGATAAAAGAGCTTGTGATAAAAAAAAAGAGTTTGTGATAAATACACAGTGTAATACTACTCAGCTAAAGAAAAGATGAAATCCTGTCTATGATACAACTTAGATAAAACTACGGAACTAGAGTGCTAGTATCAAGGCGAGTTAGTAGGGAACTTGCCTTGCATGCAGTTGGCATAGGTTCACTCTCTGGCATCTTACATGATCCCTGGAGCACCACCAAGAATAATTCCTTACTCCAGAATCAGGAATAAACCCTGAGACTGCAGGAAGTAACCCCAAACAAACAAATCAAACAAACAAATCAACAAAAACCTAGATGGTGTTAAGTGAAATAAGTGAAGAGGTTACTAAAGTATGAGGTGGACTAAAGGTGACATCATGGTACATATGGAGTATCTTAGACACTTGGGTGGAAGTTGGAGGTGCAGTAACCCTGTCCATTAAAGTGTAAACATTAACACTATTTAAAACTATATTATATGAGATATAAAAAGAAACAGTAGAAAAATAACTAACTAAAGTCATTAGAAACAAAGAGTGAGGCCAGAGCGATAGCACAGTGAGTAGGGCGTTTGCCTTGTACATAGGCAACCCAGGTTCAATCCCTGGAATCCCATATGGTCTCCTAAGCACCACCAGGAATGACCCCTGAGCACAGAGCCTGGGGTAACCCCTGAAAACTGACCAATCACAAACAATTTTGTATCCACAGTCCCTAGATGAAGTAATTATAACAAGAATCAATAATAGTAATAATATAAAGAATATTAAACTATTAAAAAAAAGAAGCAGTGTGATAACTAGTTTCCTGTAAGAACCTTGTCACTGGTGGGAGTTAGGGATATGGAAGGGACAATTGGGGACACTGCTGAAAGAAAGTGGATGCTGGTGTTAAAACATGATAGGACTGAAAATCAACCATCAATAACTATAACTTTGTAATTAATGGTGATTTAATAAAAACTACATTACCTTAACAATAAAAAAATAATAAATGGATTTATAGTTCCTAAATCTTGTTTTCATGAGACATTCCTATTCTCTCTCTCTCTCTTTTTTTTTTTTTGGCCACACCCATTTGATGCTCAGGGGTTACTCCTGGCTAAGAGCCCAGAAATTGCCCCTGGCTTGGGGGGACCATATGGGATGCTGAGGAATTGAGCCGTGGTCCTTCCTTGGCTAGCACTTGCAAGGCAGACGCCTTACCTCTGTGCCACCGCTCCGGCCCCCCTATTCTCTCTTTTATATCCTTTTCAAACCACTGTAAGTGTATTTTATTTCATAAAATTTTTGGTTTGTTTTGGGGCACATAGTTGTGATCTGGGCTTACTCCTGGGTTTAGACTCAGGGATCACTCCTCGAAGACTCAGGGGGACAATAAATGGTGCCAGGAACTGAACCTGGGTTGGCATCGCTTTCAAGGCAAATGCCTTACCCACTGTATTGTTCTGTATCTGGAAATATTTTTAAAAGTCTCCAAAACAAAAAAAAATATCTTTTATAGGGGAAAGTAAAATAGGAATAACGGCACAAGTAAAATTTCCTCATATTTACTTGAGTGCAGCTAGTGAGACTATTTGCCCTTTAATAGTGAACAGCATCATTACAGTGACTTGTAGTGCTCTATCTGGAACTGGCCCCAACTAATTAATCAATTATGAAAGAACACTGCAATATAAATTTATATACATATGTATATGAACTGTGACAAATGGAAAGTAATATAGATGTATGGGGTATCAACAAAAAGGCTGAAACACATTGAATCTAATTCTCTAATCAATTCCAGTTGTTAGAGAAATGAAAAAAAACTGCTTGCGCACATTGAAGTATTTAGGGAGCAGTAGTGCACAGGTGTCTGAAATATATTTTTAAATTCATAGAAATTAAGATAAATAAGTAGGTGAATAGAGGGATGGCAGGTGGTTAGAGAAGTGAGAAAGCAAGTATAGTAAAATATTAATGATAGAATATCATTAGCTAAATAACAATGGCTAAAGTCTCCTACAAAATTATTTAAATTTTATTGTATGTTTGGAGAAATGTGGGAAGGAAACACTGATAATATGTTTTACTATTTTTTTCATGTGCTAGAGACTTTTATATGATGTGTACATTCAGTCCTTAGGACAAGCCTATGTGATAAGTACTAGAGTATTACCCTCATTTTATAGATGAAGCAATCCAGAAAGGTTAATTCACTTGCCCAATATCCCACATATACGAAATGGCTAAGCTAAGGCTAAAATTTAAGTCTGTTATTTGCAAAGTGAGGGCTCTTAGTTAAGGGACAGGGATAAATCATATACATCTTTCCACATTCTGCAGGAGAGTCAGAGCAATAGTACAGTGA
Source organism: Suncus etruscus (assembly GCF_024139225.1). NCBI lineage: Eukaryota > Metazoa > Chordata > Mammalia > Eulipotyphla > Soricidae > Suncus > Suncus etruscus. The sequence goes on along the minus strand of NC_064859.1, from coordinate 33,990,452 downwards.
ATAGGACATTTGTCTTGCATGATTCCAAACCAGGTTGAATCCCAGGCACCACATATGGACCCCTGAGCACTGCATTAGGAGTAACTCCTGAGCACCACTCTGTGTGACCCAAAAACATACTTTTTTTTTTTTTTTTTTGGTTTTTGGGCCACACCCGGCAGTGCTCAGGGGTTACTCCTGGCTGTCTGCTCAGAAATAGCTCCTGGCAGGCACGGGGGACCATATGGGACACCGGGATTCGAACCAACCGCCTTTGGTCCTGGATCGGCTGCTTGCAAGGCAAACGCCGCTGTGCTATGTCTCCGGGCCCCAAAAACATACATTGTAAAAAATATGATGCTAGGCTCTATAGCACTCTGCCTGACTCCTTCCACAAGGCAGTCTTCCTCCCCAGACAATTTATACATGGCAAAAAACTATCCAAGGCCTACTAGAAGAACCAGTTATTCTGCTCACAAGGCCACTGATCAAACTCGAGAATTGTATGGGAATAATAACTTGGAGCAAAACACATCACAGCATAGATGTAGTATTGGAGTCTCATAATAGTCATTGAATTGATTTCTCATGAAGTCATTTAACCCAGAAGGTTAAAATACCATGTACTTTCTGCCTCTTTATCTATTTCATCTCCCTGGCTGACTTAAGATTGAGTCCCCAAGATCTCCAAATACATTACCCAACATCATCTAACACTGAAATATTCTATTTTTCTTGATCCTCTATTGTCACTTGATTTTCCTTTTGTTTTTGTTTGTTTATTTTAGCTTCTCACATAGTGTCTGGCAGACCTGGGACCCCACAGAGACTCTTGGCCAACCAGGTTTGTGTGTTCAGTGCAAGGACCCAAGAGTATGATGCTATTGGGACCCTGCAATGTTAGTGAATTGATACTCAACACATCTTTGTGGTGCCAAGGGGCCTCAAAGACTGCCATTGATACTTACTAGGGGACAAAGTGGTGCCTTAAATAAAACTGGGTCAGGTACATGTTAGATATGCACCCTAATTGCTATTCTATCTCCTGAGTGTTTTTCCTTTTTTTTGGGGGGGCCACACCTGGCGTTGCTCAGGGGTAACTCCTGGCTGGCTGCTCAGAAATAGCTCCTGGCAGGCATGGGGGACCATATGGGACACCGGGATTTGAACCAACTACGTTTGGTCCTGGATCGGCTACTTGCAAGGCAAACACCGCTGTGCTATCTCTCCGGGCCCTTTCCTATTTTTTTTAAAAAAGTTTCCCTTTCCCTCTTTTATAATTATGATGTCCAGGGATTGTACACTTGGTTTATAGTGCTCAGTTGGGATGCATACACAGTCGTGGTACTTGCACACACTTCTATAGGGGAAATCAGAGATCCAGAAGGCGGCCTGCCCAAAGTATAGGGGTGGCATGAAGGATTACAGGCAGGTACCATGCCACTGAGCCCTCTTGAGTTTGTTTGTTTGTTTTTGGGGGGGAAACCATACCCAGTGACACTCAGGGGTTACTTCTGGCTATGTGCTCAGAAATCACTCCTGTCTTGAGGGACTATATGTGATACCAGCAGATTGAACCATAGTTCGTCCTAGGTTAGCCACATGCAAGGCAAAAGACTTACCGCTGTACTATCGCTCCAGCCCTGTTGAGTTATTTATTTTTTTTTTTTTTTTGGTTTTTGGGCCACACCCAGTAACGCTCAGGAGTTACTCCTGGCTATGCGCTCAGAAGTTGCTCCTGGCTTGGGGGACCATATGGGACACTGGGGGATCGAACCGAGGTCCGTCCAAGGCTAGCGCAGGCAAGGCAGGCACCTTACCTTTAGCGCCACCGCCCGGCCCCTAGTTGAGTTATTTTTTATATGAAACATTTATTTAAGCCCATTGAGTTTTAAATGTTATTTTTGTTCTAAAGTTATTAGAGTAGCAAGTATATGTGCAACAAGTATTATAACTTTCAATTACTAACAAAATTTCTACTTTTGATACTGTCATTTAAAAAATAACAATAAAATTTATTGCCAGTGGTGATAGTGGAGATTTGTATGTTTTTAAAACATAAATAAATCTAATGAATATCTCTAAATATATTCTTATGGACTCCATTGATCTCACTGACACAGTGACTTTGAGGTACCACTAGCAGGGTGGTCTGGGAAATTGCATGCCCTAAAAGGAGTTCATCTGAATCAAGAGTATCTCAGCTCAAAGACCTTCCAGTTTCTTGCCAGACATTCATGTTCATATAGATTAAAGGCTGTGATAATAATATGAGCCTAAACATAACTTCATTATACACAAAACATTTTATTTAATTTTAACATATACCAACTTTCTCAGGAATGCAACTACTGTTGTTAATCAAAGGAAGATGATTTTTAGTTTGTTTTGGTTTATAGTGTACATCCAGATGTCTTGACAGTGAGCTCAGGGATCACATTTATAGAAAACTTTAAAAATATAAACAAGAAAACACTTTTTAAAAACATACAAGGTACTGACAGAACTTAACAAAAAATATCTAACCCCATCCAAAAATCGGGAGAAGAAAATGAAGAGACATTTATACAAAAGAAGAAATACAGATAGCCAAAAGGCACATTAAAAATACTCTATATTATTAATCATCAGGGAAATTCAAATCAAAACAAAAACGGGGTATCATCTCACACCACAGAGACTGACACACATCACAAAGAACATGAACAACCAGCACTGATGTGGATGTTGGGAGAAAGGGACTCTCATTCACTGCTGGTGGGAATGCTAACTAGTCCAACCTTTCTGGAAAAAAATATGGATTTCCCTCAAGAAAACTAGAAATTGAGCTTCCTTCTGATCCAGAAATAGCACTCCTAGAAATCACAATACAAAAATGTTCTCTGCACTCCTATGTTCATTGCAGCACTATTCACAATAGCCAGAGTCTGGAAACACCCCAGGTGTCCAATAGCAGATGAGTGGCTAAAGAAACTGTGGTGTATCTACACAATAGAATACTATGCAGCTGTTAGGGAAAATGAACTCATGAAATTTGCTTATACATGGATGGACATGGAGATTATTATGCTGAGTAAAATGATTCAGAGGGAGGGGGATAGACATTGAATAACCTCATATAAGAAAAGTAAAAGTATGGTAAGAATATCCAGAGACAAGAAAGACGAGGGCTAGGAGAATCTGTCTATGGTAGGAAGCTTGCCACAAAAGCTGTGAGTGCAAAAGGCCACAAAGAGCTGTGAGTAGAAAAGGTCTACTAGAACAATAATGGTTGAAACGAATTACTCTGAACAATAACTGGGTGCTGAAAGTAAAAATAAAGTGACATGCATAGCACCCCCTCATTAACAATAATGCAAACCAATGTCAAAAAAGAGAGAGAAAGAGAGGTGGAGGGAGACAGGGAGGGAGGGAGAAAGAGAGAGAAGCAAAATGCTTGCCCCAGAGACAGGAAGGAGAAGGTAGGTGAGAGGAAAATGGCAGACATTAGTGGCAGGAAAGTTGCACTGGTGAATGACAGTGTACATTTTATGACTGAAGAACAACTATGAGCATATCTATAACCACATATCTATATATCTAGTATACTATCTAATAATATAATAGATTATCTAGTATAGATATATATCTATATCTATAAAAAGCATTTATATGGAAAAAATCTAAGATTTAAAAAATTCACACTCAAACAGCTCTCTCATAAAACACATGCACATCAGTCAAGCCTGTAGTACATATATTCACAGTGATTACAAACACAAACACAAACACAAGTGTACAAACACAAACCTTTGAAAATTGAACTGTCAGGGCCGGAGAGATATTATGGAGGTAAGGCATTTGCCTTTTATGCAGAAGGTCATTGGCTCGAATCCCTGCATCCCATATGGTCCCCAGTGCCTGCCAGGAACAATTTCTGAGCATGGAGCCAGGAGTAACCCCTGAGCACTGCCGGGTGTGATCCAAAAACCAAAAAAAAAAAAAGAAAAGAAAAGAAAAGAAAAAGAAAATTGAACTGTCTTTTAATGTCAGTATGCTTACAAGTGTAAGGAAAACTCTATTTTCTAGGGTTTCTCTTCTCTCACACACAATCAGCCACAACATGTCTGATAAATAAGAGTTTTATTCCCCCACTACAAGCAATTCTCTGCTAGCAATCTTCAAATCTTCAAATTTAACTCAATTCTGTGCTCAGGGATAATTCCTGGCCTGTACTCAGGGGACCAGATGCCATTCTGCCAATCAGCCTTGGTTGGACAAGTTCAAGACAAGTACTCTACCTGCTGTACTATCTCTGGCAAAAGCATCAGCTCAGTCCCAAGACTGCCCTCTACTTCAGACTTCAGATACCAATGGCAAGTAGTGGGTCCGCAATTATCCACAACTATCTGATGTGACTACTTTAGTTGCCAGTACACATCACAGAATTCTGGCAGCATTCTCATTTATCAGTCTATTATGAAATGAAGGATATAACAAAGTGTATAAATTAGAAGCTCCCAAACTTATTTGTCCTAGCATCCCCTTAAAAAATTATTTCAAGGTCAGAGCAATAACACAGTAGGAAGGGTATTTGCCTTGCACATGGTTGACCTGGGTTGGATCCCAAGAATCCCATATGTCCCTTGAGCACTGTCAGGAGTATATGCTTGAATGCACATACAGGAGTAATCTCTAAATACTGCTGGATGTGGCCCCAAAACATAAATAAATGAATGATTATTTTGTGCTCCGCTGGAAATAGACCTTTTCTGTTGTTATTTTTGTTTTGGGGTTGCACTCGGCAGTGCTCAGAAATCACTCCTGGCTGCTGGCTTGGGGACATATGAAATGCTTAAGATCGAACCCAGGTCTGTTGCATGCACGGCGGTACCCTACTCACTGTTTAGCCTGAAACTGAACTCATGAGCAGTCACTGGGCTCCTAACTGGCCATGATTTCAAAGAATGATGACATTTTCTTGCAGGCTCAAGAATCAAGAAGAGCAGCTCCAGCTGCACAGATGACACCACACTGACCCACTAGGGCTTCCCTTTTCATTCTCTTGGCTGTGGTTTTAGGTTCAGTTAAGTTTTATATATCGGTTTTTATGCTGGTGGTGTTTAAATGTTCAATAGGTTTCTATTTATCTTAAGGTTTTAAATTATTCTAATAATTAATAATTAGAATGACTAGTTATCTTTTAAATGCTTTATTTTACTTTTCAGTTATGACTATGATCCATTTTTATTTCTTTCTTACATGTGTCTGACTTTGTTCAATTAGTACATGAAGAACAGAGGAGTTTGCAAGTGTTAAAACTTTTTTTTTTTTTTTTTTTTTTTTGGTTTTTGGTTTTTGGTTTTTGGGCCACACCCAGCGATGCTCAGGGGTTACTCCTGGCTGTCTGCTCAGAAATAGCTCCTGGCAGGCACGGGGGACCATATGGGACACCAGGATTCGAACCAACCACCTTTGGTCCTGGAAAGGCTACTTGCAAGGCAAACGCCGCTGTACTATCTCTCCAGGCCCTGTTAAAACATTTTAATAAACTCCATTCAACCCAAAATTTTGTTATATATCTCATATATCGTGTGCTAAGACACTAAGGTGGTTTTATTTATTTTTCTGGACTTGAAACAGTTTAGTCAATTTTAACTTTACCAGGGCACCAAAAAACAAAAACAAAAACAAAAACAACAAAACCTTAAAAGTGTTCAGTAAATGAATGTATTATTTTAAAATCTTCAACTGTTAAATGAGTATTTGTTCTTCTGGTTTTGGGGCCACACCCAGAAATGATCAGGATTTGCTTTGGCTCTGTACTAAGGTACTTCTTGGGAAACCATAACTAATGCTGGAGATTGAACCCAGGTCAGCTGTATGCAAGGAAAGAACCTTACCCATTGTACTAGCTTTCTGGTCCCCTTTTATAGCTGTTTGCTTGTTTTTGGGTCACACCCTGAGTATTCAGGGATTACTCCTTTTTACTCAAGAATATACTCAAGAGAAACATGGGATTCTGGGGATCAAAGCTGGGTTCTGGATTGGCTGCATGCAAGGACATAGTACTATTACTCTGCCCACCATGGATATTTTTATAAAACAGAAATAAAAAGTATTTAAATTTTAAAATAAAATAAAAATTTAAATTAATCTTGTTTAATACTTAAAACAACCCAAATACTTAGGTAAGCATGAAATTATGCTCTTGATTATTTCAACTGCTTTTTTGTTTTGTTTTGTTTTTGAGACACACCTAACAGTGCCTCAGGGGATATTCCTGGCTCTGCACTCAGAAATCGCTCCTCGCAGGCTTGGAGGACCATATGGGGTGGAAACAGGTACAATAGGAGACAATGCCAGACATTAAGGGGAAATATGAAAATGTGAACAAGGGTAGTCAAAATGGAGAAGTGCAGTCATAACGATTAGTAAAATCTGCAGCGTTTAGTGACTAGATGTGTGTGGGGGGGATAATGTGAGAGAATCAAAGATGACCCCCACTTTCTAATCTGTGTCTGAATAGATGATATTTTAATACTAACAGAGTAAGAGTAGACTTGGGAGAAAGTGTGCTAAATAATTTGGGATACACATGAGCCTCCTAGAGGAGGTGTCCAGCAGATGACTAGATGTATACATCTGAAGTCCAGGATCCAACCCCCTGTGGTCCTGGGACCACAGAGAATGCGGAGATCGTACAGGGAGTGGGTGTGACTGAAAGGTATTATGCAGTCCTCCTTGTATTCCAATTCAGTCTTAAAATTTCCTAGATCCTTGTTTTTGTTTGTTTATTCCCTTCCTCCTTGTCATGTTGTTTCATTAACCAGTGATTGCCTGTACACCTGGCTGTGGTACTTGCCACGAGTCATACTCCTTTATGTGACCACCAGGGTATGTGACCACCAGGATATGTCTTACTTGAAGTACTCAAGTTATGTGTGCTTGCCAGGGATTGAGTTGGTGCTCACATGTGCTTGTAGTTCCTAGCCATTGCACTTACACATCTGTTTAGTTGTAATCATACTGGAGGGGGATTCATACCTCTTTTTCTGGTACACACACACATTTGACTGATGTAGCTGGAAAGCACAGCTTCCAGGATTACAGAAAGAAGTGTTGCAGGGTTTGAGCAGCAGAGCTGCCAAAACTGTGTTCGTTGTATGTGGGATACTGGGGATTTGAATTCATGACCAAATATAAGCAAGTATAAGTCTAAGTAACAACACTATTCTTTTTTTTTTTTTTTTTTTTGGTTTTTGGGCCACACCCATTTTAATGCTCAGGGGATACTCCTGGCTATATGCTCAGAAGTCGCTCCTGGCTTGGGGGGACCATATGGGACGCCGGGGGATCGAACCGCGGTCCATCTTACGCTAGCGCTTGCAAGGCAGACACCTTACCTCCAGCACCACCTTCCCGGCCCTTACAACACTATTCTTTTTCAGGATGATATTTCTAGTTCATATCCCATCATAGGAAACCACTGAAGGATATATTTTACTGATCTGTTATATTTGTGGAAGAAGTCTAATTTCAAATGTCATTCAGTATAGTCAGGCATCTCTTCTAAAGTTTTAATTCTGAAGACCGCATTTCCACTTTACCTCATCCTTGGGCCCTCCATTTCCTTGTTATACTACACTCTAAGTTGGACTTTATACTTCACTTTTTGAAATAAAGCAATATTTTAATATATATATATTATTTAAACACCTTGATTACATAAATGATTGTGTTTAGGTTTCAGTCATGTAAAGACCACCACCCATCACCAGTGCAACATTCCCATCACCAATGTCCCAAATCTCCCTCCTTTCCACCCTACCCCCACCTGTACTCTAGACAGGCTGAAAGAAAGCAATTTGACTACCTCATTTTCATCAGGTTCTACCAGGTTTGCTGCATCTGCATTGCCTTCCTTCTTGCTACCACAGAGGAAGTCACTCCTTTCCTATCTATAGCCAACACCACAACCAGTGCAGATTTCCTCCTTTCTCCTTTCTTCACTTACTAGCCCCCTTCTCTCTCATTAATTTCTTCCTTTACAATGCCAATCTCATATTTCTACAAATATGGCTTAGTATCTCTCTCCATAAGCATAACAAAACTACAGTGATAGAAAGTATTCCCAGATACCCACTTTTCTCTCTTCTTCCTAGGCATACATTACTAGCTAAATTACACTTCTCTAGGTATATTTCTCAGTCTCCTCATGAAGGTATATGAACAGTCCAGAACATGATTCTTTCCTTTCTGGCTGTGCTGGTGACTGAACTCAGGGACTCAACATGCAAGAAGAGATCTGCTGTGAGGAGGTTGGAGAATGACTCAGGGACTCATACATGCAAAGCAAGTGCTCAATCATTGAGCTAATCCCTGGCACATCCAAGGTGACTATGAAGTCCACATGCCGGTGCTTGAGTGAGGAAGCACCTGGTTCCCTCACTTCTGGAAAAAAGCCACTCAACTCAACTCCCATTGGACTGTGACTCATATGACAAATAACCCTTAATTATGATAACCAATTGAAACTGACATTTCAAGGATAGCCCTTAGCACAACTCCACATCCGCCTCCAGTTATTGCCCAATTTTTGTAGAACACTTTTCAAAGAGATATCTACACTCAGAATTTCCATTTTTCTTCTCCAATTCAGGTTTCATCTCCATCATTCCACTGACACTTATTAACCTTCATCCTGCCCAATCCAAGACCATTTTTCTTTTCATGGTTTTATTGGCCACACATAGTAGTGCTCAGGGATTACTCCTGGCTTTTTGCTCAAGGATCACTCCTGGTAGGTCTCAGGTATATAGGGTAAGCACCTTAATCACTGTCTCTCCAGTCCCCCAAATCATTTCTTTATTCTCATCTTTTTCAGACTCTTAGCATCATCTAATACAGTTTACTACTCCCATCATTAAAAAAAAAATCTCTGGGACACCAGTTTCCTAATTTACTGTCATTTTTTTTATTCTATATCAGTTTTCTAAAATGTAGGGGCTACTCTGATTTTTTAACAATGTTCTCCTTTTCTGTCTCTCTCTTTTTTCTTTAGGTGGTATCATCTTAAATGAAATGCTGCTGAATCCCAGTTCTTTTGTTTGTTTTTTTTATTAATATATTTATTTAAGCACCATGATTACAAACATGTTTGCAGTTGGGTTTCAATCATAAAAATGTATACTTCCCCCTCTTCACCAGTGCAACCTTCCCACCACCAATGCAATGCCCCCCCCTCCCTGCCTGTATTTGAGACAGGCATTCTATTTCTTTCACTCACTACCATTATCATGATAATCGTTGGTGTATTTGTTTCTCTAACTGCACTCACCCATCTTTGTGGTAAGCTTCACATCATGGGCTGGTTCTTTCAAACATTATCTCCATTGTCTCTGGGTATTATTACCATACTATGTTTTATTTTTCTTGAATCTTACAGATGTGACTCCCAGTTATTTACTTTTTGCCTGACTTTTCCACTTAGTCACCACTCTATATTCAGCAACATGATTTGGAATCTCTACATCTATTAAAGAAGCCTCTGTAAAAACATGTAACACAAATCCTGAATTTTACCTCTTAAACCTGTTTTGTTTTACTTCCTGCCTTTTAGTTGGCTGCTTAGTAATAAATGAGAAGCTAAGCTACTCTGATCTCCCTTATTCCTCCTTCTAACACTAAGACATCCCTGAACGTCTCAGGAAACCAAAATTAGTATTAGGTGATCTTTTTTGTTTATATGTCTGATGTCTTTCATGTAGAACATAGCTCCATGAAGGCCAAGAATTATAATTTTATCTATGTACATGATGCAACCTCAAGAGTACCTGGCAGAGTTGTAGATATTTTCTGAACTCAGTAATCAAGTGGGATTACAGTATTAAAGACTATTTTCCCTGAGAAAGAATACCTCATGCTATTCTTCTCTGAATCTTCCACAACTAGTTCGTTTTCCTAGAAGTGACCTTTTTTTTTTTTACCAGCTTAAGTCCTAAAAAGAAAAATCATTAGTTATTTTCATTTATAGTTGTTTTTAGTCCATCTACCACCATGTCTTAGAATCTTCCTTTTAATTTCCTACCTAAATTTATCTTATTTTCACTTTTACAATGTGTACTAAATTCTGGGGGGAAAAAGTTCCAGTCTTTTATTTTATTTTTGGGGGTGGGGGAGTTTGGGTCACACCCGGCAGTGCTCAGGATTTACTCCTGGCTCTATGATCAGAAATCGCTCCTGGCAGGCTCAGAGGACCATATGGGATGCCAGGATTCAAACCACCAACCTTCTGTATGCAAGGCAAATGCCTTACCTCCATGCTATCTCTTCGTCCCCAGTATTTTAAATAATGGTGAAAGGATGTGTTGCTCTGTGGCACATTTATGTTTCTATTGTACAAATTTGAGCCCAATTTATTGCATACAAACAACCTCACCCAACCTCAACTCAACCCACAAAGGGAGAGTCAAAGAAAAAGCAAAGCAAAACAAAACAAAAAACAAACACTTTAAAAAGTGAGTCAGGGCTGGATGGATAGTATAGTCACGGTGGGTAGTGTGCAAGAACACAGGCAACCCAGGTTCAATCCCTGGCATCCCATATGGTCCCACCCCCCATCCCCACCCCTGTCCCAGTCCATCAGGAGCGATTTCTGAGCATAGAGCGGATAAGTATGGCTCAAAAAGATCAAAACAAAACAAAACAAAGTGAGTCAATAGAAATCTATACCTTAGTCATACAAAACATAAGAACAGTCCTGAAAATAACTATGTCATCCTGATAGTGATGAGGTATAAATATGTGTCTGAAAAAAATAAAAGACAAAACGAATTCACTCTACATTCAATTGAGTTGTACTAAAGTAAAGCTTGTGATTTCTTGGACTGGAGAACAGTTTTGTTTTTAGGATTAGTCTGAAATCTTCAGCAAGCACTAGTATTATTATCACTAGTAAATTCAAGAAGAAAGAAAAACCAATTTCTGGAGATGAAATAAAAACAAATACATGTAACATGATTTTCATTATTTGTCTCTGAATCTCTTAATGGATTCTGAAAATCTGCCTTCAGTTAGTCCTTACAGTTCTAATATTCAGGATCAAAAAGACAGAAATATTAAAGTAAAAAGAAATGTTCCTGGTACAGAAAAGGGCAGAACATATTCCCTCCCTTTAAGGCGGGGGGGGGGGGGGGAAACTGCAGCTGTAAGCTCTTCTGTCCCCTTGAGATGTATGTAGATGGTTTAAAAAGCAAAATAAACCTCTTGCCAGTTTTATCTGCCCTCGAGGTCTTTCTGTGGGGTCCCACTTCTTTGAAATGTGAACACCAAGCAGCTTAGTGACTTCTAGACTCCAGGCACCAAGAAGGTTGTTTTGCTTTGGGCAAGGCAGTCAAGAAATAATGGCTCAGATCCTATGTGCCAGGAGTGAGAATTCTTGGCTTTGCACTCACTAGGTACACACACCACCAGTATGGCTTTTAAGTTCTAGACAATAATAAAATGGTTTCATTCTTTTTCTACTTTTTGTGAAGAGGGCATTTTACTTCTGAAGAAAACCCCCCAATTTGGGCACGTGTACGGTACATTGATAGACCTTTCCCTCCACAGTGAGCAGAACACAGGGCTTGGGTGTAAAAGATGCTTTTTCTATTCACTAGCATTTTGATACATAGCCAGATGACTTCACTTCACCTCCATGCTTCGTCTATAACATGTGTGCCTCGCTCTGACTGCAGGACAGAAACCCCACACTCATGTAGGGCATAGGGCATCGTTACCGGTCACACACTGCACTCCCTGTGCGAAGAGGCCTGAGTGTCAACAGTTTTGGCAGGCCGGATACATCAAGAAAGATCACGATGGCCCAAAAGTTAAGATAAGGGGCCGGTGAGATAGCATGGAGGTTGGGCATTTGCCTGGCATGCAGAAGGACTGTGGATCGAATCCTGGCGTCCCCTATGGTCCCCCAAACTGCCAGGAGCAATTTCTGAGCACAGAGCTAGGAGTAACCCGAGTGCCGCTGCGTGTGACCCCAAAACAAAAACAAAAAACAAAAATTATTCGAGGGCCAGATCAAGTGTACAGAGGGTATGGAGTTTGCCTGGCATGCAGCGACCTAGCTTTAATGCTCAGCATCTCATATGGTCCCCTAATATTGCCAGAACTGATTACTGAGTGCAGAGCCAAGGGTAACTTCAGAGTATTATTGCTGAATATAAAAAATATAACCTCATAAATTATTCTAAAGAGTTTGCATACATATTCATTCCTACAAGACATAAAAATGGCCAAGAAGCACAAGAAAATACACTCAGCATGTCCAGTTTGTGTCAATGAGAGGGGCACTCATATAAAGAGGCATCCTGGGGGCTGGAGAGATAGCATGGAGGCAGTGTGTTTGCCTTGCATTCAGAAGGACGGTGGTTCGAATCCCGGCATCCCATATGGACCCCCTGAGCCTGCCAGGAATGATTTCTGAGCACAGAGCCAGGAGTAACCCCTGAACATCACCAGGTATGACCCCCCCCAAAAAAAAAGAAAGTTAATAGGGAGAAAAATGAGGTTGCTG